>NC_064615.1:928179475-928783225 GCF_023898315.1 Schistocerca nitens
CGAAGCGGCAGCAACAGCCGAGGAGAATGTAGGCCGGAGGGATGGACGTCGAAGACAAACGCCACTCGCTCGCTACGTGAATTTTTCATGTCGGGCACGTCTCCGTTCAGGTCGGATAAATGCAGCTACCAACGCATCACAGGTTTCGCTGTCGCGTGGCGGCAGACGAGAATACAAACGGGCCTGCAGTTATCTGTGCAGGCATTCGCAGACGCACCTCGCTTCCTAAAGGCTGAAAACTGGATGCTGGTATCGAACGCTTTCCGCGGCAACAGCTCATCGGGCTGAGCGGTGTTTTCTGTGACCATTCATGACGTCAGCCCTCGGTTCCCATTACGAAAAGAATATTTTGAAATGTGGACGAGTCAGTTCAAAAATTAGAAGAAAAAGTAAATGACAGTGAGCAATCTGACCTTACTAGCACGAACTTTAAAGTTTAAGCTCTAATACGTAAATGTCAGGTAGCAAGTATTTAAACATCACAGGCGTACATTAAAAAAGGGAGGGGGAATAATAATACAAGGAAAATATGAAGGACAGATTACGTTTAAGTTTAGAAGTTAACTGATCCCCAGACCCATCAATTTTAGAAACTGACATTCTATAATAATTAAAGATTTAAAACAAATCAGTGTTCACTTTAATCCCGAGCGAATGCTATAAGCCCAGTAAACATGGCACCGACAGTGGTCGTGTCTTAGACAGTAACAGTAGAACAGTCTTAAAGCAGCAATTAATCTAAAACAGAAACAAGATACCATTTACACTCTTGCATGTGCGAAAATTTTACAAAGCATCACTTACTTACATGAGGTTAACGCTCGAGAGAACTTTATGACTTTTATTTCATTTTATCATGTGACCCAAAAACTTTTAGAAAAAGGGGGAAACTACATTGGCCAGTGTCCAAAAGGGAGAACTGCAATGTCGAACATTACTGCTGAAAATTACAGTTCTTTTTCTGCAAGGCAATTTACAAGAGCAAAGACAACGCCTCCCTCTGAAATGCAAGCAAATCACAAAACACATTTCTCGCTATTTAACCGAACGGCCCTACAAGCGCCACTGAAAGTTACAAGTTAACAGCCACGACCCATTCCTTCCCGTGAGATTACAAGAACGGATGCTCATTACGTAAACCAGTTATGTAAGAACTCCTTGGTTTGGTTCCCACATTGCTTTCCATCCACCGAAAAGTAAAGTCGAAATTTCCAGCAGAGGATCAGCTGAGCACCTTCTCCCGTGCCGTGGCGAGCTTGTGGTTCCGACAGCGCAGAACAGTACTTTACCAAGCGGTGCCCATCCGGCTGGAATCTAGTAATTACTTACAGGCTCCGCCCGAGCGCTGATGCACACTTCGAGCCAAGGCGCAACTCAGCTTTATTGTGAAGAGCACTCTGATTTCACTGGCATGACTCTCGTATCGTGGGTTATATCATGAACTCTTTCTACTAAGTGATCTGACAGCCAAAGGCCGATTGCTCAATCAATTCCCGCAACTTACCAATGCTAGCCGGAAGCCACCTGCGACAAAGCGGTGTCTTCTACCGCTCCTGAAGGCTTCGTGCAGCCGCTACCGCCACCTCGCGGAGAGGCAGTGGTAGCCTCTCTGAAACCATTAGACACCTTCTCAGCTTGTGCTAAATGTTTGTTCTAAATTTTCATTGATCTTCTACAATGTATCTGTGTTTAGAAATCCTATAAATGAAGACAACTCATTTCATAGGAAATCTGTTACTTTCGAAAGGATGGCCTCGGCTCTCTTAGTATGTAGCGTCGGTACAACTAGCAGTACTCACAGCAGTACACCCCTAATTCTTAGAGGGTAATGGATACATTTTTTTAATAAGCGTTATCACCTTCATGCTGATGAGAGGGTTTAAATTACAAAATTTGTCGACGAAGTAGCTACTTACGATAAAAAAGAAATTCTTGAACTTGCAGAAACTGCCAAATTTTGTTCTGCGTCATCACATATCGAAACACAGAACCCACATTTCTAACGCTTGTCAAGACCAGTTGTTTTCTAATTCAGAGTTCTTCTCAAACTGAATTTTAGTGTCTGTATAAACGCAACCGAGCTCTGTGGTACGTGTGTCCCCCTACTTCACAACAGAATCTTACGTTCCGCTTTTGTGGATTAAATATTGTACTGAATTCAGATGGCTTGCCGGCCGCGGTGGTCTCGCGGTTCTAGGCGCGCAGTCCGGAACCGTGCGACTGCTACGGTCGCAGGTTCGAATCCTGCCTCGGGCATGGATGTTTGTGATGTCCTTAGGTTAGTTAGGTTTAAGCAGTTCTAACTTCTAGGGGACTAATGACCACAGCAGTTGAGTCCCATAGTGCTCAGAGCCATTTGAACCATCAGATAGCTTGCCCCAGGAAATAACCGGCAACACCTGCTGAATGGAACGAACAGTTTATGAGCACAGAATACGTATTGAGAGTAACCGTACAACGAGCCGGCCGCTGTGGCCAAGCGGTTCTAGGCGCTTCAGTCCGGAACCGCACGACTGCTGTGGCCGCAGGTTCGAATCCTGCCTCAGGTATGGATGTGTGTGATGTCCTTAGGTTAGTTAGGTTTAAGCATTTCTAAATTCTAGGGGACTGATGACCCAAGATGTTAAGTCCCATAGTTCTTAGAGCCATTTGAACCTTTTTTTTTTTTTTTTTACCGTACAACGACGAAAGTAACAGAGTACTAGCAGAGACGAAATTAGCGGTAAACTTAACATCAAAATTGAGGGTCAAAGCCAGCTGGCAGTGAGCTGTTGAGGGTAAAATCTGCAGAGGAAGACAGAGATTGGAATGCACCCAACAAATAATTGCGTGCGTTTGGTGTAAGTACTGTTCTGAGATGAAGAGTTTTCCAGAAGGCGTAGAGGGGTGATATCGTGTACACTGCCTGAAAAAAAAATTGGAAAGCCAGATGATACGGTCGGATGTAAAACTGCTGATATTTTTTAAAATATCTGGAATCTGATATATCGATATTTAAAAAAATGTCATTATCTGTTCTCGATATACGTAAGAAAAGTATCAATATGCCGTAAAAGATATCAACTTACATGCCAATAAAAACATCGGTTTTACATTGCGAATATACTGCCGGTTTTGAAGCTGTATATTTAAGTATCGATTTATTGTTAGATATTCTGTACATCAACAACCTAGCAGCCTGCCTATCCCTCTTAGCGCAAGAACAGAAAGGAAAACGACGCACATTGAAGCTTGCCGAAACAGCTTTGCTAACAAAAGTAACTCCACGTAAGTGGGACAATAAAAGTGTCCGATGGGTCCGTCGTCTGGTTTCGTCACACATCGGATTTGTCCGCAGTACTTCATGTCAACTACCTCTTTTTTCATTTCTGCCAACGCCAGCGACCTAGCAGTTGTAATGTGAAAGCTGCGCGGTGGAGCTAAACGTTGCAGGTTCCGTTGGTAGCGCCGAGCGCCGATTACTTCAGCATTTCCCCTCACAAGTTTCCACCCACCATGAAGACCAGTCATGTCATTTAGATTTTCGTTCATCGTTTTCAGCAACTGTTTTTGAAGAATGCTGATGTGAAGTAATAGCACACAAGTTGGGTGAAAAATTGTCTTTTAACGCAACTGTTGTGCTATTTCTTCACATCGGGGATCTTCTTCTTCCATTCAAACTACCATTCCCCCTCCCCCCCAGCCCCCAATGCAATCGACTAGTTCTTTAGTGACACGTACACTTGCTACACGCAGTTGAAGAGAAAGATTGGACGTGATGAAAACTCAAAAAGTAGTAAAGCTCCTTCACACAGTCAAAATAAAATTATGTTCTACTACAGATTCAAAAGAACGACTCCATATATTTACCGAACATTATGAAAACATATAATATAAAATAAAAATGTTGGCACTAGATATCGACACTTTCATATCGGGTTATCGATATATCAATGGAAAATATGTCTCCGAAGGCTATCGATATCCTTCTAGAAATCGATGTATCGTCATATCGGTATTTCATTAACAGCCATAGTCGAATGTCAATGTAACCTCGTACACGTATGCATCATCGGCGAATACGAAAGTGATAGAATTGCGGTTCTCTGTGACAGGTAGAACGACCACCACAGTGCATCAGTGTTGTTCGTGTTCCACGGCTGGTAAGATATATATGAAGCTTGAACAGCGTCATACGTTGAATGGTCGCCGTGACGGAGCCTCATTGCTGGTCTCCATTTGGCTTACTGGTCGAATCGCAAAATATCCAGATTTGTGGGGTAATCGGAAGTAACAGTGGAACGATGTGGGACCGCATTGGAACGTGAGACCAGACACACTCGTCGTCAATGTTGCGGTCGCCGAGGACTGACCATCAAGGGATAAGAGCTGTATCGTGCACCAAGTACAAAAGCGGCATCCATACCAGAACAAGAAATGGATTCCCTGCAATATTCCGTGTCGTCTCTCAGAATTGGTCGGAGACTAACTGCAGCCAGACTCAGGAATTATATCCCACGTGTAGGCTGCCGTTGACACCACAACACAAATTGCTCCGTTTGGCGTGGTGCTGTGACCAGGGAGCTAGGATTATTGATGAATTGCTCGTAATGTGTGCAGCGCTCAGTCACAATTCTGCATGAGTTCCGTTGACTATCGCCGGCGATTATGGTGGCAACGTGGGGAGAGGTAACATTCTTCCAGTTTTGGAGAGGAACGGCGAAGTTACTTCCAGTGTCGTGGTGTCGCCAGCCATCGTGGTTGATTTCAGATCTCGGCTGGTAGTGACTGCCATTTCATGTGACAGTATCGTGGTGCCATTTTTCAGTGGGACAATGCTCATATACCTGAGGAATGTGTGTCAATGAAGTGTTTGCTTCGTGTTAAGCTACACACGTGACAAACAAATTCCCCGCAGACATAAAGACCTAAAGAACATCTGGGGGACCGGTTCGGCCGTCAACTCCGTCCCAGTGCCAGAATCTATGGTATCAAGGACCAGTCACAACAGCTGTGGGCCATTTTGCCTCAGGAAATAATTTTCAAAGGGCGCAGGACTCATCTGACGCCTATAGGCCGTAGAAGACTAGATGCAGCTGGATAGCAACGCACGTGTCAGCCACGGGTTCCGCATGGCAGCAGGACAGCAACGCCTCTGACGTGTATCACTTATGGACGTCGGACGCGTCTCGTCGCTGTCACGGAAGCTGAGGACTGGAGAACTGGGACATGATCCACCATCCTATTGTCCAGTCCTACAGTCAGCATCTCTGCGAAAGGGCGTCTTCTAAATAAGTAATACTCGACACCCCCCCCCTCCCCCCCCCCAGCCATGTCATGATCATTACCCTCACGAGGTAGGACTGTACTGAACAGAAAAGCTTGCGGTATCTGATGACATCAGCCTAGTTTACAAAGACAAGCCAACAAGCAAAAGCATTTTTGTAAAAGAATCTTTTCATTGGAAAAACAACATTATCAGTAACACTACTTGTATGCATACCCTGAGGTGACAAGTCATGGAATAGCGCTATACACATATACAGATGGCGGTAGTATCGCGCGCGCTAGGTATGAAAGGTCAGTGCACTGACCAAACTGACATTTGTGCTCAGAGAGGATTCGTGTGGAAAGGTTTCCGATAGGGCAGCACGACGGGAATTTACAGGCTTTGGACTCGGCATGGAAGTTGAAGCTAGAGGCATAGGATATTCCATTTCGGAAATAGGTAGGAAATTATCAGTGTTCTGACATCCACAGTGTCAAGACTGTGCCGAGAATACCAAATTTCAGACATCACCTCGCACCACGGACAAAGCTGTGGCCGACGGCCTTGACTTAAAACCAAGAGCAGCAATGTTTGCATAGCGCTGTCAGTGCTAACAGACAAGCAACACAGTTTGAAATAACCACGTGGGTCGTACGACGGAATTAGTCGCTGGGACAGTGCAGCGAAATTTTGTGTCAATGGGCTATGGCAGCAGACAACCGACGCGAGTGCCTTTGCTAATAACACGATATAGCCTCCTCAGTGCTTCTGCTGGGCTCATCACCTCATTGGTTCGACCCTAGACGATTGGAAAACCGTGGCCTGGTCGAGTAAGTTCCGATTTCAGTTGTTAAGAGCCGATAGTAGGCTTCAAGTATGACGCAGACCCCACGAAGCCATGGACCCCTGTTGTCAAAAACGATCTGTGCAAGCTGGTTCAGGCTCAATATTGGCATTGGCTGTGTTTACATGGAATGGACTGGATTCTCTGGTCCAACTGAACTGATCGTTGAGTGGAAATGATTGTCTTCGGCTACTTCGAGAACATTTCCAGCCATTCATGGACTTCATATTCCAAAATACAATTTTTATAGCTGACAGTGCCCAATGTCACCAGACCACAGTTGTTCGCAATTGATTTGAGGAACATTCTGGACAGTTCGCGGGAATGATTTGGCCACCTAGTTCGCTCGACATGAATTCCATCGAACATTTATGGGACGTAATCGAGAGGTCAGTTCGTCCACAAAATCCTGCACCGGCAACTCATTCGCAATTACGGATGGCTGATGAGACAGCATGAATCAGTATTTCTGAAGTTTTTTGCCGTATTTCAGCGACTTGTTGAGCATGTGGCACGTCGAGTTGCTGCGCTACAACGGAACAAAAGGAAGTCCGACCCGGTATTAGGAAGTATCCCATGACTTTTGTCACCTCAGCGTATTTGTTTACATAATCTCCCTCAACCTCGGCGTAGATGTTCCATCTTCTGACAAGTATGTATTCTGGAAAAAGCTTTGATATACACACTTGTACAGCCTCCACAACGTCGTCATCTGACGAAATCTTGAAATCACGCACGTGCCGTTTCATCGGACTAAAAAGTGAAACTAACTTGAGGTCATGACTGCACGGTTGGTGCTGCAGCAGCTCAAAACCAAGATTTGGAATGGGCTCGACTGCTTCCCCTGCTGTTTTTGGGGGTAATGATTAATAATAACGAGCGTATGGCATTGGTGGCCGGGAGACCCCTCGCGGGGCGGTTCGGCCGCCGCTCCATAAGTTGTTTAACGCCACTACGGCGACTTGCGAGTGAATGAGGATGAAATGGTGATGAAAGACACAGAACACCCAGTCATCTCGAGGCAGAGAAAATCCCTGACCCCGCCAGGAATCGAACCCGGGACCCCGTGCGCGGGAAGCGAGAACGCTACCGCAGGACCACGAGCCGCGGACTTTTTGGGGGTATTAACACGAAACAAAGTCACATCTCTTGAAAGTCCCCTTCACTTCTTTGTTTTGATTGTGGATTTCCGATCTCGAAGTAGCTCACAGTAGCTGTCATTATGAATTTCCTTCAGCACCTTGGGGTCTGAAATTTTTGCTGAAAGTGAATAAAAATGTTTCCACACGATGCTCTGCCGCTTGGTCTGTGGTTCATAAGGATAGAGCTACGCGTCATCAGCAGTTACAACGCGACTGTGAATATGTCCTCTTTTCTTAACAAAACGATCGCCTCTTTTTTAAAGTCATTGAAGGATATTTATGCACAAGAACATGAGGTATGGCTCCTTAGCCATTCTGAACATGTAATTATGCAAAAATTTGTTGCTGCGTTTTTCGGAAATACTTATCAAATAATGGACACAACGACAGCAGTAAGATAGACGTTCGTTACACACAACATTTGCCCGTATTCACCGAGGAACATTACCTACCTCCGACTCTCACGTAGCAGAATGGCAGGTTTAACTGTGCATCCACAGTAGAAACTGGAACTCTTCAGAGCCCAAGTTCACAGGCATCTGCAGACTAACCACGAAGCTCGAATGTTGCACTCGAAGTGATAAGGCTTTTAAACCGAGAAGATTTTATTGAAGCACTGCACCATGTAAAACTAGGAAGACTCATTACGACGACGAGGGCAAAATTTGTGCACCCCCCCCCCCTCCTTCCACGCACACCTCCCCCCAAATAAATGCATCTTTGTCAAGAAGAAAAAAGATATTAAAAAAAGACAGAAGGTAAGGATGAGCTAAAAAAAATGTGGGACCAGAATCAAAAAGCAACTGGAACCGCAATAGGGACACCAAGAATAAGAAGTGGGGATACTATTAGACTGTAATGCAACAAACAAATAGAAAGCAAAGCTACACTCGGCTTTTCACTGTTGAGGCCGCAGTGAAAAGTACAAGAATCTACCGACAGAGGACTGAATTCATTGTTTAAACTTCGAAAACTGTTGGCATGAATTCTCCTCTTGTTATATCGTCGATATTTAATTTGAGATCTCTGTTAACTATAATTTCCTTCGATTATTTTCTTAGGCTTTTTTAATTTTACTTTATCTTGTTCACGAGCCTCATAATTGTTCACTAAATCAAATTAGCGTCGAAACCGACTTTTATACGCTGAGAAATATACTATACAAATGTTGTAATCGAAATTAAATTAATGTTTTTCTGACTTTCATAATAACCAGTAATCCCCACTTTTTGCGCGCGCGAACACACACACACACACACACACACACACACACACACACACACACACACACACGCCAGCTGAGTCTCTAAATATTCGGACTACCATGTATAAAGAAGCTTCAGTAGCTCCGTTTTAAGAAAAGCTAGTTTTACAATGTTTGTGCGTAGCGTCGTATCTCTTTAACTATGTGTCATACAATGCTACAATTTAGAGGTGTATTATGTTGTTATGTTAACACTGTCTGCAAAATTTGTTGCAAGTAGAGTTGATAGCAAAGAAGTAATCAATTAAAACATCATTCCTGGTGTTGATGCTTTCTTGTATGAACAGGGGAAATGTAAGTGCTCCCATTCTCAAATACTGGCTGAGCAGAATCTGCGTAATTAGCGTCATGTGAGTTAAGACATATACACAGTTTCTGACTATAGTACCTTACTTACTGTGTTAAACCTTTAAAGTAAGATTACAGCTCCTAGTGAGTAAGTCGTGACAGCATTTTACATTTCTAAATTCAGTCAATAATTTTCTGAAATACAGAAAATCAACATTTTGCTACCTCTGGGAGCGAGTAGCGGAATCTGAAACTGGATTCAGGCTACTACCTCAGTCGTTTAGTGGTATAGCTGTTCAAATTACCCATCTAGGAACGCACTCTCACCTCACGGTCGGGTAAGGCTGTGTATTCACAGTACCTTTCTTAGTAACTGTGTACTGAGGATCAAATTACAGATATCTCTTTTCGACTTCGTTATACAGCAGCTAAAGTTAGACTAAATGCCTGTAAAAAATTATTAGGGTTCAGGAAATTTCATTTAGTATATCGCTAATGGAACCTTCCATTTTACATTACATAGAAACATCGAATAAAACTACAAGTTTACTGTTACCAGTCATATGTTGTGCATTTCATTGGTTTAAACCTCCATCATCAGGTGAATTTACGTGTTTCAATACGACACGTATGTGTTTGTGTTACGACTTTGGGGTAACTTGTAGCACTCCACTGGTCACAGGCTCCTTATTATGCCGAGCTGCGCCACATACACCGACACACTTTGTAAACACACAAGGGACCAAAGCCGTCACCTGCTCCTAAGCCAGAAAGAAAATGGCGATAACAGCTGTATCAGACTGCAAAGTGTGTTGGAAAACTGCGCTGAAGAAAACTTTTGTGATGAGAAGGTGCTCTCTCGTAGCCATACATCATAAAAATGAAGTGATTTTCTTTATCCTTTGTTGACGATTGGTCTATAGTGATATTTTCTGTCCGTCTTCTCCTCTGAGAGCGCAGTACACCCATCTTAAAACTAAGATGAGCACTTTATTTGAATTTACTGTCTTTGACTACGAATAACTGGTGCTTTATCTTAAGGTTATCCTTTCTCCCCGTCCAAGAGAACGAATAACAAGATTAACCCCTGCTCTGCTGGCTTCTTGTTTGTGCTCATTAGGATGAATAATCTTGGAACTTAGCCAAGCTACTTTTGTATGAAAGCTGCAGCCGTTTATATCGCAGTTACCCCGTTTCCTTGGCAGGTGACTGTTGATCAGACTGAATTACTGCACTTAATGAATTTTATCCATAGTGGATGCTGTCGAAATCCGTGACTGTTCCTTTATAGGGTGTAGAAAAATATCCGCTACTAGTCACAATAAAAGGTTATTTATTTGTCACACGACCGGTTTCGGGCTTGCGCCTATCCTCAGGTGTTGGTACATTCATGTACATGTTTATACAGTTGGAGATCACTGTATAAATACAAAAAAATTTATTTGCTGGTGACTAGACAGATACAAGCGGAACAATTGTAAGCGGTAAGGCAGCATTTGACGAAAATACACTCCTGGAAATTGAAATAAGAACACCGTGAATTCATTGTCCCAGGAAGGGGAAACTTTATTGACACATTCCTGGGGTCAGATACATCACATGATCACACTGACAGAACCACAGGCACATAGACACAGGCAACAGAGCATGCACAATGTCGGCACTAGTACAGTGTATATCCACCTTTCGCAGCAATGCAGGCTGCTATTCTCCCATGGAGACGATCGTAGAGATGCTGGATGTAGTCCTGTGGAACGGCTTGCCATGCCATTTCCACCTGGCGCCTCAGTTGGACCAGCGTTCGTGCCGGACGTGCAGACCGCGTGAGACGACGCTTCATCCAGTCCCAAACATGCTCAATGGGGGACAGATCCGGAGATCTTGCTGGCCAGGGTAGTTGACTTACACCTTCTAGAGCACGTTGGGTGGCACGGGATACATGCGGACGTGCATTGTCCTGTTGGAACAGCAAGTTCCCTTGCCGGTCTAGGAATGGTAGAACGATGGGTTCGATGACGGTTTGGATGTACCGTGCACTATTCAGTGTCCCCTCGACGATCACCAGTGGTGTACGGCCAGTGTAGGAGATCGCTCCCCACACCATGATGCCGGGTGTTGGCCCTGTGTGCCTCGGTCGTATGCAGTCCTGATTGTGGCGCTCACCTGCACGGCGCCAAACACGCATACGACCATCATTGGCACCAAGGCAGAAGCGACTCTCATCGCTGAAGACGACACGTCTCCATTCGTCCCTCCATTCACGCCTGTCGCGACACCACTGGAGGCGGGCTGCACGATGTTGGGGCGTGAGGGGAAGACGGCCTAACGGTGTGCGGGACCGTAGCCCAGCTTCATGGAGACGGTTGCGAATGGTCCTCGCCGATACCCCAGGAGCAACAGTGTCCCTAATTTGCTGGGAAGTGGCGGTGCGGTCCCCTACGGCACTGCGTAGGATCCTACGGTCTTGGCGTGCATCCGTGCGTCGCTGCGGTCCGGTCCCAGGTCGACGGGCACGTGCACCTTCCGCCGACCACTGGCGACAACATCGATGTACTGTGGAGACCTCACGCCCCACGTGTTGAGCAATTCGGCGGTACGTCCACCCGGCCTCCCGCATGCCCACTATACGCCCTCGCTCAAAGTCCGTCAACTGCACATACGGTTCACGTCCACGCTGTCGCGGCATGCTACCAGTGTTAAAGACTGCGATGGAGCTCCGTATGCCACGGCAAACTGGCTGACACTGACGGCGGCGGTGCACAAATGCTGCGCAGCTAGCGCCATTCGACGGCCAACACCGCGGTTCCTGGTGTGTCCGCTGTGCCGTGCGTGTGATCATTGCTTGTACAGCCCTCTCGCAGTGTCCGGAGCAAGTATGGTGGGTCTGACACACCGGTGTCAATGTGTTCTTTTTTCCGTTTCCAGGAGTGTATATGTGTACTTACAGAAAGACGAAGCACCATTATTACAGTTATGTTGTGGTGATAGTTTTGCCAATTAGTTACACACTTATTGTCATTTTCAAGTCCATATTTAAGTTTTACCAAGTATAGCTTCATATTTCACTATTATGATGTGCACTCGTGAAATATACTGTATGTAGACATAGTATATTTCACGAGTGCACGTCATAATAGTGAAATATGAAGCTATACTTGGTGAAACTGAAGTATGGACGTGACAATGACAATAAGTGTGTAACTAAGTGGCAAAAGTATCACCACAGCATAACTGTAATAATGGTGCTTCATCTTTATGTAAGTACAGATATATTTTCGTCAAATGTTGCCTTACCACTTACAATTGTTCCACTTGTATCCGTCTAGTCACCAGCAAATAATTTTTTTTGTATTTATACAGTGATCTCCAACAGTATAAACATGTACATGAATGTATAAACACCTAAGGATGGGCGCAAGCCCGAAACCGGTAGTGTGACAAATAAATAACCTTCTATTGTGACTGGTAGAAGATATTTTTCTACACCCTATTGCTGCACGTATTTGAGCAGGGAGCTAACTGTGAGCAGTATCCAGATCTGTTCTATCTGTAAGAGATTTACAACAGTGAAGAAAAACGTATACGTCAAATCAGAGCGCCTACTTGCGTATATTTCATTTATTATAACGATTAGAGAAGTCTGGAAAAAAGTAAAAACATCTTCATGCAAAAACAAAATATTTGCTCCCGATTGAGCCCAGTGGTTGAACCACCCATTCAATTCTACTGTAATTCAGGTACCTACATTTTATTGTACCAGTTTTTCGTAGTACAGAGTTTTTACGTGATTTACAAGAGTACGCCATTATATTATATCTATTACATTTTCCTTTTTTTATGTAGGTGTCTTCAAATGTCGGTCGCTCTTTCTGCTAATCTCAGTACTTTTGTACTGGTGTCACATATCGCTGTAAAGACAGAAATGTCGATCACAAGACCTGAAGTGACTACCTATTCTTGCAAAATATTTCATCAGAAGAACGTCCACAACTGAGAAACTTATTATAGAGTAAAAATCCACTTCAGTTGTCAGAAATTTCTTAATTTATTGCACGATCTGTTTTAAAGCCTAAAGCTTCATCTTCAGGTGCCACCAAGTAATTAATGGAAACATAAATGTGTTGCGACCGGTCCAGTCAGTCGTGAGGGATCACGCACACGTCAAACAAAGACATGGAAGCGTAGGACCAGCAACCACTGCACCCTCCCGGACAGCACGAGAAGGAAGTGGGCCTCACGCATCTCTGAAAGCACGAAGTTCTTGTATTGCCTAAGATATACGTCTGTTTATAAAATCAAAAACAAACTAGTGTACCTCATCTGGTCTTTCATTATTAATACTCAGTGGGTGTATGTATATTGTTCCTTATTTTCAAATCATAAAGATTAATCACGAACTATCACCACTGTCTACGAGAAAAACGGATGTTGAAACGGCAAATGACGCAGAGACAGGTTTTGAATGAAAGTCTCATAGGCTACAATACCCATGCTTTGTGAAGTCCTCTAACTGCTAAATGTCGTGCATTGCGTGTCTAGAAAGGAGTCAGTATGATCGTGGAATCTCAATGAAAACAGATTGTGGGAGAACAACCCACTTCTTTTTTTCCTTTTTCTTGTGTTTTTTCCTATCATAACTGGGAGAGATAAGGCCTCTACTAAATTGTTTTTAAGTTTGTTTACTCTGTTCTGTGAAACTGCGTGGAGACTATTCTAGGAGTTGCGACTGACTTGTTTTCGCGTACCATTCATCATTGCGAAGAAGCCTATGTTGATATAAACTTGTGGGTAGTGGTCGATATAGAGCAACATCAGCTCTTTCAGCCGGTACGATTAAATGTTTATGAAATTCGTTGGAGGAGGAGCTAATGTGCTCTCAACAGTGAGGTTACCAGCGTATCTTATACGCGTTTGGGTTCTCCACCATACAAAATTCTAAAATATATCTTTGCTACAGAAGACATCCATATTCATGTTTTCCTGTATTCACAGTTTGGACAAATTAGATTACAACTACAAGTACACAGAAGCACATGAGGTAACAAAGTCGCCACATCTATGTCTGGTATTTTCTTAACTTCGCTTAAACATATCTGTTTGTAAATATTTTCGTTTTGAAAAATGACATATTTTCACATGGTAAGACACAAAATCCAAAAAACATATACATTCACTGTGGTGTCACCGCCAGACACCACACTTGCTAGGTGGTAGCCTTTAAATCGGCCACGGTCCGTTAGTATACGTCGGACACGCGTGTCGCCACTATCAGTGATTGCAGACCGAGCGCCGCCACACGGCAGGTGTAGAGAGACTTCCTAGCACTCGCCCCAGTTGTACAGCCGACTTTGCTAGCGATGGTTCACTGACAAATTACGCTCTCATTTGCCGAGACGATAGTTGGCATGGCCTTCAGCTACGTCATTTGCTGCGACCTAGCAAGGCGCCATTACCAGTTACTATTGATGCTGTAAAACATGTACCGTCAAGAGCGATGTTCACCAATTAAGGATAAAAGTTAAGTATTCCAGAAGCTACGTACCTTTTTTACTAGTCTCATTTCCGTGTCCTGTTCCAGACCTCACGCCAGCCTGCGTGAGCTTAAACGCGTGCCAAATCGGCTTCCTCCTAATTTTTTACCTCTTCCATTTACTGTTTTTCATAGATATGACGTAATTTTTAGTTATTTCTTTTCCAAGTGTTTCAGGTTCCTTTGTTGTGTATTGCGTCTTTAGTGTCATGTAAGTTACCATCTTAGCAGATGTCGACTGTGAATGTTGTGGATTGGCAAGACAGCCAATCCACAACATTCACAGTCGACATCTGCTAAGATGGTAACTTACATGACACTAAAGACGCAATACACAACAAAGGAACCTGAAACACTTGGAAAAGATATAACTAAAAATTACGTCATATCTATGAAAAACAGTAAATGGAAGAGGTAAAAAATTATGTTACATTGACAAAGAGTAATAAACAGAAGCTGTACCCGAGATTTCAATTTTAGAATCGCAAGGTACATTACTTATGTTTGATTTATGTGGACACAAAATATGTTCTGTATAAAAACATTTGATGGAGAACACTTACTTGATTGGACGCGCAGGGCAGAATTATTTAGCTCTCATACATTAATCGTATGAGATGGCTATGGTTGAAAGTGACTCATCGAGAAAGAAAGAAATTAATTTGGTTGTGTATATTTAATTAAAAACGGTACATTGACCGATTCTAAAAGTTGTGGGGTACCAGGGTTCTGGGTACAATTTTGACATCAAATTGATATCAAATTCACATGCAAAATAATTAAATTCATCATTAATTTCCCCCTCCACCGACGAACACACACCCCACTACCCATATGACGTCATATGTTTTCCTCAGCCAGCACATGGGTCTCAGCTCCTTCACCCTTCCCACCCCTCCCCGAACTCATATCCCACCGACCCTATTGGCGGGAATTTCACATTTTGGCGGGAGTTTCGATGTTCCAGTGCTGTGCTGACGTCCCGCCCCATCCCCAAGCGGGAATTGGATGGAAACTAAAAGTGGCAATGCCCTTTCTGGACTCGAACCTTGATTCTCCTGGACAGAAAGCTCAAGTGCACCCCTCAACATGTGGAAGCTGCCAAGTTAAAGGAGTGGAAGATTTAGTTAGTGACTTTTTTGGTTGAGAAACTGAAGTAAAGATCAGTCACATTTACATTATTAATCATAAGGATCGGTCCTAATTAAACAACTATATGCATAGCTCTACACAAGGAGTGCCTAAATTCCAAATACAGCACAAAAAACGACGACATCATACAACTCGTGTATTCCTGCTGGAACAAAATTTCACAATACCAATCGAAAGTAGTAGCAGATGTACTCAGACTCTACCCATCACCTACAAGTTGACTGGAAAAATGGTGGAGTGGAAGGTACTATCTATTTCTTTTTTTTTTTGTGGGAAATATGTTCAACTAATGAGATGTTGGTGTTGGGCAGAGAGGAGTTTAGTAAGTATATTAACTGTAACCATACATCTGAGAACTGTATCTACATCAGGGTTCGCAACAGAATCCTCACCCTGCAGCCCAGGTAATCGAGGGCAATACACACTACCACAACTCGCGGAACATGCTTCACTGTTCTAATTACACATCGAAGTCGTTATGATAAACCCGGCACTCTTAATCAACAGAACATAATGCAACACATAAACTGGGGATTGGGAAAATCATCATAGTAACGCTGCTACTCCAAAAATCGAACCCAGAAGATTGCAAGGAGTAGGCAGTTGCAGCTGTGTCCTCCTCAATGGGCGTTTACGAACTTACAGGCAGTATTACCCTCCCCCTCCCCCTCTACCACCCCTCAACCCTCCCTCTCCTCAGATAGGGATAGCGGATAACGTCCTTTTCTAACTTACCACTAACGGTCCAGAAACAGATCCTTGTGGTGGCATTGATATACCATTTCAAGTTCGTGGTAATCAGTCACAGATCCAAAAGACAAGAACATGATGCTTAATGTAATATGTTAAATGTATTTCTCGGAAAGACTGAAGCTCCCTGGAACTACAGCAAACTCGTGGGAATTCTCCAGATTCCTTTTTCAAATGTTCGCTGCCTGGAGAACTGGCTGCTGCCTCTGCCAGCCACATCCCCCACCCCACCATATCTGGAAGCGCAGTCTTCAGTCAACTGCAGCGTATAGCCCTTTCGCCGACCGATGAACGCAAGGTCGCTGGCTGCACCTGGCCCTCCTTGAGGCGACAGTCCAGGTATTGGCCCTTCGCCAACACAAAAGGATGTAAAGCCAACTTAACAATATGGGATGGCCCCCTCAGGTACCCCCTGTTTGTTCATCTAAAATGTATCGACTCCACACTGTCCCCTGGTTGGTTCGCAGCTGCGCTGGCGAGCACACAGAGTAGCCACACCCCTAACACCTCCAATAGATCAGCCATTGTGAAAGTGAAAACACTTCACTGTAACAATTGTATTGAATGTCTATTAAAAAAGGAAAACATAATTCCAACAAAAATAAATATCTTCTTCCCACAACAATAAGCTCCATTCATTTTCTTTTACTTTTATGAGCGAAATCGATATACTTTTTACGTTTGACTGAAGGATACAAGTCGCATCGCATTATTTTTCGACACCCAGCGAAATGAGGAAAAAAACTACAGCAGTGCCGCCAGTTACTGATGACTAGACTTCAGAGGTCAGGCTATACATCACCTAAACATGTCTACCCTCCATGGTACCAGAAAAAACTTCCAATATTTTTCTGCGAAAAATACCTCTCACTGCAGAATGTCCTCATCATTTCTAAACGCTTATCAGAGTAAAGGAAAAGCGAGAATTTGAACTCCAAAGGAAAAAATGTATTTTAAGCAATTTATTTCAGTTTGATGGTCGAAGTACACGATCTAAGAGCGTCTCTTGCGTTCAAATCAGTGTCTGTAAATGAACTGTCACACAAGTGTGTATACAAACATTTGAAACACGTGAAAGAACATTAGGAACACAGCCTTTCACGCCATTTGCTCAAATGTCAGAAAAAACGCAATCAGTTTACATTCGACTACAACAAACTATAATTCAAGAGGACATAACTGTTCCGTACACTATGGCAAGTCCCATTTTACCATTGCGTTTATGAAACAATTCATGACAGCTTGTATTGTAATAGAACCTCCCACCAGATGTTACTGTGCCTCTCTCTTCCGATGCATCAAAGCGACATACCATCTGCGTGCTTTCATTTAAAATTTTTGGTCCTTAATTCTCATCTACCTACCTGTCTGTGAAGTTTCAATCATAGACCATACAATTATTTGCAAAACAGCATATTCTTGCATTCTAGTGTTGTAAGCAATTTGATCATCACATCCTGTTTCACGCAGTCTACTCGTTTCGCGACAATCAATATCACTTCAAGGTTCCACAATGAGCTATAATTCAATTGATGTCTACTTTATATTTAGTGGTTATGAAGCATGAAATAACATAGGACCTGCAGTAAACCTATTTTTAAACACTCTCTTCCGATATATCGAGAAACAAATACCGTTTGCATGTAGCCATGGAGCGCAATACATATACACGTATCACTGTGTTGGTGTTGGTGGCCATTTGCCGAAGTCGGTCGCTTGCACACAACTGTGTAAAATTTTGTCGACTGTTCTGGAGGAAGATCGTATCCAACAAACTATCAATCACAGTAGAGGTCTCCTATATTGTTCCTTCATAAACAATTTAATACAATGTTTTTTCGGCTGTAACACATGCAGTCAGTGTACGACTACAGCTTTGTACACTGCCATACAGTTTGTTTTTCTACCATGATTTCGAGGTCTGTGTCAGGTGCTAAACGCTTTTTCTTTACTCTGAAGAGATTTCGAATGTCCGCTCCCGGTAGCTGAATGGTCAGCGTGAAGGATTGTCAATCCTGTGGGCCCGGGTTCGATTCCCGGCTGTGTCGGGGAATTTTCTCCGTCCAGGGAGTGGGTGTTGTGCTGTCCTCATCATCATCCTATCATCGTCATCGACTACAGGTCGCCGAAGTGGCGTCAGATTGAAAGATCGGCACCCGGCGAACTGTCTGCCCACTGTAGGGCCCTAGCCACACGATCAAATAAATAAATGAGGTTTCTAAATAACAGGAACATTCTGCAGTGACTGGTAGTTTGCACAGCAAAATATTGAAAGTTTCTTTTCACCAGTTTTATGTAGAGTGGATATGTATGAGTGGTGTATAGCCTAACCTCTGCAATCTAGTCATCAGCAATTGGCGGCACTTGTAACCTCCCCGCAAGAAATTTGAAAGTCAATGATTATAAAAATGTGTGCCAAATGTTGTCTTCCCACAAAAGTGAATAATAAAAATGAGTCAAGCGTAATCTCTTTGCAAAATTAAAGAATAATAATGGCCCAAATGTAAACTCCCCACAAAATTAACGTTAAGACGATTGCTCATTAAACCCACAATAATATTAATTAAATAATGAACTGTGAACTGAATGTAACATCTCAACACAAATAATCAAACCTGATAAATTTTAAAAGGGCAGCTGCGCTGACCTTCGGCCCTGTGAAATAATTAAACCTGATAAATTCTTACCTCAGTAACACTGCATCTATATCTGCTCTTATTTTTCGGCACAGCTCTGTGCAATGCTGGCATATATTTAATTTTGATTCTTGGAGGAAATGCATAGGAAATATTCTTTAAATTGAAATGAATGCTTTTTCTTCAAAAGAGTGGAAAAATTCTTTAAATTGAAATGATTACTTTTCTTTAAAAGATTTACTTTATAGAAAAATTATTACTGGGGAATTTTTTTAACAAATTAATTACAATTAACATACGTTATTAGCTGAGCGCAATGCTGCTTCATTACCTTCTACAATAATACACATCGTCCACCACAATCCTGACCAGATTCGGAAGAACAGCACGCCGTCGACGCATGCCGACTCCCGCAGACTAGCACCGACTACTACACCAGACTGCTACTACTCTCCAACTGTCTACTCTCTCTGCCCACTCGCCACACACTACTGAACTCTCGCGCGGTCAAGCGCAGACTAGCAACGATAAATAACTCTCTGGTCAGAGATTCTGTCATGCCTCACCATCGCTGGTAATGAATACATACGTGTTTCACACTGCTGTAGATTTTTTCTTCACATCGTTGGATGTTGCAAAACAATGAGATGTGAATTGTATTCTGCAGTTGAACGTAAAAATTATGTCGATTTTAATGACAAAACTAAAATAAAATGAACCGCGCTTATTTTCGTGGAAAGAGGAGATTTATTTTAATCGCGATTATGTTTTCCTTTTCCATAGATGCTCGATTATAAGAGATGCATTGACGTTAAATGCAATTGTTATAGTGAGGTGTTTTGACATTCAGAAGGCCTCACCTACTGTAGGCGTTGGTAACATGCCTAATCTGTGCACTCGCCGACGGCGTGGAGGCAGTGTGGAGCTGTTAGACGAACAAAAAGGTGCCCTTGGGGCGGCCTTCAACTATCTCGTGTTGTTAGCTGGCTTTACATCCTTTTGTGTTGGCGAAGGGCCGAAGCCTGGACAGTCACCTCAAGGAGGGCAAGGTGCAGCAAGCGAGCACGCGCTCGTCCGCCAGCGGCCAGGCTGCATTGCGCACTGGACTGATCACTCCGCTTCCAGATATGGTTGGGTGAGGGTTGTGACCGGCAGAGGTGGCACCATGTTCTCTAAGCAGCAGACGTTTGAAAAATTCAATCTGGAATCTGGAGTTTGTTGCAGTTCGAGGCAAGTCCAGTCTTTCCGGGAAATACGTTTAACAGATTGCACGAAGCGTCATGTTCTTGTCTTTTGTCTATCTGCGACTGATTTCCTCAGAATGGAGACAGTATGTCAATGCCACCACAAGTATCTATTTGCGGACCATTAGCGGTAAGATATAATAGGCCTCTACCTCTACCAATGGTGAGAAGATGGAGGGATGAGCGGCGGGAGGGGGGGGGGGGGGCGAGGGTAAGACTAAGATGGCTAGTTCGTGACTGTTCATTGAGAAGGACAAAGATGCAACTGCCGCCCCTCTCCAATATTCTGAAGTCGGTTTTAGCGGTAGCTGTGTTATTACAACGACTTTCCCAATCCCCAATACATGTGTTGCTTTATGGCCTATTGATCACAAGTGCTGCGTTTTTCACGACAATTTCGATGTTAAATTAGAACTGTGGAGCATTTTCCATGAGTTATGGTAGCATGTATTGGCCTCGATTACCTGAGCTGCAGGGTGATTGTCGAGCAATGCAGGGGGAGACGTCTGTAGCGAACTCTGGCGGCAAACAGCGGTAGATACAGTCTTCAGGTGAATGCTTACAGGTAATACATTTCTTAAACTCCTCTCTGCCCTACACCAGCAGCTCGTCAGTTGAAGATCCTTACCACAAAAAAATATAGTACCTTCCACTCCAGCATTTTTCCAGTGAAGTTGTAGGTGAAAGGTAGAGTTTGAGTACATCTGCTACTACTTTCAATCGGTACTGATAAATTTTGTTCCAGAAGGATAACACCAGTTGTATGACATCAGTATTTTTTGAGCTGTATTTGGAATTTAGTCACTGCTTGAATAGCGATATGCATATAGTTGTGTAATTGGGACCAATCTTCATGATTAACAATGTAAATGTGACTGATCTTTACATCAGTTTCTCAACCAAAATAAATAAGTACACTAACGTAACCGTCCACTCCTTTATCTTCGTAGTTTCGATGTGTTGGAGGGGTGGACGTGAGCTTTCTGTGCACGAGGACAAGCGTTCGAGACCCATAAAATGGCACCGCCCTTTTCAACTGCCCACCAACTCCCGAGTGGGGGTGGGGTACTACGTTTCCACAGCCCTAGGACATTGAAATTCCCGCCAAAACGCGAAATTCCTGCCGAAATTTGAAATTCTTACGAATATGGTAGCTGGTTGTGGGACTGGGGTGGGGAGGGTGGAGGGGTCAGGGACCCATATGGTGGTTGAGGACAATACATGATGTCGTCTGGGGGGGGGGGGGTCGGTGGGTGTGTTGGTGGGGCGAAATTAATTAATCAATTTAATTAATTTGTCTATCAATGTGATATCAAAATTACACCCACAGCCCCAGTACTCTACTACTTCCAAATCAGGAGCAATTATCAGAGCACAAATCGAGAGAAAAAAGTATAGCCAAGCGGAAATAATGGGCAAATTACTAGCTATCTCTATTTCTGTTGATTTTTTTTTCAGTTTTCATTCGGTCCGTTTGTAGTGATTACGAACATTGTATATTACACTATGAATCGAGAGGAAGATCATCTCCTCCATCGTCCACTGATACGAGTCTCACGTAAATCATAGTTCTCAGAATACTTTAAAGCAGAACTCGCCAACATTTATTCGTGCCCTACTGAAAATGATAAGTTGAAACCGTCTGAGTCACTGAAACATTTTAAGTTTATATTAGCCTGCGACAAACTTTATTGTTAAAAGTAACGTGCAATCTGCTAGTCTACGCTAGTGAGCTGGTATATGTGATATGTTAAAAGCCCAATAAACACGCAGAAATTTGGATCGGACAGCGTGTCAACTGGATAGTTTGCACACCAGGTCGAGTGTTCAGCTGCAGTCTAGTCGATCTCTCGTTCGGTCTTTCATCGTATTATACGGGCTTAAGTGTTGTATTAATGACGTGCATATAAACAAAATCCATGATTTGCAATGCATTGACATGGAGGATCGTTATTGACCTCCAGTCGCGCGTGCAAATGATAGCTCAGAGCTATTAGTGTCGAGGTTAGCTGGTGGAAGCGCAATGAACGGTTCGCGGAGCTTCCCAATGACTGTTTGTTCCTGGTCTTAATTTGATTAACGGTGCGAGTAGGTGGTGAACCGTTATTTGCTACTCCTGTCTGCGATAAATCATACAACATCGATGCCTCCGAATCTGTTCCATGTAGCGATTACTCTTGTTACGATACTGCACTCACATCAGTTAATTTCGACAATTGCTTTGCAACGTTTAACGTTATTATGGGTTTCAAAACAGAATTCCCATATTTCCTGTTGCTGCATAAGTGTTACTACAATCAGTTATTGCCAGTTTTTGTTCATAATTTGAATTAATTTGTCTTACAACAACAGAAACTTCTCACAAAAATAATCATAAAATCTAGTTTTGCATAATCAAGAATCCCGTTTTCACAAATTCCGCTTACATATAAGAACGTGATCTTAATATATTCAAATCGCGTCTACCTTATTATGTTCCTATTTCTTTCATATGTTTTTGTACTGTCCTTTGCATATTTTATATTGAAGACTTGGTACTATGAACTAAGAACAAAGATGCACTTGTGTGATGTCAGTATAGATTTACATAGTTTTATCTACATGTCAGACACATCTCCCACAGTAAGTAAAGGTTTCAAAGTCTTCCAAGAGAATTTCATCTTTACCCTTTTCGAATAAAATGGATGTGTATATCAAGTACGTGAATCACAATTATAAACAATTTCAGAACTCCAATTTAGTCCGTAAATTGCTTTTGGCCGACAAATCTACGTTTCTTTCTCTGTTCATTTGTTTTAGTGACTGCTGTTAGCGCTCATACTACTTCTTCTGATTTTAGAATATATCCATTCTTCCATTAATTTATGTATATTTCTTTCGGACTTATCTGATACTTATTATGTGGCGGCACTATTCACTGTTTTATGTACTGTACTAGTATGCATATGCTGTGTGACCAGTTAAGACACTGCTGTCCATTTTCTCACTATTTACTGCCTAGTCCTATTACCTGCTTTCAAAACATGCACTTCTTCCATCTTTAGTTTGGAAATTTAATGTCAAGTACAAATACGTCTTTCAGTGTTCTTCTGACTGTGATATGGACATACTGCGTGTCTCTCCCGACAACCATCATGCTATTCTTCTCCCGTGCTTTGTGATAAATCTTCAGTTTTGGTTTTTGATAATTTATTAAGGACGTAGCGTCCACTACATAGGTTACTCT
Source organism: Schistocerca nitens (assembly GCF_023898315.1). NCBI lineage: Eukaryota > Metazoa > Arthropoda > Insecta > Orthoptera > Acrididae > Schistocerca > Schistocerca nitens. The sequence continues at coordinate 928,202,800 of NC_064615.1, forward strand.
GCTGTATTAAGTGGAAAAGTATTTTCGATTCTCATTACAAAAGAATTATTGTTTTTCATGCACTATGAATGTAGTTTGACGTTTATTCATTTTAAGGACATTTATAGTTTTTTGTGGCGGCATTGTGCATAATACGCTGACTGTAATGGACGTTGTAAGGGATCAGATGAATAATGAAACCCCGAAACGTTAAGTACTGTGACAGTTCAGTACACAGAAAGATAAACACTATATCTCTCTTTATAGCAAGTCAGACAGCTATGTTTTAGTCGAAGTTCCCGATATTCAAAAGCTTAGGCAGTATTTAGTAGAGGTAGGGGTGTAAATGTGGAAGCGTGTGGGTAATGTGGAAACGTCTAGTATCTGGCCTACAGAGTGCTGCACTCAAGTGAAGCAGCCCGAAATTGTTGCAATAGTTCCTATTTGTCACGGTAGAGGTTAGCAGTCAGCTGAGCGACAGACGCCGTGACAGTGATGCAATTTACGTTCGCTCATTTTCTAAACCTTTTTTCGAGGTAAGTTGTGGTATTATATTTATCTACATCCTTTGTAGTTATCTTCCTTTACGTCTGATAGCTTATAAAGGGAGATGCACAGAAGGTTTTAGCAGTCCTTTGTCATCCTTAAATGGATAGTTGCTTAATGTAATTTACCGAAATTTAAAATTTGCATTGAGTAGGCAATGTGGAAGCATACATATGATGGCATTGTGGAAATGTTTCCACAATACTAACATCAAATACATTACTTCTAATGCGTTTTGCGTCTGTTTCTAGATGCCACGAAAGCTAACTGATCAGAAACCAAGAGCTATTGTGAAGACCTGTTATCCAGAGCAAAATACCACATGTAATTGAACTGAAAGGTAAATGTCAAGTAGGTGCCCTCACATCAGCAGAGTGAGGATCCCTGGTGACTGTCATATGCTGTATGAGTGCTGGCGGTACTTTCACACCACCAATGATGATCTTCTCCAGGAAGAACTGGACTGATACTCTACTGAAAGAGCACCACATGGAATAAATGGTAAATGCCATCCTTCAGGCTGGATTCAAACTTAGCTCTTCTCCGAGTGGTTTGACCAACTCATTTCTAAGGCACATCCCTCAAAAGAATCTCCTGTGTTGTTAATTCTTGATGGACATAACAGTCATGCCAGAAAACTTTAAGTTATAGAATGAGCATCCCGCCTCACGCCTCTTATAAAACTCAGACACTTGATAACACCTTTATGGGCACTCTAAAAACCTATTACGCTGAGTATGTTCGCCAATGGTTGCGACACAGCAGCTGGCCCTTAGGACCATTTGACATATCTGTTTGGGAAAGCCTACCTAAAGTGCAAGACTGTCTCTATTGCTGCAAAAGGATTTTGGAGACTGACAGGACTGTTTTTGCAGAAATCGACTTTATAGCTGCCACGTCGGCTTTAGATGAGGCCTGAAGTCTGAGTGGAACTTATGAGAATCCAGCATCTCCAGATGGGAGTAATGACCTCAGACAAGACGACACTCATAACGCATTCACACCTGTGACAACTGACGGCCAAAGTGAAGATGGCCAAAGAAAAAGCAGGAGGTGAAAGTCGTTGTCAAACACGTGTGTGTCTCCAAAAGATATTATAACAATCCCTCCTCTAAAGAAGAAGGTTCCCGACTGAGGTCGTAAGCCAGGTTCATCAGCTGTTTTTGACATCTTCGCCTTATAAAAGACGCCTTGAAGACTCCTTACTGAAGGGTAAACAGAAGTTTCCTAAGGCACCTGCCAAACCAAGAAAGAATGTGAGGCTCCTCCTAGAAAACCAAGCATAAAATGGCTTGCGTTATCTGAGGATTCAGATGAAGAGCCCAGTGCACCAACTGTCTCTTCAGGGGAGTCAGATTTGGATCTCCTAGTCGGGGAAGAAAAACCTACTGATGAAGATTCTATTTGTATTTTTTGTGGTGGCGCATTTTCCAAAGAAGTTCGGGGAGAATTGTGGATTAGGTGTGTAGTGTGTGAGGAGTGGAGACACTCTTTGTGTGCCGGAAATGAAGGAAACATTTACATATACGATTTTTGCAAGTGAACTTCGCTTATGAAGGATTATTCTATTACAGTTGCGTTTAAATACTTTTGTGTAGTTTAAATTTAATATAAAATCAAATAGTTTCTAACATTTTTAATAGTTTTCGTTTGAAGTAGTCAGTTTCCACCAATTTTAAGGCGTTTCCACATTACCCGCACTTCTTGAAAAATTAATGAGTCGTTGAGCAAGCAGAAAATGTTTCTTAATTTTTAAAATATTTAGTTTTTGTATTTCATAATATTACATTCATTGCTAAAACATTATGAATCAGATTTGGCTAATTTTTTAAGCTGAAAGAGAAGTAAACATTTCTTTTATACAGCAAAAACAAACTGGGTTTCCACATTTACACCCGTACCTCTACTATTCAAAGTAGTTAACATAATGTCTTCCCGGTAATATCTATGAGTTCTTACACGTCCGTAATAGACCGCTATTGTTAAAAGAAAGTAGGTCTTCTACCAGAAATCGCGTAACTATCACTCACGATATACATTGGCGGAATTTTAGTGGACGGGATGTATCAGATGCTAAGCGCAGGTAGTTTGATACACAATAGTATACTATTTTCCCATAAGCAAGAATTGTGCTAACTGCAAGAGAACTGAGTACTCTCTGCTTCAGACAGGCTCACGATTCAAGGGTAATTAAAAACACAAGCTTGCTTTATCGCTATTGCACTGTTAGTAGAGGGAAAAGGTACCGTGGTTCATCCGTCATACGGAACTTCATAGTGCACAGCGAACTTCGAGAATATTTTTTCAGATTAGGTGGTGTACTCGTTACGATTTATAGACAAATTTACAAAAACACAGTCCGCTGCTCGTGGTCGTGCGGTAGCGTTCTCGCTTCCCACGCCCGGGTTCCCGGGTTCGATTCCCGGCGGGGTCAGGGATTTTCTCTGCCTCGTGATGACTGGGTATTGTGTGATGTCCTTAGGTTAGTTAGGTTTCTACATCTACATCTACATGACTACTCTGCAATTCACATTTAAGTGCTTGGCAGAGGTTTCATCGAACCACAATCATACTATCTCTCTACCATTCCACTCCCGAACAGCGCGCGGGAAAAACGAACACCTAAACCTTTCTGTTCGAGCTCTGATTTCTCTTATTTTATTTTGATGATCATTCCTACCTACGTAGGTTGGGCTCAACAAAATATTTTCGCATTCGGAAGAGAAAGTTGGTGACTGAAATTTCGTAAATAGATCTCGCCGCGACGAAATACGTCCTTGCTTTAATGACTTCCATCCCATCTCGCGTATCATATCTGCCACACTCTCTCCCCTATTAAGTGATAATACAAATCGAGCTGCCCTTTTTTTGCACCCTTTCGATGTCCTCGGTCAATCCCACCTGGTAAGGATCCCACACCGCGCAGCAATATTCTAACAAGAGGACGAACGAGTGTAGTGTAAGCTGTCTCTTTAGTGGACTTGTTGCATCTTCTAAGTTTCCTGCCAATGAAACGCAACCTTTGGCTCGCCTTCCCCACAATATTATCTATGTGGTCTTTCCAACTGAAGTTGTTCGTAATTTTAACACCCAGGTACTTAGTTGAATTGACAGCCTTGAGAATTTAAGGAGTTCTAAGTTCTAGGGCACTGATGACCATGTGCTCAGAGCCAATTGAACCATTTTTTTGAACAAAAACACAGTATATGAAGATTTATTGACGAATTCGAGACTCACAAACTGACTGATACATCAAAACAAAAAGTACACACAGCTGCCAGTAAGGAAACTTCCTGTAATTGATGGTGCTGCCTGTACAATGAGATGGCGGTGGTAGCGAAGGACGAAGTCAAGATACGCTTCTGCAGAAATAGTTATTGTAACAGGAGCAAGGGAAACAACTGCAACGTACACGCCCACTTCCTGATCGTCGCGTCTCCTGCAACAACACTGTCATTTAAAACTGTAGGACCACAAAAGTGCCATGCAACGAACGCCAAATTGGCAGCAAGTGTGCTACGCGCTGGGCATGTTAATGATTATCATTTCTGCGCAATCGCACAGTGTGGTTGGCGGGAGTACAGTCTACATTCTATATATAAGAAAAGATTACCAAAAGAGTTTCATAGTCAGAAACCGAATTTGAATTAGGCACGAAAGGGATAGCTGTTTGGCAAAATGCTACTGAAAATAATGTGTTAATTACGAAAATTGTCGATGGTAAAGAAAAGATCATTTGTTTCGAATATTTTGATATAAAGAGTGACAATAATATTTGCTGTTTCTTCGTCGGGCCAAGTTGAAATTTATCGTTACGGAGAAGGAAGATAAGTATGTATCAAGTCCTTAGCTTGTCTCCTTTGGTTTTCAACTGTCAACGAAGTGTTTGTTCATGGATATGATGATTAATATTACATTTCGGGCGTTCAGCAGCATGAATTCCATTTCTTCTTCTGTGTATTGTTCAGCCGTCTTTAGAGTCAGCCGAATGACTGACGCTCCAGCCCTCGCACCGTTCTCTTAAAGTCGCAGACCGCACTACTGCGCACGCAGCCACGGCTACGCAAGGCGCCAGGGACTTTGATCGGAGGCAAAGAGGTAGAATATATACGTGAATTAGATCTGTGACTGCTCGGTCGATCCACGCTGAGATATCGAAGTATCACTGAGACCTGCACTACGACGACTTCATCGTAAGTTTATTACAAAAAGCGCTCTACTTCACCACTTATTCAAGCTGAAACCGCCATCTCTATTAATTAAATTCGTCGCCAACAGAATTTCAATTGATTCTTTCACTACTGAGTCCCAGAACGGTGAATTCTTTGCTAAAATTTAGGCGTTTTCGTACACCATAGAGGGTCCTGTGTCAATACAATTCTCTTCCATCACCGATTTATTAGGTTATAAGCACAATGTGTATCTGTCTGTGTACCTGTGCATCTGTCATGGACTGTACGTGTTGCCTGTCCTATGTATGAAACGCCACACTCATGGGGGATCCTGTGAACCCCAGCCTTCCGAAGCTCCAGGTCGTCTTTGATGAGACCCAGGACTGCCGCTGTCTTTGGTGGGGGGCGAAAAATCTTTTGTTTTATTTTTTCTGAGGATCTGTTCTATTTTTCGAAGATAGGCTTTCCACATATGGCAGGAAGTTTATGTATTAAAATCTTTCGTGTCTTCTTCTGCATTCCTTGCATCCATCGTTGCTCATTCGCAGTGCCTTACGTATCTCCTGTGGAAATTACCCGTTGGCTTCACAAACAGTCTTCAAGTGTAGAATCTCTCCTCTAGATTGCATTCGTCAGCAATGATGTGTGCTCTGTGTACCAGAGTTCTTAGAACACTCATCGTTTGGGGAGGATGGTGGCAGCTATTTGCAAACAAATATAAATCCTTATGTGTCCGATTGCGATATATTGCATGTCCCAAAGTCCCATCATCTTTGTGTCGTACCAAAAAATGGATGGTATCTGTCTTTTATGATATCCATTGTAAACGGGATTTGCCTGTAGACGGAATTCAGATGGTTTAAAAATTCTTGTAATTTATCTTCACCATGGGGCCACACTACAAGCGTGTCATCAACATAACTCCAATATACCGGGTGATCAAAAAGTCAGTATAAATATGAAAACTTAGATAGAGAGGTAAAAATTGACACACATGCTTGGAATGACATGGGGTTTTATTAGAACCAACTATATTGCTAGAAGCGTGAAAGATCTCTTGCGCGCGTCGTTTAGTGATGATCGTGTGCTCAGCCGCCACTTTCGTCATCCTTGGCCTCCCAGGTCCCCAGATCTCAGTCCGTGCGATTATCGGCTTTGGGGTTACCCGAAGTCACAAGTGTATCGTGATCGACCGACATCTCTAGGGATGCTGAAAGACAACATCAGACGTCAATGCCTCACCGTAACTCTGGGCATGCTTTACAGTGCTGTTCACAACATTATTCCTCCTCTACAGCTATTGTTGAGGAATGATGGTGGACATATTGAGCATTTCCTGTAAAGAACATCATCTTTGCTTTGTCTTACTTTGTTATGCTAATTATTGCTATTCTGATCAGATGAAGCACCATCTGTCGGACTTTTGTTGGATTTTTGTATTTTTTTGGTTCTAATAAAACCCCATGTCATTACAAGCATGTGTGTCAATTTGTACCTGTCTATCTACAATATTCCGTGATTTATTCAGTTTTCAAATTTATACTGATTTTTTTGATCACCCGGTACTATAGTGGATTGCAGCGCCTTTTCCTCAAAGTCGCCCATAAACAAGTTGGCCACCAAGGGTGACAAGGGGTTACTCATGGCGACACCGTAAGTCTGTTAAAAAAATTCGTTATTAAATAAAAAGTATGCCTAGGTATTGACTTGTTTATACAAAGCTGAAATCGCTTTATCAAAGGTTTTGCAATAAAAGATCATGATTCTTAAAGAGGAAACTTTTAGTTTGCCATATAAGTCCGCAGAGTTATGTGTTTTAAAGCACATTACCCCACAACAGGCCTTAATAACGGTACCAAATGTCTGACACAGCCATAGGCTGGAGAGTCAGAGTTACACACTACTGGACGCATAGGATCATTTTTTTATGGATCTTTGATGGCTCATAAAGCCTCGGTGGAAATGGACCACTTCGTTTCAAACTTCGCACAACTTCTGGTAGAGAGTGGGTGGCATTCAAAAGCGAAGTAGCCTCCATTACCACCCGATTGATGGGATCTGTACCGATATTCCGACCGAGCGAGGTGGCGCAGTGGTTAGCGCACTGGAATAGAGTTCAGGAGAACGATAGTTCAAACCCGTGTCCGGCCATCCTCATTTAGGTTTCCCGCGATTTCCCAAACTCACTTCAGGCAAATTCCGGGATCGTTCCTTTGACAGGGCTCCGCCGACTTCCTCCCCCAGCGTTCCCTAATCCAATGGGACCGATGACCTCGCTACTTGGTCCCTTCCCCAAATCAACCAACCACCCAACTGACCTTCCGGTGTGTGCTGTCACTCAGTAAATTGTACATTTTATCATGCCAACAGCCACAAGATATTAAAACAGTTGCACTACCTTTAGCAGCTGGAAGAACCACCTTCTCAGTATCCTGGTGAAGCTTACGTAGCGCAGCTCTCTCTGCCACAAATACAGTACTCCTGCGTGGGCAAGCCTTCATACCTACTCTACGTATTTCCCATAATTTCCTCTGACGAATTCGTGGAAAACTTCTTCAACGACACTGATGAACGCAGGTACTGTATTGGTATTACCGCTGGCGTGGGTTCAGAGTTCAGTCCTTTACTTAAAACCATCATAGAAGCCTCGTCCAAATCTTTATCTGTCATATTAATGACAGAGCATCGAATAACAGTTTCTAGCTGGGCAGATGCCTCAAGCAGGTTACATTTGCCATCTGTCTCGACGTGGCCACCTTACGAACCCAATCATATTTGGCATCATCGTCACCATTATCGCAATGAGTAAATCTCTCGCCCTCGCTCTCTCTCTCTCTCTCTCTCTCTCTATCTATCTATCTATCTCTCTTTCTCTCCCTTTCACTTCCAGCTCATAATTAAGTTTCACCTCAGATGGGTATGCCTACCACACTACAAAAGTATTCGCACATCTTTCACATCATCGTCAACATAGTAAATTACAGAGGGAATGACAGCAAAAAAGACAGCAAACAAAAACTACAATAGACATAAATTTTATTATAAAAATAGTTTTCATACAACAAATCTCAGTATTTTGTTCTTGTCATCACTCACAGTGGAAACGATAGCAGAGCTAACAGAACATTTTTCTGAATGTTCACCATATAAGTGTGGGTGCACAGATGCTCCAATTCGTATTTACAAAAAATGTGAGCACAGGTTTCAGTTAGAACGGCACTTCCCCTCCAGTGCTCGGCATTTCCCCTACTTCGCCTGCCTGAAACCCTCACCACTACCTGATGCGTGCCTTGCCAGCTGCATGTCTACCAGTCACGTTATTCTCCGCACACTCTACATATGTGCTCCATATTCCATTATACACGAATGGCGCAAGATGTTTCATATGAGTGCTAGCGAATCCGTGATCTATTCCACTCGACAATGGAGGTATGCGCTGCAGTATCTCTTATCGTGGTGTCACAATATACACTACTGGTCATTAAAATTGCTACACCAAGAAGAAAAGCAGATGATAAACGGGTATTCATTGGACAAATATATTATACTATAAATGACATGTAATTACATTTTCACTCAATTTGGGTGCATAGATCCTGAGAAATCAGTACCCAGAACAACCACCTCTGGCCACAATAATGGCCTTGATATGCCTGGGTATTGAGTCAAACAGAGCTTGGATGTGGTGTACAGGTACAGCAGCCCATGCAGCTTCAGCACGATACCACAGTTCATAAAGAGTAGTGACTGGCGTATTCTGACGAGCCAGTTGCTCGGCCACCATTGACCATACGTTTTCAATTGGTGAGAGATCTGGAGAATGTGCTGGCCAGGGCAGCAATCGAACATTTTCTGTATCCAGAAAGACCCGTACAGGACCTGCAACATGCGGTCGTGCATTATACTACTGAAACGTAGGGTTTCGCAGGGATCGAATGAAGGGTAGAGCCACGGGTCCTAACACATCTGAAACGTAACGTCCACTGTTCGAAGTGCCGCCAATGCGAACAAGAGGTGACGGAGACGTGTAACCAATGGCACCCCATACCACGTCAGGTGATACGCCAGTATGGCGATGACGAATACACGCTTCCAATGTGCGTTCACCGCGATGTCGCCAAACACGGATGCGAACTTCATGATGCTGTACACAGAACCTGGATTCACCCGAAAAAATGACGTTTTGCCACTCGTGCACCCAGGTTCGTCGTTGAGCACACCATCGCAGGTTCTCCTGTCTATGATGCAGCGTCAAGGGTAACCGCAGCCATGATCTCCAAGCTGAGAGTCCATGCTGCTGCAAACGTCGTAGAACTGTTCGTGCAGATAGTTGCTGTCTTGCAAACGTCCCCATCTGTTGATTCAGGGATCGAGACGTGGCTGCACTGTCCGTTACAGCCATGCGGATAAGATGCCTGTCATCTCGACTGCTAGTGATACGAGGCCGTTGGGATCCAGCACGGCGTTCCGTATTACCCTCCTGAACCCACCGATTCCATATTCTGATAACAGTCATTGGATCTCGACCAATGCGAGCAGCAATGTCGCGATACGATAAACCGCAACCGTGAGAGGCTACAATCCGACCTTTATCAAAGTCGGAAACGTGATGGTACGCATTTCTCGTCCTTATAATAGGCATCACAACAACGTTTCACAAGGCAACGCCGATCAACTGCTGTTTGTGTATGAGAAATCGGTTGGAAACTTTCCTCATGTCGGCACCTTGTAGGTGTCGCCACCGGCGCCAACCTTGTGTGAATGCTCTGAAAAGCTAATCGTTTGCATATCACAGCATCTTCTTCCTGTCGGTTAAATTTCGCGTCTGAAGCACTTCATCTTCTTGGTGTAGCAATTTTAACGGTCAGTAGTGTACATAAGAGACATTAGAACGAATGTCAAGTCTTCTTAAATACCTGTATTCTATATGCAACACAGCTTAGCGAAAAAGACCAGCCTTCGTTCAAACAGCTCCTTTTAAGTATATGCCAGTTTGTCGATCCGTTGCGGTGGTTTGAACTGCTGCCACGTCCGCTGTTAGCCTCCTCCGCCACCGTCCCTTTGCTGGCGGCGCCACAATGCGCCGGCGCTGACAAGCTGTGGCGTGCGGAACAATGAGGCGAGGGAGTCTTTGGCCTCCATGTGTAGGACAGAGCTCTGGTTGGTGAACACCTGTCTTGATACAGTTTGTAGTGCATTCCTTGTGGACTTCGGTTTCATAGTAACACGGAGACCTGTTACTTTGTCTAGGACTGTTCACCAACGATGGACAGTTTTAATAGTTCGTTGCGGAATTGTACCTACTCTATAGTGAGTATTCCGTTACTAGGAGTGGTGACCAGCTACGGTTGTTTCGTTACGGAATGATCTCTGCTCTATTGTGAGTGTCCCGCTACTACGAAATGCTATCAGCAGAGGTTGTTTCGATAACTCGTTACGGAGCTTGCGTCTGGCCTGTTGTGGGTGTTCCATTATTATAAATGCGTATACCAAAGTTGTGTGGTTTCTTTTACTTCGTCATTAGGGTTGTGGTCAACCAACGTGGTTATAGTATTTTTAGTCTATGGCGCCGAAGAGTGCGGAGCTTACTGGACGAAATGGCCATTGGCGTTGGGTGATGTTTGTTGTTGCTGGTGCACGTAAGACGTGAGGTATTCGTATGCTGAAGTCTTTGGAGCAGCGTCTCGATCGCACCCTTGGTTATGTGTGTGTGTGCAAATATGATTATTTATATTGTTTTGGTTTTTGTGATTTCATTATTTGTTTAATCCATGATCCTAAAATTTCAACATTATATGTAAACTGTATTTTCAGTATTTATCTCATTTTAGTTCAGAAATAACGTGGCCCATAACCTCCTTCTTACGGCGACGAAATTCTCAAAGTATATGCCGATGCTACCTTATCATGGTTTAAATATATTCACTGATTTTAAATATTTCCATCCATCTCAATTCAGTTCAAGAAAAATTATTAAAAAAAATTATATATATATATATATATATATATATATATATATATATATATATATATATATATATATATATATATATTGGCGACTGTGACAGGACATAAGAGAGAAACTTATTCAGACAACTCAGACAGATGTAAATACAGAAAAGTAGAACAAAACCGAAATTTCGGAAATGATTCTGACTCACAGTCTTCTTGTCCTGAAATGTATCAGGGACGAGAAGAGGAAACATAGATCAATCTGACAGACAGCAAGAAAGTTTTACAAAACACCGAACCTTTCAACCGTTTACTTCAGACAAGAAAATCATTCACCCTGTAATTTTCATGAAAGCTTTCAAAGACGCTTTTCCTCGCACGTTGAGTGAGCGGAGGAAAATTAATTTTGCAGTATCTTATATACTAGGAAACGCAGCTATCTGGGTTGGTTGGTTGGTTTGGGGAAGGAGACCAGACAGCGTGGTCATCGGTCTCATCGGTTTAGGGAAGGATGGGGAAGGAAGTCAGCCGTGCCCTTTCAGAGGAACCATCCCGGCATTTGCCTGGAGTGATTTAGGGAAATCACGGAAAACCTAAATCAGGATGGCCGGACGCGGGATTGAACCGTCGTCCTCCCGAATGCGAGTCCAGTGTCTAACCACTGCGCCACCCCGCTCGGTAGCTATCTGGGCCTATAATGAGGTAGACAGATGCCAAACTTTTCAGCAATTCTAAAATGCTTTCCTGTCAACATTCTGGTCACGTACCGTGCAGGAAAGAATAAAGAGACAGGTCGTAGAACCCGACCATTTAATCCAAAGTACGGAAATCTTAAAGGTTACTTTGAGAAGTATATAAATATGACGCATTTCTTGTCAGAACGTGTCGCGTCTAGAGATCTGCTCTGTGCGTTGAAAGCACGTTTATCGTTCTATATCAAAGAGAAATTGTTATATATCCCGGATTACGACATAGAATATTTTCTGCAGGCTCTAGATGCTGTTGATCTGTTATTTTAAGATCAGCGTAGCAGCCGACATGACAACAAACAATATGACAATCGTAATTCCAACCAAAACAAGCAGTATAGCCAACCTCATCAATACACACCCCGTTCCGTAGCATATGTTGCGCCGCAATTTGGCCCTGTAGCGAATGCAAATTATGCTGGCAACATTGTACCTAATATGCAACCACCCATCTTGAACACTAACCCCACATTTTCGCCTAGTGACAATGGCTACAAGCCAGGTGAAACAATAAAGAAAACCGCAATTATGAAAATGGCCAAAACTGGCAAAATAACCGACAAAATTTTAATTACAACGGTAACCAAAACCAACAGGGGCAGGTTTGGTACAGTAATAACCCAACCTACGGAATGCAATATCCAGCATATCCGCAGCCTCAGAATGTAAACAACGGCGCATGGCAACATCAAACTCAATTACAGCTACTGCCGCAAAGGAATTACAGCAATGCACTACAGAACACAACACAGCAGACACCTAATGCATCTTTTACACAGCAACAAGGAAGGAATGCGGGTGACTGGAATAGACAGTACCCGAATGTAAACATAATAGAGGTAGACAATAACCCACCTACACCAAGACAGACTGACAGAACACAAGACAGACATTTAAACTATTGACAGCCATTACTAGACCCCAAGCTGTGGCTGAGGAATACTATGGGGGCGACTTTGATTTACAAGAATTATTTAAGACTGACACAGTAAGTACTGAACAAGAAAATGTAGGAAGTATTTACAAACATAAACCTGTGTTATTCTTACGTTATAATTATGGTCAAAATTTATCAGATGAACTCACTGAAAATGATGACATTATTTGCCGTTAATCACCCAAAATAGTAGTACTTGCTTCCACTAAAGCAAAAGTAGGAGGTATAACTACAAGTCTCACATTACATACTGGTGCAGCTGTAAGGGTATTACCTGAGAATTTTTACAATTTAGTGCAAGAACATGGACAAGTGGATATGTTTCCAATGCAAGGATGCAATATACTGACTGCTGTAGGTAACAAGCCTATTAGTATTAATAAGCAAGTTTATATACCAGTTCAAGTAGAGAATGGACCGATCAATTGGGCTTTCTTAATTGTACCTAATTTAAAATGTGATACTATACTGGGACTGGATTTCTTGTGTGAAAAGGACGCTATAATTGACTTTTCTGCACAAACATGTAGTTTTAAGGATTTTGGCAATCAGTACGCCATGCACTTAGAAACTAGAGAAGTAACCCATGATAAACATTGTCCAGCATACAAGTTACAGACAATACATGAACATCATGATACAGACATGCACACCAGTACCTAAGCAAGACATGTTTGAGACAGATACAATTATACAGAGTAAGGTACAGCAATCATCGGCCTTACCTGAGGATTAACGAAGTGAACTAGCAGAACTATTGCATAGATATGCCAGTGTTTTCTCAAATAGACCAGGAGTAATTAACACATATTCTTATAAGATTGAAGTGAAGCCTCACACAGTATTCTACCACAAATCATATAGTGTACCACACTCACAGAAACCAGCAGTTTGGAAAGAGTTAAAACAGATGCTGGAGTGGAATATTATTGAGCCCAGCACATCTTCATATTGCAGCGCACTATTCGTTGTAAGGAAAGATAATGTTAGCATTAGACTTGTGTTAGATGCTAGGGCAATAAACCAGATTATACTACCTGTTACAACTAAGCCCGAGAACCATTGAAGAGCAACTGCAGAAATTTCTATATGCAAGATGTTTTAGTTCCTTAGATTTGGTCAATTACTTCTGGCAAACAAGACTGGAACCTCAGTGTAGAAAATACACAGCTTTTTCGTTTAATGGAAAGAGTTATCAATTTTGTGTACTGCCTTTTGGCTTGAATATCAGCTCTGGTGTTTTCATCTTAGCCTTAGAGGCGGTACTCAATGAAGACATAAAACATTCTGTCACACACTACGTGGATGATCTTTTGATAGCCACTCACACATGGGAAGAACATTCATACATTCTTAACAAGCTATTAAACAGATTTACGGAATGTGGTGTTACAGTGAATCTATCTAAGTGGAAGTTTGCTTGTGAAGAAATAAAATTTCTAGGACATATAATAAATGCACAAGGCATAAGGCCAGATCCCGTGAAGCTGGATGCACTGAAGAATCTCCCAGCACCAAGAACAAAGAAACAACTAAGGCGACCAATTTGGTTTTTCTCATTTTTTAGAATATTTTTACCTCACCCACTTCTAAACAATCCACATCTACTCAAACTACTTAAGAAAAACCAGACTTGGCATTGGAGTAAGAAGTGTCAGGAAGGCTTTGAGAAAATTCAACATGCACTAATGAATGCAGACATATTATGCCACCCAGATTTTAGCTCATAATTCTGTTCAGCTTGTGGTGCTTCCAACTATGGTTTAGGAGCTTGTATTTTCCAAGTTGTAAATAAAGATGGTAAGGAAGAAGTTAGAATTATAGGATTTGCTAACAGAACTTTGACCGAATGTGAAAGATCTTACACAACTACAGAACTAGAAACATTAGCCATAGTCTGGGGTTTCAAGAAATTTAACTATTATATTTTTGGCAAGAACACAAGGGTATACACAGATCATCATGCGTTGACATTTCTTCTATCATGTAAATTATTACATCCCAGATTAGCCAGGTGGGCGATTTCCCTTCAAGGATACTCATTTGAAATAATTCACATTAAAGGTACAGATAATGTCATAGCAGACACACAATCATGACTTCCAGAAGGATTAAGTAAGGATACAACAGAACCAGAGAACCTCCATGATTACAGAATTTTGCTAATGCAGAATAGCAATTATACTCAGTATTACAAAGACTTGTGTACAAACATGGAAGCACTAGAGATGGCAGACCCTTACTGGTCAAAAATTAGGAAAGTTATCACAGATCAGCCTCAGCACACATTGTGTCGTAGATATAAACTAGATAGAGGAGTATTATTTTACACAAGACACATTTTGAGTAAAAACTGGTGCGTTTGTATTCTCCAGGAATATGAAGGATATCTTATTTGGCATACACATTTTCTCTCTGGTGATTATGGATCTAAGAAATGTTTCTCTAAATTAAGCCCATACTGTTACTACACGAACATGAGGAGAAAAGTACATAACACACTCAAAACTTGTACCAGATGTCAGAAAGCAAAAGCAAGTAACCAGTCACACAGAACAGAACTGCACTCAATACTGCCTACCAAACCATTGGAAATAATTAGTACTGACATATCTGGACCTCATCCTACAAGCTCTGGAGGAGCAAAATATATACTTTTATTTTATGATGTTTTTAGCAAACAAGTAAAATTATTTGCACTGAAATCTGCAACAGCAAATGCCATTATCAGGATATTTCAGAACGATTACATACCACATGTATGAAAACCTGTTAAAATCCTATCAGACAATGCCACATACTATACAGGATTTCGTTGGAGGAAATTTTTATCCGACAACAACATACAACCCATATTCATTAGTAAATTTGCACCACAAGGTAACCCAGCAGAAAGAGTATTTAGGGAACTCAATCGGTATATCAGGACTTACATACCAAATAAGCAAACCAAATGGGTAAGCCTATTGAACTCATTTGAGGGGATGCACAAAAACCTAAACATATATGACACTACCTATACACCTATGGAAATCATGTTTAACATAGCAGAAAGAAATGAATGGAGTAATCCAATACGTAAGTTGAATCACGAAGAAATCCCACTAGAAGACAAGCTAAGAGAAGTCTACATGACATTGGAAAGGGAAAATAAGATAAGAGAAGGACACTACAGTAAACAAACTAAGAAATGTCTAAACTACAAGCAAGGTGAACTTGTACTTTTGCGTACTCACCACAAATCCTCAGCTCTGATGCATAGGAATGCTAAGTGGAGACTTGTCTACGACGGTCCATACATAATCCACGGGATACCGCATCCAGAAGCGTACTTACTAAAGAACAGGAGAAATGACAAGATTATAGGATTATATCCGCATAAAGACATTAAAAAGTACATCAGAGAATAACTACATGTAAATAGTAGTTTTAAGGGAATGCACTGAATAATGACAGGCAGAGGATACTAATATTAATTAAGTAATATTTATGTGCCTGACTGAAGAAAGGAGACATGATTACAGAACGCTGATGCTGAATATTATAGTCATAAAGATATAAGGTAAGTGATATTATTTGTTATTAAGTATATATGATAGTGCAAGGCACATCTATTAAAGAAGTTTGCAGTACGATGTGTAGATTGTGACACCGATTCACACGCACGCCTGCAGAACAAATAGAAATTCTTGAGCACAGCGATTTGAGACAAAAACATACGACACTGAGCGACGCGAACACAGTGGCCAATTAATTGCATGGTTACCTTAGGTTATGATTTACTGAATAAATTTCATTTTCGTTACGCGGTAACATTTGTGTTTAATAAGCGCCCCAGGGTCCAGTGCTCTAGTTATGATGTATTTTGTCTTATATTCTCTATTTTCAGGTGAATTTAAACGTATACATATTTGTTGAATTTTTGATTTGCAAACAATTCTTTCCATACCTTGTTGACAAAGGATACTTATTTCATTATGTTATTTAGTCGTAAAAACTAGATCACAACAGAAGCAGAAATGTGAATAATATTGTACATGTGTAACATGAAACCCTCACATGAATGAGTGAGAAATATTGTTGTAATTGTATTCTTAATTTTATTTCCTTTGTCAATGTATTGATCTATACCTGTAAATAAGGACAAGAGTGTAGAAAAGGACCAGAATATATAAATGTCCACAAATTGAAACTTTTGTCAAACACAATGAGATCAGTGTGTATACATGTGAAAGTTATTCGCGGGTATTAATATGTGCGTTGTTAGGTCTTGTGTATGAATGCGAACAATGACAATGACGTGATACGGTGAAATTTGCAGTCCAAACGACTCTAAACAAATACATTATGCCAATTATGTTTGACGACGAGCGCAAGCTGTCGCGAACAATTATCGTCTGAGTACGCTCTCACTCACTAACAACATGAGAAACTAACTATGTAATGCCATGCAAGCGACCGGAGGAGCAACTTATGGAACACTTCAAAATGCTAATAATTCAACGTATGACGAACACTAACCTTAGAACATTGGATAACCAAATCAGTAAACTGTGACGTCGGAAGTGGTTTCCATGCCTTCTCCGGGACTAAACACTTGTGGCACACATGAAGTTACGTACTTCAATTCTTACGTACGACCGGAACTGTGAAGAACGACAAAATGGTCAATCAAATGACAAAAATGAACCCCTTCCTTCGTTAAAAGCGAGGAAAAGGTGCACTGTAATGAACTTTAATAGACAATACAAACCTGTATCACATCTGCAATAACACCGACAAATGGACTTTGACCGCTGACGTCAATTGACGGCACGAGAACCTAACGGATGCAAGAAATGCATAAATTATAAACTATACCAGTACAATGAACATTGAAAACCAATGGAAAATATTTTCTTTTCAAAGTGATGAAGTATTTACCTGCAAGGAACTTTGGCATGCAGTCATATGAACGTTATCACAACGAGATACATCGAGAATGTACGCGCGGCAACAGAGACTGAAACCGGCATAATGTATCTGTATATGTCGTTATGTTTAAGGAATTGTATGAGTATTTATAATTTTAATTTTTGTTGAACTGAACTGAGATGGATCGAAATATTTAAAAATCAGTGAATATATTTAAACCATGATAAGGTGGCATCGGACATATACTTTGAGAATTTCGTCGCCGTAAGAAGGAGGTTCGTGGGCCACGTTATTTCTGAGCTAAAATGAGATAAATACT
This sequence comes from Schistocerca nitens, assembly GCF_023898315.1. NCBI lineage: Eukaryota > Metazoa > Arthropoda > Insecta > Orthoptera > Acrididae > Schistocerca > Schistocerca nitens. The sequence continues at coordinate 928,220,368 of NC_064615.1, forward strand.
GAAAATACAGTTTACATATAATGTTGAAATTTTAGAATCATGGATTAAACAAATAATGAAATCACAATAGCGTTAATCATAACTATAATTACTGAAGTGCACTATGCTACTTACATTGGGAATACAATATCAATCACTAGTGATATGTTGATTATCCGCACCTCGGTATCTCGTCCGTGCGCAGTGGAAATTTCCTTATATAATTACTAGTATGCGCGAGTAAGCGCCCTGTAGTACGCAGTGACTTTTTATAGAAGTAAAGAGTTTAAATTAGAGCGGCCAGTCTAACGCGCGAGGCTCTCCCTCGACTCCAAACCAGAACAGATAACAGATGAAGTCATGCCTCTCTCACCAGCGATCACATGCGACCGCGCACAAGATGACTTGTATTGGCTTTCATGCGTTATTAAACAGGTTTCTCTTATTGAAAAAAAAAATAGATTTACATGCTATGGCTAAAAATGTGCCTTTAAAAGGTGAACGTGCTTAGTCTGTTGACTCAAGGCGGTTTGGTGGTGATCGTTCAGAATTTGCGTAGTTTCAAATGTTCGTAGAGCGCGCCCCCGAGCAATTGATGACGTGGATGAAATTGAATTCTGCTCCTGCGTGATTGTTTCTTCCTTAAAGCTTTGTTGGTAGATGGGAAACGCTTGTTCGCTGTGTTTGTGATTGCTGTTTCAATACCTTGTTCTGTCAGTGATATTCATGTGTTTGGTCTTCTTGAAATAAGACGGGAAAGGAGTTGCCTTCCTCGTAAGAGGATGACGCTTTTCGCCCTAACAGCCAAACGACGGTGAGTGAAGTCGGTCACCGAAACGACGTAGTACGTAAGCCCACTCTCGTCATTATTTTAAGTGCTTGGTTCATTTACGTTCCGAAGGATTAGCAGCTGGCTCCGAGTGCGGCACATAAGTTTAAGTTGACCTGTCGTTAAAGTCTTCGGGTTGTATTGGCCGATAACGTGATATGTAACGGTACAGCATCCGGGTGAGCTTCCAGAGGCACTGTCAGTCGTATTGATTGTTGTTTGATCTTGTATTACTTGAGTACACTCCTGGAAATTGAAATAAGAACACCGTGAATTCATTATCCCAGGAAGGGGAAACTTTATTGACACATTCCTGGGGTAAGATACATCACATGATCACACTGACAGAACCACAGGCACATAGACACAGGCAACAGAGCATGCACAATGTCGGCACTAGTACAGTGTATATCCAACTTTCGCAGCAATGCAGGCTGCTATTCTCCCATCCATGCTGGATGTAGTCCTGTGGAACGGCTTGCCATGCCATTTCCACCTGGCGCCTCAGTTGGACCAGCGTTCGTGCTGGACGTGCAGACCACGTGAGACGACGCTTCATCCAGTCCCAAACATGCTCAATGGGGGACAGATCCGGAGATCTTGCTGGCCAGGGTAGTTGACTTACACCTTCTAGAGCACGTTGGGTGGCACGGGATACATGCGGACGTGCATTGTCCTGTTGGAACAGCAAGTTCCCTTGCCGGTCTAGGAATGGTAGAACGATGGGTTCGATGACGGTTTGGATGTACCGTGCACTATTCAGTGTCCCCTCGACGATCACCAGTGGTGTACGGCCAGTGTAGGAGATCGCTCCCCACACCATGATGCCGGGTGTTGGCCCTGTGTGCCTCGGTCGTATGCAGTCCTGATTGTGGCGCTCACCTGCACGGCGCCAAACACGCATACGACCATCATTGGCACCAAGGCAGAAGCGACTCTCATCGCTGAAGACGACACGTCTCCATTCGTCCCTCCATTCACGCCTGTCGCGACACCACTGGAGGCGGGCTGCACGATGTTGGGGCGTGAGCGGAAGACGGCCTAACGGTGTGCGGGACCGTAGCCCAGCTTCATGGAGGCGGTTGCGAATGGTCCACGCCGATACCCCAGGAGCAACAGTATCCCTAATTTGCTGGGAAGTGGCGGTGCGGTCCCCTATGGCACTGCGTAAGATCCTACGGTCTTGGCGTGCATCCGTGCGTCGCTGCGGTCCGGTCCCAGGTCGACGGGCACGTGCACCTTCCGCCGACCACTGGCGACAACATCGATGTACTGTGGAGACCTCACGCCTCACGTGTTGAGCAATTCGGCGGTACGTCCACCCGGCCTCCCGCATGCCCACTATACGCCCTCGCTCAAAGTCCGTCAACTGCACATACGGTTCACGTCCACGCTGTCGCGGCATGCTACCAGTGTTAAAGACTGCGATGGAGCTCCGTATGCCACGGCAAACTGGCTGACACTGACGGCGGCGGTGCACAAATGCTGCGCAGCTAGCGCCATTCGACGGCCAACACCGCGGTTCCTGGTGTGTCCGCTGTGCCGTGCGTGTGATCATTGCTTGTACAGCCCTCTCGCAGTGTCCGGAGCAAGTATGGTGGGTCTGACACACCGGTGTCAATGTGTTCTTTTTTCCATTTCCAGGAGTGTATTTTTAAAGCGCGCTCTGTAGGAGTGCCTAGTGATATTGTTGTGCCAATGTGTGCTGTGGTGGCTTTGTGTTTCCGTGTGATTAGCTGACAAACACAAGGCTTAGTTACCCCAGGTGGCTTTAGGGCACAGACAGGTTCTTCTGTAATCAGTCATAACTGCATGTGTGGAACGCTACAGCTGAGTGCTAAAAAAGGCTCTGAGCACTATGGGACTTAACATCTAAGGTCATCAGTCCCCTAGAACTTAGAACTACTTAAACCTAACTAACCTAAGGACATCACACAACACCCAGTCATCACGAGGCAGAGAAAATCGCTGACCCCGCCGGGAATCGAACCCGGGAACCCGGGCATGTGAAGCGAGAACGCTACTGCACGACCATGAGCTGCGGACAGCTGAGTGCTGTTGTTGTATGTTGCTGCCAATGGGTGATAATGGTGTGCACTGCCTTGTCCATCGTCTCTCTTAATGACGGATTAGAAGTTAGTGAGGAACTGGGGGCTTGCTTTTCTGCCTATAGGTAAGGTACCGCTCCAAGCGCAAGCTAACTGTCGTAACTGCGCTAGTGCCCGCTTAGTGATAAGGGGCTAACCCCCGCCCCCTCCCAAACACACACACACACACAAGTTTTCTAAATTAAGCTACGGCTAGTGCCGGTAGAAATGAAGGGCTAGTTGTAAATTACAAGAACTAACTGAACTTAATACCTTGGGTTAAGTGATATATTTACTGAGACTAAGTAGTTGTAGGAGAACCCTAGATGGGCAGTACTTTGAGTAGATAGTGAAATCAGTAACCACTAGCCTGGGATCTTCAGAAGTTACTGACCCTAGCTTGGGTTTGAGTAGCATACATTCCGTTTGTAACTGTCTTAAAAACCTTCTATGTGGTGAATACGTCCTTGTACAGTGAAGTCAGGTATTTACGTGTTCACTTATTGAAAGATGTTACCGAACGTTGCGTTACATGATAGTAAAGTTTATGTGTGTCTCATAATCATTATTAAAAGAATCTTCTTTTTAGTATTATAAGTGTTAAAATTACTTCCTTATGGCCGTCCGCGGTGGTCGAGCGGTTCTAGGCGCTTCAGTCCGGAACCGCGTAACTGCTCCTGTCGCTGGTTCGAATCCTGCATCGGGCAGGGATGTTTGTGATGTCCTTAGTTTAGTTAGGTTTAAGTAGTTCTTAGTTCTAGGGGACTGATGACCGCAGCAGTTAAGTCCCATAGTGCTCAGAGCCATACTTCCTTATGGCTTTTACCAGAGTTTCATTGCCCGCATCTCGTGGTCGTGCGGTAGCGTTCTCGCTTCCCACGCCCGGGTTCCCGGGTTCGATTCCCGGCGGGGTAAGGGATTTTCTCTGCCTCGTGATGGCTGGGTGTTGTGTGCTGTCCTTAGGTTAGTTAGGTTTAAGTAGTTCTAAGTTCTAGGGGACTTATGACCACAGCAGTTGAGTCCCATAGTGCTCAGAGCCATTTGAACCAGAGTTTCATAATATTAAGTAGCTCTGAGTTCCAGAGCATGCTCGAATCATCGTTTATTCATTCCATTTATAAGTGCGGTTATTTTATGGTTTTACGGTTGTATTACTGTAGAAGGGCAGATTTGATGGCTAGACGCACAAATTGTTCGTTCGTGACGCCGGCCGATATGGCCGTGCGGTTCTAGGCGCTACAGTCTAGACCCGAGCGACCGCTCCGGTCGCAGGTTCGAATCCTGCCTCGGGCATGGATGTGTGTGATGTCCTTAGGTTAGTTAGGTTTAATTAGTTCTAAGTTCTAGGCGACTGATGACCTCAGAAGTTAAGTGGCATAGTGCTCAGAGCCATTTTTTTTCGTTCGTGACTAGTTATTACGGTTTCTGTTACAGAGCGATATTCTGCCTCCCATTGTTTTCCCCATAGGGACATTCAGAAAACGTGCTGTTGGACTCGCATTCGGGAGGAGGACGGTTCAAACCCGCGTTCGGCCATCCTGATATAGGTTTCCCGTGACTTCCCTAAATCACTTCACCAAATTCCAGGACGGTTTCTTTGGAAGGACACGACCTATTCCTTCCCAATCCTTCCCTAATCCGATGAGACCGATGACACGCCGTTTGGTCCCCTCCCCACAAATCAATCAACCAATCCAAACGCGATGTTCGAGCCACGGACGTCGTGTGACCCAGCGGCGTGGAAATGCGGTGCTTGGTGTTTGGTCTCCATCAGTTCATCGCTGGGCCTACATGCAAGGCTCGGAGTTCTGTAGAATTGTAATTTGGAAAGCCCGTATCTCGTGGTCGTGCGGTAGCGTTCTCGCTTCCCACGCCCGGGTTCCCGGGTTCGATTCCCGGCGGGGTCAGGGATTTTCTCTGCCTCGTGATGGCTGGGTGTTGTGTGCTGTCCTTAGGTTAGTTAGGTTTAAGTAGTTCTAAGTTCTAGGGGACTTATGACCACAGCAGTTGAGTCCCATAGTGCTCAGAGCCATTTGAACCATTTTGTAATTTGGAAGGAAAAAATGTGAAGGAGCAAGATTAAGCAAAGAAATGTGAACCAGCACAACCTGTCGTCGATTAAAGCCCTAACCCTCCACTCCACAGTTTCCTTGGTGTTAAGTGGTGGCACAAGTTCCGCGCAAATCTCGCTTACAGCATTTGTGATCTGTACCTCTCTTTCAGAATTCTACCTTCGCGTTTCTGAATTAGCTGGAAGTCTTTTGTCTTACATACCTGATACAGACTTACGAAATCCGAAACAAAAGTGGTTGCACAAATATCTCACATTGGGTTTCCTTTACCGCACAGTCCCACACCCTCCAAACAAATCAGTCTTCCATTTGACTTTTTAATATTAATTTCAAGCATTCAACCGATTTCATATATTTATATCACTTCGTAGCACGCCACTTACATTAAATGCTGGTGAAATGAAATGTCGTGTGGCTAGTGCCTCCCGTCGGGTAGACCGTTCGCCTGGTGCAGGTGTTTCGAGTTGACGCCATTTCGGCGACCTGCGCGTCGATGGGGTTGAAATGATGATGATTAGGACAACAGAACACCCAGTCCCTGAGCGGAGAAAATCTCCGACCCAGCCGGGAATCGAACCCGGACCTTAGGATTGACATTCCGTCACGCTGACCATTCAGCTACCGCGGCCGGACACACATGCTGGTTATACCGGGTCCTTAAGTTTTTTCCATGATCTTGCACTTTCTCACTTTTTAAACCAACTGTAAATTTTATCGAAATTCTTTTGCGTTTCCTAACGTTGATCCAACAATGATTCTTTTTCTGTAGACAGCCAACAAACTGATTGTGCTGCAGACCCAGTCTGATAAACCTTTTAGATTGATAAAGAAGTTAGTGCAGTGTAGAAAAAGTTTCGGAAATCTAGGTCGACCAAATTCACCGTTTTCTCTGTGTCTACTATTTACAAGATGTCGTACATGATAAACGGGACCCTCGTATCACGTAAGGAGTGTTGTCTCATCGCTTCTCGACTTTTTGAGAGAAGCTACTTTTCCTACAGCTATGTCACGAATCTGGAACTATAATGCGCTCAAGGATTCTGCACCAGATGTACATCAGAGCATAGGTGATTTAACAAATTAGTACTGTGTAGTCTTGACCAGCATCTGCCCCCTTATTCACGTATTTCACAACCCTCTGCCCTAGCCACTAGGCTATCAAGCAACATTATGGGAATTGGTTTACAAGCAGTGTCTCATCCGACTTTTGCATAATTGGTCTGTGGCGGTATCGTGTGTGGGTTAAGGATTGTTGTAAGGCCACCTTGGTGTTTACATTTCTTTCTATTCTGTGTTTTCTTTTAATTCTTGCCCAAAATCTACTTCTATTGTAGACAGTCGTCTGTTAGCGAAGCTATCCATGGTGCCCCATTTATCTTGACCACCACAGATAACTTTTTGTCCAGAAGACATATGTATCAAACAAATATTACTTAGCTACCAGGGAGTTATTAACCAGCACGATTGCCTTTCTTTGTAACTTTCTTCATTATGAATACATAAACACCAGTAGGTCTTTTTAAATAGCACGCTATATTTTTTATTCGGTAAGCCACTTCTCCCCAGTAACTGTTCAAAAATACATCTTAGAGGTCTGTTCACATAAACATGACTTCATTGAAAATGCAACACAAGACTGACTTTGACTTCGCTGTACTAGCAGGTACTCGGGGTAATGTAACTCCACCACTTGCTGGGTGGCAAATAAAAGGTGTTCTTTTCTATGAGTCACAAGTCGTACGTTTACACCTTCTTAATCTTATAACTATGAAAATTCCTTGTAACTCCACCTACATTTTATGGAAATTCTCATTTAGTCACCCGCGCTAAGATTTCGAATAGAGAATTAGTATTTTCGTAGTTTAAAAGGAATAATCAGTCCCTCGGGGAACGTACGAGAGGCGTTCAGTAAGTAATGCAACGTATCTTTTGAAAGTAGGTTGGTTTTATTTAGGATTCCGATACACCACATTATTCCCCACACATTTGGCTACAAAACCCTATTTTTTATCATAATCTCTGTTCAATGCGACTACCTTACGCCACCTTTCTGGGATGACTTGTACTCTACTGTTCGACGTCGGAGCCAACATCTTGCTACAGCAATAACCTCCCCATAATCTACGTATTGCTTCCTACGGATTGTACACGTCGTTGGGCCAAATAAATGGAAGTAGGAAGGTGCGAGATGCGGGCTATAGGGTGGGTGAGGAAGGAGAGACCAGTGAAATTTTGTGACGACGTTCGACTGAAAATTGTCACTGTCAACATAGTAATGCGAAAGTAATTTTGCACAGACAGTATTTCGTTGCTCTTTATGATCTTCTGTGAGGCAGCGACGAACCCATCAGGCACACACTCCTGCGTGCCCCAACTGGTGGATGGGTGTTTGATTGTGATGCGTCGATCACCTCGAATGAGAGTGTCCATACGTTCCAACACTGCAGGAGTCACCGCTGTGAGCCGCCGGCCGGCAAGTGGAAGATTGGACAGCTTTTCGCGACACCGTTGCGATGCTGACAGACGCCACACCCAACGACTCACCGTGCCTTTGTTCACTGCCAGATCTCCGTCAATACCTTGCAAGCGCCTATGAATATCTGTGATGCTCAGATTTTTCGCTAAAAGAAACTCGGTGACAGCTCTCTACTTGGAATGGACCGCTGTTAAAGACGCCTTTTGAATGCTACGGAAAACGCGGCCATCTGTCGGTACTTGATGCAACTATGAATGCTGAAGCAGGGATGTTCCACGATGTCTCACAACAAAGTCCGCATTTCTTCAACCGAAATCGGCTAAAAAAAGGTATGATGCGTTACTTATTCAATGCCCCTCGCGTAACCATGACAGCCAAATATTTGTAAGTAATGTATGATTACATCAAAACAGTAATTACGAGTAAATGTATGTTTCAAGAAGTCGTCTAACTGCTATTGATAAACTTCTTTTACTGTAATTAACCTTCACTGTTATTCCCATGCCGCAGCAACAAGGCCCATCGCGCTTTCTGTAGCCTGCTTCCTACTGTTTTCGGATGATTTCCACAGTAGTATACTCATATACTAAGCACAACGGACAAAAAATTTATAACAGCAGGAGAGACCACACTAATGCCTTGTAACACCGCCTGTAGCCTTGATATGGTCTGACTTCAACGACGAAGAGAATCCACTTATTTCTTAGGTGATATCATACCTAGCTAATGGGATTCGTTGATGATTAGCTCCTGTAATGCTACCAAATTTCGGACGTACTGACTCTAACGTTTCATCCAATGTTCCAATTAGTTCCATGCGTTTTCTATGGAAACAAGATCGGTTCATTTAGTTGGTCGGTTGAGGTGCGACTGGGTGCTTGAGTGTTCGTAAGACAAGGAATTTTCAGAAGAATAACGTTTTGTGCTCCATAGAAGTGGCCGTTGGCGTGCACAGCCCTGCAGCAATAGTCGGAAGGATCCAGGCAAGATTAGGAATTGTTATGGTCTGTGGAATGTTTCCGCGGCATTACCTGGGTGACCTTGGCATTCTGGAAAGCACAATGGCTCAACACAAGCATGCTTCTATCCTTGGGAACCATGTCCACCCCTACATGCATTTTGTTTTTCATAGGCACGATGTCATCTACCAGTGGCACAATTCAATGTGTCACACAGCTCGCAGTGTACGTGCGTGATTCCAAGAGCACCCCTGTGAGTTTACCATAATCCTCTTGGCACCAAGCGCCGCCCCCAGTAGATAATCTATGGGACAGCCTCGACTGGGCTATTCGCGCCATGCAACCTCAACCGTGAAATGACCAATTCACTGGAGTCAGCGTGCTTCGACATCCCTGTCGGTATCTTCCAGAACCTGACAGATTCTTTTCCTGCACGTCAGCGCTGCTTAAGGTGCTTATTAGGGCTTTTGACAGGTGGCCACATTAATGTGACAGGACAACGTATTTCCTTCTTGGATGACATGAGTGTCCTCGACAAACCCATTGTGATGTACAAATGGTATCAGAGCCAGGATGGGGAAGGTGTAGGCACATTTATTTGGTCCAAGCCTTGTTGACACAAATTTATTATTTAACAATAATTGGTTATACATCCAAGTTAATACCATTAACAGTTTGAAAGGAAATATTAACAGTAAAAAAGTTACTGTAGAACATTCTCTAGAAGAACATGCAGCCCCACTCTGAAACATTACATAAAGGTATTGTTAGTAAAAGGTATATTATATCGTACAATAGTGCAACATGTGCAAATATTAACAATTACACCAGAAAAATATTGAACTTGTGATTTGTACTACACGTAAACCAAACCTTCAAAAAATCCAATTTGGCAAGAGTGCAACAAATTCCCTACTGCCTGCTAAAAGAAAAAAAAGAAAAAAAAAAACTTAAGCTTACGTAAACTCTACACAAATATGTCAATTTCATGTGACATCACCTTTCGTTGCACACACCCAAAATTTCTAAATTATTTTATATCAGTTAAGTAAGCATTAACGACTGATGACATGAGTAAACTCTGTCAAGTTTTCAATTTCACGACGGTTGTGTTATCTAGCAAATTTTCATTTAAATACTCCCCCCCACGTGTTCCAAAATCAATTCAGTCAGTCTCGAGAAGAAACACAATTTAATACACAAACGTGGCAATATCAAGAAATAGATGGGTTTATCCCAAGCAATATTAGTAGAATTAGGAAATTTGCAATTTAAACGCACCAGTTTTAACAAAGTCTAATGTAATAATAATTTGGACAGAACTTTCATAAAATGATCGATGACAGTGGATACCGTGCCATACACTATGAAACAAATTAAGAATTATTCACAGTAGACACCTGGCACATGATGATATTCTCTGAAGTATTTCAAATCAAAAAATGTTGGCTACAAGTACCAACCCCATAATAAAGTATTGATCTTGAAATATAATAAAAGTATATGAAAATTTTGGCCTTATCCAGATGACGAGAACCACACCAATGCAGTTCCCTGTTACACTCGAGTGCTAGGCCAAACAAACAACAGCTGGTCATGGAGAACCACGCTAAGCAAGCGAGCGTTCCGTCCTCCCCACTTGCTCGCAAACAACCACACTCATCGCAGTCCTTAATCGGCAGGCACCAGTTGACTCCCCGCCGCCTCCGTCCTCTCGCCATATACCGGCCGAGCCGTCCTCCAAAACTGTTGCTTCGCGCACCAGCGCCGACAGCGCTCAGCGATCACGCCCCCTATCGCTGCGGCGAAAACAAGTGAAATAATCTCGCCTGTAAATAAAAAATGCTGAGCCGTGACACGGCTCACCCATCATAAAGAGGTTGAAGGAAGGGCAACACTTGGTCTCTGAGAATGTTGAAACAGACATCGTAGTGCATGTTCAACGTGGGTGAGGGGGTCGGAGACGTGCTACGAGAAACATCCTCGCGGTGTCACACAATCGCCTCCGACCTGCACTACACCTTCCACATACAGCGGAATAAAATCCCCATTGGGCCGTCGGTTCAGTCGACGCCTTGCATAATTTGTTGGAGGAGGGATCTTGCCTCAAGAATTTCCTAGTAACATGTGACTCCTCGAACCACGTTACATTCTTCCAGTCAGCAACTGTCTAATGTTAGTGTTATTTGGTTTACTGAAGTGCCGTTGAGACCCATGGCCTCGACAGTGTGTACAAATACGACTTGTGGCCCTTTAGGAAGAGAACGTAGGTACTCGTCTCCAAACGTCAATTCCATTCAGTCCCCTTCGCAGTGTTCGCTCGTAAACTGATTGAAATGTGTCTAAGTTTACTGAGAGCAGCAATTTCCGTCGGATTTGAGACCTACTGTCTCCGAGAATGCGTGACGCTGCTCTCCGGTACTTGTCGCTTAGTATCTTTTTTAATACCACTGTCCTTACACCGTATTACGTGGCTGCAATTGGTACCCCATTCGTTGTAAACTTGGACATCCCGTATTGAGGCACCAAGATATCAGATATATGCATCCACTGCGTGGTCATGGACACGTCCAAACACGGTAACTACCGTCTGGCCGGCCGACGTGGCCGAGCGGTTCTAGGCGCTAAAGTCTGGAACCGCGCGGCCGCTACGGTCGCAGGTTCGAATCCTGCCTCGGGCACGGATGTGTGTGATGTCCTTAGGTTAGTTAGGTTTAAGTAGTTCTAAGTTCTGTCTAAGTTTACTGAGAGCAGCAATTTCCGTCGGATTTGAGACCTACTGTCTCCGAGAATGCGTGACGCTGCTCTCCGGTACTTGTCGCTTAGTACATTTCGCACGAGTTAATTAAAAGTCAATGTTTTCTTTTCAATTAATACCCTTCTGTTTTCATGAAATCATATTATCGATCAGAGTCTAGGGAAAGCGTATGACCTCAGAAGTTAAGTCCCATGGTGCTCAGAGCCATTTGAACCATTTGCTCAGAGCCATTTGAACTACCGTCTGCCAGCGTATCAAGTCTCCAGATCGATCTATCTTACTGTACAATTTCACTATTTCACCGCCATCACTTAAATCAGAAGTGGAGGGCAACATGAACCCCGACGTAGCAGTTCTACACCTACAGATGCGAAAGCGTACTTTCTTAAGGTCATGACTCACGTTTAGTCTAGTGAACTTATCTTTATGTGAAAGTTACTCAACGGCCATGCGCGATTTTGAACGCAACAAATATTTTTATTTTTGAGATGATAAGTAAAATTGCTGTCCACAATTAGACGGTGGGCCTGCTGCCTATCATGTCACTTTTTCTTATCGCCTCAAGAGCCGCATTCAAATATAACAGCTGGTGGACATGTGTTTGGTGATTTTTGATTACATTTCGCACGAGTTAATTAAAAGTCAATGTTTTCTTTTCAATTAGTACCCTTCTGTTTTCATGAAATCATATTATCGATCAGAGTCTAGGGTAAGCGTACAATCCTAGTTATATTGACTCTTAGTTAGGCAACACATTGATTTCATTTTTTACTACGGTATACGTGGTATTCCGTCAATTTGACTAAAATTCTGTTAGAAATTGACGGTCAGTTTCACTATTAAAATGTCGACAGTCTACACTGCGGTATGGTAAATGCAAGTGAGCGTATGGCATTGTGGGTCTAGAGGCCCCATCTGAGGAAGGTCGGCCGCCGAGTGCAAGTCTTATTTCAGTCGACGCCACACTGTGTGACTTGCGTGCCGATGATGAGAGTGAAATGATGATGACAACACAGCACCCAGTCCACGAGCGGGGAAAATTCCCAACCCGTTCAGGAATCGAACCCAGGCCCGCTGCAGGGGAGGCAAGCACGTAACTACCCAGCTAAGCAGGCTGACTGGGGTATGGTGTCTACTTAGGAAGCAACGAATGTAATTGATACGTTTTTTTTTCTTTTTACTGAGCATTATCTGTTAGTTTATCTGTTTTCAACTTGCAATGGTACATATAGTGTCATGCCTACGAAGCGATTATCTCTCGTTTTAGGAGGGATCTTGCGTCGAGAATTTATGGTAGTAGTATGTGACAGAAATGTCGGCAGATCCATTGTGCTACTTACTGTGAGCAGTGGTGCAATAATTGAAATACTGGACTTGCATTCAGAAGAAGCCTGGTCCAAATCCCAGTTCTGATTCGTCGATAAACGCTTCCACTCACGACTACAATAACGTCCAGTTTGATCAGGGTACACTTACAGTGTCAACAATAAAAAACTTACGTTAACGATACTAATACTTACTGCCTCCATACTGTGAAAATTGACAGTTCGCCACCCAATATGGATGCATTCGCAAGCAGCAGTAAGTACAGAACACTTGCCTACAACCAGCCTTCTTGTTCACTGTGCCGTATAAGTTAAAAAGCGAAAGATAGACTTCGCTACTTATGATCGTGACATCAGAACGGCTCGTGGAGATGAGACGGTGGGTGTGGCGTTCAGGTTGGGTGCAGTTACTGAAAGCAGATGATTCTGTAAACGAAGCGTCAGCGAGATACGAAGCACTCCAAGTAGTAAGTGACGTGACAAGGCGTCTGACTTTTCCCAGCGGTTGGAAATCACAAGAACTTAGTCGATATAACTACGTTACTATTAAAATCAGTCTTGATCACAAATGTATTTATTCTGGTAACCGGTTTCGACCACGCCTGTGCTTATCTTCAGACCAAAATGCTGTATGAGCAGAAGCCTACTTCTGCTGGTAAATCACGAGGACAACACCACCAGAAGAAGGCTCCTGCTCATACAGCATTTTGGTCTGAAGATGACAAAAGGCGTGATCGAAATCGGTTACCAGAATGAATAAATTTGTGGTCAAGACTGATTTTAATAGTAACATTTTGTAATAACATTGATTACTGTCTGCTCCCATGATGTATTAAGAAGTAAGTCATATAATTACGTGTTTTCAGTTGCAGAATTATGCTGTGAACCAACATACACAGCACAAAGAAAGCAGTTTTTCCACATCACTTATCATATCCCAAAAGGACTTTTCTATTACTGTTTCGGTATTCTGTATATTACGTTAACGAAGGAATTATTAACACGGCTCATCCGTAAAATTCTTTTTTAGTTGTATCTCTTCATTACAGAGAAGCAAGTTTATAACAATACCAGTAAGGAGAGACGTCGATGGACGCAAGTACTTCTAATTAGCAGATGGATAATCACACTGAGGCACTCAGAGAGTTGAAAGTATTAGAGCAGTTAATATATTTTGCTGTAGGAAAAGATGCGGTTTGGCATGGCATTGGATTTCATTAATGGTCCTCATATTTACTGATCTGTCTAACATGTTATCTAAGTGTAAGAGTATTTTATGAAAGTTACCAACATAAAACTAAATAACAAACACAAAGAGTGTCAAAATATTTTCAAGAACGAAATTGCTATAAATAGCGATAAATATATCTCTAGAGTCTGCTTCTGGCTGCAGAGATTCCGGTTTCCGCTCTGAGGGAACATTGCTGGAAAAACTGATTCTTTAAAAAAAATTCTGCGATCTCCCATGTTCTCAGCTGAAGCACTTTATCTGGTAAATTGGAATCATACGTAAAGGTTGCCAGTAGAAAATCTTATTAGAGAGCCACATTTTCAATGCACAAGGGCGTATCACGTTACTGTGTAAAATGTGACGTGGTTTACGATTCAACTTATCAGCGCTGCATTATCTGATCAAAAGATAACATGTAGATCAGCTGAAACATCAAGCAATACATGCAGACAATTTGCATACAGACGCTCAATCATAATTCAGTTTGAGATAATAGAACTGCAGGCTCGTGAGATAAAAAAAAATAGGGACACATTTGAAGCGAAAGGGTAGTTTCGGGGACTCGGTATTTACTGGGCCTACAGGAAGCTTGAAATTATTTAAAGTTTTTGATGTAGTTACACCAAATACTTTCACACTGATTTCAGCCCGGTTTTAATTCTTATATGAATTGAAACTAGAGCTTGTAATGAAACTGAACATTGTGCTGGGTTAATTTTGACATAACCGTAATTCACGATGAACTTTCGAGATTTGCTGCAAAATCGTTAATTGGTCTGCGTTCTAATGTCTACAATTTCTAAATACTGTGAAAATCTGTTTACATAAATTATTTTGATACTGTCAATTATTCTCCCAAAAAATTTCGTGTAACATCAAAACTCATACCATATTAATGATTCACTTTAAATATTCTAATAATAATTGCTTTGTGAACAGTACTTCCGTAATAAAGTGATCACACGTTTTTAATGCACCCTTTCGCCAAAAGAGATACGATTTTTTTGTAAATACCAGTAATCATTTTAATGTGTTCCAGGATTTGTACTTAGGACTTTTATTATTCACAAATTAGGTCTAGATTGTAAATTCATCATCTACCTCAAAACAGCATAGTCTGGCAAATTTAAACAAAATAATTGTAAAACAATGTTTTCACACAAATACGAATCTGTTACATATGGGTACTATCCGTAACAAAAAATAATTCGATTGGTTTTGTTTTTTAATCAAGGGTATTAGTGACACCCACATTTTAATGGTGATTTATACATTTCACATCAGTTATAAAACACTCTGTTTTTTGTAAGTGAAATAATAATTGATGTCGACGAAAGTAATTTAACAATTATACATGAAGAGTATTTATGTTATATAATAATTACTTTGTCAAAGACTGAATGGCTCGAGTGTCACTTCTTGCTAAACTATTTGCAGCAGTTTCATTCTTCATTCGGTGCAAAGGCGAAGCATTTCTCGTATAAAGTTGAAAGCTGTAGAAAGGTAGAGTGAAAGAGTAACGTGTCCAGTAAAATACGTTAAAGACACCCCTGGAATAGTTCATTAAGTAAACAAATATTTGTTTGAAACAAGAGTCCTACAATCCTCCTACAGTATGGAATCATCAATTAGACAACTGTGGCACAGAGAACAATGATTGCAGATAGAAAGACGGTAAATTCAAACAACTAGAAACAACTGCAACTAATCAAAATGATAATGTTTATTGTTACAACAAGTCTTCATGTGTTAAACAAAACTTTTATGGCACACAGTCGCTACAGAACCTTATGATAATTGCAGATCGTGTTACAACAAAAATTAACCTAGTTTATAACGAGAGGAAACATAGAAACTAAATCACTTGATTTCGTTCAACGTTGAGTATCTGTAGTCTATAGATAATTTCATAGTTTCACTGTTCATGAGAGTTGAAGGTGCGTATTCCACCTGTTGACTGAACAATGTAATCAGGGTAAAAGACTCCCAGCTGACATGCCTTCCATATAGGATCAAAGAAACTGAAAGTGAACTTGTCACATGTCGGTTGAGCTTTTTTTATACACCTAAGATGTTAGACTTTCATAGAATCTGTCGACCTGGAAAAAGCGTTCGACAATGTAAAATGCTCCAAGATGTTCGAAATCCTGAGAAAAATAAAAGTAAGCTATAGAGAAAGACGGGTAATGTACAAGAACCAACAGGGAACAATAAGAGTGGAAGACCAAGAACAAAGAGCGCGGATTAAAAGTGGTGTAACTCAGGGATGTAGTCTTTCGCCCTGCTGTTCGATCTATACGTCGAGGATGCAATGACGGAAATAAAAGAAAGGCTCAAGAATGGGACTAAAATTCAAGGTGAGAGGATATCAATTTTAATAATCGCTGATGACATTGCTATCCTCAGAGGAAGTGAAGGAGAATTACAGGCACTGTTGAATGAAATAAACCGTCTAATTAGTACAGAACAGGGACTGAGAGTAAATTGAAGAAAGACGAAAGTAATGAGAAGTAGCAGAAATGAGAACAGCAAGAAACTTATCATAATAGGTGATTAGGAAGTAGATGAAGTTAAGGAATTCTGCTACTTATGCAGCAAAATAACCCATGACGGACGGAGCAAGGAGGACTTAAAAATCAGACTAGCGCTGGCAAAAATGGAATTCCTGACCAAGAGAAGTCTACTAGCATCAAATAGGCCTTAATTTTAGGAAGACATTTCAGAGGATGTACGTTTGAATCACAGCACTGTATGGAGCAGAAGAGAACAGAAGTATTGAGACGTGATGCTACAGAAGTAAGTTGAAAATCAGGTGGACCAGTAAGATAAAGAATGAGGAGGTTCTCTGCAGAATAGGCGAGGAAGGCAATATATGGAAAACACTGGCAGAATAAGGGGTGATAGGACATCTATTGAGACATCATGGAGTAAAAAATGGTTCAAATGGCTCTGAGCACTATGGGACTCAACTGCTGAGGTCATTAGTCCCCTAGAACTTAGAACTAGTTAAACCTAACTAACCTAAGGACATCACAAACATCCAGGCCCGAGGCAGGATTCGAACCTGCGACCGTAGCGGTCTTGCGGTTCCAGACTGCAGCGCCTTTAACCGCACGGCCACTTCGGCCGGCCATCATGGAGTAACAGCCATGGTACTACAAGGAGCTGCAGAGGGTAAATTCTATAGGGGAAGACAGAGATTGGAACAATTCCAGCAAGTAGGCATAGTAGAGGAATTCGTGGTGGGCCGCGTCAAACCAGTCAGAAGACTGATGACTCAAAAAAATTATAAATGAAAAATATACAAAATAAATAAAAAGGTGTCAGAAATTTGATCCCAGTGGCCTACAGGGAAGGGAAGGTCCTCGTAAGATCACGAACATTAAAGAGAAACAATTTCTTGCCTTAAATAACGTCTTATTGAAGGAAAACAGACCAAAGATGCCCCAACTAAACCCAAAGGTACAAGTACTAGACCTCACACAGATATATTAAAGAAGAGTCTCATCCAACTGCAAAGGAAATTAGCGATGGCTTTAACAGTTTGATTTACTGTCATATAACTTTAAGCAATAAATTACCGAATGAATTAAGCATGTAAATATTTAATAAGAGGACAAGGGGCTCTAATTACGAAATATATCTTTAATACACGTGTATGGACTCATAAAAACATAACACAGAATTATATCATGAATATGGCTAATGACTGCGAAATTAGTTCGTGTTTTACAGAAAAAAAACTGGAAAAACAAGTACAAACACCAATAGAGCTGCCAAAGAGCACGTTGGTAGCAATTATTTTTCTGCAAACGTTAAAACTGCACAAATTAACCACTATGTAAATTAAATAGTCACGTGTCATCCACTTCTCTGTGACGGCACTGACGTCGGATGGTTACCACTAATAAACAGTGTGTGTAGAACGCGGGGGCAGTAGCGGCTGGAAATTCTGCGTCTAGCTCGACTTCTGTACTCAACCCTAACATGGAGACATATCTCTCTCCCCCCCCCCCCTCACTCTCTCTCTCTCTCTCTCTCTGTAGCTACCCAAAGTGAACTGCTTTCTCGAAGGTGCTCCTGGAACAAGTGTGAGCTCAAGTATCTCGCAGGAGCAGTAGTCCTCTGACTTTACTCTTCAAAACTTGGCTGGATATGCCAGCATAGGATTCTCACTAGCCAACTGCAGCAGGCCTTGCGAGTTCCAACCAATAATAAATTAGTAAAAATGTGTAACAAATGCCTACTCTCGCGGATTTTGTCTTAGTTAACGAGTAGTGGTCTGGCACAGAACGGAAAGCAGAAAATCTGTACCACCACATAGCAGTTTTCCAACCATGGCCAGCCAATAGGCTTACACACGTGGGGAGGTGCACCTTCTACTGAAGTAATTATTGTGAACTACTCGGATTTAAAGGAACACTCCGTGGAGTGACCAGAGACAAAGGCCACTCTCACCCCCTCAGGTTCTGAGTGCTACACTTGGATTTTTAGATTTTGATCTTTCCGAAATGGATTTCTCCACGTCTGTCCTGCAATATAGTTTAACAGGCTGCAGGCCACCCCGAACGTACCTCCTTTGCGGGGACAGGACACAGCGAATTCTCTGTCCTATACCTGCACGAGGAGCTGCTTTCAACGCCGAACAGGTTTATGACCTTTGGATCTTTTAAGTGAAATTGTATGTAGCGAGCCAGCTACAGAAGCTCCTAAGGATGCAGAAAATAAATGTACCCTATCAATGTAATATCGAAAGTGCTGTAGTGAAAGTGATCTGCAGTTATAACGTAGCGTGAAAGAATCAACTGTACTGACTATTGCATACTATAATATAAAATAGTTTTCATGGTGGTTCTGTAATAAACTGCCATGTAACAAATTGAAACGTATAGACTGTACCTGGACAAGTACCAAATTTGGAGAAATCTGATGAAAACAATGTTTCAAAGACTACCAATGGCTTGGAGACTCTGTGCTAGTGGCACAACAACACGATGACCAAGAAGGACATCAGACGACCTTGGAGACCCATGGTGCAATGCAAGATCCGTATGCTCATTAGCCCGATTCATTGTTCAGCTAGTTCGTTGTTAAGAAACACTTTTACAGGCAAATGTTGAAAGAAGGCGTGCTCCCTTGTGTGGATGAGACACTGTCAATCGACACTCCATCTTGTCTGGAGCAAGCTGTTACCACACCAGAAGCGTGCGATGGTGTTTGTCACAGAGGTAGCTGCTTCGAATGTTCGTGATTCCAGAAATTTCAGTGTTTGGCCAGCAAAAGGAGGACAGACAGTGTCGCAAAACTTCTAATCACCAGCCTTTTGAGCTAATGCCCTATATTTATCCCTAATTGTTGATAGTGATGTCTCTGTCTGATGAGAGAGTAAATTCCGGCAGCCTCTTTGGTCCTTTTAGAGAGGAGTAGGTTCCTTGATCCATAACCATACAAACTCAACAATATGTTACACAGGTACTCCATCTCAGTCATCGACTGATACAGACGTAAAGGAGACACTTCATAACATTTAGGAGGAAGGCAATGGCGAACGATCTCACCAACACATTTGTCAGAGTGGCAACAATGGAATTAAAAGAATAAGAAGAATTAGAGCACGTCTTTACATCTGAACTAACCTGTCTTGTCTTCTCCTTATCGTTCTTAAGAGATGTACAGTGTATTTCACACTTCCTGTTACGCCTTTCTAGAGGCCCCAGAGGGGTCATAATAGAGAAAAGTAAACTATCTACAGTAAACATTCATCCAAAGAGCTCTTTTCATTTGCCCATGCTTTTCATCAGCGAACTAAACTGTATGACAGACTGGATGTGATGCTGTTTAACGTGAACCATTCGTCACAAAATTTTAATGTTCCTAGTTCTGACATGTCACGTATGTCTTAACATGAGCAAGACCGTCTGTAGTGGTTCACAGAAGGCGACACTGCACCCAAGGAAGTGACCATTTAAAGTCTGATGATAATCTGCCTGCCGTTGGTATTTCGCTGGAAACAAGACGAACAGACACAGCGTTGCTTACTACCTGTTATATAGGTGGAGATTTGAGGCAGTCCTCAACACAAGTAGGCAGCATGAACTACAGCAAAAGATGAGGAATGAGGATGAGAAGCAAAACACAAGAGGGCTAAATAACGGCGTTAGCTATTGGCGTATCAAAGTAGATTCATCAGTAGAATCGAAAACAAAGCTACAGTGTCTGTTCAGTTTATGGAGTGGCAACTGATCTACAGGTTGCTTTCAAAAAGATTCAGTCGATTATAAAAAATTATATTTTGAACATGAATGAAAATAAAAACCTGCAGTGAATTTTGACATACTCATTGGCGGCAGCAAAAAGTTTCCAGATCATTTTGTTGAAGGTAGTGGTTTCCTTAGTGCACTTCTTGCTCGCTCGCTCGTTCGTTACTCTAAGTGCGTCGAGTCGAGATGACAATAACAGAGTAACACTTTTGAAGAGGACGAAGCATTTTCATGTAACAGTATTTCTTAACAACGAACTGGGTGAACGATGAATTGGCAATAATGAGCATAAGGATTTTGCAGTGCACCATGGGTCTCCAGGGTCGCCTTATACTGAACGAGGTGGTGCAGTGGTTAGCAAGCTGGACCCGCATTCGGGAGTCCTGGTTTAGGTTTTCCGTGATTTCCCATAATCGCTTCAGGCAAATACCGGGATGGTTCCTTTGAAAGGGCACAGCCGACTTCTTTCTCCATCCTTTGCTAATCCGATGGGACTGATGACCTAGCTGTTCGGTCCCCTCCCCCACATTAACAAACCAAACAAGGTCGCCTGATATGAGAACGTTTTTTGGAAGAGAGGGGGGGCGGGGGAGGGGGGGGGGGGGAAGGGTAGGGTGGGTGTTGCGGAAGACTCCGTCCATATACGTGCTTTCCTATTACAACAATTTTAGGTTAACTTCAACACCCAAAGCAACAGCAGAGAACATAGTAACTTCAGACTCCGAAGCCGAGGACAAAACTGTTGAATCACCGGCACAACTGACAGAGACAACCGTGTTTACGAGTATCTAAAGACCAGAAACTGACCAGCCATTAACCAACATGTTGTTATGCAATGGTATGGGAGCAGTACCTGACAACTTCCCCAGTGCCTCACGTTTCAGCTCACCACAAGCAACTAGGCAAATCGAGAGGGAAGAATACAAGGAGCCCAGGGTATAATGTCCCGTCTACAAGGAAGTCGTTAGAGACGGCGCACATTCACGGACAGGGGAAGGAGATAGACCACGGTATTTTAGAAGCAAGCATCTCAGTACTTCCCTTACGCGATTTAAGGAAGCCGTTGGGAACCTAAATCTTGATTCCTCCCAGATACGAGTGCGATGTCTTGCCACTGAAGTTCCTCCGTGTGACTGAAAGATCTATCTAGGAGGAAATTTCTGAGCCAGAATAGAGAAACGCCATAACTTCACTTTCCTAAGATTGAAGTGACTAAGCCAACAAATTTTAACTTTTTCCAATAATTTGGGCTTGTATCAGTAATGTTTCCAGTTGAAGTCTCTTTCAGAAATGAGATCCTTAAGTTACTCGATTCTGGTAGTTGATTACTGGAGTCCATCATTTCGTTTTTACAGAGAAACAGTTACTGAACTACATGGGAAAAAACGTAAATTAGTTACTGATGTGTCGGCAGCGGGGCCAACACCTTGTAGATCGAAGTGGCTGAAAGTGCACGCTAAACTAACGCAGACGGGCGTGAAGTACTGGAACATGAGACTTATTAATGAATAAGAAGAACAGTACGTAGCTGGAATAATATACTTAACTTTATTCTCTTGTTGGAATACATCTCTTGAATAGTAGTAAGCTATAAGCACTGATACAAATGGCGCCTTGCTAGGTAGTAGCTATGGAATAAGCTGAAGGCTATTCTATCAGTCTCTCGGCAAATGAGAGGAAGACTTGGTAGGTCTGGTCGCAAGCTATGTCGTCCGTACAACTGGGGCGAGGTCTAGTCCGTGTCTTCTGACCTGCCATGTGGTGGCGCTAGGTTTGCGATTACACAGTGGCGACACGCGGGTCCGACATGTACTACAGGACCGCGGCCGATTTAAGTTACCACCTAGCAAGTGTGGTGTCTAGCGGTGACACCACAGTTACAAACTACGGCGTGCACAAACATTATTCAACATGTAAAGGTAATTCAGTGATTCGGACTTAGGTTATGACATATTCGATATGCCTGCCATCCTTGGGGATGACGCGGAGCAGAAGAATAGCGAAATTCTGCATGACCCGCTGAAGTGTCGGAACATTGATGCTGTCGATGACCGCCTCAGGAATGGTTTTGGTGTTATTGCTGTACACCTTCTCTTTAATATAGCCCCACAAAAAGAAGTCGCATGCGTTCGGATCCGGAGAATATGGCGGCCTATCGAGACCCATGCCAGTGGCCTCTGAGTACCCCAGAGCCAGAATGCTGTCCCCAAAGTGCTCCTCCAGGACATCAAACACTCTCCTGCTTCGACTGGGTCGAGCTCCGTCTTGCATGAACCACATCTTGTCGAAATTAGGATCTCTTTAGTGAACTGGGAGGAAATTATCTTCAAAAACCTTCACGTACCGTTAGGTAGTCACCGTACCATCACGGAATATCGCACCGATTACTCCGTGATTGGACAATGCAGACCACACACTCACATGGATGCTTATTGACGAACCCATCGCAGTGAAAGTGGGCTTCGTCGCTAAACTAAACCATGCATGCGCGTATTAATTCCCATTATGTCCAGCGGACAGCCGTGCAGTTTGAAAGTCCTAACGCAAATCTTTCAGAAGCGATGTCGGTTTTATTTCAAACCGTTCAGTAATTGTCATCCTGTATGTGCATAATTTTAATGATTCATAGGCCTTACATTCTAAGAGATTTTGTGTGCTCATGCTGAGACAACTTTCAGAGGAAGGACGACATTGGCAGTAGAAGTTTTACTTTACAGTCGATGAGCATATGATTTTGTAGTTGCTCGAATGCAGTAACGTGCAGACAAAACACCAAATCGGCAGTACAGAGATCATCACATACGAATATAATCATTTCAGCAGGATCAATTATCAGAAAATGTTCCATGTCTCTGTCACATAGAAGAAACTAACTCTCATAATAATACTGAGTTAATTATGTATGGTTCAAATGGCTCTGAGCACTATGGGACTTAACTTCTGAGGTCATCAGTCCCCTAGAACTTAGAACTTCTTAAACCTAACTAACCTAAGGACATCACACACATCCATGCCCGAGGCAGGATTCGAACCTGCGATCGTAGCGGTCGCGCAGTTCCAGATTGTAGCGCCTAGAACCGCTCGGCCACCCCGGCCGGAGTTAATTGTGTAGATAAGTACAAAAAAAAAGTTAGACAGATTTCTTATGCTGGTGCCAGTGATGATTTGCCCTCATTTACTTTCCCGGTGGGATATATTCCAGAAAAATTTGCATCTAAGTAGACAATAACTAATTCAGAAACCTTAATATATATAAACAATAAACCCAAACGAATCACTCCATGGTCACAAAAGTAGGCAAATGTAGTACACGAGCGATAGTGAAAGGAAGAGATTACTTAGGCAAAACACATTAATTATCTGATGCTATTAATACTCAGTAAATAAAAAAGAATTCAAAAGTTAGCTCACATAGCGTCTACATTGAGGTGACAGAGCCGCGCGGAATGGTCACGCGGTTTGAAGCGCCGTGTCACGCATTGCGCGGCCCCTCCCGCTGATGGTTCGAGTCCTCCCTCGGGCATGGGTGTGGGTGTGTTGTTCTTACCACAAGTTAGTTTAAGTAGTGTGTAAGTATAGTGATCGATGATATCAGCAGATTGGTCCCTTAGGAATTCACACAAATCTGTACTTTTTTTTTTTTTTAGTGACAGAAGTCATAGAACAGTAATATGCTTATATGCAGATGGTGGTAGTATCGGGTACAATAGGTATAAAAGGGCAGTGCATTGGCGGAACTGTAATTTGTACTCAGGTAATTCATATGACAAATGCCCGACGTGATTATGGCACACGACGGACATTAACAAACTTTGAACGCGGAATGGTAGCTGGAGCTAGATGTATCGGGAATTCCGTTTCGGAAATCGTGAGAGAATTCAATACTCCGATAGCCACCGTGTCAAGAGTATGCTGAGAATACCAAATTTCAGGCATTAACTCTTACCACGAGCAACGCGTTGGCCTACGGCCTCCAGTTAACGATCGAAAGCAGCAGCGTTTGCGTAGAGTCGTCAGCGCTAACAAATAAGCAACAGTTCGTGAATTCACCGCAGGAATCAATATGGGACGTACGACGAATTTGTCCGTCAGGACAGTAGGCTGTAATTTGGCGTTAATAGGCTATGCCAATGAGCCGTGGATGCTTTCTGGCAGTGTACTGATATCACTGTTCTTATGGTATCAGACTAACTTGTTGCCGTTAGAGAGCAGCACCGTCTGGTGTGGCGGCTCCCGGCGTGGTGGGCAGTATAAGCTTATGAATGAAGCTGTAAAGAGCCTTCCGCGGCGCTTCTTCGCTGTGGTGTTAGGTGTTGGCGTGTCATCAACATTGGGGTCCTATTACCCCGTGTAAGTTATCGAGTACCGACGTCGCTTGTGCTGTGATTTATCGGAAGGGTGCCGAGCTGTCAGGATAGTGTTCACTGTCATTTTGCGCTGTCTTCCTTCTGTTTATTGGATATGGACGCCAGTGTCTCCATGGTATTCGGAGGCCAATGTGACTGCAAGATCTGGTATACATTTTAGACTGATTCATTGGGTGATATTTCTTATAATTAGGTTTGTTTGCTAACCTTATGTATCCGTGGCACTTGCGAACCCTAAGCCAGTGTAAAGTGCCGTGTTCCAGAAGAAAGGTTATTTTGAAGGTTGGTGGTGTGCATTAATGTATACGTTACCTGTTCTTTTTCACCTGCCATAATTTCTTCTGATTTTTAAAGTAAATGATTGCTCATGTAATTTTCAATTGGAAGCGCTGTAAAATTTTTAGTATTACCAGTCACCACGGATGTTTAATGTTTTGTACTCCATGTTCATGTCATAATGTGTGTCGGTTTTCCTATTTTATTTTCTCTCCGAACCACTATGGACTAATTGTGTATGGATGAGCTTTAAATGTCATGCGAGTGTTCTTGTGGCTGCTTTAATGGTTTACAAAGAAGGGAAATTTTTCTGACATTACTATTTTATTGCCGAAATTATTTTTTAAAAGTATTTGTAGCTCGTTTGTTAAATCTTTAGGCTAACTTTCTAAAAAACCATTTAGGTTGTCACTGTTTTTGGTTAGAGCTCAGATTAATTAATTCTACCCTAAGAGTTATTTATTTGATTCACGGCTGTGTGTTGGAATTCTGTCTAATTTAAATTATCTGTGCTCCAGCAAACTGTCGTCAGCAATTATATGTACTCCATTGCTGGCACGTGTTGCCTAGGATAGGGCCCAACTTATTCACCCCTCGTCTGCTTGCTTTGCCGGCTATTTACGTAATTTGGAGTGCATACGTTCGGCAGCTTTCGCCGCTGTCTGTCTTTCGCGCTGCTCCCTCCAACCGCAGCCCCTCCACTTAATGTTCATCTTCAAGCTAAGTTTATACTTGGAATAATTCCGAATTTGTGTTCGTTAGCCTGTGGCCTTCACCTTAAGCAAATTTTGATGTGCATAGGGATCCCAATATATACCTTAATCTGACGAAACTTAATTATTCTTGTTATTGGAAAATGTGTCAAATTGTCAACTCATGGGTTTTTCTGAGTT
The DNA here is from genome assembly GCF_023898315.1 of Schistocerca nitens. NCBI lineage: Eukaryota > Metazoa > Arthropoda > Insecta > Orthoptera > Acrididae > Schistocerca > Schistocerca nitens. The sequence goes on from NC_064615.1 coordinate 928,245,880, forward strand.
TGAAATTATGTTGCGTAGATATTTGCGTTAAATTATTTACATTGTTTTAAGCATGCTTTCAGTTTTTCCTTCTTTAATCAGTCAAGTTTAAATCATGTTTTATGCTCACCATTTGGTAATTAAGGCCGTTCTGATCTGTTCTGGTACTGTGAACTAGATTTACCTCTGCCTTTAATATATCTTTAGTCTAATTACATCCTGTGCCTCATATAGTGCGTGTCTTGACTTAAAGAATATTAACTCATCTTGGCTTAAAGTTAACTTTAAATGTTCTGTAAATTATTTAAACTGGCATTTAATTTTAAATGGTTTTCTCATTACTTGGTCTTTTAATTAATTTTAGAAAATAAAAAAAATCCTAATTGAATGCTGTGCGATTGAAAGTGAGTAAAATAAATTTGTGTTCTACTTGTGAATGAAGTATGTAAAATCCTCAGTGGCGCAGCCCTTCCTACTTTTCCTTCCTGGCTGAATTAAGAGGCCGTAATTATCACCATTTCACCTAGAGGACGTCTGACTCCTGTGTCTTTGCTAACAGCACGACAGCGCTGGCAGCAACTCTTCTGTGCTCATGGCCATTTCGGTCATAAACTAGACGATTGGAAAACCGTAACCTAATGAGGTAAGTCAAGATTTCAGTTGATAAGACCTGATGCTGGTGGTTGCTTCATAATGGTGTGGCCTTTGTTTACCTGGAATGGACTGGGTTCTCTGGTCCAATTAATTCGATCATTGATCGGAAATGATTATGTTCTGCTACGTGGAGCCGGTTGCGGTGGCCGAGCGGTTGTAGGCGCTTCAGTCCGGCACCACGCGACTGCTACGGTCGCAGGTTCAAATCCTGCCTCGAACATGGATGTATGTGATGTCCTTAGGTTAGTTAGGTTTAAGTAGTTCTAAGTTCTAGGGGACTGATGACCTCAGATGTTAAGTCGCATAGTGCTCAGAGCCATTTCATTTTTTTGTTTCGTGGAGACCAGTTGAAGCCATTCAGGGACTTCCACAAGCTGCGACATCGTCGTCAAAAAACACAGTGACCCGTATATGTATTAAGTTCCTTTAATTTACGTCTATGGTCACAATCTTTTTGTTTAACAGATTACCGGTTTCGGTCTTTAATGACCATCATCAGATCTGTTTCATAAAAACAAAGTCCTAATGTACTGCAGCCATAGTGGCATCGTCAAATGTTAAATGCGGAATCAGCACCAGACTCGTCAAATATATATATATATATATATATATATAAAGAGAGAGAGAGAGAGAGAAACATTACAGCTAATCAAAGAGGCATAATGATATTTTAGATTACTTTAACAGTCTACAGCACAAAATTACCTGGACTTAAATTTTATGAGACACAGTAGTATCTATATATCTAATCTTCATGGGAAAGATACAACGACCAACTTCATAATCCCTGGAAGTTCACATCTCCTAAAATTCGTAAACAGGCAGCACTGAAGAGCCAAAGAAATTGGTACACCTGCCTATTATCGTGTAGGGCCCTCGCGAGCACGCTGAAGTGCCGCAACACGACGTGGCATGGACTCGACTAATGTCTGAAGTAGTGCTGGAGGGAATTGACGCCATGAATCTTGCAGGGCTGTCCATAAATCCGAGAGAGTACGAGGGGTGGAGATCTTTTCTGAACAGCACGTTGCAAGGCATCCCAGATATACTCGAGGATGTTCATTCCTGGGGAGTTTGGTGCCCAGCGGAAGTGTTTAAACTCAGAAGAGTGTTCCTGGAGCCCTTCTGTAGCAATTCTGGACGTGAGGAGTGTGGTGTCGCATTGTCCTGCTGGAATTGCACAATTCCGTCGGAATGCACAATGGACGTGAATGGATGCAGGTGATCACACAGGATGCTTACGTACGTGTCACCTGTCAGAGTCGTATCTAGACGTATCAGGGGTCCCATATCACTCCAACTGCACACGCCCCACACCATTACAGGGCCTCCACCAGCTTGAACAGTCCCCTGCTGAGATGCAGAGCCCATGGATTCATGAGTTTGTCTCCATACCCGGACATGTCCATCCGCTCGATACAATTTGAAACGAGACTCGTCCAACGAGATAACATGTTTCCAGTCATCAACAGTCCAGTGTCGGTGCTGACGCGCCCAGGCAGGGCGTAAAGGTTTGTGTTGTGCAGTCATCAAGGGTACACGAGTGGGCCTTCGGCTCCGAAAGCCCATATCGATGATGTTTCGTTGAATGGTTCACACACTGACACTTGCTATTTTCCGGTCGCAGCGAGGTCGAAGATTTGATGTTTTACCGGATTCCTGTTATTCACGGTACACTCGTGAAACGATCGTACGGGGAAATACCCACTTCATCGCTACCTCGGAGATGCCGTATCCCATCGCTCGTGCCCCGACATCACGTTTCAACTCACTTAAATTTTTATAACCTGCCACTGTAGCAGCAGAAACCGATCTAATAACTGGGGCAGATACTTGTTGTCGTATGTAGGCGTTGCCGACCGCAGCGCCGTATTCCCGCCTGTTTACATACTCGTATTTCTGTTTTTGAATACTCATGCCTACACCAGTTTCTTTGGCACTTCAGTGTATATCAGTGTTGTAAGGGGCAGAAAATATACTCTTGAACGAAGGAAACATACAACAGCAAATAAATACGGTGAAAGAGATAATAGTGGCCGCTAACTGCATTGTTTCTGAAGATGACTAAATTCTTGGCGAAGTACAGAGTAAACAGACAAGAACAAATGTGTGTCTAGAAATCTACGTTGACAAAAAATCATGAAAGATTGCTAATGTCTTCAAAATACTCGACGTAAAATCTGAATAATTTACACCTAATAAATTGTAACAGAAGCTAATTATAATACCAAGTGTGGTCATGACCAATATTCAGGTTATGGAATAAATAAAATAACAAATCGGAAATGCTTCGTGTTCTACCTGGAAGAAATAGACTGAGATTCTCATACCAGCCTACATACACAACGTTAGCAATAGTCATTCGCTTACATAATAGAGAATACCAATTTCGAAATACATAAAAATATACTTAAGAACTCCGCGGAGTAAATAAAGGTCATAAAAATGTCTCTGAGCACTATGGGACTTAATATCTGAGGTCATCAGTCCCCTAGAACTCAGAACTACTTAAACCTAACCAAGCTAAGCACATCACACACATCCATGTTCGAGGCAGGATTCGAACCTGCGACCGTAGCGGTCACTCGGTTCCAGACTGAAGCGTCTAGAACCGCTTGGACACCCCGGCCGGCCCTAAAGGTCGTAAATGAATGTTTTGGAAGAAATGGAGGTAAGTTCCCCATTAATAAAATATGAAGATAATAAATTGAATGAAATACTTGAAAGTCACTTACTGAATGTATTCAGATGCTTCGATAGTACCCTTAAATAAACAAATAAAATTTTGATAGACGAAATACATGTATAACCAAAACTGTTTAGATTGTAAACAAAAAATCTGTTGGGAAACCTGGCATTTTCCATTGTATGTGAAAACAAAAAATGAACTGTGTTTGAAGTGAAGTATCGAAAAAATTTAATTTCCATGTATTCGTGAAAATACCTTTGAAATTACCTAACAACCGTTTAAACACATGTATAATATAAAAATGTGTAAGTACAGTATCCAGATTTAAAAACGTGATCCTGGACTGTTTCTGTACGCTGAGTGCAGCTGCTTTACTTGTCAACAACGCAGTTGTGTAGAAGTATCTATGGCAACGACTCTTCAAGTTCTATACACGGCTATCGTTTCTGTTTACACCTGTTTGCGCTTCACAGTTGAAAGCTGCCAAAAGCGTCGCCAGGTGTCAGGGTTTCCTCAAGTTGACCATATTATTGCCCCACCAATAAAGTATAAATGAAGTAAAACTCCATGCATGATGCACTTTTTTTTCAGTTATCTCAGTGATTATGACGCCGTATCTCTTGAGCTATGACTCGTGCAATGATGTATTTCAGCACGTACATTCATTTCCGTACATTTGTGGATACTGTCTACAAAATGTGTTGCGAATAGAACTAGTAGGTAAGAAGTAATACTGCTGCAGTTTTTCACGCATCTCAGTGTTTACGGCATCATATCTCCTGAAATACATTTGGTAACATGATATACTTCTGTAGGTACATTTAGCGGCATATTTGGATAATACCTGCAAAATTTATTGCAAATAAAGAGGTAATACATTTAAGCGTCGTATATGGTGCAGCAATTTTTCATGCATCTCATTGTTTATGATGTCATATCTCCTGAAATATTACAAATAGTGATTTTGCCAGACAGTAAAGGATATGAGCACCAAGTTTGCTTGAAATCGATCCAGTGGTTTCGGAGGAGGTATGGAACACACATAGACACACACATACACACATTTTTAAAATATGTATGGATACCCTCTACATTAAATAGCAGTACAGATATTCTATGGACGAATTGTAACATTGTGTCTCTGAAGATACTATTCAATATATATTTCTCACTGTGAGTTTTGTTTGTTTCTGTTTTCAATGTGTCCTACGGACCGCCCACTTTGTAAAGGGTGTATAGCAGGCGTAAGTTTCTACGTATGAGATCAGCAAGTAACCTGTAAGAAGTTATTTCCAAATTCCCCATAAATTATAGAGAATAATACAGCAGTAATTAGAGAATTTGGTGTGTTTTTATTACATTAAAAACTCTAGAATAATGCAGCAGCTCACGCATCGCAAACATCACGCTTAAATATGTCATAATACAAATTATTTCCCCAAACGCGTCATGCAGAAAATAAGTAAAGAAAAAACGTGACTGGCAGCGGTAAATGTTGTAACACAAAAACCGATAATAAAGTCTGTTACTTTACCTGCCGACATTTGATATTACTCTCGTTCTCATTATTATATGTTAATCCGATGTGAGCCAATTTCCTATACCAAATATGTAGGAAAACATGTATTCAACAATAAAGCATGTAAAATAATTTTTGAGGGAGCTAAATGCTCTGTAAGGTGGGTACTGGAAGCAATGAACTGGTTGTCACTCGCAGAAATGCAACGAAAATTGGCGTGCAGGCACACGTTCATAAGGCACATTATCCCAAAACACGACATCATGGTGACTGCGACCCCTATTACATTAACCATAGGTTCTTTCCCCGAATTCTTTCTAACTTTCTAACCATGGATTTAAAGCAGCTTTACATCACGTGTTAGGAACAGGTGCACAAAACGAGATCAAATCCTCGCCGTTAACGCAACTTTAGACAGAAAATGTTGGCCAGGAGAAAGGCACTTAATATCGGTGTCATGAACTGATTTCCAGGTGGTCCGTACGAGTCAGTATGGTGGCCACACAAAGAACTGACAACATTGATCACGTTATGGTTCAAATGCTGGAAAATGATTTCTTACGTTAAGTATAAATGAAGTAACTGTGAGCTCCAAAATTTTCCCCCCTTGTGTATCCCTGCAGTCTTTGGACACACTGAAATCTCTGCGTTACAATACCGTGGCACGCTGCGAGATCATTTAATCAACATCTGCGTGGCTACTCTGCAAATCACATTTTAGTGCCTGGCAGAGGGTTCATAGAACCACGTTAACAACAACTCTCTATTATTTCACTCTCGAACAGCGTGAGGAAACAACGAACACCTGTAGCTTTCCGTGCGTGGTCTGATTGCCCTTATTTTATTACGATGATCGTTTCTCACTATGCAGGTGAAAGTTGGTGACTGAAATTTCGGGAGAATATTCCGCCACAACAGGAAACGCCTTTGTTTTAATTATATCCACACCAAATTGTGTATCATGTTAGTGATACTCTCTCCCCTATTCCTCGATAATCTTTCAAGTGTTCTGCCTATAAAATGCAGTCTTTTATTCGTCTTCCCCACAACATTTTCTGTGTGTTCTTTTCAATTTAAGTTGTCCGTAATGGTAATTTCTAAGTAATTAGTTGAATTTACGGCCTTTAGATTTGATTGATTGATCGTATAACCGAAGTTTAACGGATTCCTTTTAGCACTCAAGTGGATGACCTCACACTTTTCATTATTTATGGTCTCCTGTTAATTTTCTTGCCATACATATGTCTTTTTTAAATTGTTTCGCAATTTGTTTTGATCTTCTGATGACTTTACTAGACGATAAACAACAGCGTCATCCGCAGACAAACTAAGACGGCTCTCAAATTGTCTCCTAAATGATTTATATGGATAACGAACAACAGATGGCCTATAACACTACCTTAGGGAACGCCAGAGATCGTTTCTGTTTTACTCGATGACTTTCCGTCATTTACTACGAAGTGTGACCTCTCCAACAGTAATTCACGAATCCAGTCGCATACCTGAGACGATATTCCACAACACGCTGATTACAAGCCGCTTGCGAGGTACGTTGTCAAAAGTCTTCTGGAAATCAGGAAACACGATATCACTGCTTTATGTATTAAGTACGTGAGATAATATCCTAACAGCAGTCATCGGTTACTTCATATATTGGTAGACAGTTATCTTAAAGGACACCTGTTCCTCATAAACTGAACCGGGAGACAATGCTTATGACATGCTGCATATATGTATGATGAAGTACGTATGTGCGCTGCTCATAGAGACGATAACACCCCGTTCCAGTACAGGATTAAATTTTGTTTTTATTTTTATTACGTAAGAAACTGTGCAAAAATGGCTCTGAGCACTATGGGACTCAACTGCTGTGGTCATAAGTCCCCTAGAACTTAGAACTACTTAAACCTAACTAACCTAAGGACAGCACACAACACCCAGCCATCACGAGGCAGAGAAAATCCCTGACCCCGCCGGGAATCGAACCCGGGAACCCGGGCGTGGGAAGCGAGAACGCTACCGCACGACCACGAGATGCGGGCAGAAACTGTGCAGAAGAACTGCTTATATACATCATTAGTACCAGATATTGTTAAGTTGTTGCGAGTATGTTGTTGGATTTTGCTAAATAACATTCGCTACAGCTCCAGGGAACTGAAGTTTAAAACTAACCTTGTTTACATATATAGCCCTTACATTTATTGCTTCACTTAGAAATGCACCATCATTATACTTCTGATTTATGATTTCTGTAAGGTACTATATATTGGTAACCAACATTTTTATTTTTACTGAGAGACTAGACGATACACTCCTGGAAATTGAAATAAGAACACCGTGAATTCATTGTCCCAGGAAGGGGAAACTTTATTGACACATTCCTGGGGTCAGATACATCACATGATCACACTGACAGAACCACAGGCGCATAGACACAGGCAACAGAGCATGCACAATGTCGGCACTAGTACAGTGTATATCCACCTTTCGCAGCAATGCAGGCTGCTATTCTCCCATGGAGACGATCGTAGAGATGCTGGATGTAGTCCTGTGGAACGGCTTGCCATGCCATTTCCACCTGGCGCCTCAGTTGGACCAGCGTTCGTGCTGGACGTGCAGACCGCGTGAGACGACGCTTCATCCAGTCCCAAACATGCTCAATTGGGGACAGATCCGGAGATCTTGCTGGCCAGGGTAGTTGACTTACACCTTCTAGAGCACGTTGGGTGGCACGAGACACATGGGGACGTGCATTGTCCTGTTGGAACAGCAAGTTCCCTTGCCGGTCTAGGAATGGTAGAACGATGGGTTCGATGACGGTTTGGATGTACCGTGCACTATTCAGTGTCCCCTCGACGATCACCAGTGGTGTACGGCCAGTGTAGGAGATCGCTCCCCACACCATGACGCCGGGTGTTGGCCCTGTGTGCCTCGGTCGTATGCAGTCCTGATTGTGGCGCTCACCTGCACGGCACCAAACACGCATACGACCATCATTGGCACCAAGGCAGAAGCGACTCTCATCGCTGAAGACGACACGTCTCCATTCGTCCCTCCATTCACGCCTGTCGCGACACCACTGGAGGCGGGCTGCACGATGTTGGGGCGTGAGCGGAAGACGGCCTAACGGTGTGCGGGACCGTAGCCCAGCTTCATGGAGACGGTTGCGAATGGTCCTCGCCGATACCCCAGGAGCAACAGTGTCCCTAATTTGCTGGGAAGTGACGGTGCGGTCCCCTACGGCACTGCGTAGTATCCTACGGTCTTGGCGTGCATCCGTGCGTCGCTGCGGTCCGGTCCCAGGTCGACGGGCACGTGCACCTTCCGCCGACCACTGGCGACAACATCGATGTACTGTGGAGACCTCACGCCCCACGTGTTGAGCAATTCGGCGGTACGTCCACCCGGCCTCCCGCATGCCCACTATACGCCCTCGCTCAAAGTCCGTCAACTGCACATACGGTTCACGTCCACGCTGTCGCGGCATGCTACCAGTGTTAAAGACTACGATGGAGCTCCGTATGCCACGGCAAACTGGCTGACACTGACGGCGGCGGTGCAAAAATGCTGCGCAGCTAGCGCCATTCGACGGCCAACACCGCGGTTCCTGGTGTGTCCGCTGTGCCGTGCGTGTGATCATTGCTTGTACAGCCCTCTCGCAGTGTCCGGAGCAAGTATGGTGGGTCTGACACACCGGTGTCAATGTGTTCTTTTTTCCATTTCCAGGAGTGTATATCCACTATGTACTGGTTACTAGCGTCGCCCTCATGTGACTACTTGTTATAATCCTTTTTTGCTAACTTTAAGTAAACGTAGCCCAGTTTATTATTATTTTCAATTATTCCCTTTTGAGAGAGCGATTGAACTTGAGTAGTCATGATTTCTTTCTTCGTTCTTCCCAAATTCTCTTCATACGTTCACTGTGGTCTCTCTTGCGTTCTTCCGATCATCTTTCTCCCGTTCTGTTCTTCGTATGTTCTTGTTTAAGTGTGTGTTTCTGTATGATGTTTCTAAACTGTTCTCTGTTTTTCATGTTGTGTTGTGTGATCCCCAGTTCTTTAATGTCTTCTTCTGCTTCAGTGATACACTTTGTCTTGCTTTTGATCTTGTTTACTATCTCAAAGATTTGTCTTTTGAGCCTACTTTTATTCAAATGGTTCAAATGGCTCTGAGCACTATGGGACTAAACAGCTATGGTCATCAGTCCCCTAGAACTTAGAACTACTTAAACCTAACTAACCTAAGGACATCACATACATCCATGCCCAAGGCAGGATTCGAACCTGCGACCGTAGTGGTCACGCGGTTCCAGACTGACGCGCCTAGAACCGCACGGCCACAGCGGCCGGCGCCTACTTTTATTCATCCTGCTGATATGTCCATAAAATTTCATCCTTCCTTTTCTAGGGGTGTGTGTTATTGTTTCTATGTCTTTGTAAATCTCTCTAGTTGGCCTCTTCATCCAAATTCCTTCCCGAAACACTGTTCCATATATTTTCCTCAGAAGTTTTCTTTCTCTCTGATCTTAGTATGACCATGAATCACTGTAGTTTCTGCAGTAGCCCAGTTTAATATATTTATGGTAACATTCAATTTGAAACGAAAAGATGTCTAATCACCGCCTTGAGACGTTGGTAAAATATTTTATTTATACAACCAGTTTCAGATGCCCGACCGTCATCAGTTTCACAGAAGTATTTGTGTCGTGCGTATACATCGTGGTGCGATTCACTATCGATAGAAGCCTCTGGTTGGCGGCGTCACTAGTGGTGTGTAGAGTCGGACTGATCTCCGCCGCCGGAGGAAGGCGCAGTGTAGATGAGGTCGATTTAAGCGCGACCGCGGAGACGGTTGATCGCCCAGTGATGGTGTGTGTAGCGGTCCGTGGGGCGACGGAGGGTAGTAAACGTCGAGACGTCGTGGTCGATAAGACCCTTGGCTCGCTGCTGCATTTGGAATGTCAATCAGGGCGGGTTACGTATGTCGTGTGTGTGCCGGATCAGTGGAGGTCACCCGATGTAGAAGTTATTTCGGTGGAAGGTATTTCGGTGTGTTGTTTGGGCACCTGCTTGAATTGGATTTGGATTATGCGTAAGAAGCCTGTGCACAATGTGGTGCCGAGTTGGTTTCCTGTCAGGCAGTTCCAAAGAATTGAACAAGAGGGCGTCTGGTGGATATGCTCAAGCGATTTCAGCCATTGATTGGGCGGTTGTTGACTTATGTTTCTACTCCCTGGGAATTATGGTGAGCATTCAGTTACAGTCCCAACCGTTACAGATGATGTGTGGAAAGACTATTCTCTGACGTGCCATCCTGGTTATCTATCGTAGTCTGTAACACAGTTTCTGTCATCTTCTGAAGCGATGTCATTAAAGTCATTTTACTGTATACTTTGGACTATTAAACTGCCGGTGTGGAAGCCTCTTGCCTGGATTTGGCAGCATTAACTGGCCTTATCCAAATTAAGCCGTGCATAACGTGATTTCAGCGTACGACTCACTTTTTCCATGTTTTCTCCCGTGTCTTTCTGTGTTGTAATTTTTTTCTAAACTTGTTAGCTAGTAATGTATATGCTACAGGACAGCTTCAGTACCATGTGGTTTATATTGTGAGTTCTGTTAAAAGGGTCTAGAGTAAAAGAAATGATTAATCATAAAGTGGTTACTCTCTATGCTAACCGTACTAAAGCGAGACCCTAAAAACACAGCAGGTCTACCAGGTTAAGTTCTTTTGACCTCTTGTCTGCACGATCAATTGACTATATTTTATATAAACTGCTCACCAGACTAGTTACTTGGATGCCTTGTTTTCCTAATTACATGCGATCTTTTTTACTTGCCTGTTAACCATTTCTATAGGTTTCTGAAGCTGAAGTTTGGATTGTATTGTTAAATGCCACATGGATGACCTTATTAAACCTCTGTGCTAATGCTTGGATATATGTCAAGATTTCAGAAATTTGTTCTTAAGAGTTTTCTCTTCAAATTTTTTCTAAGATATTATTTTAGATATTTTGTAAATTCGACCATCAGCTGCGTTGCGCCCAAAACAAAAAGTCGTTAGAAAACTGATGTCTGGTGGTTGGTGCTGAGGTTTTTTTAGATTTTTTGCTATGGCATTAAAACGGTTTATTTTTTATTAAATTTGTTAATAAAATTATGGTCCAGTACCAAACCACTCAACTCCACTTCCCTACCGCATTTCAGTTTTCACAACATGCTGTCAAGTGGAATATAAAATCGTTATCATCAGGTGATAAAATCACCAATAGTACACTATCATCATATTGTAATATAAATTACACAGTCAGTCTATAAAAGCTGTGCTAGGGAGTGTACTCATTTCATGTTAAAACTGTAACTGGCGTTAGCAGTGAGAACAGATTCATACCACACAGATCCGCTCCACGCTCCTGTCAGTCGCTCCACGATCGTGACCCACTGTAGCGTTTACTGGTGCCAGTACAACAGCAAATAATAGTTACGTTGCGACGTAATACAAGTGAATAAATTTAAATTTCCGATGAAGCCGTCTTATTCCAGTGAGTTAAAAAAATCCCTGGGTGGTGCCCTAACACCGTATTAGTTACTAGCCCAAATTAAAACTTACAATTGGAAGGCTGATGTCCGCAGCTCGTGGTCGTGTGGTAGCGCTCTCGCTTCCCGCGCCGGGTTCCCGGGTTCGATTCTCGGCGGGTTCAGGGATTTTCTCTGCCTCGTGATGACTGGGTGTTGTGTGATGTCCTTAGGTTAGTTAGGTTTAAGTAGTTCTAAGTTCTAGGGGACTGATGACCATAGATGTTAAGTCCCATAGTTCTCAGAACCATTTGAACCATTTTTTTGAAAGGCTGATGGTCGACTTCAGTTCAGTGGGAGAATTGGAGAATTTTGGGAAGTGTGATTTATCTGTAAAGGAGACGGCATATAGAACGCTGAGTACTGTTCTTGAGTACTGCTCGAGTGTTTGGGATCCGCACTAGTTCGGATTAAAGGAAGACACCGAAGCAATTCAGAGGCGGGCTGCTAGATTTGCTACCGGTAGGTTCGAACAACACGGAACTGTTACGGGGACGCTTCGCGAACTCAAATAGATATACCTGGAGGGAAGGCGACGTTCTTTTCGAGGAAAATTTGGAGAATTGGTATTTGAAGCTGACTGCAGAGCGATTCTACTGCTGCCAACATACATTTTGGGTAAGAGCCACTGAAATAAGATACGAGAAATTATGGCTCATAAGGGGGCATACAGACTGTCGTTTTTCCGTTGTTCTGTTTGCAAGTGGAACGGGAAAGGAAATTACTAGTAGTGGTGCAGGGTACCCTCCACCACGCAACTTGCCGGCCGCGGTGGCCGTGCGGTTCTAGGCGCTTCAGTCCGGAACCCCGCGACTGCTACGGTCGCAGGTTCGAATCCTGCCGCGGGCCTGGATATGTGTGATGTCCTTAGGTTAGTTAGGTTTAAGTAGTTATAAGTTCAAGGGGACTGATGACCTCAGATGTTAAGTCCCACAGTGCTCAGAGCCATTTGAACCATTTGAACCATGCAACTTACTGTGGCTTGCGGGGTATACATGTAGATGTAGATGTGTTCCAACATTTTGAATTACCTCGAAGAGAACGGTCTAATGACACAAAGTCAACACTGATTTAGAAAACATCGTTTTTGTGAAACAGAACTAGCTCTTTACTTACACAAAATGTTGAGAACTGTCGACAAGGTATTTCAAGCCCGTGAAAAGCCTTAGACAAAAATACATAGGTATGATTCCGACACAGTGCAACACAACTGACAAGCTTTTTCGTAGCGGCTACGTCATAATCCTATCACGAAGTAACGCGTACACCCCGTATCGTTGCTATTAGGTTTATCGATCAGTCTGCTCACTACAGGATTTCCGTCACGTGATGTCTTGCAGTTCACGTTGTGATTTGCAAGACTTAGGATATCAGTTAATTCATTTATAATTTTAGAGACGCGGCTCGTTACTTATTTCGTAGAAGAGTGTGGTTCTGTCAGGCCGTGTTCAGTTTTTTAATAATTTACTTTTAATGTGAACGCATGGAACCGCAGCGATATGTACTGATGACATTCTCTCTAGCTTCCAGCAGCATCAGGTGTCTTAAAATCCATTTTTAAACCACTTGACTCGGCTGCAAGCTCGAGAGGATTTTATCAGTTCAGTTTTCAATTCAGATTGTACTTTTTCTATAGTTTATTCAGTACATATAATTTACAAGAATTAATTCGCTTAGTGACATCAAATATTTAATTGCAACGTTTTCAATTGTTATATTTAAATTCATAATGTAATCTGTAAATGTACAGTAGATTAATGTAAAATTCGTAGCTGATGGCTGTAATATGAACGTGGAATAAGTACGTGGAGTGACTGAGATTTAGCATCTACAAAGTGTATAAAACAGAATGTGAATATAAGGGTAAAGAAAACTAAACATCTTATGATATCTTCTAGTTATTCACAAAAATCCAAACAATTTAAGATACTAGCACTTAAGGAAGTCTCGTGAGCTCGTAGCTGCTGCATATTGATCAGCTGCAAAGATGACTATGTGACACCATAAAAAAGCCGTATAACTAAAACTAAATTGTAATACTTGTTCTAGAGCATTTTAAGTACTCGCAGAAAGAAAGTCGCTTCATTTAAGCAAATTTTTTTAATTTCATTGTGAGCCAGTAACAAGTAAGTTGAACGTTCTAATTCTCGCCAACCATCTATGCCACGCGCAAAGTTTTTTCTGCTCACTGGCCCATTTGACGTTGTTTCCTAAATTCTTTCTTTTCCTATCGTTCAGTAAGATGGAAAATCGCTCATGTGGCTACGGTTCACTCATCTGAATTTTTGTTCAACTCTCTCTTGCAAGGATAAAGTGAAGGATATTTATTATTATTAAATGGCAACTGAGTATTACCTTGCAATGGAAACTTAATATGAACATCATATTATTATTAGTATTATTAGTATTACTTCCTTAAATGAATATCATCCGCTTCTTGTTCCGTTAATGCGAAGTTCTCTAAGTTACCAACGTACTTCCTACCCACGCTCAGCACGGCCATACATTCTGTTGTGAAACCAGATTATTTTGGTCTTTTATTTATTCCTGCTCGTCCCAGATTTAACTAGAGTCAGATCCTCAATCGAAACCAATTTATGTCTGTGACGTTGTCCGATATGCAGGGCGAACAGAAACAGCCTTAAAAGCTTGTGAAAATGTTGCAGGGTAGGGTGCACTGAGGAATAAATGTTAAGAAAGAAATTCAAGCGGCCCGTCAGATAAAATTACTGTCGGTTGTTCTCACAGCGTAGAAGACGGCGCACGTGACATATCAGCCTTTGGCTCGGATTCTCTTCTTACTGCGGTCCCATGTCGAATTTTTGCATCGCTCTCTCATTCGGTTTTAGGAAATCCAATCGACGAACACGTCTGGCGACACTGTCTCTAGCGGGCCGCTTGAATTTCCGTGTGCAATGGCCTGATTGGCTGACTCAATGTTAATTAACTCAGAAACTACGAAACGCATCAAAATTTTGTCTTAATAACTATTTTTCAGCACAGCCTACCTTGCAACACCATTACAAACTTTTCAGACTATTTCTGAACAGGCTGCAATTGCCGACACGGCGAAACCAAAGGCGCAGACACAAACGGAGCTCAGAAGTTGACATGAAAAAAAAGAAAGAAAAATGGAAAGAAAAAAATTGAAAAAAAGTTTAAGAATTAATAGATAGAGTTACATGCTTTATCTTCTGCTCTTCTGCTTTCTCGCGGCTGTAAACGCCGATTTTGTCGCTGGGTTGGCGCTACAGTGTCATTTCGTCCAAGTAGCTTCATAAAGAAACGACTATTTACTCAACAGTCGTGTATCGCTAACATGGTTTGTGTGGCAAAAAAATGCACTTTGTTCTGACAGCTAACACCGACACAGCTCGCCCATGCTCAACAATGGACTTCTTAGAGCTACTTCTCTACAGCAGGTGTCCCTAAAAAAAAAAAAAAGACGGCGGTACGCGTGCCACCGGTAGTAGGCACGGATATTTCAGGTGGTACATGTACAAATAAATATTTTAAATGCCATTCCTCTCTTACTCGTTGAATGTAAGAACATACGTATCAGAACCTCATATTATTTGCTCCAAATAAGTACCACATGTGAACTCTGTAAAAAACTCTGTGAAAACAACACTGTAAAGAAGTGCTTCCACGAAACTTTATTATCTGTGTATGTCACATTTCTACCATACATAGCAGCTGATCGGCACGACGTAAAAATCGTATGTGTGTTGTCAGCGATGAGCAAGATGGTGCAAATTGTGGCAGTCGTCGCTCAGTATTCAATAAACCCGCCAGCCTCCCCCTTCCCAGAGTTCATCAAAAAGTGATGAAGCTATAGAGGTACTTCTAAATTTCTAAAAGTATCAAGTGGTACACAGTGACAAAAAAATCTGGGAAACGCTGCTCTAAGGGTTCGCAGAAATTGAAAGGTCGGCGAGCGAGTGCTGAAGCAAAAATGCTGTTTTACCGAAAGGCTTCCGGTTTTTGTCAATTTCTGCTGACTGAGGGCTGGAGTGAGACGCGACTATGGAGGAAGGAACAAAGAAAGTCGAAGGGAACAAAAAATTTACTTGACCCCACCCCACCCCTTAGTCAGTACTTTTGCTGCTCGTAACTTTCGATTGAGACTGTATGGTGTCTAATAAAAACAAAACAAAACAAAAAACAAAAGAACAAGAATAGTTCAATATTTTTATAATTCCATTCATATCACTAATTTAGTTATTTATTTCAAAAACAAAGTCAGTTAACATTTGTTACGCAGTTGTCAGCTAGCATGTGCACCAATCGTGACCTTCGTTTGACCACCAAAGCCTTTCTTTTTAGGATTTTCAGTTACATGGGTGCAGGAAAGGTAACTCCTATATTTGAAAAATACGTACAAAAATCAAAGGTGATGGGTACTGAAGAAGACATTGATAGAGATAGTTTATACGAACAGATCCATGCACTAAATAAGACTTTGGAACAACTACAAAACTAAGCTTCTACATCCACAAACTCACTTTCGTCGGAAACGTTTTGTTTTTTAAAACGGAAAAGAATCGCCCAACATAAAAAAATTTTCAAAAGGGTAATGGCGGTTTATGTGGCAACACCTGTGAGGACAGAATCTTCAGTCACATGAATCATTTGGGGTCTGGTACTAGAAACAAATTAAGTGCCGATTTGGTAAAAGCAGAATTACGCATTCGCTGTAATTTGAAGTTTGCAGCATCCAACGACAATAAAACAATGAAGGCAACAAAAATGTCCTGAAAGCTGTAAGTAGCAATAACAAAGTTCTTAATATTTACTATTATATTGTGTTCACCCTCAACCCTCAACTCAGCAAGTCCTTTCACCAGGCAATGTTCGGTAATTTTGCATTTTAATCTGACAACCCTAGTAAAAGTGCACTTAAGACCTCTCTGGGTTTCCCTTTGCGGGCTGCTGTCAGTAATGGTTCGCGTCGTGAAGAAAAAAAAGTAAACACGACGAATCATGAGTCGGATGTAGATAGCCAATCACACTGCTCGTAATTTCCTAGTTTTCGCAAATAAAATTGGCTGGTATTTTGATTCTCTCGGAGCAATTTAAGCTGAACTTTTAGGTCCCACCCTACGCACTACCTCGGAAATCGAGATATATTCCGGATAAACAGAAAAATATTTGTGACAACCAATATTACAAGTTTAATTAAACTGTGCTGTTAGGTTCCAATCTATCCACAAATTCATGAGAACGTCAGCTATTCGGAAGAACAGCCAACTATTTATAACAGCCCATGTTACAGGACTGAACGACTCTCATTGGCTGCCACATATCATCTCCCGAATGGCTACGACCAACTATAACGAATTGCAACAGCAGCAAGCAACGAAAGAGACACAGAAACTGTAAGTGCACTTTAAACTTTGGCGTTGTTGAGAGCACTGAAAGTAGGCCCTACTTACATCGATTGGCCAAAATGTTATGACCACCTGTTCAGTAGCGTGTTGTTCCATTTTTCAAACACAGAACAACAGATATTGGGCTTGCCATGGATTCTACAAGTCCTTGACAGAATTCCAGAAGCAAGTGGCACAAAGTGTCTCCACACAGGTGAAGTAACTCCCGAAATTTACGGGATGGTGGTTTGCCGGCATGCAGCTGGTGCCCGATACGTGTTCCGGAGGGTACAGGTCAAACACATTTACTGGCCAAGACATCAATATGAGTTGACTATAATGCCCACTGCAACGCGATTGTGACCTTGCAACACGGACTGTTATCCTGCTGGAAGATGTCATCGCCGTAGGGGGAGACTTCAAGCATGAGACGATGCAGGTGGTCCGCAATAATGCTCACGTAGTTAACTGCTGTCATGGTGGTCTAGCGGTTCTAGGCGCTTCAGTCCGGAACCGCGCGGCTGCTACGGTCGCAGGTTCGAATCCTGCCTGGGGCATGGATGTGTGTGATGTCCTCAGGTTAGTTAGGTTTAAGTAGTTCTAAGTTCTAGGGGACTGATGACCACAGATGTTAAGTCCCATAGTGCTCAGAGCCATTTGAACTATTTTGCTGTCATGGTGCCTTCGATTACCACCGCAGACCTCACGGAAGCTCAGCTCAACGTACCCCACAGCATAATTCTCAACACACACAAGATGTGTGAAGTGGAGCTCCATGTTCAACCATGGCGTTTGAACAATGTGCTCCCGAACACTAGTGTCTGCACCAGCATTGCACTCTGTCGTCAGACCTGCCGCAGATCGCTGCCTATCCTGGATTACACAGTGGGGGATGCTCCGACCTCTTCGTTTTGTGATGAGACGTGGACGTCCAGTACCATACGGCATAGCTCTTACTTCTCCATCCTTCAACCACTTTCCATAGGTGCTCACGACAGTAGTACGCCAACATGCGACCAGCTTCACCGTTTCAGAGGTTCTGTTTTCCAGCCGCAGGGCCATAACAATATGTCGTACGTCAAAACCTTTTACATCAGTGGATATCCGCATTTGCGGCCCGTATGTTCTCTAAAATGACTACCCTTTCGTCTTTCTTCTGCTTACATTCTCTTCTTACTGTTTCACGTGCTCGCGCCTGCCGCTGTGACGAAGCGGTTCTAGGCGCTTCAGTCCGGAACCGTGCTACTGCTTCCGTCGCATGTTCGAATCCTGTCTCGGGCATGGATGTGTGTGTTGTCCTTAGTTAGGTTCAAGTAGTTCTAAGTCTAGGGGGACTGACGACCTCAGATGTCAAGTCCCATAATGCTTAGAGCCATTTGAACCATTTGTTATTCTAGTGCAAATGAAATTGTGACACACGACAAGGTATCGGAAGCAGAAAGTTTCTTGGTCAGCCAGTGTGCTAAACGCTTAAATACTGTAGTTCTTTTATCAGATGTCACTGGCCTGTCTATTTCGCTTTGCCCATATGGACATGTCATTCGTACGCGCTTATCTGAGCGAACCGCGGCGAGGAGGGGCGGCGCTGTTACGGGTTAAATGTGAAAGTAATTACACATTTGTTTCGTCATCGCAGGGCGGCACCTCTGACGTGCCTCAGTGCTGCAACATAAACCTTCATAACTGCCAGTGACTGTACTCAAGCAGGAGAAACGGGTTTAGTTGTTCAAGGAACTTGACAGAAAAACAAGTGAAGTTCCAAACAGAACTCACTCACACCATATCATCTGGCTTTAATTACCCTTTAGGAGACACCTTGAATGGGAGCTCTGTATCGTACATTGAAAAATGTGCAGTTGATTTTGGTGCAAAATATAGCAGGTACACTGTAACAGGAGAGCTAGTTAACGAAGTAGCTGCCTTCAGGTTTCAGGTGAAGGAGATGTTGAGGTGTTTTAACGCTGCTTTCCATCTAGATATTCTGAAAGTTTTTATCAAAGTGTGGGCTAAGAATCGCTTATCCAAACATCTAAAAAGCTTACACGATGTTTGTGACAATGCCACTGGCTGCAACATCTTGTGAACGCAGTTTCAGCAATCATAAAATTTGCTAATTCTGCATAGAAAAAATTGCAGAATGATTTACGTCGTCTGGAAAGGACTGAGAAGGGGGCAGTGGGAGGGGACAGGATCACCTCGATACGGCACTGCCCGCCGGCAGACATTTTCTCTCTCTATCTGACATGCCGTCAGTTGCGCCCTCTGTAATCAAGGTATGCACATTGGAGGCACACAATCGATGTCAAAGTAAAAACTACATTTGAGCCGCAGTGAGCATAGCATTAAACTGATCCCAGCATGCGAAGATTTGAAGATGTCATGTGTGTGTGTGTACACTTCTTATCTCCGTTCCAACCAGTAATAATAATAATAATAATGGCGTGTGACGAGGGCCTCCCGCCGGGTAGACCGCTCGCCTGGTGCAAGTCTTTCGATTTGACGCCACTTCGGCGACTTGCGCGTCGATGGGGATGAAATGATGATGATTAGGACAACACAACACCCAGTCCCTGAGCGCAAAAAATCTCTGACCCAGCCGGGAATCGAACCCGGGCCCTTATGATTGACAGTCCGTCGCGCTGACCATTTTTTTTTTTTTTAATGAACCGCTGCAGGAGCAGGACGACGGGTAGGGCAGGGGTCGACACCCGAAGCCTGGCCATCCCGCCGCCACGCCCAAGCAACGTGTTCGAGTTCATGGATCGAAGGATCAGGAAGAGGATGTAGTGGGTTTGTCGATGTTGTTTTAATTATTTATTTATTTATTTTTTATAACATTTTTAATTTTTTTATTTTATTTTATTTTTTTATTTTTTTTTCATTTTCTATTGTATTTATAGATTTATTTTTGTTTCATTACAAAGAAAGATCCTACAACTGCCGTAGCCGAGCGTCCGAGTCGTCTTCTCGTCTGTTGGCAGGGGTTCCCCCCTATTCCGTCCGTAGAGGATCAATGTGCTCCAGGATTCTTCTTCATTTTCAGCGTCTCATACCGGGAACGCCCCAGTGAGCAGGAGGATCCGCAAATAATGAACCTAAATAATTTGCGAAACGAGTTCTGTACTTCGGGTGGCGGCTGAAAGCTCCATGTGTCGTGATCAATAGGGACCAAAAGTCGAGTGTGCCTTTGGGAGCATCGCAAAATATGTAGTAAGCGGCCATGCCTTTTAGCCAGTTAACGGCGTTCGTTCTGCTTGATGGAAAGTATACGCCGGCGGGGCGCAATACATCATCAGGGGAGATAGACTCCGGCAATCGCCGCAAGAGTAACGCCAGCATGCGCTGCGTCAGTAGCCAGCACTCGCTGGTCGCGGCACACGTCAGACGGTGTGCATCCGAGTCAACGACTGAGCATGTCGGACACAAGGGGTTGTCCGTCAGATGTATGGAATGTAGCCTCTGAAGAGTAGCGAACTTCCCATTCACAACCACGTACCACAATGAACGCTCCGTCGTAAGTAGAAAAGGCATGTGTACCGCTCGCCACACCGTGTTCCAGGCAACTTTAGGATGTCTGTGGGCGACCGTATTTACAGGTTGCTGCTGTTGATAGAGGCGATAATAGTCTTTTGTGCTGGGCTTCCGTGTCGTCGGAAGTTCTGACCGTAAGTAGCTGAAGTCAATCAAGAACTCTCTGATGTGGGTGAGTGCCGGTGAAATGTGTCTTACAGAAACCGGGGGATGCAGAGAGTGTGGTGCCACTTCCGCTATCAGGGTTCCCGTCAGAGTGGCGTGGGCAGAGGTCCACGTGCGACGCATAGTGTTGAGATAAAGCGATCGCGCACTGTTATAGACATGAATTAAACCGATACCGCCCGCCCGCTGCGGCAGTGTCAGGGTGGCGTATCGGACTTTAAAGACCAGACCGGTGCTTACGAAATGTCCATATGCTGCTTGAAATCTGTCGGCCATCGTAGCCGTCAAGGGAAGGATATGCGCAAAATAGTTCAGTTTTGAGACAAGATAGGTGTTGACATAACGTGTTCTGAGGAGCATATCCAAGCGACGCAGTTTGTTGTCCTGCAGCAGAGCACGTGTCTGGAGTAGGAGGCGACGGTACGTAGCCGCCGCCGTGCGGTGGACATTGCTATAGAATTGCACTCCTAAACACTTGAGTACGGGCACCTTGTCAAAGGGCACCGCCGTTACGTCGGAAAGCCCCCCTCCGACATCCATGTATTTTGTCTTCTTCACGTTGATGACGCTCCCAGCGACCACCCCGTACTGGCGTAGCCACTGTAACGCCATATGCATTTCATCCTCTAATCTGGCCAGGAACACCACGTCATCAGCGAATGCACCACAACGAAAGGTCACGTCCCGTAAGGAGATACCAGTTAATCGCTGCCGTAGACCATGTTAAGCTGGTTCAAGCGCTGCCGCAAATAATATACCCTACAGGGGGCACCCTTGTCGCACTGACCGTCCAACAACAATGTGACCAGACTGATAACCGTTGACCATCATGCGGGAGCGCGCTCCGTGGACCAGTCGAAGGACCACCTGTGCAGACTCCGGAGAGAGGCCCGTGTGTTGCAAAACTGCGCGAAAGAAGCCGTGGTCGACGCGGTCGAATGCGTGGTCAAAATCTACGGCGACAAGGGCACCTCGTATTTTGCAGGCCGCCGTCAAAGCAATTACGTCGCGGTATGCTCCTAACGCCGTATGAATGTTGCTGACACCACCTAAACATGTCTGATCGGTGTGGATGGCGCTCCCGATACCGGTGTGGAGGCGCGCGCGGAGGATACGGGCGAAGCTCTTGTAGTCGTTGTTGAGGAGAGTGAGTGGGCGAAAGTCCTGCCACCTACAACCACCATTCGGTTTCGATACTGGGATCAAGATGCCTTCTGCGAATTCTGTGGTGACAGTGAAATCAGGGCGGATCAGGTCTTGAAACATTTGAAGCCACTTGTCGCCCATAAGGTCGTAAAAAGTGCGGTAGAATTCCAGGGGTAAACCGTCCGGTCCAGGCGACTTGTTCGGTGCTCCACGTGCCAAGGCCGATGTCAGCTCGTCGGGTGTAATGGGCAACAGCAGACTATCATCGGGTGCCACGTCCCGAGGGGCGGGAAAATCGTGCAACAGCTCGTCATAATCACGTACATTTCGCGGATCTTCCATGTACAGGGTCCCATAGTGTCTGGCGAACGTGTGCGCGATGTCCGTTTGTGTCACTGCGCGGCCGCCCTCCTCCGTGTTTACCGCCGTAATGAGCTGACGTTTGCGGTGGTGCCTCTCGCGCGCAATGTGATACACTGACGCTGTTTCGTTGGGGATACAGTATTGCACTCGCGCACGGATGCGGACACCTTCTAGCTGCTCTGTCCTGATGCGAAGTAGACGAGCTTTGATGCGTTGTACGGACATCTGACGTTCGGGAGACGGCGGTTGCGTCGCCAGCTCACGTAACGCTGTATAGTAAAATTCCGATGTTGCCCTTTGCCAGTTTGCTCTGTCACGCCCGTAGGCCATCAAGGTCTTTCGGAGTGCAGGTTTGACACATCCCAGCCACCACAGCAACGTGGAAGCATACATGGGCAGGCGCCTGATGCATCGACGCCACGTGTCAGTGACTGCTCGCCGACACGCTTCCTCGTGTAGGAGGGAGACGTTTAGCGTCCACGGGCCCCTGCTGCGTCTTGTGAGTTGTCGGGGTAAGGTGACAGTGCAGATGTACGCGAGATGGTCCGTGAAGGCCGTCGGCCAGAGTTCTGCATCACGGGTTGCTGTGCGGAGGGCACGCAAGACGTATATCCGGTCCAGACGACTGGCAGAATGGCTGGTAAAGTGCGTATATCCACTCTGGGTCCCATGATGTAAGAGCCATTTGTCGTGGAGCGCGAGGTCACGTATCAATACTTGTAGAGCCGGGCATGGGACGTAATGCGGTATCTGGTCCTCGGGCCGCAGAACACTGTTAAAATCGCCGCCCACTATGTAATGGTCCATATTTCCTTGCAAAAGTGGGGCTACCTCCTCCGAATAGAAGACATGCCTGTCACCACGGTGCGAATTACCGGAGGGAGCGTAGACGTTAATGAGGCGGACTGGGCCAAGTGTGAGTGCGATGCCTCGCCCTTTCGGCAAGTACATCACGTCCGTCGCGTCTATGCCATCTCGGAGAAGGATGGCCGTCCCTCCTGCGCCATCACCTAAGGGTAGGCTGTAGGTGGTGTAGCCATACAGGTCTAAACGCAGCTCGGGACGGACCTCCTGGAGAAGGGCAATGTCCAAGTCTGCCGCTCTGATCATGTCGTGTAACATACGGGTCTTAACAGTAGAGTGGACACCATTTACATTGACTGTTACCACACGGTATGACTGAGACATATCAAGTGGCGGAGGCAGTGTGCCGGTGCAAGCCCACAGTGATCACACACACCACACAGCCATCCATCTGCATGCTGTCCATTACTGTGCCGTATGAGTCCCTGACTGGCAGAGCCCTCCGGGCTCAATGTCAGCCATGGGCTCTGGTGGAGATATCGATGTTTGCTGTGCATCATCTGCCTCCATATCGTCTGCCCAATCACCAAGAGACGATTGTGATGTCATTGGTGGCTGGTCGCTTTCACAGGAGCCCACATTTTGGGAGTCGACGCAATGCGCCTCGTTTTCTGGGCCACCAAATTTAGGAGAGTGTTCCTTGTCTTCAGGCACCTTCTGGTGAATGATGCCACTGGAGTCCGTTGCAATTGTGGACGAGTCAACGAAGTCGATGTCTTCCGCCGGCTTCACATCCCTGTCCTGTTCTTCAGCTGACAGTCGCCTCTTCTTGTGTCGCTTGGGTGATTTTTGCTTTCGGGTCCGAGATTCGACATCCACCGGATGGCGGGGCTCGACACAGTCTCGGTCGCTAGGAACCCCTGTGTCCGATACCGACAGTGACGGTGGCTGGGTGCCCACGACGCTGCGGTGGGCAGAGGCTGTAGGAACCTCTGCACCGTTGGGCTGCGGCGTCGTCGACGGCGCTGACTCTCCAACGGAGCTGGCAGCGGCTTGAGGAGGTAGCAGGTTTGATCATCCATCACATCATGTCGTGCCGCCTCCACATATGTTAGCGGGAGAGAGGTCATAATGGATCGTTGGGGAAGTTCATTGCGGGGCACCTGAACGAGGCGGCGCTGCATACACTCAGATCTAACGTGGCCCTCCTGGCCGCAGCCCGAGCAGGTCCTCGGTTGTCCATCATATATAACAACTCCGCGGCAGCCAACAACGAAAACATATGATGAAACGTGCTTCTGAAGTTCTATGCGCACTTGTCGTACTCCGTTAAGGACAGGGTGCGTTTCGAATGTGTTCCATTTCTCCTCTGTGTGGCTCAGAACTGTGCCGTATGGCCGCAGCGCATCAACGACTAGGTTGGCAGGAACTTCGAACGGTGGTTCAAAGATGCGCACGGTACGCACCCCCAGACCAGCATGGTCAACTCCTACCTCGCTCACATTACCGTCTGCGTGACAGAAGCGAAAGCCGTTTGCAGATCGTTGGAGTAATCTGTCGCACGCCGCTTCGTCAATCAGTTTGAGGTACACTGTGCTGGTTACAATAGACAGATGAATGCCTATCAGTTCTTGTGGTTCGACGTGCATGATGTCTCGTAGAAACCGTTCAATTTCATGGGCCTTCGGTCTCATGTACGATGCGTTGAACGTTAGTTTGATTGTAGCTTTTCGATATGAGAACACCATGGTGGGTCGGTACAGGTACTATAAGGCAATATAACGACGCGACCGCGCGCTAGCGGGTAAACAACAACACCTGCGGAGCACTGCCCGGCGCGCCGAGCCCATCCGCACGGTATCACGGCTGAAAGCCGACTGCATCTGAGCCACCGAGTACACAGAGGATAGCGCGACTGCAGGGATTTATCTCTGGCACGCCTCCCGCGAAACCCACATTCTCAATGTATTGTCCCACACTACATTCGTAGTGCCCCCGCCCATTATACTCATTTTCATCTGTCCCCGTTGACGTATGTCAACGCCTGTAAGCAGCTAAAGGGTGTTTATTTCACTGTAATTTGATTCTAACGAGCTGCTTGGTCACCGATGGTATCTGTTCTTTCGGACATGTCCGAAAGAACAAATACCATCTTAGTAAATATATATAATGAGCTATCTTTAACCGAATGACCTCCTCCATATCAGCCAGCGTGGATTCCGAACACATTTATCATGTGAAAGCTAACTCGCTCTTTTCTCACATGAGACACTGAAAACGTCGGATCAAGATAGTCAGGTAGGTGGATTGTTCTTCATAATATGGGGCGTCAAATGTAAATTATGCCTGGATTCAGAACTTTTTGGTAGGGCGAACGCATGGTGTTATCTTGGATAGAGAGTCATAGATGTAGAAATAGCTTCGGGTGTGTCCCAGGGAAGTGTGTTGAGACCACTGCTGTTCATGTTTTATGTTAATGTCCATGCGGAAAATATTAATAGCAACCTCAGTCTTTTTTCAGATGACGCAGTGATCTATAACGAAATATAGTCTGAAAGAAGCTGCATAAATATTCAGTCAGATCTTGATAAGATTTCGATGTGGTGCAAAGACTGGCAATTTTCTTTGAATGTTCAGTTACGTAAAATTGTGTATATCATAAAACAAAAAAGCGTGGGACATTACAGCTGTAATATCAGTAAGTCACAGTTGTAATCGGCAAATTTATACTAATATTGGGTGTAACAGTTTGTAGGGATATGAAATGGAATGATCACATAGGTTCAGTCGTGGGTAAAGCTGGTGGTAGACTTCGGTTTAATGGTAGAATACTAGGGAAGTGCAATCAATCTACGAAGGAGATTACTTACAAATCATTCGTGCAACCCATTCTAGCATATTGCTCAAGTGTATGTGAACTGTACCAGATAGGACTAACAGGTGACATTGAACATATACAGAGAAAGACAGCACGAACGGAAAAGCTTTGTTTGGCCCGTGGGAGAGTGTCACAGAGATGCTGATGAAATTGGACTGGCAAACACTTGAAGACAGACGAACTATTCCGAAAAAGTCTACGAACAAAGTTTCAAGAACCGGGTTTAAATGATGGATCTGGGTGTATAATATCACCCTCTAGTAACGCTCACATGGGGAGCGCGAGGACAAGATTAGAACAGTTACAGAATGCACAGAAGCCTTCAAACAATCACTCTTCCCTTGTTCCATACGTGAATGGAATGGAAAGAATCCGTAACAACTGGTACAATGGGACGTACCCTCTGCCATGCGCTTCATGCTGGTTTGTTCAGTATGGAAGTAGATGTAGGTGACGTGAGGAACTCGCCAAGTACCACGCTGGCGCTTGAATTCACGTCCCGTGTGACGACGGCTTAAGGTTCGTCTGTGTGCCTGAACTGAGAAGGAAGGCAGAGACGGCGGAACAATAGGGAGGTAAGACACACAAGGACAGTGTAAGGCAGTGAGTAGGTGTGAATTACGTGGTCTAGGGAACCGCTGTAGCCAAGGGAATTCCCCGGCGCCCTACGTCCCCGTGTCGGTTGCGAGTAGCAGATGCCTTTGTCACCGGCAAATATTCACCGGCATCGCCGGGTCCACACGCGCGGTGTTTACACCGTGGAGACACGTTTTCCAGCGCACAGAATAAACAGGCCACCCATGGGACGCTGCTCGGAGCGGACGCGCTGGCGCATGCGCCTTTGAGCACGCCCTCCCCCTCCCCCCCCCTCCAGTTTGCTCTCGTAATGGGAGCGCCCGGCGCCGCCGTCGTTACGCCCTCTGTGGACACAGCCGACCGTCTTCGTCCCGCTAACAGACGACGTTCTGCTTCCAATCTACATTCGGGAGGAGCGATTCCGGGGTCGGAGCCAGGGGTGGCGGTTGGGGGGGGGGGGGGGGAGGTGGGTGGAGAACGAGCAGCAATCGCTCTGATTGCAGATTTCAAAGCTAGCGCCGACTTCTGCTGTCTTACAACGACATACCGTCATAAGCAGACGCTCTTTGTACCATGATGATGTTCTATATTTGGAATTTATTTTTGTTTTATCAGAATAATGGAAACTATTAAACGATGGTGTTCAGTTTGGTGCTGGAACAATACAGCTGTTCAGTATGGTGCTGCAACAACAGACCTATATAGGTATGAATATTTCGTCCAAGAAGGTTAGCATTATGAGGGCTGTGACTGTTGATAAATAAATAAAACGGTTTCCTAAGTCAATCACTTATTTTATTCCTATCAAGTGTTTCAATGGAACACCCCATCATCTTCAGCTGCAGAACTTTTTATTTACATTGCTGGTGTTGGTGAAGAGTATAGACGCCTTTTTTATGGGGCCTTGTAGGTTATACTGATTCTTTTCCTAATGATAAAAATTGTTTACTTAGAAAAAGCTCTTTTGAGATTAAAAAACTGAATTACTGACGGCAAATTGTACCTACAGGGGCGGTAGTGTTGTAAACAGTCTGCATACAGCTGCCTGTTGTATGTACATTATATTTACACTGTCACTTCGAAGATGTGCATTTGCAGGTATACTCCCTTAGAATGAGTACAAAGATAAGAGAGTAAAAGAGAGAGAGAGAGTACTTAATTTGTGATGGTACGCGCGAGTACACCGTACCATTAACTCTGACGAGAAAAACCGTAGCCTCATATTTTCAGATGTATTACGATAGGAAATGTATTGCGGTTGAAGCAATGTAATATAAATATTGTAGTCACACTTTTAAAATGCTTGGAAAAGCGTTAAAATAACGTTTTAAAACGCCTAAGTTTCAAAACCACTGCCTGGAAGGGCACATATCGGAACCTCGGTTTTTACAAATCAAGCACTGTAACATATATACGTTTGGGTGTGGGGGTTAATTTTAAATACTGGGTTGTACCAGAATATGGAGATGCTCACAATTCAGTTATTACCTTAGGGGTTCGGTTGTTTGGGGACGGAGACCAGACAGTGAGGTCATCGGTCTCATCGGATTAGGGAAGGACGGGGAAGGAAGTTGGCCGTGAACTTTCAGGGGAACCTTCCCGGCATTTGCCTGGAGCGATTGAGGGAAATCACGTAAAACCTAAATCAGGATGGCCGGACGCGGGATTGAACCGTCGTCCTCCCGAATGCGAGTCCGGTGTGCTAGCCACTGCGCCACCTCGCTCAGTGTTACCTTAGGTATTAGGTGGTTGTATATAAAAGATAACCACCTAATATACAAATTGAATTGTGCACATGTACATATTCTGGTGCAGGACATTCATATTTTTAAAATAAAAACCACATTTATATACATGTAAATATTTAATCTTTTATCTCCGTATCCAGTGTGAGGAACAATATCTATAACATATGGAACATCTTTGAAGTGACGTTGTAAACATAATATGCAGCGGAGGGGATATAAAACAGGCCGCAGTATGCAGACATTTTCCGACACTACCGTAAATTCATGTTTTTTAACCACAAAACTGCCTTTTGAAAGTAAACAATTTTATTGTTAGGAAAAGACGCAGCAATCTATATTGCCATTGGTCTGTTAGTCTGAAAAGGAGTCTGTATTCATTACCAACAGCAGCTATGCAAGTAAACAATTTATCATCCGAAGATGATGCTGAGAACTACCGAAACACGTGACGGCGAAAGTGCTTGATGCAGAATACTGACCTATTTGATACACAGAGTTAACTTTTTCTTTACCTCGTTGTATTCGATATTTTCCTCAGGAAAAGACGAGTGAGTATTTTGCTTTCTACACTGGAGATCGAGAAGTTCCTTTCGTTCCCACATGCACGAGAATGGCGATACTTACTGACTCATGCGTCAGTTGTGTCGGTACAGTGATCTCTGTATCAAGTGGATGGAGAACTCGGAGGTTGGAGAACGGAACTTACTGCAGCTTACTGAGACCTGCGTCGTCTGCCTACTGCAGTTGGGAAAACACGTTTCGTCCGTTCTGTGCATGATTAAGGATTATATACTTGTTTCTGCCTATAAGCTCCACGTATTTGTCTGGAAAAATCTTTCATGATCTAATCAATTAGTTCTTCTTTCCCTCTATATTATATGGTCTACACAAAATGCCTGTTCCATATTTGTTCTCTTGTCCTATTTTTTCCCACTCCGTCGCCATTTAAATTCGTCTGTCATTCTCTGTATGTGAAGTTTGCGAGTAATAAACCAAATTGGAACAATAATTTTATAAGCGATCTGTGTCTCTCATAGGCTTTATAATGCGGATCGCTGACTGTAGACGACCGCAGAGCCAAAGGTACTGCTTCTGATCTGAGTTTGCAGTGTTGGAGTAAGAGAGCACTTGGCGCGCAGTTGTAGGTAGCTCTCATATGAATGAAAGAGGATTGTGTAGGCAGTTTTTGTTGTGTGCTCTGTGAAGCCGCCAAGTGTTAGATAACGTAGAATTACGAGAACATATAAGCAGAAGTCTTCTCACAAGCAAGGTAAAGATGTTAAATAATTATGACTTCCGGTTTGCTATAGCGTTAGTATAGATGATTTGGCTGTTAACTGTCAATTGTTGAGTAACCCCAGAATGTACGTAAACTGATTTCCTAAAAAGGCTAATAGATATTTCAAGTTTGTAATATTTCTAAGATTTGGATAACAAATACTTGCTGTATAAATCTTATTGTTCGTGGACCAATTGTTAAATATGATGTATTTTTCTGACCGACTTCAATCGTCAGATATCTCTGACAGGACAAACTTAACTTGCAACATAATTTCACAAAAAAAATCTGTTAGTAATTCACCACAATCAGTACCGCCTCCATTTCAGATTACATGTTTTTCAAAGAAGTTGTATTTTTCTTAAGTGTTTTCATTTATGAGCCAAAAGAATTTCAAGTACATTTCGAAGTATTACGGCCAACATTGCACACTGCTGAGCCTGTAGCTAGCATATTCTATTTTCTTCATGAGAGGCCTGAATATATCGCGTTCCACCCCACCATTCAGTGATATTCCATACAAAGCCGAATAATTTTACTAAGCATCCAAAAGTTTTTATTTCATTAAAGAACGTTACAGTGGCTTCGCGTCGTCTGCGCCACACTCGAACCCTACCATCATCTCTTACGAACTGAAACTGGGACTCATCTGACCAGGCCGCCCGTGGTGGCCGTGCGGTTCTAGCGCTGCAGTCCGGAACCGCGGGGCTGCTACGGTCGCAGGTTCGAATCCTGCCTCGGGCATGGATGTGTGTGATGTCCTTAGGTTAGTTAGGTTTAAGTAGTTCTAAGTTCTAGGGGACTGATGACCTAAGATGTTAAGTCCCATAGTGCTCAGAGCCATTTGAACCATTCATCTGACCAGGCCGCAGTTTTTCAGTCGTCTAGCATCCAAATAATACAGCCACGAGCCCGGGAGTGGCGCTGCAGGCGATGTCATGATGTTAATAAAGGCACTCGCGTCAGTCGTCTGTTGCCATAGCCCATCAACGCGTAATTTCGCCCCACTGTCCTAACACATACGTTCGTCGAACGTCCCACATTATTTCCAACGGTTATTTCACGCAGTGTTGCTTATCTGTAAGCACTGGCAACTCTACGCAAATGTTGCTGGTCTCGGTCGTTAAGTGAAGGCTATCGGCCACTGTGTTGTCCTTGGTAAGAGGCTATCCCTGAAATTTGGTATTCTCGGCACACTCTTGACACTTTGGATCTCGGAATATTCACTTCCCTAACGATTCCCGAAATGGAATGTCCCATGCGTCTAGCTCCAACTAGCAATCCGCATTCAGCCTATTAACTCCCGTTGTGGTGCCATAATCACGTCGGAAATCTTTTCACATGAACCCCTTCCCCCCACCCCCCCCCCCCCCCACCCCCGCCCCGACTACAAATGACAGCTCCGCCAATGCTCCACCTTATTCTACCCTGTGTACACGATCCTACCGCTATATGATGTGCATATCCCATGACCTTTGTCACGTCATTGAATGTGTTATCTTCCGTTAAAAGAGTAAGTCATGTGACTTGGCTGCCATCTTGAGGCTTCATGATCTGCCCTGTGTTTCTTCGATGCTTCCTTCCTCCAGATACACTGGTGCTTTCTTCGCCGAGTCTAGTCTACTCAGGGTTTAATTCCTTTCGTAGACTACGTAGGTTGCCTCTTTCGCCAGTTTCGCCGTACCAGATTCCTTGTCAGTTACCCTTGCCTCGTTGGATACTTCGGTTCTTGTCATATAGCGACTATTTAGTGGTGTCAGATCGGTTAGTAATTGCGTGAGTGGCACTTGGGAACACCGAGTCTCATCGGCTCAGTGCCACGCAAGTCGCCGAAGAGAAGTCCAATAGAAAAACATGCACCAGGCTGTTCAACCACGCGGCATTATCATTCGAGTCCTTATCCTCTTCCGTCGCAGCTGTTGAGGTCTTCATCGGGGTCCTTACGATGTATTATCGCCTAAGCCAGGAGAACGTTCTCCTCCACCTCCTGCTTTCTTAAGATTAGAACCAGCAGTTTTTAACCCCCGAAATCAACAGATCGGTGTTACAAGTTTAACGTGTGTATCTGGCTGTGGCATAGTAGATCCCAAAAGAAAGATTCGATTTTAATGCAGTTTTTTTTTTTTTTTTTTTTTTTTTTTTTTTTTACTTGAAAGCTGGTTTAATTGGAATGGTTCTTCGCTTTGTGTCATGAGAGTCTGTCTAGCCATTTAAACCTTAAGAGCGAAAATAAAACAAATTTAGAAAAAAACGTTTTGTGCCAGCGCCTTCTAGTGAGCTACATCAAATTATGTACTACCAGACTGCATAGCTCGAAAGATCCGAATAAAAGTCCGATACGGTTGACCAACAACGATTATTTTTGAAATTACAATGGAATCCCGACCACTAGCTACTTACAGGCGCTGATAAATATCAACGGGGACGGTTGAAAATGTGTGCCCTGACCGGGACTCAAATCCGGGATCTCCTGTTTACATGGCAGACGCTCTATCCGACTGAGTCATCGAGGACACAGAAGGTAGTGCGACTGCAGGGACTTCTCTGGCACGTTCCCATTGAGCCCCACATTTCCAACTTACTGTCCACGCACTACATTTGCAGTGCCTCTGCCCACTACACTCATTACGCGCGGCTGTCAATCTACCGATTTCCATAAGAGTCTGAGCAATGTGAGTGCATCTGCACTGAAGATCATTGGCCGGTAAGCCTTATCTGTGTGAAGATGGTATGTGTTCTTTCTGAAATGTCCGAAAGAACAGATACCATCTTCATATATTCATACGATTATGTTTGTCCTATGAACTCGCCAGTTTCAGTACCTAAAACTAAACTAACTAAACTTCTCCCGAACAGGCCATGAAGGCCGAACGGTACCGACCGGCCGTCGTGTCATCCTCAGCCCACAGGCGTCAATGGATGCGGATATGGAGGGGCATGCGGAAAGCACACTGCTCTCCCAGCCGTTTGTCAGTTTCCGAGACCGGAGCCGCTACTTCTCAATCAATTAGCTCCTCAGTTTGCCTCATAAGGGCTGAGTGCACCCCGCGTGCCAACAGCGCTCGGCAGACAGGATGGTCACCCATCCAAGTGCTAGCCCTTGCCCGACAGCACTTAACTTAAGTGATCTGACGGGAACCGGTGTTACCACTGCGTCAAGGCCTTTGGCGCTTCAGTACCTACGAAGCAAAGAAAAAAAAAAAAAAGGTGGTTGATTGTGACTCAGCTCAAACGGGTAAACGTATCTTATAAATCAATTATCGTCACTGCCTATTGCTTATGTTTCCTAAATTATCTAAATACATACTGCAACATAGTCAATGAATATATAAGTGTATTAAAAAAGAAACATGTAAATCGCATACGTGAAAAAGATCTCACGTCCCAGTTTATCGGTTCGTCCCGCAAAGTATTTATCTGAATGTGGGCATAGAGTGTCGGCCGTACTGCGTCCACTAGAAAAAGCATGAAATAACATTGAAACTAAAAATTTAAGAGACCCCGACACAAAAATGCCTCTAAAAGGAAAAAAAATGATAATGTATTTCCCTTTTAAGTTTAATATATGTAGTTCCCTTTAAGTTTAATATATGTAATAATATTTTGATCCTAGAATCGTCGCGTCGGCGGATCGCTAAGTAAATAAATAAAAAATAATAGTCTAAAAATGGTTAAATGTGAAATTTAAATACAAGTAAGCTGTCGAGGCAACGTAAGTAGATATCGAAACAACAATATCAAATCGTGGAGTTTAAGTCTTGATTAAACTCCGAAAAATTCGCAATGTAGACACAACCAACAATTACACCTGTCCTCACGTGATTGCCCAGTTCGGGTCGCTGCACTTACTTACTCCCCGCGTTCTTGCTGCGCACTTCACGACTCGCGGTCGGTGTTTAATGATACTTGAGTTAGTACGCTATCGTCAGACAAGTGCAGGACGTAGGTTTCGTAAGATAGATTAATGCATGAAACTTAGTTCGTATATAATTATGTAAAAATATGATATAAAATAAATAGGTAACTTTTCTTAAACAATGTCAGGCTAATGAAAGACTAGTTTTCATTGCTACCTCACAACAATGAGCGAGAACGTCACAGAAATGCTCAATAAACTCTAGTGGCAGACGTTACAAGACAGGTTTACTACTGAAATTTCGAGAGAACACTTTCCGGGAAGAGTTGGGCAACATATTACTTCCACTCAACTCTCGGTAGTGTACTGATGGACAGGGAGGACGTGAGGTTTAACTCGTGAATACAGTGGTAATTTAGAGGAAAAGGAGGCAGTTTTAGTTGTGGTGAAACTCACAGGGATTTAGGGGCAGAAGAGAAACATAGTACTGATGTGGATAATGCAGTTTGGTTGTACAGAGACGAATGGAATGTAGCGGTTGCCAGGAAACTGTTCCAGAATTGTTACAGTAAAACATTAAATTTTCGAGGAGGTACATGATTTTCATATTTCGGAGCAGAAGAGGAGTCACAGTAGGAGAAGATCACAAGAAGGAAGATGCAAGATTTCCTAGAACTGAAAAATCAGCTGGAAACCTACGCAGAAGAACAGAAGAATCAAGACACTCAAAGTCTGAGAAAGAACCAGTTTTCATGAAAAAATATGAGAGAGCCGTGAATTCGAAGAGACAGTATACTGTACGACCTGGAGCCACACTGAAGTGGTATTGCAAATTTTTTACAATTTTTTTAAAATTAATTCTGTCTTTGACAATATAACACCCATAAACTTTTCTTTTTGTCAAGGCGCCAAACATCTCCTCCAGCGATTGTCGGCTGTAGCAGCAGCATTCCCGGTGAGCCAAGAAAAAATTTCAGTGATTTGTTTCCGGCGCCAAACATTGTTTCTACATCCCTGTAAACTTCTATCTCAAGGGAGACTTTCCATGCAAACGATAACTAAAGTTTGACGAAAGTGGACAGTGAAGATTAAAAAGTAGTTACCTTAAGCAATAATATGTAGTAGATTAAATGTATAGGTTAAATGTACTTTATTTGTATTCACACTTAAATTCTCTTACAGTTAATTGCTGTTGTCGAACTATCAAGCAGACACTCAAGTCCGAACATACATATTTAACGAAAATAGAGCTTGAGTGATATTTATGCAACTACAGGTAAGAATACCAATATTTCGATGCCCAGTAACAGTTAAAGACTTCCTTTAAATATTACTATGAAGTCCAGGTTACTCAATAAATGCTTATACTAGGGTCATACCATATGTCATGGCAACCGTGGTGTGTCTTACAACAATGCGGCAACAAAGTAATTCCACGACGTACGTTCTACCGACGAAGTAGTGTGTAACTGAAAGCCGGTATGCAGTACGGTTCCCGTACAGAAGATCGCAGCAAAGAGTAAAATGAAACGCACGCACTGGAACTCTGCGTAAATTTATTGTGCACGATAACAAAGGGAACAAAAGTGAATCAAAATCAGCTACTGTCCTTCATAGTCCCCCAGCGGATTCACACAGCGTTGCCAACGATGGTGAAGGCGCTGAATGTCGGTAGCATTGCAGTCAGTGTGAGCCACCAGTCGCCGAAATGCCGTGAGGATATCCGCCCTGTTGCAAAAAAGCGCCTCCCATACAATGGTTTCTTCAGTTGCGGATTGAGATCGAAGTCGCATGGATTGAGGTCTGATGAGTAGGGTGGGTGGGGGAGGATTTTCCAGCCCAATGATGCACACAATTCTTGATGACGTCTTCTGTGTGGGCTTTAGCATTACCATGCAGCATCACTGCGTTATGAAACAGCGTTGGAAGTTTTCGCCGTCGTCCACAGGTGCTCGTCGTTCCGCATGACACCGAGTAGCATCTCTGCCAGCGAGAAAGGCCATTTTCACGTATGCTCGCTGTTCCACTCTACTTACATCCCTCTTGTGGCACAGCCAAGCTCATACTGAATGTTTCAGGCACTGGCACCCAGCTATCTTCGCATGCAGTAGCAGTCTGTATCTATATTTCGGTACAGTTTGTCGCGGGCTTTCGAATGCATTTACTGCGAGTGCAGCGATGCCAGATGTTCACACGATACACCATAGTTGCCACGACATATGGAATGACACTAGTAAGACACTTTCGTTTCTTAGTTCTGTAAATTAAAAGGCGTGCTTAATATATTTCTACACAATGTTTCAGTAGAATCCAGAGAAACAGTTTGTCTAACCAAGTGGTTATACACAACGTATGTCATTGTGACTCCATATTTGTATCCTTTCTCAGGTGACTGAATGCATGCACGTGTGTGTCTGACACCAACGTGTCATAGACAAAAGCACGACTGAGGTTAGTGGCGTACAGAATCATACAGTCAACGAAAGAGCATCAGTCTGGAATTGAATTATTTTGGTGAAACTGCAGCACGCGGAGGTAGAGCATTTGAGAGATTGTTTCTGACAGTGACAGCAATGGGCTGTTCGCAAACATCGGAGGTATTCATGGGTGCGAAAGGAGGATTGCAGCGTTGTGAAGCCAACAGTTACAAACAGTCAGTCATATATTAATCATTTTACCTGCCATCGACAGTGACGGAGACAGCTAGTGGTCATTTTAATGAGATTCGGTGGTATTTCAGTACTATCTAGCCGGGTTTTCCATGTTGTTTCGCCACAGTCTTATTTAGGCAGACTGTAAATTTCAAGTAAAATAGTTTGTATTTCATAAAATCAAAGAGAATTCAAACCGGTTTAGTACCACAAACAATGAAAAGTCAGTATTATGTAATGGCCCTTTTGAAGTGGCATTTGCCAATTAAGAGTTCAGATTTGTCGTATTTTACGTGACC
Organism: Schistocerca nitens; assembly: GCF_023898315.1. NCBI lineage: Eukaryota > Metazoa > Arthropoda > Insecta > Orthoptera > Acrididae > Schistocerca > Schistocerca nitens. Next base: position 928,281,961 of record NC_064615.1, read on the forward strand.
GTCCTGGTCCGTTTTGTTCAGTAACTCTCATTACTCTCCAGTTCCCTTTATGTAAAGTAATTATGGGTGACAGCTGATAACAAGACAGCAGACAATCAGAAATCGAAATTTGTACTACAAAAGCGCCATACTGAACAATTTGAACGTAAATTAGATAATATATGTGTAACGAAAAAGATGCAGTCAGCATGATCACAATACCAGGTGACATCCATATAGTCTGGGTGTTTGTAACAAAACGTAAGATTCGTCTACAGTGTTGGCTCGTCATACAGTATTGTAACGGTTTCGGACCTGTTTGCGTCGACTGCTGATAAATATCTGCTGCGGTTTTGCTTGTTAGCTCATGCGGTGTTGAGTCGGCTTCCATTGACCAAAACAGCAATGAACTCAGGTGGCAATCGAAAGATGTACCTTGTGTCGTAGGTTCAGAGAGCTAAAATGTAGTATTACAGGACGATTTCCGCTTCAAACAGTCAGGTGACAGAGACACGCGTATTAGGCTCTACCGTGATGACCGTAGCTTGGCAGCCCAGTGCAGTTTTGAGTGGTGCACCGGACTAACACCAAATGCGATGGCTTGAAGCACTGTTCCATAAAACTTGCTATCTCTGCTGTTACAAATTAAGTGCAGTCTATACAGCGCCAACAACATAATGAAAATATCAGATTCTGAGGTGCTAACTCTGCTTCAAGCCAAATATCGTATTTCAACAGGACAACGCCCAATCACATAAGGCAAGTCAGTTTTAAACCTTCTTCGAAAAATAACGAGTACCATGGGTTTACGCGTGCCCCTCACATGTCGTCAGTCCACGATCGTTTGGATGTGATTGGTCAGCATTTTGTTCACACGATTGTGTAGCAGCCCTGTTGATTCTCTGTAGACACTTAACAAACTACTACAAAACGTTTCCAAGCCCTGTTTGATCCCAAGACTCTACTTTTAGAGGCCTCAATTGCTGCACATGATGCTTCTCTTCATTCTGAATGCCTAGAGTAAGATAACATTTACATGTATATAACATAAATCTCGAACTTGGTCCATTCCTTGCCTACATCATCTCGCTCTTCTTCCAAGGCAGCAAACCTGTTTCGAATTTCAGTTGCATGTGTGTCTTTAATGTTGCTCTCTTTCTGCATCTCTTTTTCTGCAGTTTCTGCATTGTATCCTTTCACTAATAATTGTCAGCACAAAATAGTAGTCTCATCCTATTTGTGCACATCGGTCTTTAACGTCGACTTCTTTCAGTAGATCGGCGTTTATTCTGCAGTCTCATCTCTCCTGCCGCAGTTTCTGCATTCTGTCCTTTCACTAATAGTTATCAGCACAAAATAGTAGGCTGATCCTATTTCTGCGCCTCTTCGAGATTTCAGTTTCTCAATAATACTTCTGTGTGTAGCACCCATTAACATGCGACCTATTTGGTTCTGAGTGTTTTGGTCGCGTGATTTCCGGATTACCTTATAGATCTTTTTGCGAGGAAAGTAAATGCTCATAATCCTAATGTTTTCTGAAGTTGTTAGATTGGCTAGTCTCATTCCGTTGTTGTTGGAGGAATCGTGTAGAGTATGGGTGCCAGTGTAGGCTACCAGGAAGGCCTCTTTTCCTACTTTGCCACTGGCATAATCGAGGAACACATTCACATCGTACACTGATTGTAGGGCTCCGTAGAAACTGTCTTTTCCATTATCGTCTTTATCTTCTGTAGGTGCATGATATGAGACCATTGTTAGGTAGTAAAACTTTCCTTTCATTCTTATCCGGTATATTCTTGCACTGACAGCCTTGAAGTCCATAATATTTTTCTCTTACTCTGTTGACTACTGAAGAACAAACACCGGGTGAGCTTTACCTCGTCTATTTCTGCTACAGAAGTAGTCGTAGAATTTACCTTTAAGCATCCTGCTCCAGGTCATCTCATCTCTTGCAGTGCCTCTATGTCTAGCCTGTACATATACAGCTGGCCGGTGTGGCCGAGCGGTTCTAGGCGCTTCAGTCTGGAACCGCGCGACTGCTACGGTCACAGAATCCTGCCTCGGCCATGGATGCGCGTGATGTGCTTAGGTTAGTTAGGTTTAAGTAGTTCTAAGTTCTAGGGGGCTGATGACCTCAGATGTTAAGTCCCATAGTGCTCAGAGCTTTTTTTCTTTTTTCTTTTTTTTTTTTGTACCTATTCAGTTCTTCATCCAGCATCTTCATAGCTCCAGGTGTGTACAGTGATCTTAGATTCCAAGGGCGACACTTCACTCTGCGATTGTCCCGTGATATTCTAGCATTAACCTTTGACTTTCTGGGGTTGTTTCCATGGTTGTTTCATACTGAATCTTGAATGTGGGCGACACCATCAACAGCGGTTCGACAGCAGCATCAGAAGAAGAAGAGGAAGAAGAAGAAGAAAAATTTTACAGACAAGATTGAATAACAATATCAATAGTGGAGAATCAACTGCCGAGAATGGAATAGGTAGGAGGAGCCATTAAAATGCTGAAGAGGGGAAAGGCACCAGGAATAGATGGCATATTGCAGAGAAGCTGAAAGAGGGAAGAGATATCCCACAAGAGAGAGAGAGTGTACAACATAATCTGTTTAATTTGGAGAAGAGAAAGGATACTGGCAGAATGAAATCAGCCTGTGTCTGCTGAATACTAAAGAAAGGAGACCCAATGAGATGCAGCAACTGTAGAGGAACTACCTTACTATAGACAAGTTATAAGATCTGAGTCGTGTTGTTGCTGAAGCGGCTAACACCATACGCCGAGGAGGCGCTTGAATTCCAACAAGCAGGGCTTATAAAGAGAAAATCAACCGTATACCAACTACATAAAATAAGGCAAATGCTACTAAAGAGCTGGTAATTTTGCAGAGATATTCAGTGTCTTTTTTTGTGGACTCCAAAAAGCGTATGGTAGTTTAACAGGCAAACCATATGTCAAGAACTGGAACAGGCGCAGGTTTCCTGAAAACTAGTAAAACTAACACGAGCATGTGTACAAGAGACAACATGCATGGTGAAACGGAATGGAAAGATGTTAGAGAAGTACAAGATGAGGACTAGAGCGCGACAATGAGACTCTCTCTGCTTCCTTCTGTTTTATTTGGTTGTGGAAAGAGCACCGAGAAAAGTATCAAGCCTAGAGATAGTACAGCTGGGTAGAAGCATCAACACTCTGGCCTATGCGATGATAGTTTTAACAGCACAGAATGAGCAAGATCTTATTTAAATAGCAAGAGTGCTAATGGTAGAGGAAATGACTATAGGCTTGAAGATGAATGTGGATAAGACCAAACGCCTCACAGTGAGCAGAGAGTGATGGCAGACTTTTAGATGTAAGTGGTAAAATCTTTGAAAGCGTACAAGACTCCAAATAATGTGGAGCATTACTCAGTGAAAAGAATAAAATAGACCAGGAAATAAAAGGCACAAGCGACACAAGCTACTGCTTGGGGCGCCAGTCTGACAGGGGCTGCCAGTGACGGCACAGATATAAGGTTTCCGTACAGAATGAATCAGGATTAGTAGCAGCTTCCTGGGCCGCCATTGTGACAGGGGCGCCCAAGACCACGATTTGTCTACACTGCATGTCACACTTAGTTCCTAGAGCTTACACAGGTGATTGTGGACGGTGGAAAACGGGGGGGGGGGGGGGGGGGGACGGAAATGCTCTCGAACTAGCTTTGAGTGCAGCTCAGGTGTACAACAAGATTTCATTTACCAGAGGAAGCGCAAATACACTCAGATGGATTCATAACTGCAACATGTACTATGGGCTAACACACTACATCTATGTCACTACTTTGCAAATCACGGTGAAATGCGTGGCAGAGAGTACTTTCCATTGTACGAGTTGCTGGAGCATTTTCCTCTTTCCATTCACATATACAGTGCAGGAAGAATGACTCCTCAAACACACGATCCGGAAGGGGTTGTAGTATATCCCTAGATTCGTTACTTAAAGCTGGTTCTTGAAACTTACTAAGTAGGCTTCCTTGGGATAGCTCACGTCTAACTTTACTTTAAGTATTTGGCTGTTTAGTTCTTTGCGCAGCTTCTTGACGCTCTCCCACAGGCGAAACAAACTAGTGATATTTGTGCTACCTTCTTTCTACACGTTCTGCATCTCCTGTTAGCCTTCTTTTATACGGATCCCACACATTTGAGCAATATACTGCCCCACTGGATTGTAATAGTACTGTTGCTCTTCAAGGTTTCCGTTAATGTCTTAACGGTAATATTATACTTGCTGTCACAAATTTTTCGCGGGAGAAGCAGTTATCTATGAGAAAATAGTATGGGTCAAAAACTGCTGTTATATCCAGTTAGATCTTCACGAAATGGCAACCTGGCGTAGAGTGCGGCCACTATCCCACAATCTAGAGAATGCTAAGCCGTGCACTTTCTTTACGTAAAAGCATATTGACTACAGGATTGATGAGTCACAATTAGTCAGTCTCGATCTACAACTACACTGACGGAAAAGATCGAAGTACCAAGAAGGAGTTGTGCGACATCACACAAAAGTTGACGGGCATATTTCTACATCTTAAATATGATGCCTTCTCAAATTTCGCGCCAGGCACAAAAGAGTGGTACTAGTAGCCCCACTATGTCGTACAAGTCAAGTTCCCTTTAAATACGTGCCGTAACGGTGATGAGATTAGATGTGTTGACAAAATGTTAGTCAGAAAGGGCTTTAAGGTTCCAAAGACGCCATTGTCAAGACGTCACTGAGTCTCGACGAGGTCTTGTAATAGGGCTACAACAACCTGGATATTCTTTCTGCGATACTGCAGAAATACTTGGTAGGAAAAAGCAACGATGGTAACAAGAATGTACGGTCGAAAGAAGACTGGACCCAAGACAACCATGCCGGCCGCGGTGGCCAAGCGGTTCTAGGCGCGTCAGTCCGGAACCGCGCGACTGCTACGGTCGCAGGTTAGAATCCTCCCTCGGGCATGGATGTGTGTGATGTCCCTAGGTTAGTTAGGTTTAAGTAGTTCTGGGTTCTGGGGGACTGATGACCTCAGATGTTAAGTCCCATAGTGCTCAGAGCCATTTGAACCAAGACAACCATGTGACGTAACTGACAGGGAAGACCATCGTGTTCATCGTATGGTTCTGGCGCGTCGTACTGCACCGTACTGCATCTGCAGCAGCAATGTGAGCAGAGTAACGTTTGCAACATATACTCTCAATTATTTGCTGGATGCATTCCAATCTCTGACTATCTCCACAGTATTTACCCTCTACAGCTCCCTCCATTACCATGGAAGTTATTTCCTGATGTCTCAACAGATTTCCTACCACCATTTCCCTTCTTCTTGTCAGTGTTTTCCTGATATTCCTTTCCTCTCAGATTCTGCGCAGAACCTCCTCTTTCCTTACCTTAGCAATCCACCTAATTTTTAACAATCGTCCGTAGAACCAAATGTCAAATGCTTCGATTCTCTTCTGCTCCGATTTTCCCACAGTCCATGTTTCACTACCATACAATCCTGTGCTCCAAACGTACATTCTCAGAAATTTCTTCCTCAAATTACGGTTTACGTTTGATACTAGTACACTTCTCTTGGTCATGAATGCACTTTCTGCAATTACTAGTCTGCTTTTGATGTCCTCCTTTCTCCGTCCTTCATGGGTTATTTTGCTGCCTTGGTGACAGAATTCATTAACTTCATCTGCTTTGTTACCATCGATCTTGATTTCTCGCTATTCTCATTACTGATGCTTCTCATAACTCTCGTCTTTCTTCGATTTACTCTGAGTCCACATTCTGTACTCATTAGACTGTTTATTCTATTCAGTAGATGCTGTAATTCTTCTTCACTTTCACTGAGGATAGGAACGTCATCAGCAAATATTATCATTGCTGTCCTTTCACCCTTCTTTTATATCGATCATTGCTTCTTCGATGTACAGATTGAAAAGTAAGGGCGAAAGACTACATTCCTATCTTACACCCTTTTTAATCCGAGCAGTTCGTTCTTGGTCTTCCATTCCTATTATTCCGTCTTGGCTCTTATGCATGTTGTCTATTACCCATCACTCTCTGTAGCTTAAGCATGTTTTCTTCAGAATTTCGAACATCTTGCACAATTTAATATCGTCGACATTTTTTACAGGTCGATAAATCTTATGAACATGTCTTGATTTTTCATAAATTTAGACAGCATTGTCCGTGGAGCGCAGCGATCTAGTGCTATACGTTAGTTAAAACAACAGTCGAGACCGCAGTAACATTTATTTATTATGACCGGTTTCGGCTTATGTTAGAACCATCCTCAGATTTTTTTGGCCCCTAAGGCTGGTGCTGGCGGCCCCTCGGTTTTTCACGTGATACCACCATCGTACAGTGTACGAACGTGCAGTGTACGATTGTGGTATATAGGCCGAAACCGGTCATAATAAATAAGTGTTATTGTGATCTTGACTGTTGTTTCAACGAAAACGTCTTGAATTTTCTTTAGTCTTGCTTCCATCATCAACCACAATGTCAGAACTGCCTCTCTGGCGCCTTTACCTTTCCTATATCCAAACCGATCGTCATGTAATACAGCTTCAATTTTCTTTTCCATTCTTCTGAATATTCAGCTTGGCTGTATGAGCTATTGAGCCGACTGGGCGATAATTCTCACACTCTTCAGCCCCTGCAGTCTTCACAATTGTGTGGATAATATTTTTCCTACAGTCAGATGGTACATCGTCAGGCTCATGCATTCTACACACCAACGTAAATAGTCGTTTTGTTGCCAATTCCCCCAATTATTTTAGAAATTCTGATGAAATGTTATCCATCCCTTCTACCTTATTTGATCTTAAGTCTTCGAAAGGTCTTTTAAATTCTGATTCTAATGCTGGATTCCCCTATTGCTTCTTCATCGACTCTTGATTCTTCTTCTAACACATAGGACAAGTCTTCCCCCTCATAGAGGCCTTCAATGTGCTCTTTCCACCTATCCGCTCTCTCTTCTGCATTTAACAGTCGAATTCTCATTGCCCTCTTAATGTTACCAACATTGCTTTACATTTCACCGAAGACTGTTTCGACTTTTCTATGTGCTAAGTCTGTCCTTCCAACAATCATTTCTTTTTCAGTTTCTTCACATTTTTCATGCAGCCATTTCGCCTTAGCTTCTCTGCATTGCTTATTTATTTCATTCGTAGGTGACTTACATTTCTGTATTCCTGAAGTTCCCACCAAAATTTTTGTACTTTCTTCTTTCATCGATCAACTGAAGTACTTCTTCTGTTACCCATGGTTTCTTCGCAGTTACGTTCTTTGTACCTATGTTTTTACTTCCGGCTTTTTAGAGATGTCCATTCCTGTTCACTCAACTGCCTACTGAGCTATTCCTTATCAAAATATCTATCGCCTTAGAGAACGTTAAACGTATCTCTTTATTTATTTGTGCTTCGGTACTCCACTTCTTTGCGTATTGATTCTTTCTGACTAGTCTCCTAAACGTCAGTCTACTGTTACAAAGCAGTTACATCAAGAAAAGCTCTGAGCCAGAGGAACTGTAGCGCGCATTCCACTGAGCGCAAATCATCAACGTTTGCGACTTCGGTGGTTTCATGCGAGATCTTATTAGAGGGCAGGGTGGATGGCTGTTGTGTTTGCTGATGAGAGTTGGTTCTGCCACGGTGCCTGTGATGATCGTGTATTGGATAGAAGGAGGGCAACTGAGGGCCTGCGACCAACCTGTCTCTATGCTAGACACACTGGACTTACACTGTCTGTGGTGCGATTTCGTATGACATCAGGAGCCCCCTCGTGGTTATCCCGTGCATCTTGACTGCAAATTTGTTTGTCAATCTGATGATTTAACCTCTTGTGCTGCTATTGATGAACAGCATTTCAAGGACTCTTTTTCAGACGGGATAACGCTCGCCGACATACTGCTGTTGAAACTCAACATGCTCTACACGGTGTCGACATGTTGAATTGGCCTGCTCCATCACCACATCTGTCTCCAATCGAACATATGTGGGACATTATAGAACGACAAACCCAACGTCAACCACAGCCGGTGTTAACAGTCCCTCTATTGATCGACCACGTGCAACAGTCGTGGGACTGCATCCCACTGACTGCCATCTGCCATCTGCACAACACAATATACGTACGAGGTGTGGCTAGAAAAAAACCGGACTAGTACTGGTGAAACAATAAAACGAATGCAATAAGGCTGAAAGTCGCGTGGCCTGTCACATGACTCTCGCTCCGCCTACTGCTCGAGTTTCATCTGCCTCCTGCACTCAGTCTGCCCGTGGCGTCTGTTTTAAGTAGTTGACGTTTTGTCTGTGCGTCGGAAAATGTTGAGTGTACAGAAAGAACAGCGTGTTAACATCAAATTTTGTTTCAAACTAGGAAAATCTGCAAGTGAAACGTTTGTAATGTTACAACAAGTGTACGGCGATGATTGTTTATCGCGAACACAAGTGTTTGAGTGGTTTAAACGATTTAAAGATGGCCGCGAAGACACCAGTGATGACACTCGCACTGGCAGACCATTGTCAGCAAAAACTGATGCAAACATTGAAAAAATCGGTAAACTTGTTCGACAAGATCGCCGTTTAACAATCAGAGCAGTGTCTGAGTTAACAGGAGTTGACAAGGAAAGTGTCGAACAAGTTTACCGATTTTTTCAATGTTTGCATCATTTTTTGCTGACAATGGTCTGCCAGTGCGAGTGTCATCACTGGTGTCTTCGCGGCCATCTTTAAATCGTTTAAACCACTCAAACACTTGTGTTCGCGATAAACAATCATCGCCGTACACTTGTTGTAACATTACAAACGTTTCACTTGCAGATTTTCCTAGTTTGAAACAAAATTTGATGTTAACACGCTGTTCTTTCTGTACACTCAACATTTTCCGACGCACAGACAAAACGTCAACTACTTAAAACAGACGCCACGGGCAGACTGAGTGCAGGAGGCGGATGAAACTCGAGCAGTAGGCGGAGCGAGAGTCACGTGACAGGCCACGCGACTTTCAGCCTTATTGCATTCGTTTTATTGTTTCACCAGTACTAGTCCGGTTTTTTTCTAGCCACACCTCGTATGCTCGTTTGCATGCTTTCATTCAACATTCTGGCGGTTGCACCGGTTATTAATGTACCAGCATTTCACATTTGCAATGACTTATTTCGCGCTTACATTAACCTGTGAACTTGCGATGAATCACCCAAATATGATACCTAGACAAACGTATTTACGAAATTTCATTATTCTATGTTAATTATTTATTTATGTTGCGGTTTTTTCCACCAGTGTGTTTCGTGGTAGCAACTCAGGGTAAACATTAATAAAACCTACACGTTGTGGGGAAGGATTCCAGACTGGAAATGGAGCAAAACAGGTGCTATCAAAATTGGTCCGGAAAAACGTCGTTGCCACGGTAGATGGCGCTGACGAATGACAGTTCCTTTGATCAAATGCCGTGTATTCCTTATGTGTTGCCGGCTGTGTGATTGACACAGCGTAATGCCAGCAGCTGAATGGTCAGGTTTTCATGTCTGGAATAAGCCGAGATCGTTATTGTGTACGGCCAAGCAGATTGAAACGGTCGAGAGACTCCACAGCTGTACTAAAACAAGAATCCGGAAAACACAAACCTCATCGCACAACATTTCAAGCCCTTTTTGGGGTTTGTGTGATCAAGGGTCCTTTCATACAGGCGACCGTGCAGGGAGGCGGCGGACTGTGCGCACACTATAAATTGAGATGAACCCTGGTACAAGTTCTAGGCAAGTGGCCCGTCAACATGGTGTAAGTTAATGTACGATTATGTGCATCCCGAATTGCAACCGCCGCTATCCCTATCACGTGCAATCACACGGAGGCCACTGTGGACATCTGTTGCGACGAGGATGCAAGCATCTCCGTACTGAGTTCCAGGAAGGTTTGTTGTTGCACGCACACCTGCCATTTTCTGACTCATGCTCTGACTCATGCTCCATTTCCAATCAGGAATCCGCCCCTGCAGTTCGTCGGTTTTATTAATGTTCACGCTGTATACCGGGTGGTCCATTGATAGTGACCGGGATAAATATCTCACGAAATAAGCATCAAACGAAAAAACTACAAAGAACGAAACTCGACTAGTTTGAATGGGGAAACCAGATGGCACTATGGTTGGCCCACTAGATGGCGCTGCCATAGGTCAAAAGGATATCAACTGCGTTTTTTTAAAATAGGAACCTCTATTTTTATTACATATTCGTGTAGTACGTAAAGAAATACGAATGTTTTAGGTGCTAGTTGGCGCTGTAATAGTCGCAAACGTATAAGTACGTGGTATCACGTAACATTCCGCCAGTGCGGACGGTATTTGCTTCGTGATACATTACCCGTGTTAAAATGGACCTTTACCAACTGCGGAAAAGATCGATATCGTGTTGATGTATGGTTTTGTGATCAAAATTCCCAACGGGCATGTGCTATGTATGCTGCTCGCTATCATGGACGACATCATCCAAGTGTTCGGACCGTTCGCCGCATAGTTACGCTATTTAAGGAAACAGGAAGTGTTCAGCCACATGTGGAACGTCAATCACGACCTCCAACAAATGATGATGCCAAAGTAGGTATTTTAGCTGCTGTCGCGGCTAATCAGCACATCAGTACCAGAAAAATTGCGCGAGAATCGGTAATCTCAAAAACGTCGGTGTTGAGAATGTTACATCAACGCCTATTGCACACGTACCATATTTCTATGCACCATTAATTTCATAGCGACGACTTTGAACATCGTGTACAGTTCTGCCACTGGGCACAAGAGAACTTACGGGACTATGACAGATTTTTTGCACGCGTTCTATTTAGCGACAAAGCGTCATTCATCAACAGCGGTAACGAAACCGGCATAATATGCACAATTGGGCAACGGAAAAACCACAATGGCTGCGAGAAGTGGAACATCAGCAACCTTGGCGGGTTAATGTATGGTGTGGCATTATGGGAGGCAGGATAATTGGCCCCCATTTTATCAGTGACAATGTAAATGGTGCAATATATGCTGATTTCCTACGTAATGTTCTACCGATGTTACTACAAGATGTTTCACTCCATGACAGAATGGCGATGTACTTCCAACGTGATGGATGTCCTGCACATAGCTCGCGTGCGGTTGAAGTGGTATTGCATAGTATATTTCATGACAGGTGGAGTGGTAGTCGAAGCACCATGCCATGGCCCGCACGTTCACCGGATCTGACGTCCCCATATTTATTTCTGTGGGGAAAGTTGAAGGATATTTGCTATCGTGATCCACCGACAACGCCTGACAACATGCGTCAGCGTATTGTCAATGCATGTGCGAACATTACGGAAGGCGAACTACTCGCTGTTGAGAGGAATGTCGTAACACGTATTGCCAAATGCATTTAGGTTGACGGACGTCATTTTGACCTTTTATTGCATTAATGTGGTATTTACAGGTAATCACGTTGTAACAGCATGCGTTCTCAGAAATGATAAGTTCACAAAGGTACATGTATCACATTGGAACAACCGAAATAAAATGTTCAAACGTACCTACGTTCTGTATTTTGATTTAAAAAACCTACCTGTTACCAACTGTTCGTCTAAAATTGTGAGCCATATGTTTGTGACTATTACAGCGCCATCTGTCACAAAGCGAAAAAAGTGGTCCAACTAAAACATTAATATTTCTTTACGTACTACACGAATATGTAATAAAAAATGGGGTTCCTATTTTTAAAAATACCTAGTTGATATCCGTTTGACCTATGGCAGCGCCATCTAGTGGGACAACCATAGCGCCATCTGGTTTCCCCCTTCAAGCTAGACAAGCTTCGTTCTTTGTACTTTTTCGTTTGACGTTTATTTCGTGAGATGTTTGGCCCGGTCACGATCAATGGACCACCCTGTGTATAGATGTGAAGTGGAACGACCACAATAGCCCAGTTTTGGGTAAAACAAACAGCAAGTTACGATTCATTGTTAAGGCTGGGAAACTCAATCATGCTTGTTAAAGATGTTCCATGCGAAACATTGTACAGTCACACTTAATACTATTCTGAAGTTTAGGTGAGAAGAGAAAAGGGACGCCGATCGCATGAAAAGAAAAGCGGCGCAATGGTTCACAGGCATACAGGACAGATGATCGAGAAAAGACGCCCTACATCTCGCAATAACTGTCTATCAGGGGAGACACTGTGAAAGTTCTTCAGGCCCTGAAAATCTATCCTACAGAAACCGCACCGGTAAAGTTAAGCAATACAAGCTCTCACTGAGTCGAATAGAAAAACATCTCACGCTCTATCAGTGAATGAAACGAAAAAGCGTAATCATAGAGTACACTCTGCTACGCCTTTCGCAGAGATTCACAGAATGCATGTGTGAATGTGGATGGGCTTAAGCGTTCATTAACAGTTTCTACTTTCGAAACGTTCGATGATTTAGTATTTTCTTTCAGATATACTTTCCTATGCATTTGTTCGTTTTAGGAATGTTTATAAATAAATTCACGATCGTAATCGATTTTCCACTCCATCTGCCGGGGTGTGGTTCACGAGCGCTATCCACTCGTGTCTGTCCATATCATTCTTCTTTCAGGACTGCTGACTCCCTTTTCTCTATATCCTCCTTCACAACGTCCAGCCATCTCTTCCTTGGGCTCCCTACCGGACTTATTTGTTGCCACTGTTTTGCTACTCTACCCTCGCCCATTCGTCTAACATGGCTAGACTGTATCAATCTGACCCTTGTCACTTTTTCTTTCAAGGACTTTTGTAATCTAGCATCTTACCTTACTTTTCTAACTTCCTACTCTATCCTCCCTAGTTTCCTTTACTAGAGTCGTAAGAACTTCGTTTTTGTGACTTACAGTTTGTTGTCGGCCTATCTGGTTGTTGTGCAGGTTTATAGAAATTATATTACAAGGGGATAAAGTGTAACTTGAAAGAGAGGGTTTTTAGGTCTTTAGGGGACTTATTCGTCTCAGAGTAGACTTAATGATAGAAGTGATCTGACTTTTGATCTCGGTTACTGATCTCATGTTATATCTTATTATCGTTTAAAATTTACTGACGATTATTGTGGCAGTTAGGGCTTTCGACCAAGGAATTAAAAATCTTCTATTGGGTATTCTTCATCATCAACGGAGGTCGTGGTAGATGTGCCAAATGTCGACTGAAAAGGCTGACGTGCACCGTGATGAGTGTTCTACACTCAAGGATAGTTACCCCATAGCAACCTAAGTTTCTACAACTATTCTTCAAAAGTCATGTGACGATGTTTGTCGAGAGGTACTTTGCGTACCACTGTGATATCTTCCTTTTCCTGTTTCGGGTGGAAATGTTGCGCGGAAAGGACGACCGCTAGTAAGTCTCTGTACGAACCCGAATCCTTCTCATTATACCTTTGAAGACTAGGAGGAAGCGATATGTTAGTGGCTCTTCTGGGAACGAACGAACTTGGAATTTGAACAGTAAAGCACACCGTGATGCACAACAAAAAATGGTTCAAATGGCTCTGAACACTATGGGACTTAACATCTATGGTCTTCAGTCCCCTAGAACTTAGAACTACTTAAACCTAACTAACCTAAGGACATCACACAACACCCAGTCATCACGAGGCAGCGAAAATCCCTGACCCCGCCGGGAATCGAACCCGGAACCCGGGCGTGGGAAGCGAGAACGCTACCGCACAACCACGAGCTGCGGACGATGCACAACACCTCTCTTGTAGAGTCCCCCACTGGAGTTGGGTGAACATCTTTGCTTTCCTCTGGACTTTCCCTACTCCCTCTGTCAATCCTAAATGGTAAAGGTCTCAGTATGACAATCAATACTTGAGCATTAGGTGAGTGACAATTTTGGTAGTCTACCTTATCCTGCCTTTACCACACTTAACGAAAGTGACTTTTCACAGAGATAGTTCAGCAGTCGTGTAATCAAACAATAATGGACCTTTGTTCCTAATTATGCACAATAAATTACATTTGTTTATGTTGAGAATCAAATGCTAACCCCTGCACCAACCGTCGATCTTCTACAGGCATTCCTCTATTTCGATATAATTTTATTATGTGCGACTTCTCCCTATATACAACAGAACTATGCGCAAACAGCCTCACCGAGCTCCCAAGGTTATCCATTAAGTCACTTGTATTTAGTGTGAGCAGTAATGGTTCTACATTGTTCAGTCACATTAATATGATCACTGGTCAAAAACCAGACCAATCACCTTTTCAGCTCGGACCGCTGCGAGACGTACAGGGAGAAACTCAGTGAGATCCTGTGAGGAACCGACAGGGATGTGAAGCCATGCAGACTCCGGTGCCGTAGCCAGCTGCGCTAGATTTCTCTGTTCAGGATCCATGACGCCAACAGCCCGATCGAGGTCATCCCACAGATACGATACCAAATCCAGGGGTGTGCGGTAAACTCAGCCTGTTGGTCTTCGAATCACGCAGATACACTGCGTGATATATGACACTTGCGTTTTGCAGCTGGCAGATGCCATCTGGGGGATTTGGTGGCCAGGGGAGTACGGTAAACTCACGCTGGTGGTCCTCGAGCCACGGAAGTTCACAGTGAGCTGTATGACATTTGCATTGTTCTTCTCTGCTGCGCCTTTCGCAGAGATTCATAGAGTGCATGAGTGGATGGGCTTAAGCGTTCATTAATACACTACTGGCCATTAAAATTGCTACACCAAGAAGAAGTGTAGATGATAAACTGGATTTTCATTGGAAAAATATATTATACTAAAACTGACATGTGATTACATTTTCACGCAATTTGGGTGCATAGATCCTGATAAGTCAGTACCCAGAACAACCACCTCTGGCCGTAATAACGGCCTTGATACGCCTGGGCATTGAGTCAAACAGAGCTTGGATGGCGTGTACAGGTACAGCTGCCCATGCAGCTTCAACACGATACCGCAGTTCATAAAGAGTAGTGACTGGCGTAATGTGACGAGACAGTTGCTCGGCCACCATTGACCAGACGTTTTCAACTGGTGAGAGATCTGGAGAATGTGCTTGCCAGGGCAGCAGTCGAACATTTTCTGTATCCAGAAAGGGCCGTACAGGACCTACAACGTGCGGTCGTCCATTATCCTGCTGAAATGTAGGGTTTCGCAGGGATCGAATGAAGGGTGGAGCCACGGGTCGTAACAAATCTGAAATGTATCGTTCACTGTTCAAAGTGCCGGCAATACGAACAAGAGGTGACCGAAACGTGTAACCAATGGCACCCCATATCATCAAGCCGGGTGATACGCCAGTATGGCGACGACGAATAC
Organism: Schistocerca nitens; assembly: GCF_023898315.1. Classification (NCBI taxonomy): domain Eukaryota; kingdom Metazoa; phylum Arthropoda; class Insecta; order Orthoptera; family Acrididae; genus Schistocerca; species Schistocerca nitens. The sequence continues at coordinate 928,297,248 of NC_064615.1, forward strand.
ACGCTTCCAAACAAACTACATGTAAGTCTGGACATGGTCCACAAGAACAGCTGCATGCTTGTATTGATCCATTGTGCCTTCCGGCCGGCGGGAATGGCCGAGCGGTTCTAGGCGCTACAGTCTGGAACCGTGCCACCGCTACGGTCGCAGGTTCGAATCCTGCCTCGGGCATAAATGTGTGTGGTGTCCTTAGGTTAGCTAGGTTTAAGTAGTTCTAAGTTCTAGGGGACTGATGACCTCAGAAGTTAAGTCCCATAGTGCTCAGAGCCATAGTGCCTTCCAGAATGATGAGGTCACCCATGGAATGTCACGAAAACATTCGCCAGTGCGTGACGCTCTCTCCTACGACCTGGATCATTCTGACAATTGTTGCAGGTTATTTGCTTTCAGACGTTTCAAACCGACAGAGCTTAAAACGTGATTCATCTGAAAAGGTCACCTGTCGCCAATCAATGGACGTCTAGTTTCTGAACCTCCGTGCAAACTCCAGCATTCATCGTCGTTGACGATGAACAGCAATCACCATGGGTGCATAAAACAGGCACCTTCTGCGGAGAGCCGTACTTGGCAACATTCGCTTAGCGGTCGTTGAGGAGACCAGGGTGGTCAGTTACTCAACAGTTGTAAGTCTTTTCGACCATACGTATTTCCGCGGACATCATTCACCTTTGTCATCTAGGACCTAAGATGCCTCAGCGTCAGTTTTGGATAGCGCGATTTTGCCACGCATGATATACTTTAACCACGAAGGCACGTGAAGAGTTTCCAGACGTAGCTGTTTCGTAAATCCTTCCACCCTTGGTGTTAAAACCAATGACCATGCTCTTTTGGACGTCAGATAAATCGCTCTGTTACCGCATTACTACAAAGAATGCACTGTTTGCCACGTTTACAAGAGACCCTTTATGTACCCTCCACTGCTAGCGTTGGCACCCGCAGTCTGTGAGTGATTATTGGACGTTCAATTGGACCATAGGCGGTCGTCACATGAATGTGAGTGAACCGTATATACACTGAAGAGCCAAAGAAAGTAGTTCACCTGCCTTATGTCGTGTAGGGCCCCCGCGAGCACCTAGAAGTGCTGCAATACTACGTGGCATGTACTCGACTAATGTCAAGTAGTGCTTTAGGGAACTGACACTATTAATCCTGCATAGATTGCCATAAATCCGTAAGAGTACGAAGCCACACCACGATGCAAGGCATCCCAGATATGCCCAATAATGTTCATGTGTGGGGAGTTTGGTGGCCAGCGGAAGTGTTTCAGCTCAGGAGAGTGTTCCTGGATCCACTCTGTAACAATTCATGACTTATGTGGTATCGAATTGTCCTGCTTGAATTGCCCAAGTCCGTCGGATTGCATAATGGACATGAATGGATGCAGGTGATCTGACAGGATACATACGTACGTGTCACCTGTCCGAGTTGTATCTAGACGTGTCAGGGGTTCCATATCACTCCAACTGCACATGCACCACACCATTACAGAGCCTCCACAAGCTTGAACAGTCCCCTGCTGGCATGCAGTGTCCATGGATTCTTGAGATTGTCTTCGTACCAGTACATGTCCATCCGCTAGATAGGCCTACAATCTGAAACGACACTCGTACGATCAGGCACCATGCTTCCAGTCATCAACAATCCAATGTTGGTGTTGACGGGCCAAGACGAGGCGTAAAGCTTTGTGTCGTGCGGTCATCAAGGGTACACGACTTGGCCTTCGGCCCCGAAAGCCCATATCGATGATGTTTCGTTGAATGGTTCGCCCTTGTTGATGGCCCAGCGTTGAAATCTGCAGCAATCTGCTGAAGGGTTGCACTTCTGCCACGTTGAACGATCCTCTTCAGTCGTCGTTTGTCTCGTTCTCGCAGGATCTTTTTCCGGCAGCAGCGATGTCGGAGATTTGATGTTTTACAGGATTCGTTATATTCACGATACACTCGTGAAATGGTCGTAGGGGAAAATCCCAATTTATCGCTACCTCGGAGATGCTGTGTCCCGTCGCTCGTGCGCCGACTATGACACCACGTTCAAACTAACTTAAGTCTTCATAACCTGCCATTGTAGCAGCAGTAACCGATCTAACGACCGCGCCAGACACTTGTTGTCTTATATAGGCGTTACCGACAACAACGCCTTATTCTGCCTGTTTACATATCTCTGTATTTGAATACGCATGACTACACCAGTTTCTTTGGCGCCTCAGGTAACACTCCCTTGGAATACACACACCTCGAGATTTCTTATACGATCACTTGTTGTTGTTGTTGTTGTGGTCTTCAGTCCTGAGACTGGTTTGATGCAGCTCTCCATGCTTAGTGTGGCACAAAAAGGAGTGAGACAGCCAGCCTTAAAAATCCTGGTCAACGTGCCCAGTCATTTAAAAAATTTAACAGTTAATAGTTGGGCCTGGTGGTCTATGCATAAGGCGAGGGCCTCGAAAACGAAAGGTCGTGCAACAATTAACCTAACCCTCACCTTGCAACAACGTGAAAATTTTCCAGGAAAGACAACACGTATTATGTTCGAGTATAATGACTTTTCTGGAGACTAGAAATCTACTCTTTAGGAATCAGCATGGGTATCGAAAAAGACGATCGTGTGAAACCCAGCTCGCGCTATTCGTCCACGAGACTCAGAGGGCCATAGACACAGGTTCTCAGGTAGATGCCGTGTTTCTTGACTTCCGCAAGGCGTTCGATACAGTTCCCCACAGTCGTTTAATGAACAAAGTAATAGCTTATGGACTATAAGACCAATTGTGCGATTGGATTGAATAGTTCCTACATAACAGAACGCAGCATGTCCATCTCAATGGAGAGAAGTCTCCCGAAGTGAGAGTGGTTTCAGGTGTGCCACAGGGGAGTGTCATGGGACCGTTGCTATTCACAGTATACATAAATGACCTTGTGGATAACATCGGAAGTTCACTGAGGCTTTTTGCGGGTGATGCTGTGGTATATCGAGAGGTTGTAACAATGGAAAATTGTACTGAAATGTAGGAGGATCTGCAACGAACTGACGCGTGGTGCAAGGAATGGCAATTGAATCTCAATGTAGACAAGTGTAATGTGCTGCGATTACATACAAAGAAAGATTCTTTATCATTTAGCAACAATATAGCAGGTCAGCCACTGGAAGCAGTTAATTCCATAAATTATATGGGATTAGGCATTAGGAGTGATTTAAAATGGAATGAGCATATAAAGTTGATCGTCGGTAAAGCAGATGCCAGACTGAGATTCATTGGAAGAATCCTAAGGAAATGCAGTCCGATAACAAAGGAAGTAGGTTACAGTACACTTGTTCACCCACTGTTTGAATATTGCTCACCAGTGTGGGATCCATACCAGATAGGGTTGATAGAAGAGATAGAGAAGGTCCTACGAAGAGCAGCGCGATTCGTTACAGGATCATTTAGTAATCACGAAGGCGTTACGGAGATGATAGATAAACTCCAGTGGAAGACTGCAGGAGAGACGCTCAGTAGCGCGGTACGGGCATTTGTTAAAGTTTCGAGAACATACCTTCACCGAGGAGTCAAGCAGTATATTGCTCCCTCCTACGTATATCTCGCGAGGAGACCATGAGGATAAAGTCAGAGAGATGAGAGCCCACACAGAGGCATACCGACAATCTTTCTTTCCACGAACAATACGAGACTGGAATAGAAGGGAGAACCGATAGAGGTACTCAAAGTACCCTCCGCCACACACCGTCAGGTGGCTTGCGGAGTATGGATGTAGATGTAGATGAAACGTTGAACTGCAGGTCCCCTTTCCCCGGTAGGATTACTCGGCTAGGTTACGGACACATAAGTCGCCGAACAGACGGCCAATTGAAAGAGGTGCACTAATCTGTTGAGCGACGCGAAATTAATAGGTATTAAAATTAAATATTAAAATCAACCTTATGTAAATATAAACATGTTGCCACATGTTTCACCGAGAAAGAGTCTTACAGTTGCGAAAATGACTAGTACACATCTCAAGCGAGAGACCGCAATCAAGATTCATGTACATCCATATCACTAATCTAACTCTCCGTTAAGAGATATAAGAAGCTATGTTCTGTTTTCTAATGTGTCCTGATGTTGAGTTCGCTAGTATTTTTATCAGTTCACCATTATGGGAGAGATTTTCTTCCTTCATCCTAGTAACAAGGAATGTCTTCAGTGACCTACCAGCTGACATCGTCAGCAAGACAGCAATATTAGACGCCGTTCCTTTGAAGGACAGCAGTCCGAGCAGAGACCTCCCGAAGAGATTATGTGTAATGCATGACGTCGCCAGAGGAAGTTGGGTGGAGGTCCGGGCCTCAGAGTGGTAAGAAGGCTACTGCTGCTAAAAGTTTCAACGGAAAAAAAATACAGTCTGCTGAAGGGAAAAACTAGGGGATACGGAGAAGAGGTAATTCGAGTTCAGAGGTCTCAGTCGTGTAGTGAGGCACACACAAAACAACATAAAAAGTGCGAAGCGCATTTGAGAAAAATTTCTCCTCGACAGTAATTCATACAATTTGCATGTTTATTTAGTTGAAATCAAAATAAATCTAATGTCAGTTCCCCTACGTTACAGGAACCCACGAAAGTTGTAATTGTGTTAAGATATTATTTGAAGCTGTCGAGTTGCTTTTAGAGTAAATTACATGCGCTTTAGAGAAAATCGTCTCTTCAAGTGGAAGCAACAATTTTAGAGTCCTAGAATCCCACAAATAATGAAGTATTTCGTTGAAATTTATAAATACGCGAAGATGGTAGCGCACAGTTTTAAATCAGGGAATATCTTTTGCTTATATGGTGCTGTAAATTACTTTCAGTTTCATCTACATATTGTTCCTTTTTCATCTTCAGTCTGCATCGTTCTCGTAACATACTTTTTTTACTTAGCTAATTAGGGCAAGAGTTTGAAATCACTTTAGTAACAACTTAACCATCATATTTTTTGACAGTACAGTACTAAAAATACCACGAAACTGATATATTTGCTGCAGTGACGTAACTGTTCTACATTATTATTAAAACATCAAGTTACTACTTATGTGCATATTTTTTGAGAAGAAAGTATGTAAAACTTGGCAGGATTTGGTATTCGAAAGGTAATACGAGAATTTACTGTATTATCACTGACAACTATTCACGCATTAGTTATGGATAAAATATCATGTAATGACGAAAAAATGATCTGGCACACATCAACAACTGTTAGGGGAAGCACATTAGTTTGTGAGCTTGCAGGAATAGCGTGTGGAAAGAGAACACAAATGAAGCAAGAGTTTGGTACGAACATTCAAACAAGGAAGACCTAAGAGATAGGACCCCAGACACTGCAGAGTTATGCTTTTGTACTGAAGTGTGCCAGTTGGCCTGCAGTGGTCCATAATGGTAGACAGTTTGGCTTGATAGACTTGGCAGTACAGTTCTTCGAGCATAAATTATGAACCAACCGCAACCACGTATTTACTGGTTATGTAATAGAAAAGGTGAACTACAATACCACCGCTACATCACTATCTCCTGCAGTTCATCGTCATCAAAAGTAAAGCATAACTTTCAAATAGCACTGTATAAATACATGTACTGATATTAATAATAGTACCACTATCAGTGGCAAACGTCATGCAACGAGGAACTAGAACATTACGAGTTCATCACGAGATTGAATGCTATCTGGTGGCACTGTGGGCGAGAGGTAAGCAAAGTGTTTAAGTGGAGCAGAGACGAATGGACACTCATTCTAGAGCCGATAAGTGCCAAAACTAAGTAAATCTACTGACATAAGCGATTTTCACAAAAGGCCGAATTTTATGATTCGGTGTGGCGCCCGATGGGGAATGAATATTGTATGCTCTTACGCTGTCTGTCTACTTTCACTTTCCTGATGCTGGACGCTCAGAGATTATTAATTCCGGTCCACGTAAGGTCGTTCGTAATAGGGAACTAATATAAAGCCCCAAGCAGCATTCAATGGTTAATTAGAACGAAGACACTGACTAATAACCTGCATCTGACAGCACTAAATTGACTTTGTGCCCAACCTGATATAAGCGTTTCATTTTTCTGCTTGTTGCTAAATGATAAACATTCAACACTGTCAGCAAGAGATAGAGAGTGAGCGAGAGAGAGAGAGCGAGAATGCGGTCCCCAAAGTGCGCCTCCAGAACATCAAACGATTTTATGGGGGTCTAGCTACGTCTTCCATGAACCATATCTTATCGAAATCAGTGTTACGTTGGATAATGGGGATAGAATCATCTGCTAAAACCTTCATGTACCGTTCGGTAGTCACTGTGTCGTCAAGGAATATTGCACCAATTATTCCATGACTGGACAATGCACACCACACAGTCACTCATTGAGAGTGAAGAGACTTCGCGATTGTGAAATGCGGTTTCTCAGTCCCCCAGAAACGCCAACTTTGCTTATTGACGAACCCATCCAAATGAAAGTGGACTGCCACCAACAAGGCCCATGTGCATGTGCATAGTAATTTCCATCATGCACCACGGCCAACCATGCAGCTTGGATGCCCGAAGGCAAACCATTCAGAAGTTATGACGATTTTATTTCACATCGATCAATAATTGTCACCCTATATATACAGGGTGATTCAAAAAGAATACCACAACTTTAGGAATTTAAAACTCTGCAACGACAAAAGGCAGAGCTAAGCACTATCTGTCGGCGAATTAAGGGAGCTATAAAGTTTCATTTAGTTGTACATTTGTTCGCTTGAGGCGCTGTTGACTAGGCGTCAGCGTCAGTTGATGCTAAGATGGCGACCGCTCAACAGAAAGCTTTTTGTGTTATTGAGTACGGCAGAAGTGAATCGACGACAGTTGTTCAGCGTGCATTTCGAACGAAGTATGGTGTTAAACCTCCTGATAGGTGGTGTATTAAACGTTGGTATAAACAGTTTACAGAGAATGGGTGTTTGTGCAAAGGGAAAAGTTCTGGACGGCCGAGAACGAGTGATGAAAATGTAGCACGCATCCAGCAAGCATTTGTTCGCAGCCCAGGAAAATCGACTCGCAGAGCTAGCAGAGAGCTGCCAATTCCACAATCAACTGTATGGAGAGTCCTACGAAAAAGGTTAGTTATGAAACCTGAACGTCAACTACCCGAGGTGATGGATCGGCCGCCAGGCAGCCCGTGACAGAGCACTTCATCACTGGCCTCCAAGAAGCCCTGATCTTACCCCCTGCGATTTTTTCTTATGGGGGTATGTTAAGGATATGGTGTTTCGGCCACATCTCCCAGCCACCATTGATGATTTGAAACGAGAAATAACAGCAGCTATCCAGACTGTTACGCCTGATATGCTACAGAGAGTGTGGAACGAGTTGGAGTATCAGGTTGATATTGCTCGTGTGTCTGGAGGGGGCCATATTGAACATCTCTGAACTTGTTTTTGAGTGAAAAAAAACCTTTTTAAATACTCTTTGTAATGATGTATAACAGAAGGTTATATTGTTTCTTTCATTAAATACACATTTTTAAAGTTGTGGTATTCTTTTTGAATCACCCTGTGTGTGTGTGTGTGTGTGTGTAAGCCTCAGGATCAATTCAACAATTTGGTATACATACGGCTTGTGATATGACAATCACTACCACTATGGGGGTTAGAAACTTTTAGCTCCTATAAGAGTGGAGACCCAAGTAAAATGTGTTTTCTACTCTGACATACAGGCTGCCCTGCACAGCAGCACACCTTGGAGTGGCTACTTGTGCAGATTAGCATGGTTGAGCAGAGAGAGGGGTGTAAACTACAAGGATAGTGAGAGATGGTGGAGGATGTAGTGGACAGAGAAACGAGGGAGGAGAAGATGGACAGGCAGAGTAATGGAGGCCAGGATCGATACCGAGTGGGGGAGAAGGGGATGGACAGAGACAGGGTACAGGAGGATGAGATGGACAAAGGAGCAGAAGAGATGGACAGAGAGAGAGGGTGAGGAGGGATGGATAGAGAGAGGTGAGGACGAGATGTACAGAGAAAAGAGGGAGGAGGAGACATTTAGAAAGAGAGGGAGTAGATGGACAGGGACAAGGGGAAGAGGGGAGATGTTGGAGGGAAGTGTAAAATATAGTGAGGTAGTTGGCAGGTGGGAAAGGAAGATGGGGGAGAAGGTAGACAGAGAGAATGGGAGGAGGGTGTGGGCAGAGGAAGGTTAGAGCAAGATATGGTCAGAGGGCCAGAGGAAGATAGACAGCTAAAAGATAAGAGATAGAAATGGGGGGGATATAGAGGTGAACACAGAGAGGGGACTACCCATACACAGCTGAAGCCATAGGGAAAAATGGCAGCGTGTATGCATTATATGTATGTAAGTCTAGGATCTCTTCTCAAACTCCTGGATTGATTTCAACCAGGTTTGGAATGCAATCAGCAAACAACGTGATACTGAGGACCTGGAAAAAGCATAGCGCTTTGTGTATTGTAGTTTATTACACATGAAGGCAACTGGCAGAAGCTGAGTAGTGCCCATAAGTTTGGACACATCTGGTTCAATGGAAGTAGAGCTATGACAAGGTAGCTTGATAGCCAACATAGAAAGAGCGGAGTAAAATGAGTCAGTTAGGGATTTGAACATAGAATACACTAAGCTGGGACAATCTGCCAATGTAGCAACACTGTGGTAGAAAGTGTTACATTTATGAGAAAATTACAAGGAGAAAATGGAAAAATTGTGAGGAATGTGTAGAATTGTTTGATCCTTCCAAATCACTGCCAGTAACTCCAATAATGCAACATAAGGTCCCCACTATGAATGAACCCCCTGTGTACAGGAAACCATACAATGTTCTGCATCATACTCAGTCAGCGATGAAAGAATTTATAAATCAGAGCTCAGTGACGATATTATAGACTAAATTACCCGTCCTTAGGGGGAGGGGGCAGGAATAGCAATTTATATTCAAGAAAACTGGAATGTTACCAACCATAGCTTGTTGGCCCCAGTTCAGTCACAGACGTTGAGAGCATCAGTACTGAGTAAAATCAAAATGTTTCTCAGTCTGCATTCTGCGAGTAGTAATAGAGAGCAAAATTTTTGTATGTAGGAGACATAAAGGGGTTAAGATCCTTTTCTGTTTCGAAATAAAGTGTTCGACTAATCTACAAGTGTTTCGTACAGATGATCGTGAATTCCTGCCACTGGTCGTCACAAAATCTCTCCTTCCTTGTTTGTGTCGATCCTGACTCCCACAGTAGCCGACATAATAGAAGGAAGTTCGCTATTTAGGCCGCAAAATGAGCCTGAATGGTGTGCCAACAGGACTCAGTTATTATAAGCCACAATTTTCCTGTTCCTCATATGGGGAAAGAGCTGCAGTCCTGTATAGGTTTGGAAATCATCACAGAAAATTTTTGCTGTAATTTGTGGAAGTAGCGAGATCTTATGTCTATGTTCAAGAAGGAAATTAACATGCACAGGACACCACATTGAAAAGAAGTCTTTGCGCAGTTGGAGAACTTATTAATCACTGACCCCATCTTCACCTCTCTGGATTATCAGAAGCAGTTCATACTGTCTGGTGATGTCAGCAGCCACACCTCAGAGTGACTATTACATCGCCATCTACCACAAATCGAAAAAAGTGGTCCAACTAAAACATTCATATTTCTTTAAGTACTGCACGAATATGTTAGAAAAATGGGGGTTCCTATTTTAAAAAACGCAGTTGAAATCCGTTTGACCTATGGTAGCGCCATCTAGCGGGCCAACCATAGCGCCATCTGGTTTCCCCCTTCAAGCTAGACAAGTTTCGTTCTTTGTAGTTTTTTCGTTTGACGCTTATTTCGTGAGATATTTGGCCCGGTCATGATCAATGGACCACCCTGCATAGTGGCAGCTTACAACCTGAATGTGCATCAGACTAAAGAATTGTTGCACTGCGAGGTCGACTATGGGCAGAAGAACCCTTCCCCTTTCGAGTTATGCAAACCACCTCTTGGTAAGGACGTGTTAGCCAGCTGAAACATCTCCGGCGGTAATCCGGAAGGATACCGCCCTTCGATTGGCCTTTCGGTTCTAATCGAAGCGTTAGGTATATTGCAGGTGCGAGCCACCCTGCAGCGGTCCAGCCAGCAGCCAGCAGCGGTCCCAGCTAGTGGCGGTCCCAGCCAGCAGCCAGCAGCGGTTCCTGCCCGCAGCCAGCAGCGGTTCCTGCCAGCAGCCAGCAGCGGTTCCTGCCAGCAGCCAGCAGCCAGCGTCCAGCAGCGGTCCCAGCCAGCAGCCAGCAGCGGTCCCAGCCAGCAGCCAACAGCGGTCCCAGCCAGCAGCCAGCAGCGGTCCCAGCCAGCAGCGGTCCCAGCCAGCCTCCAGCAGCAGCAGCACCAGCACCAGCAGCAGTAGCGTCCTCACCGGCCGGCCAGCCAGGTCGCCTCCCCCGCCAGCAGCAGCAGAGTGGGGCTTCAGCCCCAGTCTCCTTCATCGTTTCTCCGTCCCCTTTTACTCTGTGTTTCTCATCGCCTTGTCCGTCCCTCGTTTGCTTCTTTGTCCTGTCCTGTGTTTTTCCCCTTGTCACCATGTCAACCCCCACCACCATCACTACAGCCACCACCACTGCCATAGTATACACATCTCCCTCCGCTGCCATCACCATCATGAGGTGTGCCCAATCCCCCCCCCCCTCAATCCATCCTCTCACTCCTCAATCTCCCTCACTCTTTGTTGCTCCATCCCCGGCTCCTCCCTGCCTCACCTCCTCTGATCCCTTCCCTCCACTCCCCCCCCTCTGCTCCTCCCTCTTCATCGTCTTCATCATCTCCGTCGTCATCGCCCTCACCATCTCCAGCGCCGACTCCAGCACCGGGACCTGCCCCTCCACAGCACCTTCCAGTTGCTCCCGTCCCCCACGCCTCCTCCGCCGCCGTCAAACGCCCCAGTGCCACCCTTGCCTCTTCTGCATCTAAAAAGGCTCCGCCTCGTCCCCCTTCCCCCATCCAGGATGCCATGGACGTCTCGCCGCCTGTCCCTGCCCCCTCCTGCTCCTCCCCCTCCTCCTACTGCTACCTCCTCTCCCGTATGACCCCTCCCTTCTTGAGGCCTGGAACCTCACCCTCTTCCTTCGCGAGCATTTTCCCGGTGCCCCCATCTCCCTCCTCACTCATTGCCATGATTCGGTCCTCATCTCCTCCACCAGCCCTACCCTTCACACAGATCTCCTTTCCCGCATCCCTGTCACCCGCTTTGGCCCTAATGCCTCCCTCACCCCTGCCCCTTCCCTGCCTCCCTCCCACCAACCCTAACCCCCGCGTCGCCTGCCAACCCTCACCGCCGTGATCACTTGGCTTAGTCTGACGATCACGGAGGAGGAGGTGTTGGCGGAGCTCATGGCACAGCCCCATCTGGAGGTGCGTGCAGTTCGCCGCATCCACAACTCAGCCAGCCCTACCCGCCTTATGCGGGTCTTTTCCGAACACGCCCCCTCTATAGACCGTCTCTTGAAGGAGGGTGCCCTTCTTTTTCACCAATGCTACCAAGTTGACCCTTCCCGTTCCTCTCCTCAATCCCTCCGCTGCCAGAGGTGCTCGTGGTATAATGCACATCCAACATCCGAGTGCCGTGAGGCCCCCACCTGCCCGCACTGTAGACAAGCCACTTCTTACGGCAGTGCGCCAATCTCCAGTCCTCCCCTCCTGTAGTACCTGTCACCTACCTCATCCTACTTACTACCAGAAATGTAAGGCCCGACCCCTTCCTACCACTCCTGAACTCACTGTTCCTGTCCGCCCTCTGGACGCCCCCACCCCTCCCAGCAATTCCCTTCGCCCACCCCTACTGCTGAGGACATCATCAGATTCCTCACCATCGTCCTTCAGAATGTTCATCCTTTTCAGCACCCCCCACACCCTCCAACAGATATCCCTCGCTGCCCGTTCCGTTTTCACCTAAAAATGTACACCACCTACTCCAACAACCAGGCCCATTTCACCTTCTCCCGTCTTGACACCCTCATCTAAATCCCTGTCATGGCGCAACAGCACCGTATCCTTTTCAACAACATCCGCTCCCTTCCTGCCAACAAGAACCTCTTCCTGCACACCCTTGCCACCCACCACGTGGATGCCTTCCTCCTAAATGAAACCTTCCTCCAACCCCACCACACCGTCCACACTTCACCCCCCCTCTTTAACTGCTCCAATAATCCCCTCCTGATTGCGCGTGGCGGAGTTGCTATTGGTCACCACCACCAGATCCCAGTTCGGCTCCAACCTCTCCTTCCCGACTCCACCGAACACCTGATACTTAATCTCTTCTTCCCCGGCCTTACTGTCACCTGCACCACCATCTATGTCCGCCCTAATGCCCCTATTCCCTTCGACTTCCTCCCCCATGTTGACCATACCTTCTCCTGCTATGTGATCGCCGCCGACCTCAACATCCATAGTCGTTCCGCCACACAGTTACGGCGGTGGCATCGGTTCCTCTCCTCCCTTCAAGGCAACCTCATTCCCATCCCCCAGCACACCCATCCTGAATCCAACTCCACTCCCGATGTTATCCTTTCCTCCCCTAACCTCCTTGGCCGCATAACAGTGGATGTCCTGGAGCCCATTGGTAGCGACCATCTCCCTGTCCTCCTCACCGTTTCAGGCGGATGTCGCCCCCGCCCCGACCCTCGTAATGCCCCTCCCCCAAAGTACGTCCATGACTATTCCCGTGCCAACTGGAATGCCTACCGGGATACCCTCTCCATCCAGGTCGACAGCCACCCCTTCACCTACCACCACCCTGACGATGTAGCCCATGCCGCCTCCTTTCTCCAGCAGACCTTGTCTGAGGCCGTTGAGGCCCAAGTCCCTACTGTCGCCATCCACCCCCACCATCCTACCGTACCCCCACAGGCCGTCCTCCTCCTCCGTGAATCCCGTCGTCTCTACCGTGCCTTTCTCCACACGCGTGACCCGGACACACCTCGACGCCACCGGCAACTCCAGCGACACATTGGTAATTTGCTCGCGGCTAAAAAATGCCAGGACTGGCGACAGACATGAACCCGTTTAAATACTACCCTACCTATAAACTCGTCCAAGTTCTGGTCAGCCATCCGTCGCCTTACCGGAACTAAACCCTCCCCCTACTATCCTCTTCTCCATGATGATCAACCCCTCCCTGACACCCTTCGTAAGGCCAATCACTTTGCCTCCTACCTCTCCGATGTCTTTTCCATCCCTGATGATCCCCAGTTCGATTACTCCCTCTTCCCAGATGTCCGCAATCGAACTGACACCTCTGTCCTTCCCCTCGCACCTGGTTTCCAGTACTTGGACAACATTACACTCATGGAACTCAATGCCCCTATCACTACACAGGATCTCATTGCTACACTCCGCACAAAACGCAACACCACTCCTGGTCATGATCGTGTCACCTACCGTCACCTTCGTGAAGCTCCTGTCTCTTTCCTCTCCACCCTGGCCAGGCTCTACAATGTAGTCCTGTCCACTGGTTACTACCCCAACCTGTGGAAAACCTCCCATATCCTGATGTTCCTTAAACCTGGAAAACCGCCGTCCGCTGTCTCCTCCTACCATCCCATCAGCCTTACCTCGGTCTTCAGCAAGGTCCTGGAATCTATCCTCACCCGACACATCCACCAGTATCTCCACCAGCATCGCCTCCTTTCCATTAACCAGTGTGGCTTTCGGCCGTCCTTCTCTTCCGACAACCTTCTCCTTCACCTCACTCATCTCCTTTCCAAACAGCTTAATTCTCGTCGCTCTGCAATCTTCCTGTCCCTGGACCTCGAACGTGCTTATGACCGCGTATGGCATTCCGGTCTCCTCTTCAAGCTCCAAACATTCGCCCTTCCCATTAACTACGTCCGTCTGATCGGCTCCTTTCTCTCCCACCGTCCTTCCTACGTCACCATCCATAACACGGATTCCTACACCTTTTTTCTCTCCGCCGGTGTGCCCCAAGGCTCCGTCCTCTCCCCCCTTCTGTACCTTTTGTATACGGCGGACATGCCGCTGCCGTCACCCCCCATCCACCTTCTCCAGTTTTCCAATGACACCGCCTTCCTTGCCCTTGCCCCCACCCTGCAGCGCTCCCAACACCTTCTCCAATCCCATCTTGACTGGTTCACTGCTTGGTGCAACCAGTGGTTGCTCAAGGTCAATCCCTCCAAAACCCAGGCGATCATTGTAGGCAAAACCACCCCTTCCTTCCGCCTCCTTGATTTCTATCTCACCATCTATGGCCGTCCTATCGCCCTCACCCCCACCCTTAAGTACCTTGGCGTCACCCTCGACCGTCGCCGCTCCTGGACCCCCCCATCTCCAGACAATCCAAGCCAAGTCATGCTCCCGACTCTGTCTCCTCAAACTCCTTTCTGGCCGTACGAGGGGTCTGGACCCGTCCACCATCCTCCACACCTATAAATCCCTCATCTGCCCTATCCTTTGTTACGCCCATCCAGCCTGGATCTCCGCCCCCCCCCTACCTTTTATAAATCCCTTCAAATCCTTGAACGCCATGCTCTCCGCCTCGCCTATCGCATCCGTCTCCCCTCCCCCATGCGGATCCTGTACGATCTCATTCCCTTCCCCCACCTCCTCCTTTTCCTTGAAAGGATACGGATCCTGTACACCTCCCACAAACTCGATCCTCCTAACCCGCTTGTCTCGCCCATCCTCTCCCACCCCCACCCGCTGCCGCACCTGTATTCCCACGTCCCACCCGGTCTCCATCTCTCCACCCTCCATACCCTCTCCCAGGGTGGCTTCCACCAGCTCCCCCTCCCTGATGATTTCCTCCTCCCCTCCATCTACCCCTCCTATCAACTTTGATCCTCCCAACCTCCTGTGTCCTTTCCTTTAGGCATCCTCCCTCCCTTCTCTTTCCTTTTCCCCCCATCCCCCTTCCTCCATCCCTCTTCCCCCGGGCTTCCCCTCCCCCTTCCTCCCTTCCCCCTATCTCCCCTGCCCATGGCATCTCTGCTCTCCCCTCTCCCTCTCCCACCCCCTCCCTCCTCCTCTCTTGGCAGTTCCCCGGACTCGTACACACTCAGTGGACTTTCGCGCGCCAGAGATCATCGCCATCAGTGTGTCGTGTGTGTCCCTTCGTTTCGTGCTTAGTGTTCTTTCGCCATCACGCCACCACTGTTCACGTGTGCCGTCGCAGTCATCCGCGTTTTGTGCGCCGTGTCAACAAGTGTTAGTGTTTTTTCTCATCAAGCGTGAACGGCTTCATGTTTACTGTTTTTCGTGTCTACATTTTTTGCCCGCCGTTTTTATTGTATTATCTGTGCCCTCTATATGTCATATTACTGTACCACTCAAGGCTGAAGAGCAGCATGATATGCTGCTGACAGCCCACCTTGTATGAGGTGCTTAAAATTACAATAAAGAAAAAAAAACAGCTGAAATTATGCAAAAAGTGTAAGGGGCATATAGTGTCAGGTACAAAATGCAAACAGAAAAACCCTGGAGTGACGATAAGGCGCACAGGAACAAAAGAACAAGCAGTCCAATTTCCATGTTGGAAAATTGGTGATATTTACCAACACCTTCGTTCCTAATAGTAAAACTAAAGCCTTCGTTATGCAGTATCAGGAGCCCATGACAACCAGTTAGGGTACTAATGTTATGACCAAACAGATGAAGCAGTTATGTCAGGTCTTACAGATTCAGAAGTTACGAACAAGTGAACTGAAGTGTCAGGCTATAGGGTAAAAGGAGTTACAGCACAGGACAATAGGTAAAATTTGTTAGTATGTGATAATGGAGGCGGCACCAGTCAGTGTAAAACTGCAGCTTTGGACACATACTATTGTTGTGCATGTTGAGCGAGTTCATCCATTTAAGGGTGCCTGGAAGTTCTACCGACAGATTTCTCGAAAGGGAGGAAATAAGTAGTAGAATAGAAAAGTAAGATCCAAACGAATGAGCAAATTTCTCCAGCAGTTAGACGTACCTAACCATAACCATAAGGTTATGAGGTGCCCCACTATTACCATAGTGCTGAGCTGAGTGAGTGACAGTATGCCCCACAAAACTAATACATAAATTCCAACACCTTGCGAGCTCAACTTGTTCTACGCAGAGAAATCTAGATATGAGTATCCTCTGGAAGTCATGAGTCGAGCTGCTCACCGCAAACACTGTTCGGAATTACTGAGGGAAGTTATTACAAAAATCAAGGAATATGCATATTACTTCAGAAATCAGTAATTTGGCTGCAAACGTAAGTCTGTATGGCTTGCAGTGAAACGAGGGATGCAAAAACATGCTGCAGAATGGGTTAAAATTACTTTTGATTTAAATAGAGGGGCTATGAAGACCAGCCACAGGTAGCAGGTATGTTTAATAACCATTTCTTGAGTGTAGTAGAAAATACAGGAGCAAGCAGTTCAAGTGAAAAGTAGAAGCATTATGTTCAAAAATCAGTTCACATAAAATTCATGCCTATGGATGCCTCACACACTTCTCCTTCTCAAATTGAGGACGTTATATAGTTTCTGAAATATAAAAACACATTTGGATTTGACTATGCTTCCAACAGAGAACTGAAGACTTGTTTCCATATAATACATGTTGTCTTTTCTGAAATATGTGCTGTGAGAGCGTTCTTTGTGGCAAAATGGTAAACAATAATTTTGGTGCTATTTTGAGTATATTATTTGTTAGTTGTACTTCAATATACTTATAATTTTCCAGTGTTTTATACAGTCATAAGCATTTATTAGACGAATGTGTATAAATATGCTGTCAGTGTGGAATCATCTTTAATGCTCTCAAAAAAACTAACTGCCACTATTTTGCAAAAAGTTTCAGACATTCATTATTGACAAATGTTCTTAATTGAAAAGTTATCAGTGCCTATTCCAAGACTCTCCTTAAGCAACCTGTGTCGTTTGTAATGTCAATGACATACTTGTGGTGACGTAAAAGCATACCACCCAAGTAGTACCTCAAACATATGACAATGTAACACAAGGAAATATATTTGTACTAACACATAGTGCCTTGTGTAATAGTACCCTGCCCAGTCTGGATCCATATGTGTGTTGCAAAAAAGGAAGTGAAACATTTAATATTAATTGAAAACAGATTTATTCCTTTACAGATGACAAAAGTACAGAAAACTTCGCACCTCTGACTCTTATGGGAATCCCAAATTTAATTCTGCAAAACTTCTGGACCATCACACATGCACCACTAATTCAAGATATTTTTCTGGAGAGATTGAAATACATCATTGTTAAACCCCTCTGTAAGAAAAGTGGTTGGAGAGATGTCAGTAACTACTGACCCGTTTCACTACTGGTATCATTTTACAAAATTTTTCAGAAGTTGATGTATTACCGAATAGTATCACATCGAAGCAGCGATAACATCTCCAGTAAATCACAGTTTGGTTTTCAGAAGAGTTGCTCAACTGCAAATGCCATTTATATATTCTTTCACCAAGTTTTAAAAGCATTAAATAGGGAAATAGAACAGGTTGGTATATTTTGCAATCTGTTTAAAAGATCTAGCTGTATGAATCACAATGTTATCGTAGGTAAACTATAGTTTTATGTAACTGATAGTAAGTTGCTACAAACCGATGGAAAAGTCGTATATAACCTAAAGAATTTAGGAAGTTGCACTTAATAATTCAACCTAAGGCAGTAGTGAACATATAATTTATAGGCTCCATATGTTTGAACAGCAGGTCCATTATTGTATGTAAACAACCTTTCACATAATATACACCAACCACATTTAGTTTTTTGGCAGATGACACTAGCACTGTAATCAATGCAAACACACACACAGCAACAGAATAAATGATAAATAATTTTCTAGAAAGTATTATTGAGTTGTTGTCTACAAATGTTCTCATTCTCCCTAGTTTCAAGAACGCACAATATATTCAGTTGTGCACATCCAGAAATACTACACAAATAGTAAGTGTAAAACATGGTGAGGAGAAGACGAAACATCAAAATTTTAAGCTTCCTCACTGATAAGTTTTTACACTGAAAAAAAAAATATTCTTAAAGGACTTAGTTCAGCCTTTATTGAGCTTCAAATCATTTCAGCTCTTTAAAAGAGACAATTCAGCACATTACCATAATTAATGTATGTTCATTCAATAATATCATATGGAAAATGTTCTGGGGTAACTAATCTTTAAGAAAGAAAGTCTTCATTGCTCAGTATGTGCTGTAAGAGTAATGTGTGGTGCTGACCCACAGTCATCTCGTAGCAACCTCTTTAAGAAGTTAGGTGTTTTGACTACAGCTTCACAGTACATATATTCCCTCATAATTTCTCTTGCAAATAATTAACTGCATTTCAAAAGGAAAAATGATGTTCGTAATTACAGTACCAGAAGAAAAAAATGAGATTCATCTCTTCACATTAAGGTTGTCTTTAGCACAAAAAGGGGTACACAGTGCTGCCACATAAATTTTTTATCACATACCCAATGATGTAAAATATCTAACAGTCAACAAAGTTACATCTGAAAACTGACATACCCAATGATGTAAAATATCTAAGAGTCAACAAAGTTACATCTGAAAACTAACAGAAAAATTTTCTCTTCTAAAAGTCATCCCATTCCATAAAAAAAGTTCTTTTTTTTGTAGGGCATAAAAGATGGAGTGTCGATATTACTGACTCACATCTATATTTGAAGAAAAGAACAAAAAAACTTGTAAATGGTCAGCATGTAGCCTTACTTACATATGAAAATATAGTGCAAATGTAAAATGACACATCCCATATTACTGCAATTCACTCTTACAAATGGTCCATTCAACATGAAACTAACTAACTAGCGACTTTCAATGAGTGGGGCCAAATAGGGTCTGTTGAGTGCTTCAACTGGTAATCACAATTTTTACATTTTACTACGAGGTCACCAAAGTAACACACAACAACTAGAACTTCATGGTAAGAATTTTCGATCACTTGCAACTGTTGCTGGAACCACACCTCTGACTGCCACCTACTCATTACCTAATCTGTCCAGCCTTCCTTTCAAAATCCTTCGTAGTGAAACCTGACCTACCTGAACGTCAGCTTGGACTGGACATTTCTCACCTCCATGGACTAAATGTTACCTGCCCAGAAACGTCGGATTTCAATGAAGCAGATGTTCAGGCATATAAGACAGTACCACAAAGAGTGTCAGCGTTTACTCATTACACTAGGAAATTCCAAATTAGTTGCACTTTTATTTTCGATCGTAGTTGGCACCATGTGTTGCTACATCAAGCATAGCATCCCCCAGATTCCAGCCTTCCACTTGCAGGACTATACTACTAATGTTAGCACTCACAAAGAAGCATCTCAGTCTCTCAGAAGCTGCAATAGTTGCATTTCTGTGAATTTTCTGTAGTATTGGCCAAAGGCTCAATGAAACTATGTCCAGTATGAGTTGTATAAAAGATAGATAAGATACAAGCTCATCTGCAGCAGTGCATTAAGGGGCCCAACTTCTCCAAAGAGGGGAATAGGCTTAGGTTGGCCAGTTCTCTAGTCGACAGGAGTGTGTAGTTCCAGTCACACACAGTTAGGAAATACAAGTCTGATGCCAACATCTGGTTGGAGTGCTGTACCCATACTTCTCAGAGGCTGATTCGTTTTCATGAAGAACAGTATGGTCGCTCCACCCTGTGTGGCCCTGTAGTGTGCTGATCTTCATCAGTCAGCGTTTCTGGGTGGTGATGGTAGAGCTATGTCAGCTGCTGACACACCATTCTGAGCCGGCCAGAGTGGCTGAGCGGTTCTAGGCGCTACAGTCTGGAACCGCGTGACCACTACAGTCGCAGGTTCGAATCCTGCCTCGGGCATGGATGTGTGTGATGTCCTTAGGTTAGTTGGGTTTAAGTAGTTCTAAGTTCTAGGGGACTGATGACCTCAGAAGTTAGGTCCCATAGTGCTCAGAGCCATTAGAACCATTTTTGAACCACAGCATTCTGACTTGGCTATGCTGGTAGAAGGGGCTAACAGTTGGCCTTCACGTGTGTCATGTGTTGACTATAGTGAAATCCAGTACGAATTCTGGCCTTGTGTCTGGCTGGCAGCATGTGGCATTCGTGGAAGCACAATGGATCAGTCCCTGGGAGGTCCTCAGTTTGGACCTCAGCCAATGGCTGGTGTACTGAACCACCAAGTAGGCAGCCCTGTAGGCTGGCGAACGCAAACAGCTGTTCCAGAGGATGGCAGATGAGTGTTGATGCCCTCACAGCAGTATCCCACTCTTCAATGGTCGTTGCTTCAATTATACTTGCCAGCTGGACAGCTGCTGATATTTATATACATGAGAGGCGGCTTGTTGATGAGCTGATGCCCCAGCTGTCATGTACTTCACTTCTCCCATTGTCGTTGAAATGTGTCATATTGCTGGTCATTCTCTTAATGATTGTGCCAATGTACTGATATGAGTATGACAGCGAGATGCTGCGCTAGCTGATTATGCCAAGGAGTGCAATGATGACAATGAGCTATGCACACGTTTCCACTGATGTACATGAACAGTCTCCACTTTGTAAACTAATGATGGTAATTGAAGAATGATGAATAGTGGGCAAAGAAAGTCAATGGAGAATTATGGTGAGAATTATAGTCAATGAAGAGTTATAATCAATGGAGAATGATGGTCGATGAAGGATGTCAGTGAGCAAAATTGTAAACAATTTCCACCCAAAACTAATAAATTATCTCAAAACTGTAACAAATTTCCCCAAAATTGTTATACATATCTCCAAAATTACAACAAATTACACCAAAACTGTAACAAATTGTCTTCTGTATTGTCTTGTTATTTAAGTTTCAGCTCACTAAATATTCCCTCTGCACGTCATTAAATTTCATCTCACACATGTGTGTGCATGAAATATTTTATAGCTTTCATTAAATGATGTCTCATAAATTTTTTTAAAAAAACTCTAATTCTTGTGCCGTATTCAGAAAAAGCATATTGCTTGACCTCTCAAGCCTTTTTGACAGTAAAACACATGCACGTCTACAATACACATGTAGTGGTTGTCACTGCTGGCTCACTTGCTGCGAGACTGAGAGCCTAGTGGAGTGCAAGGAGTTATTGTGAGTGCCTCACTTGTCCTGATAAGGTTCAGCCCAGCTAGATCTCTTAAGGCATGGAAATAGTGTATGTGAACAAACTACAGCAAACACACTATGGAGGTCATGGGAAAAAAATTGAAACAAAAAATACTTTAGGCAAAAAAACTTATTGTGAAAACATTTTTTGTGCAATGTTTTCACTTATAATGTTTTTCCATATATTTCCAATTTTTAACTTTTTATAAGTGTTTACAGTATTCACATTTCATTTTTAATATTTTACTGGTATTTACATTTTACAGGAATTTACATTTTGTTCTATGTTTTTATACATACATTTTACAAGTCTCTTCAACAACATTGATTATTATCATTTTTAATGGAGTAGTGAGAGCAGGCCACTGTACTGACCATGTCAGGAAACATATGACATTTGTCAGCCTATGAAAGTAAGGCAAGTTTATCTAGTCTTACAGCAGAAACAACATGTTGCTTCACCTGAATTATGTACCGTATATTCAATTTTTCAATATCATTTTGTCAACATTTCTAATAGTCATCAATGGTGGGGTCTTTCGTTGATGCATATTTTACATCTCTTGCTCTATGCACTCCCACTCAATTTTGAGAGTGTACTGTTTTTCTCTCAGTCCTGTGATCTCAGTAATAATTTCTCCTGAAAATTCGTCTTTTGTTGAACCAACTGTCTTTTTGTTCACATGTGGGATATTATAAATGTTATCATCATGGTAAGCTAAAACCACCTATGTGCATCATTTTAGTAGCAGCGTAAATATTTGATGTAATTATTATATAAGACTATCTGTGTCTGTGTAACACATTTTAATGTTCTTTGACTCGAATTTCTTCAACAAATAGCCATAATGAAAATCTACAAGCAGCGTCTTGAATATATCTAAACTAAACTCTCCCACAGCTATAGTTTTGCTACAAAAAATTTTAAGTATACTTAATACAGTTGCAATGAGATTTGTATTAACTATGCTACATTTGAATTTACGTTTTCAATTAGAACAACAGCTCCATATCTATCTTCCCAACTACTTATTAACTTTACAGTTCTCATTTACTCACATTTTGCAGTTTTGCCAAAAAGATTGTTACTCATGAGATTGAAGAAATTTTTTTCAGTCATTCTTTGCATTCATATGTTTCACGGCAGTAACATCTATGTACAGTTTCATCTATGCTGATTGATGGAATGACAACATTCGATTAATATTTCTCAATATCGAATTCTCATATGAGCACTGTTTTGGATTCATTTAGTATATTACATAGTGTTTCTTATCCTGAAAAGTAGAAATTAACTTTTTTTGAGCACTAGGCTTACTGCTGTTACAGCTAGTTGGTGGTATCATTTTCTCATGGCACAATGATAGATAATAATGATTATGGTGGATATTTTCAGGGCATTCAAGATATAGTCTTAAAATAAATCCGCCATAGAAACATCTGGTACGTTTTTCACATAAAAGGTTGTGATGTGACATACAATATACCTAAGTATTAGTATTTGATTCTGGTCAGATGAGTCTTCTGATTTGTGCATGCTGTGGTGGGGGGCCAGGCGAGTGCACCTGTCAATCAGGTTGATAGGCATGGCAGCATGAAGAGCAGTGTGACTAGACCATGCAGTAGTGTCAGATTTGAATGCTCGGTACATATGATGCTGGATATGCCCAGTAGTGAGCACAAATGGATGGACTTTAATGTAGATTTTTGAACACAAAAAATTCTGAATATTACAGCTTCTGCAAAGCTCTTTATGTCATACCAAGTATGGTAAAAGACGGTTTTGTGCATGTGTAGATTAGCTTGGGAGACGATGAGTGTGAGAAGCTCTGGTGCTGAAACAATTTGTTTAACTGGACAGTGGTAAATAATTAATAGCTATGATAGTGTTATTAGCACAAAAGAGATCGACCTAATAATCAGTAATGCTAGTCAATATGCATCATCTGAGTTATCCACATGTTTCACTAATTAATTAATTAGTCTGTGAGAGACATTTTGCGTGAACTTTCGATTAAAATGAGAACATTTTTTATTCCAATAATTACACTAATCTCAACACAATATGGATTGATATATATAAATACATGCTACCTACTAGTTTTATATACGTGTTTTAATTGTTAATTTTAATTAACTGTTTATTAATTTGAATAGTTTTCCACATAATTTAATAATGATAAGAGTTACATTCATTCTGACTGTGGCAGTGGAATGGGGAGGGCAGATTCTCTAAGACAGAGGTGCCATTGGTGTGTATAGTAGCCACTGAAGGCACAGAGATCATGAACTGATTTTGAACACTGCAACAAAACTTTACATTTATTTAACATTATTTTTTGGGCCGACTACTGCATGTAGAATCAAGTATGATATATTCATTTTGTTTAGACTTTTAGCGCACATCTAAAGGTGCAAACAAAGTTATGACTGCATTTCTATGTTAAATGTTCTATAAGAGGTTGGAGATAGATTGAAGTCATTTAATGACATATTAGGATCGACTTTCCGTGGAAGGGGGCGACTGAGGTGCTCTGTTTGGGTGGTGGTTTAGCCATACAGTGTTGGAGTGACAGTGGTCATAATACTTTTAAATATTTTGTGAATATTAGTTGAGGACTTTGAGTTACCTGCAATAAATCCAACTTTAATTCAGTCTGTCAATGAGGCCTTTCCTTTATTTTTATCACTTTCTGGGATTCAGATCATTACATCATGTTTTGATCAAAATTGTATTTATTTGTGTCAAACCAAATTTAACTTCAAACTACTTTGCTGTGAATACCATCTGTGTTTATCCAACTATTTTATTTTTGCGTATTGGGCACTCAAGCTTTTTCCGACTCACTTCATTTCAGACTATACATTTTCGAGTGATTTAAGAATGACAGACATGGTTTATTAAACTTTAGCCATCTACAGTTGAGATATGTTATTCAGATTTTCTGCAGCTACAATAAACCTAACTTTATTTTAGATCTGATTAGTACGTCAGAGACTATTCCAGCATTTTATCTGTTTATTATCAAAGCAACAATAGCTTTTAAACCTATCAGCCCCTACATGAACGCATTATGTTGCCATAAACTTTTAAATGCTTCTGGGTTAAGCCAAGCAAAATAGAAGACAAGAAGACATTGCATCATTGCCCTATTGTACAGGCTATGGATACCGAGTTATATAATACAGGAGTCATAATTATTTTCTTCATAGCTAGACATGTATGGCCTATCTGCTACTTGCAATTGCATGTCTACGTGAGCAATGAGCAATACCATCTTTGGCGCCACACTCAACGGCAAGTACTGACTTGACCCGGGGTCTTGCCATCTCCCTTCCACACCGTCTACATTTTCTTTAGCAGTTTGTAGCAATTTATCCCATGTCAAGCAAGGTGAGTGAGATAAAAGGTCAGATCTTGTTCGCATATTTTAAGACAGAATGTACAGATGTTTTCAAACAGATTGACAAAAAGCCAGATGTCAGTTTTCCAATATATGTCAGATTTATTGCCCGAGGTTTGGCATTCATATAAACTCCAAACTTTGCACACTCTTTGGCAATCCATTTCTTTGATTGCTATTTCACTGGCCACTAAGCTTTTGAATACTTCATCGGAGGCAACTGTTCCTCCAGCAAAACGGAATTGTCAGTTGTGTGCTCATAGCGAAAGACGCCTTTCCTGCTGATCAGACGGTTTTGAGGCCACTGTTCCTCCAACAAAATGGATTTGTCTCATCCATGCTCATAGTGAAATACGCCTTTGTTGTTGCTCAGATAGATTTAGTGTGTGTTTTATATTTTTCCATTTTTATGCAACCGCAGAAAACTGACCTGGAATTATTTTAACTGATTCTTCCACTCATTCACAAATTTTCATGATTATAAAGCGCATGATATAATTCCTTAGATTATGAAAGACAATAGGTACAATAAAATTATGTCTATAATTTAAATTACCGGTACAGCTTGCCGGCCGAGGTGGCCGAGCGGTTCTAGGCGCTACAGTCTGGAACCACGTGACCGCTGCGGTCGCAGGTTCGAGTCCTGCCTCGGGCATGGATGTGTGTGATGTCCTTAGGTTAGTTAGGTTTAATTAGTTCTAAGTTCTAGGTGATTGATGACCTCAGAAGTTAAGTCGCATAGTGCTCAGAGCCATTTGAACCATTTGAACCGGTACAGCTTTCATGTGCAACACGATGAAATCTGCTTATAAAGTGACAATGATCTCTGTTTTTCACATCCGTTTTCATGAAGTATTCTGTGTAGGTGTGGTAAATTTCAGCTGCTTGAGTTGTTTCTTCTTCTTTGGCAATAATAATCATCTGCTTCTTTGGTAACACGTAATTTTTTATTCACTCAGCAATCTGATAAGTTCTTTGGTAAACCATTCCACGCAATCTGCGCCACGTAACAAATTAAACTCTGATTTATCGTCGTTGTAACCGCAGTGCACAAAGAGAGACATACAATACGGTTTACATACTTCAATTTCGTTACTAACATCTGGTGGTAGCAAGAATTCGATGTCTACGTAAGTGATAAATGGTAACTTTGGTTGTTACACAACTCTAACTTTATGAACAGTTTCTCCACCTTTGGGTGACACTGCACACTGATTTAATCTGCACATAGTCAACTAAATGTGCATCTCACCTTTTCTGGGAATGGAAATAACACAGACACCATTATCATACCATGATCGGCTCATGATGAGCAGTACTGCTCTAATTTGCTAATCTCAGCAAGTTATTACTTAGTAGTAACGTCATATGACTACATCAGTAAACTGTAAAATTAATAGATCCACATCTTTCTCGCGACAGTGGTTTGTGTTATAAAGTATAATATTTCAGATTTCGTTCACCTTCCCTCTTGTCATCCAGAATCATCCTTTCATAACTGGAATACTTGATGCTGTAGATGTTTACAGAGAAGTCTTTGCTCTTTTTTTAAATATGAACATATTTGAGTTCTACAGGGAATGATATGTTGGCTAAGTTTAATTTCTTTATATGTGACCAATATTTAGAATCACAACGTGCCTTCTACATTTGCAGGATACATTGCTGATGGAATAAACCACTAAGACACATTATCCTTTGACTCCAGTACATGTTTATCTGCTATCGCCTTAGGCAGTTTTCTGTGTGCTCCTGCATAATATCCCTTATTTTCATTAACATTAAAGCAAAGTTTCACGAGTTCTTTTAATGTCCACATGGCATCTCAAATTCAGAAAGTTTCGTTTTCTTCAAAATCCAACTGTGACACTGGTCGAATACCATTCGCTAATGTCATCAGACAGTGGTAAAGGCATGAATTTTGTACTGAGTTACATCTCCTTCCGTCACCTGACTTTGACAGGAGAAAATTGCATACTATCGAAAAACTGGTTTTAAAAACCAGACACGTCTAGGCTCTTTAATTCCAAGCCTTTTTTCTGTTGCACCAGTACATATTCGACTTCTAAATGCGGACTTGGAAGTAACCCCTTCGGGATCGTCTTATTTAATGCATTTTGCTGGCGGTACACGTATTATAATAATATTATTAGGTTATTCGATGAATTTCAGATTACTGATAGCTTCTTCCTCAGCAGATTCTTCGCTGCTCCTCCTCCTGCTCCTGCTGTTACTGTTATTGTCGATTTTTCAGCTTGTCAGTTAGGAAGAGGAGAAGGAGGTGGAGGGTAACAGCCAACACATTCTACCCAGATACTGTATAACAGAATGAAAAAAAAAAAAAAGTCTGACTTGCATTCATAAAGTAAAACATCTATAAAAATAACTGAATGATAGAATGTGTAAGCATAAAAAAGACTTATCTTTTCGTCGAATTTTGGAGAACCTGCTGGTACTGTTGCAGCCGCTTCTTGCAAATTTGGCAACTGCTGGATGAGGAGGGAGATATCGTACTGCAAATTCTGTACCACTGAATCAAAAGCATACATGTCTGAATTTCATATGTAGGTATGATACATGTACAACAAACGATAGAAGACGGAAGACTTACATTTTTATCATATTTATGACTGCTCTTTCACTCACTACTGTTCATTTCGTTGACACCTAAGACGATTTGACTTAAATGCTTCCACAAGTTATAAGCTCTGCTTTCATACCCCAGAAATTGTGGAGAAGAGATTCCCCAAACATTCTTATCTCATGACAAATTCCCAATCAACAAATTCCCACATAAGTTCCCAAGTTCGTTCTGAAGGACAAGTTGGGGAGGTGTGGGGTCACTGAAATTTTTTATCAACTACTGCAGATTCAGTGCCTGTACAAACACATTGTAATTTTACATTGTTGCTGTAACAGCAACCAATCAAAAGCAATTGGCAATAATTCAAATTATAAGGAAGTAATATTTATTGAATAGAAGTTTCAATTATTGCCTAAAGTTCATGATTACTGTCGAAAATAAAATAAGACACTCATTTCCAGACTGGGAAGTTGAATTTGAGGAAATTCCATCGGATGACACCCATCCACAAAGCATTAATTTCACAGACTTGGAAACATAATTATTGCATGAGATTTTGCATACTGAACAGCAGGGACTGGATTACAGGAACAGATGGCAATAGGTCATACACACTTCCCAAAAAGCATAGAAAATATCGGTTGAATAATAGATCCAGGATTGACCTGGCAGCAAGCAGCTAGCATGCAAAGTGCAGTTAGGTGAACCTGTCAAACAACATCCAGATGTTTGTGCAGTTTTATCTCCAAAGGCTGCTGGCATCTGCTGCCCTTGTCTTACCATGTCGTAAGACACACAGTCATTTGTATTATTGTTACATACTGTGTAAATAATGGGACAAGAATTTTATGTGAAATTGTGTGGCAAAGACGCTCGATCTGCTGATCTATTGCGCTCGCCATTGCATAAGAAAATCAACACACACATCCATTAGACACCGAGCTCCATGGAACATTATCCCAGAAGTTGGAGCTTGCATTCCATGGAAATGTGGAGAAGATGGGAGACTCTCTGACTAATGCATACTCATCACACTTTCTTCTAAGCAATCACGTTTTTCCTTGATGACTCATTAGTCATCATCGACAATTGTCATTATTGTGGAGGGTTGTAGTGTAAACTGTTTCCCTGCCCACTGCTATGAAACATAATGCTGCTCACCCTACACCGTAGACTAACCAATAGTGTACCCCTCCCAATAGTATCAAGTCAATTAACCATGACCGATCACTCTGAATAATATCTATATTTGTATGTGTGTGTGTGTGTGTGTGTGTGTGTGTGTGTGTGTGTGTGTGTACAGTTAAAAGGTGTATGTCTTACTTAAATATAATTGTCTTTCAGTGAAATAATGTAGCTTGCCGCCATTTTTATGCATCTTTGCCATATGTATATAAATATCTTCGAATTTCGCAAAATTAATGCAACTTAGTATCTTTTCTATTTATCATCTTAATGTTACACCAAACATGTGAAAATAATGCATAACTTTGACCTATAATCATTTTTATAAGACCATTTTAATACTGTTCTTATTAAATCAAGAGGTATAATTCAATTTCATGGAAATAATGAATATCTTTGACTTTCGATTAAATTATGTGTATCTGATCTTAAAGTTTCCAAGTTATGTAATTTTTCATGTAATGTCTTGCACTAATTTTATGCATCATTGTAATACTATGCTCTGACTGTCTGGAGAAGAGGGAGAGGGCCTACAAAACACAGTCAAGCTAGTTAGATTTTTACGTATTTATTCAAAATACTTTCTGATTGATTGCCTTTTCTTCAATTCTTCACCGTGATTGGCAAGAAAGAGAAGGATATGGGGTGATTGTATAAAGCACAATTGAGTTATTTCCGCCATCTTGGATTTTTACGTTTCCTTCCATCATCGCCATCTTTAAGTTTTTAAATTCCCGCCATTTTTGTTTAATTTTCCATGTCTAGCAGGTTTGATTATTATTTGTCTCTTAGCGCATTTTGTATGCAGGGAAATTGGCCAGTTTTGGATTTCCTGCCATTTTTGAAATATACCTCTATCCACCATCTGGTACTTTTTAATTTCTTGCCAGCACCAGAAACTGCAGCAGTATGATTGTGGTGCCAGTAAATTACCTAGAAACCCCATAGTATCCGTACTCTCAGTTACAGGATTTTTTTGTCTTTTTACGCTTTTCTAGTAATCTTTTTCTTATGATTTCTAATTAATGTTTCTTAGTAATTTTACTTACCGCAAAAAGTTACATAGAACTGTTATTAAAATTACCTTCTTCATCAGCTATGAGGTTTTCTGTGGTTCATTTTTGTGAAAGCATTGGTGTTTTCAGTGCTGTTATATATATGTGTATATTAACAGTCGTTGGAAGTTGTCTCACACACGTCATCATAGTTTTCTTCCTTGGTTTTTCAGTCGTCTGTAATTGCTGTCTCTGTGTAAAGGGTGTTTTTGTTATTCACTGATGATACTGTGGTATTGTTGTGCTTTCGTGGCTTTTCGAATAAATGTTTCATTTTAAAACGGCATCTGCTGTTTTGTCAACAATGTAGCAAATGTGCTTAGCTGATAAAGTTTTCACAAAATGAGACAGTTGTAGCCGATTTCCACTATAACTGGACGTTGCAGCAGTGTATAAGACGACACAACGGCCGACAAAAGAAAGTAAAATGAAAAATTCACTGGGGAGGAAAACTTGGGAACTTGGATAATCATAATGAGACCTATCGTAGAATACGACGAAATCTTTGACGTCCTAAATGGTGAGCTGCTTAGGCCAAAAGAAAGTGGACGGAACGATGGAACCGATCCTGCTAACTTGATCAAGGCTAATACAAAAGCAGGGAAACGGCTAATTCTATCACTTGACACCACACCTTCTGTTGATGTTTGAGAATGCAAGACTGCTAAAGAGGTTCATAACCTCGTGTGGGAAGCATCTGGTGTTATATAGGCCATTTAACCAAATTTTTACGACGTACAAACTCAGCTTTCATTGTTAGACAAGCCGATTGAAGGTGATGACCTCTGTGCAAGATTTTTGTAAACGTTTCCCAGAGATTTCGATTACATTTTTATTATGTGGCATGATTTACCTGCTGAAAAGAAGGCGTGGAATAAGTTACAAAAACTGTGTATAAGTAATGAACCGCCAATAACAAATGGCGATGATGAAAGTGTTGCTACAGCAATGCTGTCGAAAAAGAAGATTAACAAACAGCAACCAAGACACAAACTTTCATGTGAAGCTGATACATTCAAAGCGTCTCATTATAAAAGGGATGAAGGTAGAAAATACTTCTCATGTCGTAAAGCAGGTCACTCACCATACTAGTGTACAACATAGTTGGTTTATTTCAAGTGTAAGAAAAAGAGCCACCAGTCAAATGCATGTACTACCACAGACAAAACTGAAGACCGTGGTATGTTGTTAAAAGGTGTAACATCAGTTGAATATTCGCGAAGTTGTAGTTTCACACATGGGTGTGGATAAAAAACTGAGAAAAAAGTTTTAATGGTGAGACGCAACAGTTTTTCTGTAGATGTAAATTCACTAGACTGTGACGAGTGGTACATTGACAGTGGTGCAACACTTCACATAACAAATCAACGTGGTTGGTACACCACGTGTGAACAGTTTGAAACTCCAAGAAAGACGAATAGTGGCAAGAACGGTGTGCAAATTGACATACATGTATTCAGTGGACAAAGCTGGACAGAACGATATTTTTAAGATGTTTTGTTTTGCCCTGATGGCTGCTGTAGCCTATTTCCTGTTTAAAAAAGCTGCACAAAGAGAAATAAATCAAATAGTCGGAAATGATGGCAAATCGTGGCTATTTTTCGAAAACAATATTCCAGTTCCTATTGCTATATCCAAGGGCGAAAATGAGCATGATCGTTTAGCTGTGAAGGTTGTTCGTCAAGAAAAGTCGTGCGTTGATGCTGAAATTGGTGACACTTCACAGAGAGAGCATGAGAAAATTGGTCATCCAAATAAACGCTACGTGCCCCCGTTTTTGAAGGATCATGGTATAGAAACAAAGATTGACAAGTTCTTTTGTGAGTGATATGTCGATGGTAAACATCATTGGCTAGTGTTCGGTAAAAGAGTGCAGAAACCCACTAAGCCTGGATTCCTTTAAGCAGATGGTTGTGAACCAATTTTAGAATAACATACCTTTTGGGATACAAAGATGAAGTTAAAGAAAAATTATCACTGTTCATTAAACTTATAAAGACTCAAAGCTGAGGTTTCTGTGAAAGAATTGCGTACATATGATGGCCAGGAGTTCCATAAAAAATATGTACACAAATCTGCTGACTCAGTTGGACTGGAACATTTGATTAGTGCATCATATATCCTTAGCAGAATGTCGTAGCTGAGCGGGAAAATAGAATACTTTGTGAGATGGTTCGTTCGAGGTCCTACTCTGTTGAATACCTGCCAACAGCATTGTGGGGTGAGGCTGTTCTGGCCACAACATACACTTTGAATTGGTCTGGTCCCACGATGATCAAAGGTAAAACTCCGATTGAAATAGTTTTGAAGAAACAGGATCGCTTGGCTAATTTGGTGATATTTGGAATGGAATGCTATGCTTGGATTGATGCTAAACCTTCAAAAGGATATGTGGTTGGTTATGATTATTGATGTTTGTGTATGTATGCAGAGGTGTAAAATTCAGTTGTAAACAATTACAGAAACCAGTTACTCAACAGACAAAAAGCATTGTTGACACATCAAATGGAGATGAAATTATTACAGAAAATAAAATTGTAAATGTTGATTTTGAAGAGGATATCGGTAGTCAATAGGATTGTATGAACAATATGTAGCAATAAGTGATGAA
The DNA here is from genome assembly GCF_023898315.1 of Schistocerca nitens. Classification (NCBI taxonomy): domain Eukaryota; kingdom Metazoa; phylum Arthropoda; class Insecta; order Orthoptera; family Acrididae; genus Schistocerca; species Schistocerca nitens. The sequence continues at coordinate 928,329,152 of NC_064615.1, forward strand.
AGGGTTACTAATCATTCATATGACACTAAACGACTAGTTAAGAGTACAGTAGAACCCCTCTAATCCGACCTTGGATGGTCCGTCACTCCGGTTAGTCCGACCATGCTCAGGCTCGCGAGCCTGTGCCGACTTGTCACTGACTGGACGCCTGTCGGGCCATTGTTGCGGTGTCTATCACTGTGCATTTTGTTATACTGTACGTTATTGTGCAGTTTTATCCTTTTCTGGGATTAGAAAACGTCGTTGTTTGCTTTCTTCCGTGTTCTCTACAGTACTTATTACTGTAGATTCACCCGGATTTCACACAACGATGCATAAAACGCTTTTGACATCGCCCTTCAATAAATCGAGCAGAATCCAATGGACGTTGTATCGATAAAAAAATTGGAGGGACACTGCAGCTATATCTAGAATAACATCTGCTAAACAAAAATATATCACTGACTTTTTTTTCCAAGTAATTAGTTTTCGTTTTTATTGTAAAAACAATGCATACAGTATAATCATTTCTTAGTTTATACATACAGTAGTTTATTTCTTTGTAAAAAATTTCTTTTTTATATACAGTGCTATAAACATTTTTTAGTTTACAGTATATATCATTTATACGTTATTAAGTACATTACAGTACTGTAACGTGTTTGTCGTTTTTCCTTTTAAAACCAATACATATTATAGTGTGTGTAGACGTTTTTTAGTTAATATATTGTTTAACACTGTGTAAAAAACATCTTTTTATATTACTGTAGGCGTCTTTTAGTTCTTAAATCGTTTAATTTTTTGTACTAAATCTCTTTTTATATTTTTTGCAATAAATATTAGATTTTTCGGATAATTCGACCTTTTTTTCGTTCCGACCATGGTCCCGGTCCCGTAGGTGATGGATTAGAGGTGTTCTACTGTAACTTGGAAGCAAGGAATGAAGACAGAGGAAGCTACAATTTATGTGAACAGCGAAATTTGAAGAAACCATCATTTTACTGTGAAGATTCATTCCACCAGCCAGGACTGATGCTTATTTGTGAGACACCAAGAACCCATAAAGAAGCAATACAGCCAGAAAATTCTGCAAAATGAAAGAAAATAATCGAGGAAGAAATGAGTGCTCTAAAAGGAAATAAAATGACTGAAAGTCGATAGGTCTTTGTTACAAAATTAAATGCAAATAATGAAGCATTTCGATATAATGCTAGACTGACGCGAAAAGGACATGTGCAACGTCTTAGAAAAGATCGTGTTGCCACATTTAGCTCTGCTGCAAGATTTGAGACGATGAGCTTTGTGTTGAGGGTTGCAATTCAGCATGAGTGGTGTACAAGGCAAATTGATGTAAGGACAGCAGTTCTCAACGGTAATCTGAAGGAGGAAATATACATGCATCATTCAGAGGGCTTTGACGATGGCTCAGGACATGTATGAAAATTACTGAAGACTCTGCATGGTTTAAAGAAAGCCACCAAATGCTGATATCATTGTCTTCTTAAATTTCTTTGACACTCGGCTAAACAGCAAGGAATGACCATCATAAAAGAATCAGAGTTCGCACAGAAAGATGTAAGTGTTCGCCTTTCCCGTGCACTGTTCGAGAGTGGAATAGTAGAGAAATGGCTTCGACGTGGTTGGATGAAGACTCTTCCAGGCATAAATTGCGAACTGCGGAATAATCATGAAGATGTAGGTGTAGAACACCTCTACCAATAACCCACAACCTCTCATATGAGCTGCTTTCCTTTGGCAGCATAAACGAAGGCCGCTATCAGACCGGCCGCGGTGGTGTCGCGGTTCTAGGCGCGCAGTCCGGAACCGTGCGACTGCTACGGCGAAGGTTCGAATCCTGCCTCGGGCATGGATGTGTGTGATGTCCTTAGGTTAGTTAGGTTTAAGTAGTTCTAAGTTCTAGGGGACTGATGACCACAGCAGTTGAGTCCCATAGTGCTCAGAGCCATTTGAGCCGCTATCAGGCTTGTTACCCATCGCAACATGTGACCTGGCATCTGCTCAGATTGCTGCAGCTAGGCCCGCTACTGTGTTGCTTGTCAGCGTAGTAAGCTTGGCCAGCATATCCATGCTCCCATTGGTGATTTCCCTGAGACTACAGGGAGTTTTACCCATGTCCATGTTGACATTATCAGGCCCTTTCCCATCTCTGGTGGCTGGAGTTATCGTTTAACTGTCATCAATCATTTCACATGCTAGCCAGAGACGACACCAATTCCTGACACCTTGGCTAAAACTATGGCACAATCAATCGTGAGCTCGCTTTGATTCCCCACTCCACAGCACCAAGAACTGCGAAGTTAATTTGAACCCAGCTGTTCAATGAGCTTGCCCAACACTGTGATACTCATCGTTGCCACATCACCTCATACCACAAAGGCAGCAATGGCATAGCACTTTTAAGGCTGATCTAATTTGCTATGACACAAAATGGAGTACAGCAGTCCCCATCATCTTTCTTGGCCTCCAAATCAGTTTCAAGGCTGATCTCAATACCTCAGTGGCTGAGCTGGTCTTCAAGGAACCCCATCATATACCTGAAGAATATGTCAAGCTCTTTGTTACCACTTCTGCCTCTGATTCTGGCCTTCCCTGATGGGCTGCACTCCTATACTGTATGTGTCCACTTAAAGCCGGCGTACATATTCCCGTCTGAGCCTACCTCTACACATTCCTCACCAGATGGCCTCACCACCGCCATCATGAGGATTACTACCACCACTACCTTCCCAGTCAGCACAACCACTGATCCAAGAGCATCGGTCCTTATCTGGGAGACACCTCCGCTTATCAGCCCAGTTCCCCCATACCTAGCTACTCCTGGAGTAGGGGGGGTGGGGGGGGGGAGGCGGGCAGTCACTGCAACTGCCAGTTGCATAGCTCATCTAGCCACACTACTATGATCTGCTGACCAAGTCATGAACTTACACTGCAGACCAGTGGGTGGCACTGACACCAGAGCTAGTCATGCTTCTAGTGTGATCCACAGTTCGCTGCTGCTAGTATGTGGATGTGCCAACCAACATAAAAATATAATGCAGGACTCCAATGATGGAAACTGCAAATTTGGTGTCCAGTTCTTACTAACAGTATTTTTGTCATATTGTGTGTCCAACTGAAGAGGGTCCAGCAGGATTATGGAGCAGACGTTTCTGATATGTCACCACTGCTGCAACTTTGCTCCACCTGTATATAATGCATGCTCAGACAGATACAAACACTGCCTTACTGGGAACCACCCCACCCCGCAGTACCCTCTCCTCTTTGATGACCTACCTTTCCCGACAACCTCAGTAAGGCCAACCACCTTGCCTCCCACCTATCCAATGTCTTTTCCATTCCAGATGATCCCCAGTTTGGTTATTCCCTCTACCCTGACGTCATCGAACGTACGGATGCCTCTGCTCCTCCCCTTGCTCCTAGCTTCCAGTACTTGGGCCACACACCACCATCTGAACTTAACACTCCCATCACTACACAGGACATCATTCTCACACTCTGCACTAAATACAACACCGCTCCTGGCCATGACCGTGTTACCTACCACCATCTCAAACACTGCCCTCCCTCCTTCCTTGCAGTCCTTGTCGACCTCTACAACATAATCCTTGTCTCTGGCTTCTACACCGACCTGTGGAAAACCTCCTGTATCCTGATGTTCTCCAAACCCAACAAGCCTCCATCTGATGCCTCCTCCTATCGCCCTATATGTTTCACCTCAGTGTTCAGCAAGGTAGTAGAATCCATCTTTACCCAGCACATCCATCACCACCTCCACCAACACCACCTCCTCCCCAACACCCAATGTGGCTTTCGATCTTCCTTCTCTGCTCATGACCTATGCCTCACTCATCTCCTCTCCCTCCAGCTTAACTCCTGTCGCTCCACAATTTTTGCCTCCCTAGATCTCAAAAAGGCCTACAACTGTGTATGGCATCCCGGTCTCCTGTTTAAACTCGAGACCTACGCCTTTACTATCAACTATGTCCATCTGATTGCCTCCTTCCTCTCTCACCATCACTCCTACATTACCATCCATAATGCCGACTCCCGCACCTTCTACCCCTCTGTGGGTGTGCCCCAGGGCTCTGTCCTCTCCCCTCTCCTCTACCGCCTGTACACAGCAACCCAACCCCCCCTCCGGCCCACCTCCTGCAGTATGCCCTCACTCCTACCCCTCAACAGTCCTGACACCTTCTCCAGAATCACCTCGAACTTTTTACCACATGGTGTAACCAGTGGCTCCTCAAAATCAACCCTTCCAAGACCCAGGCAATCATCGTAGGTCATACCACTCACTGCTTCTGTCTCCTTAGTTTTTCCCTTACCATCTGCGCTCGTCCTGTCCATCTTTCCCCCACCCTCACCTACCTTGGTCTCACCATTGACTGTCACCTCGCCTGGATCCCTCATCTCTGCTCTGTCCAATCAAAGTCCACAACTGCCTCCATCTCCTTAACTCCTCTCTGGATGGACATGGGACTTGAACCCCTCCACCATCCTCCACTCCTACAAATCCTTAATCCATCCCATCCTCTCTTACGCTAATCCCACCTGGATATCCGCCTCCCCCCCACATTCTATAAGCTCCACTAGATCCTAGAGCACCATGCACTCCCCCTCGCCTTCCGTATATGCCTCCCGCCCACCATGTGGATCCTCTATGACGTGATTCCTTTCACCCCTTTTGCTCCTTTTCCTAGAACATATCTGCAGCCTCTACATCTCCTGCCAACTTCATCCCCCTCATCCTTGGTTGCTTCTTTACTCTCCAACCCCCACCCACTGCTGCGCCTTCACCATCCTTTCCTGAGGTGCCTTCCTCTACTCCTCCTCCTGGATGATGCCCTCTCTCCCTCCATTTATCCCACCTATCAACTTTTATCCTCACCTTCCCCTCCCTCCCTCTGTCCATTTCCCAGGCACCCTCTCCTCCCCATTCCATCCTGTTTTTTCTCCGTGTACCCACTCCTTGACTACATTCTCTCCCCTCGAGTCATTTTTCCTTCGGTTCCACTGTCTTCCCCACTCCTTTTCTTGCTTCCACCCTGCTCGCCCCCCCTCCCCCCTTTGTTGTGTCCTCTCCGTCCATCGGCTCCTGCTACCCTTTTTGCTTTCCCCACCCTTTTTTCCCCTCATCCGTGCTGGTTCTCCCACCCCACCCCCCACCCCCCGATCTGCTTTAGGCTGTGGTGTGTTATCTTTGTCTCTAATCTCTGGTGCTTGTTTGAGTGTTTGGTGTTGTGTGCCCCCTTTTTAAAGTTTTGCAAACAAAAACCATACTTTCGCCATGTTTTTTTAATTGTGCCTATGTACTTACTGTATGTCTTCATTAGCATCGTCAACCTCGTGTTTTTTCTATTTTAACTTCCGCAATTTTCCGCCATTTTACTGTTTTATCGCCTTTACATATTGTTTGTCACCTTCCCATTATGCTTTTTAACTCTTCTATCGGCTGTAAAGCTGCGTATTAAGCTGTTGTCTGCCAGCCCTCAAATGAAATTAAATAAAGAAAAAAAAAAAAAGAGTTACAAGATGGGACAAGTTGATTTTTTATAGATGTCATAACAGTGTCGTGATTTCAGTGGTCGTTTGGGCGACAGGGTACGCTGTGGTTTCAGTGGTTACACAAGCGACATATTATATAATGCATTAATGATCGTTTGTGCGACAGCATGTTCAGTGGTCGCTCCTGCATTGATACAGTACCTATATAGTGACTGAGTGGTCGCCCTTCCCATCGGCGTTTCATGACATTGTGGTCCGTATGTGACAAGTTTTTTGTTCCAATAGTGATATCAATAAATGTTGACTTAGTGAACAACTGGGTCTTTTATCTACCAGAACGTATCTGTTACAATTTCCATGGAAATCTTCCAGAATACTTTTCAGTTTATTTAACATTTTAGAAATTGCATTTCATATTGCAATGAGGACCACCTACCACACACACTGTTAACTTATCAAGACAACGTGGCAACTGCCAAATAAATAAATGACGACATTTGACAAATTCTTGTGAAAAGAGGCTCTTTTCATGTTAACTTACCTGCTGACAGAGGTAAAGATTTACTCTAGCAACTTACAAACGAAAATTGTCTAGTGATGAAGTAATCCGCTGTGGGTGGCTCAGTTATTCTGCTTTAATAAATTCGATGTTTAATTTCTCTGGAAACTTTTCAGTGCGAAAACTATTGCATGTACAGGTATGAGGTAAGCCAGGTTTCCATAAGAGAAAAATATGTCTGGATTTCGGGGCCTACATAGAGAATCCGCAAACGATATAAATACATCACGTAACAATCAAGGAGAGAATTACACTTGGATTTACATCCAGGCAAAATGCTAGAGAGAAGAATCAGTGACTAATTTAGACCGAGACTGAACATTGGTATGAGGTATTAAAACGGTTGCTTTGCATAACACATCTTCTGGGGACATCGGTTAGTGCTTTGAGGAACAACAAACATCCTGTTTAAATAAAGTAACGTTAATTTCTTGCAACAGCAGACTGTATTTAAAGTTTTGTTATAGATCTTTTGCAAAGAGTACGTAATCATGCTTACTATCTCAGTAAAATAATACAAAATGATTCATCACAGCCGTTATCTATAAATATTAAAGATTAAATTTTAAATGAACTTAAAAAAAGTAAAGTACTTCTCATGTATCTTAGTCCAGTGCTGTTCTGAGCGGTTAACAAGATAAACTCATGACAAAGCGCAGTAGGCTTAAATCTGTGAGTTCTCTCGTGTTTGTCTTCTGCCTATGAGATGATTTTCCTTAAAGGTGCGCTGTTGTCACAGTCTCAGTTCTACACTGACGTTTCATCCAAGTAGCGTAATAAATGTGTCTACTACCGAAATCCTGTATTTCGCTAAGATAGTGTGGCAACAGTGTGCTCGGTACACGCAGACTAGGCTCTGGTGGTTGTTGCACTATAGGAATATCTTGTTATTGAATTGCACTTCAGATTAGCTATGTTAATAGTTTAGTCGCTGCCGTTTAGAATTTCGTAGTTAGTGAAGTTTAATTTTGGTGTATCTTAGTCCATCAAAGCTAAGTTGTTGTATTCATTTTTACGAAAATTCAGTAAATTTGCGTAGTTATTATTTTATTGTGGTTTACTTGTATTAAAATAATTGGAATTTTATGTCTTATCTCCTTTACAGTTATTACGATTAATCTCGGAGGTGTAGTTGTGATATTAGTATAAGTTTGTATAGGGGGAAAACATTTGCATCTAACATAAAATCTTCACCAGTTGACACTTAACATCAAATAATTTGCTCTTACTAATTGTGTGGACGTAACATTTCATAGATAATTTTAATTCTTTTTCATACATCAAGTTATTTTTCGTGAATAATTTTTGTTCTGTCGTAATTACCTAATTTGCACCAAGCACAGTATTTAAGCATGATACAGTGCACTTAAATTATGTAAGGCAGTTGTCAGTAAATAATTCGGATAAATTCTAGTGTCCGATTCCACTCGTCGGCTTTGATCAATGACGTCATACCTAAGACAAAGCCATTGCATAGAGGCAATCTATGAAAGTTACGGATCATACTCGTAAACAAAGGAATGTACTGCGATAAAATTGCACTCACATTTAACGCGATAATTATTTATGCACGATTTACGTCTAAACGAGTTGAAGATAACGAAAATAAATATGAACAAGACTGGAGAAAAATTTTCTCTGAGTAGAATTATTATCAAAATTTACGGGAGCCACAGAGAACCAATGAACTGCTTTTCAATGTAGAATATGGTGAAGTCGTACTTTATTTTAATATAAATTATTCACTCAAACGGGAGAAGCGCAGGAAAGTTGGGGTTTTGTGCGGGGAGAAACGAAGTTACAACAGAACAACTAAAAAATAAAGTGAATAATAACAAATACGAATTACTAACACCATATATGGAGACACCCACACCCTAAATCCTAAGAAAAGCACCGAGCGAGGTGGCGCAGTGGTTAAACACTGGACTCGCATTCGGGAGGACGACGGTTTAATCCCGCGTCCTGCCATCCTGATTTAGGTTTTCCGTGATTTCCCTAAATCGCTCCAGGCAAATGCCGGGATGGTTCCTTTCAAAGGGCACGGCCGACTTCCTTCCCCGTCCTTCCCTAATCCGATGAGACCGATGACCTCGCTGTCTGGTCTCCTTCCCCAAAACAACCAACAACCTAAGAAAACCAGGTACACAAGTAACGAAAGTCCATAGAAAGTAGCAAATATTGGAATCGATAACAAGAATTGACCTATATATGGGGTCAGTTCTAGTTCCTGATTCCAATATTACTAATATTTTCGCAGAAGTTCAGAGAGCAGTTACGAGGGCAGAAATTCTATTATATTGAACACACGTCCTGAAAAAACAGTCTAATTAATGAACCATCGAATAGTTGGAATCGAGAACTAGAATTGACATATATATGAGGCCAATTCTACTTACCAGTTCCAATGTTTATAGCTGTTGTAACAGTAATTCAGAGAGCAATTACAAAGGAAAAAGTAATATTACATTTGATACACCCGCAGAAAAAACTTATCCAGTTAATAAACAATCGAATAGTTGGAATCGGTAAGGTAAAGGCACCAGTAGTTAACACCTTAAGCAATGAAACTACTTTCATTTGATATTTATGAATGCAAGTTGATGTTGGGCACAAATACAATTAATCTTAAGGTTCTTTGATCTTTTGTGATTTGATATTTATTATAATTCACTATGTTAAGGTACATTAAATGGCAAATAAAAATTATAACAAAAGTATAAGTGCAGTCATCAGTAGCTGACACTAGAGAGACACGAAAGTTTCAATAGTTGACAGGAAAAATATTCATTAGTTGACACTAAATAAATAACTTTAGTCTACACATCAAAGTAAATACTGTTTTGGAATTCATATTTCAAATGTTCATTAGTGATATTTGAGAGTGGTAAAGGAAGCTTGTCAAGAAAGAAAATGTTAATATTACATTCAACCTATTCACAGATGAATTCATGTCCCTCTTTGAAGCAGTATTTCACAAGAAAACTATTAAAATTAACATCCAGAATTGCAAAATCAAACCCTGGATTACAAAAGGGATAAAAATTTCATGTAATATAAAAAATTGGTTATATATGTCACAAAGATGTTCTGAAGATCCTGCAATAAAATAACACTACAGATTATATTGTAAAATCCTAAAAAGAATTATAAAGTGCTCCAAAACCTGACATATTAAAAGTGAAATAGACAACTCTAACAACAAAATAAAAACCATCTGGGATGTCATCAAAAGGGAGCTGGGGGAAAAAGAGGTGAGTGTATCCAGCGTAGAAATAAGACAGTGCGATAATTTAATTAAAGAAACGAATGCAGTTGCAACAGTCTTGAATGAGCTCTTTCTAACAGCTTCTGAGAAAACTGGCTGTAGGGGTTCAGTCAATGAGGCTATGGACCTTCTGAAAGGATCTGGTCTGTGCAAAATTAATCAAATGCTCATAGCCCCAGTTACAGTCAGTGAAGTGAAATGGATCATCACTATAACGCAAACCAAAATGTCATCTGGCTTTGATAATATCGCCACAAAGGTACTTAAACATTGTCATAATGCCATTTGTGTAATACTTTCCCATATATTTAATGAATCCCTTCGACAAGGTATTGTCACTGATAGAAATAAGTATGCCGATGTGAAACCATTGTTCAAGAAGGGGGAAAAAACTGATGCTTCTAACTACCGCCCTATATCCCTCTTAACATGCTTCTCCAAAGTTCTCGAGAAACTGATGCATAGGAGAATTGTAGAACACCTGAATTTCCACAAGGCTCTTAGTCAATGCCAATTTGGTTTCCAATCAGGCCTGTCAACTGGTGATGCCATATTCTCCTTTACTAATAATGTTCTACAAGCAATGAACAATAAATTGGTTTCAGTTGGTATTTTTTGCAACTTAACCAAAGCCTTTGCTGTGTGAGCCATGAAATCCTCCTTTCAAATGCAGCCTATTATGGTTTAACTGACACCATGGGAACGTGGCTTAGATCATACCTGACTGACAGAAAGCAGAGGGTGTTGCTGAATCATGAAGGTGGCTCAATAGCTTCATCTGGCTGGGGAACAGTTAGTGTAAGCAAGACGCAAAGTTTGGTGCTTGGCCCTTTACTCTTTCTTTTTTTTATTAATGACCTTCCTCACTGTTCTAAGGCTACCATCAAATTTACTCTTTGTGCTGATAATACATCCCTTGTAATTGAAAAAACACCTGAAAATGATATTGCATCATCTGCCAACTTGGTGTTCTATGACCTCCATAAGTGGTTCAGATGCAACGTCCTAACTTTAAATAAAAAAAAAAAAAAAAAAAAAAACAGTTTATACATTTCCATGGGTCTCACAAAGTAAAGGATGACATGAGTCTCAGCTGTAATGATCAAGAAGATATACATCAAGTTTATTCAACAAAATTTTTAGGCCTCCACATTGACAATAAATTAAATTGGTCTTGCCATATTTTCGACTTGAGAAAAAGACTTAGTTCAGCAACTTATGCTCTACGTACAACTGCTACCGGTAATAGTGATGCTGTTAAGGCTGCTTATTTTGGCTACTTCCATTCATTGTTCTCCTATGGCTACATATCCTGGGGTAACCAACCAATGGCAAATAAAGTATTTGTAGCTCAGTAGAGAGTAATTAGAATTATATGTAGAGTTAACAGGAATCATTCATGCAGAAATCTTTTTAAAAAACACAAAATATTAACAATGACCTCACAACATATCTTATCCCTTATGTGCTTTTCAGCTAAGAACCTACACATGTACAAAACCAATACTTCTTACCATGACTATGACACAAGAACAAAACATGACTTCCATATTGACAGAAAAAACTTGAGTCTGATACAAAAGGGAGTATACTACTCAAGCACAAAGGTGTTTAATGCTCTCCCGTCTGACATAAAAAATCTTACCAGTGAAATGCCAAAATTTAAGAGTAAATTGAAGGAATATCTTCTCGAAAAAGCATTTTATTCTCTTAATCAATTCTTTAATGTAACATTGTAACTTAGATGTAATACCATACTTTACTTGTAATATTTGCTACAACTTACACCAGTATGGGAATTCATATTCAGGCAATTGGCACTATCAAATTCCTGCTAGTGTATAGTTTGTAATATGGAAAATTGTAATTTATTATTTTATCATTTTATACCTCTGTTTTACCATAGAAAATGCTTAAGCCTGTAACTATTAACAAACTTTGTTTCTTATACGCCAATTGCAATTTACATTTGTTAGCATATACAAGTAGGCTACTGTGTTAATTTGTATTGTGACTCGTTCCATATCCATGCAATTCTTTTGTATACCGCATCTAGGGAACATGAATAAATAAATAAAATAAAATAAATAACCTGTGATGGACTAGTAACACTAACATCATTTTCATCAACATAAAAAACTTTTTTCTGACAGTTGCAAGAGTTTAGAGCCATTTCTTCTATTTCACCATCCTCAAACATACGTTGAACAATGCAAACACATTTGAAATATCTCTTCTTTTCAGGAAAAGAAACCAGAAGAAATTCGCCATTTTTATAAAATTTATTCGTATTTTCTTCTTTGTTTGCTGTTTCTTTTTCTGTTATAATTGTTTGAACAGAATTGTCGTCTTCCTTGCCATCAGATGTCTGCGAATCACTATCAGGGAGCATACTAATCTCATCCATACTGCTGCCTGACTCACTCCATTCTTCACCTTCAGAATCTGAGGACACTGAAATTGTTCTTTTCTTGTGCACTTTTGGCTTTCTACGATTCTCTGCTTTAGTTTGCTTCTTGAGTTTCTTAGCAATCTCAGACTGTTCTTTCTTCAGTTTTCGTGCTTCTGCTCTCTCAGCTTTTTATCTTTCTCTTTGTAGCTTCAGTTGTTTGTTCTTATGATGATATTCCTGCCACTGATTGGATGTCACAACACTTGGAAGTTTTTCTCTTAATCTTCTTTTCCATTGTTTTCCTGTATTCTGTGGCCAAAATAATGCACGTTTGAATGGGGAGGGAATTAGTTGGTCCCCTGATTTCCTATTAATATTTCCACTAAAAGCACACTGAGGAAAATCAGAATTTTTCGTTGAACTCTTGGGTGTGACACACTGTCCTGTTACATTAGCCTCCTCTCTTTCTTTATTTTTGTTGTTGCCTGCCAAGCTTTTCATGTCTTCCTATTTTTTATTTTCGATTACTTCATTATTTTGTTTCTCATCTGGATGGACATTTCCTTCCTCTACTTTTTCATTTTGATTCGCCACACAGCTGATTGTGTCATCAACAGTCTGGGAAAGGATAGAATTATGACAATCATTTTTAATTTCCATCCAAAGCAAAAACAAAGATTGGTCATTTATAGTTCCTTCCCACACATCATTTGAAGACTGAAAACATGAAGGTTTATCTTTCCCAATGAATGTTTCTAGAACCTCTAATCCAACTCTTAAGTTTAATTTTTTAGAAGTGGCAATTCTGTGAGTAGTAAGTATAACATCATCACTCACTGATGGAATTTCTGAGTAATCTACAGCCTCTGGATTCCATGGAACAAGTCCTGTTCTCCTAAATCCATTCTGCAGGACAGACGGTTTAATGAACTAATCCAAAGTTTTTTCCAGTAAGGGTGCAAAGTGGATCTTCTTAAGCATTGGTTGATCCAAATGTTCCAATGTCCATTGATGTACCTTATTTTTCCAACTTTCCTTTAACAAATGAAAGACAGCAACATCCATAGGTTGAAGAAGATGTGTGGAATTTGGAAGCAAAGCTACAAGTATTATCCCATGCTCATTACAAAACTTACTAGTGTGTATGGTGAGATGTGATGCATGGCCATCAATAAACACAATGACTGGCAGTGGTATTTTCTTTTCTAGGAGGTAAGGATGGAAAACATTCATTATAAATTCAAAGAATAATGGACCTGTCATCCAACCTGTTTCAGATTTACCTATTCCCCAATATTTTGGTACACTTTCTGCTAGTTCCTGTGGTATTCTAATGTATTTAAACACCGTCAATGGAGGTACTAAATCACCATTTGCATTTCCAGTCAACAAAACCATTAGACATTCTTTCTCATCTCTATTCACTTGCTGGTACACATTTTTTCCTCCTTTCAGGGCCAACACTTTGTTTCCTTTGGGGTTCAGAAAGAAAGCAGATTCATCTAAATTAAAAACTCTTTCGGGACTTTGAAGAATTGACCTAAAATTGTTCTCTGTTAAATAGTTATCTGTCTCATCAAATCAGTTTCTTATAGCTTCCGGCTTTACTCCCGCCCTGCTTGATGTCAGATTTTGTGACATTTTAATCCCAATATTGGGATGGCGCATCAGAAAAGCATTGTACCAAGTTTTCCCTGGGCAGTTACAAACATTTCAGTTGTTCAATCAGGTGCTGCACATTGTCCAGAAGTTCGAGTTTTGTTATGGCGGATCCGGTCTTAGCCATAGTACAAATACAGTGTACTAATAAATCCTCCTCTTCTTTGGTAAGAACTGAATCAGGACCCATGCGACGATTTCTAGGTGTCTTCCCTCTGGCTTTGTACATTAAAGTAATTCGAGGAACCGAGAAACTTTTTGCTGCTCTAGAAATAGGCATTCCATTAAGTACTGCATCGATGGCAAGCTGCATTTGTTCCTCTGGATAACTGAGCATCTTCCCTTTTACTGGTGGCTTTATAATGCCCTAAATAATATAAAACATAATGTCAGAAATTCACATTACTTGAATGCCAGTAGATGACGTGGTAGGAGCTAGTGGCTGACATAGGGTGTCAACTACTGGATCTATACATGCAATGATAAATTTAACACAAACTCCACAGAGCTAAGCTTATGAGGATACAGGGAATGAAAAAGGTATTAAAAAAGTTGTGGGGCTCAGTAATTGACAAATGTGTCAACTACTAAAAATAAGGAACATATTAACACCAGTACTTGACATCTGATCCCTGACCATACCATAACCTAAATTCACCAATATTTTACAAATTTGCTTACTTTGTTTAATACTGAAACCATCTAAAAAACTATACACAAGAAGAAAAAAATATGAAACCCACCCATACCTAACAAAATGAAGCTTGTACATTTTACTACTTTCATAAATGCTGAAATACATGATAACCTTTAGGAACACACTTCCTCCGACAGTATTCATCCTAATGGCCTTGCAACATTGAAATCCTTCTTTTTTTCTGTCTGACAACAAATTTTGCATCCCCCCCCCCCTCCCAATTTGTACATGCCCCATCTTGTAATTTTGAAACACAGAACTGTGATTTACGTGCAAACAATAACCCTTGTCTCCCGATCCCTTGTAGGAAGCAAACCCATCTGAAATTACTATTAGACCTTCTCCCACACATTCTTCAATTAAAGATGTTAACACTTCTTTCATAAAGTTCGGAACGACCCTAAATACAAAATTAGCACAATCCCATCCAGAAATTAAAACTCCAAAAACCCAACAACCTCATCCCCTCAGTCACACTTTTTATTTCCAAAATGAGATTCACGTACTTCAACTGTAACCCTTGATGTCCTCAATGACCCCCTGTATTTTATAAGTTCCCTTCAGACTTTTCTACTAAATGTAAACCATTCAACTACCATGCCTCATGCAACCCCTGTTTCATGCATGACAGATTTAGAAGAATATTCACAGTAAAAATAGAAAGTTAGCTTAACTATTACTTATAAATTCAGCCCTGATCTTTTGAACCAGGTTCTTCTGCCTATAGACCTCTCTACACAAGTTTTTTTTTTTTTTTTTTTTTTTTTTTTTCATCTCAACATATGTTCATTGGAAGTTCTTGAAGATGGAACCTTTCTGAACACCATATAATTACCACAAACATTGCGCTTGCTAAATTCTGCAATAACACCCAATGACTGTAAAAATCTTACAGTTGATTTACAGTCAATCATTCTGTCTTATTTATTTATTTTATTTAGTTACTTCAAATTCCATGAATCCATATAGTGATAAATCACAAGGACGCGGAACACGTCAGGTTCACATCTTTACAGATAGACAACAAACATTAGTATAAATTACAAGAATGTAGCAATCTTGTGATTTAAGCTTAAGGGGCTACCTAAAATTAAATAGATACAGTTCAGGTAAACATGATGTAAACTACTGAAAATAACTTTTGGCACAGAAAAAAGAAAATACTTACACTGATCATCTTAGACAGCAAATATGAATTACAGCTAACATAATATAAACAGAGACTAGAGTATGAAAAGGAAATACAATAAAAAATTACAAAGACACTGGTTAAACCTAGTCTGCAGGTACTCACCAAGAGAGTAGAAGGACTTATCCATAAGGTATTTTCTTAATTTAAATTTAAATTGGTAATTAATGTGGGCTTTGATATCAGATTGAAGAGAATTGAAAAGTTTAGTGGCAAAATAGTGAACACCTTTGTGTACATTACTTAGCTGTTTTAGATCTCTGTGTAAATCATTTTTATACCGTGTATTGTGATCATGGTATGCATTATTTAATGTTAAAAGAGAATGGTTATTCAAGACAAAAATCATCAAGAAAATAAGTACTGACATGTGGTGGTTAATATTTGGAGCTTACGGAACAGGTTTCTGCAAGAATATCTTGGATGAACACCATTATGATTCTAATTGCTCTCTTTTGTGCAGGAAAGATCTTTTCGGCTTTTACCCCAAAACAATTATACCATAAGACACAATGGAATGACAATAGCCAAAGTAAGCTGCTTTGAAGGCATTCATATCCCCAACAGGGGTAATTACACGCAGGATGTAAGTTGCTACACTCAGTCTCTTATAAAGATCTAGAATATGCCCAGACCAGTTTAACTTGTCATCAGTTATTACGCCCAGAAGCTTAGAGGTGTCAAGGAGCATTTTCACTGTAAACACAAGTGGCTGACCCATAAAGAAAAGCAATTGTGTAAGAAATCAGAATCTTATAAATCATGAATACTTTCATTAACAAAAGATACCAAAAAGAAATTACTATATGAAAACAAAACAATATACATCAGATTTTTAACATACACACACAATGAAGACATCCAGAGAAAGCATTGAACATTCATAACTACAAACTGCCACATAAGCAAAATAACTCACACATTATGTCATTGGCTAAAGCCGATGGGTGGAATCGGACACTAGAATTGACCCAATAATTCTCATATTAATCATTTATCAGAAAAGCCCTTTTATAATAGGGCCTACCCTTAGGTGCTATTTCTTGAACAAAGCTTTGACAGTGCTGGTAATCAAATACCAGACTGTCACAATGGGCAAGTGAGCAAACTGCCGTAGAATCATCTGAAATGGAAAATACTTGAGGAATGCAGAATTATTTTCGTGTAGAATGGTGCTTGTCAATTGTGGAGCTGCAATGATTGTCACTACTGCTGCTAAATACGTTGAAAAAGAGCAGCTTAATTTGAAACTTCAAGATGATTTGGCAGTGCAGTAGTGCAAGTAGAGTTAGCTGCTTTGACTGCTGCAGGATGCAGTAGTAATGTTTGGTCTAGCCCAGAAGACTAGATTACAATCAGGCCTTCCAAATCAGTGGAAATATCAAGGAGGCATTGCAAGTTTGATTCCTTCAGTGTAGGTGTGTCCGGTAGCTTCAGTGCTTTGGAGACTAAGGACAAAAGTATTCAGATGACCCAAGAAATTCTGCAGAGTCTGACAGACACAGCATAAAGGCAAGGCAAGTATAGGAAGAAATAGTATCATTGATACAAAAGGTCTTCTTGCTAGGTAGTAGATTTGGAAAGGAAATTTCCAGCTGGTTCAGAACTCTTTTACCAGATGACCAGTACTTTTAAGCCAAATGCAGGGCTCAGTGATGTCATATGTGACTGAGGCTCTTTGAGGAAGGGTCCTGAAAAAGAAGAACTTCTAATAATAGTTGGAGCTTGAGGTAACACTTTGGACCATAACCTTACACATACAACTGAGGATGACATCAGATGTATTGTTGAGAATACTTCTAGTGTGAAAACCATGTTACTCTTTGAGTGATAAGATAAGCTCTGCATGAGCCATTCTGTGAACTGTGTTAATGCAGAGCTTGGAAAATCACATAGGGAGAGGGATGTTCATACAATCATGTGACTGATGCATCGGTCCTCAATCAGTCATGTCTTACACAGTGTATAGCCTGGTTTGCATATGAATGCTTCTGGTAAGAGGCTGCTTGCATAGTGAATTGCCATAAGCATCCAGTCTGACCAAAGCAGTGTCCATCATATCCCAATGATTTTTAATGTGTTCACTAGAGTATTTTTAGGGTAAGTTCATATGAAAGAATGAGCTGCAGAGTAAATATAGGTACATTTGATATTGTGTAAATTCTGTAGCTTGGCCTACGCCAAGGATATTATAAAATGTATGGAGAGCCTTCCATCAAAAGATCAGAAGCTTCACAAATAAAAAAAAGAAGAATTTATTACTTCCATTCAGGAAAATGAAAAGGATATTGGATCTTGAGCAACCTTGTGCATATCTGAATGTCATGCAGAAATCATTGAAATAGAACAGTTTCATCTTGATGGTCACAAGCAAATATCATACTACTTTGGAGCCAATGAAATGAATTGAGAAGTGACTTATATAATGGTCTGCCCCAATAATGCAAGTGGAAACACGCTAGCTTTTAGTACTGACAGTTTACAGACCAACAGCACAAAGTATCTGAAGTTTCACAAAGCAAATGGAAACAATTAAAATTTATGCAAACTTAATTAGAAATTCATTTTTTGTAGAGACAACATTGACCTTACGTCAGATAGTACTGAGGGCACCTACAAATGTTGATATCCAGCTTTGGATTATTTTCCATAGCAAAATTCCCTTTGAGGATTGAAGGAAATTGTACAACAACTGTTGACTATTGGTTTTCAGACAACAACCTGGAGGAAGAGCCAAGTAAAACCAGTAGTCAGTGGTTTATCTGACACTGATGGTCAATTGTTAACAATCAAGTTCACTGACCGGTTTGGTACAGTTGACAGAAGAAAATCATTGCATCACAGAATCATAAACAATGACTTGATCATTGTATTTGGAGATAAATTATGATAATAATATTTTATTTTGGCCATTACAGCAATAGACATTACACATATCTACAATACAATTGATAATTTGAAAGAAACAACAACTTGTTATTAGTGTCACAATATTTTATTACAGTTGAAGTATTCATTTATGTCATAGAATGGTTGGGTAACTAATCAGTCATTCAGTATTTATTTGAATGCTTGTTCATGTAATTCTCGTACAGATTGTGGAATCTTATTAAATAATTTGTGCCCCATGACTTCATAGCTGTTCAGTGATTTGGATAATCTGTGGTATAGCAACTGTTCCATCTTGTATTGTAATTATGTAGACTTTCTCTACGATTTTGTTTCCAGTACTTTTCTTTTTTGTGAAAATTAAAACATAGTATATATATAAGTTTATTACAGTCATGATCTTTTGTTCACAAAACAATGGTTTACAGCATTGCTTATAGGAAGAACCATAATTAACCTAATAGTATTCTTCTGCAGTATTAAGATGCTGAGCATACAACTTGAGGACCCCCACAAAATAATACCATATGTTAGAATGCTTTGGAAGAAAGAAAAAATAGGCTGTTCTAACATACTTTACAGGCACACAGTCCATGAGTCACTTTAATGTATAGATCACTCTTGATGGCTTTCCATTTTCCCCAAGACAATTTATCATCTAAATATACACCCAAAAGCTTAACATAACTTCAATAATCTGATGGAAACTTGCCTTTCAAGTTAAAGACAATGTGCTGTGATTTGTTATCACTCAGTAACAAACCATTTGCTTTAAACCAATTGGATGCTTGATCCATTGTCCTTGCAACAAAACTTTTAAGGCTGCTGAGATCATTACTACAGTGAAGAATAGTTGTATCATCTGCAAATAGCACTGCACCAAACATTATAAATTGTGGCAGATCATTAACCACTATCAGCAACATAAAGGGCCCAGTACAGATTCTTGTGTAACACCTACCTTAACTTGTTCTATACTCACCATTTCCTTGCCAACACAGACAACTTGCCCATGGTTCTGTAGATCTGATTTTAATAGCTTAACACTGTTACCTGCAATGACATACAATTACATTTTTGTCAGAAGTGGTGTGTGCTCCACACAGTCAAAAGGTTTACTTAAATTACAAAAAGAAACTTGAGCAAAGTCTTTATCCTCAAACACTTGATGTACATATTTGACTACATTGTCTACAGCATGAACAGTCCACAAGTTTTTCCTACACCATACTGTGATTCACTAATTATTCCTAGATTTTCAAAGTAAAGAGATAGCTATTGATAAATTACAAATTCCTGTTCTTTAGAAGAAGACAATACTATAAAAATTGGCCTGTAACTTGAAGGTGAATCAGTATCTCCATTTTTATATACTGAAAATACTGTAGACACTTTTAGCTCATCAGGAAAATGTCCCTCAGATATACATTTGTGTATACAACATGTTAAAAGATACACAATCCACTCTATTACTTTCTTCATTATGTTGCAAGATATGTCATATATATCTACACAATCTAATGGTTTCAACTGTTATACTATTTTTAGGATGAGACTAGGTGAGACCTCAGAGAAGGCATACATTCTTGTATTAGCTGGTGTTTTACAAACATTTTTTGAAAGAATCTCTGATGAACTAACATCAGGTTTGACAATATCATTCCCTGCTTAGTCAACCAATTTCATAAAATAATCATTGAAATTTTGGGGAGCTACATTAATCTTCTTATTTATTTCATTTTAATCAACACTATATATTTGTTTCATGCTGCTTTGCACTTATTTGGTGAAATTCTCAATACTGCTGGAAATGTGTTCTTTTTTGGCTTCCTAATGGGAAGAACATTATGGAGAAATTTGTAAAGTGGAAGTGGACAGTATTAGTGGAATATTTAACTCAGTCTTTGACATATTCCTGCAGTGCTTTGAGTACTGTTTTCCCCATAAAATAAATATGGGCAAAATTGAACAGAAGCTAGGATAAAGAGTGAATAACTCCTAGGATTAATATATCTTGTGCTAGGAAGAGAGATGCCTTCATAACTCAGAGAACTAATGGTGGTCAAAACTTAAAACTCCATTACCATCAGTATTGTTGAATCCTCCACTCTTTTCATTACAAAAGCAAAACTCATGTACTGTACTCAAAAAATGAAATGGTGCAAGAATAAGGCAAAAGCTATTCAGAACATTATTAAACAAGAAACAAAAAAGCTAGCACCTAATTCAAATGAAACTAAACACTCACTATAATTCAATGATTACTTCCTCACAGTGGCAGCAAACACTGCATCCAGTAATAAACAATGGAATACAGATGCATTAGATTTACTTGATAGACACTGCATGCACCACCAAGCACCACCAATAGACATTAGTTTCAAAAACATAATTCCTATGGAGATTACAGAATTCATTAGGTCATTAAAAAGTAGGACTTCTGCTGGTTGTGAAGGTGTTACTGTCAGAATATCAAAATATTGTGCTGACTTGATAGGATTACCTTTAAGACATCTTTCTTATCACTCCATGACTTTGGGCAGATTTCCCGATGGACTTAAATATGCTGTATTAACACCCACCTATATATCTCAAGACAAACAGAGCACCTCTAATTCCAGACTTGCATAGCTCCTTCCAGTCTTTTCAAAAGTATTTTATTGAGCACTCCATGATAGAATACTGACTTAGTTAACTGATTAGAACTTGTTAACCACCTCTCAGTCTGGTTGTTGTTACGAATTCTCCAGACAAAAATAATATAACACATCACATATTAAATAATGACATGGGTGAACAAGAAAAATTATCCAATTGGTATATAGTGTGACCTTGCCAATTGTTTATATGGATAACAAAATTCTAGTTTGAAAACTAATGTGTTAGGACCGTAAATGGCATTCCTCTTGCATGAGTGAAATCTTACCACATTAACAGAAAGTCTGACAGAATGTTTCAGACATGAAAATGACTTCAGAATGGGGGAATATAGTGTAAGGCATGCCACAGGGATTGGTACTGTGCTCACTCTTTTTCTAACCTACACAAATGATCTTCCTGTGACTTTAAAGCACAGTTCAATAACTGTTTTCTATCAAAATTTCAAGTTCCAGCTACATCATTGATTTACTTCTTGTTGTTTTCTCCATCTAGACTGTGCATTTGTGGATTCCCTCACAACCACCAAGTGAGATGGCTGTGCCAATTCTAATGTACCAGACTTGCATTTGGGAGGTGAGGGGTTGATTTCCCCTGGCCACCCTGACTTGGCATTCCGCTGACTTTCTGTCCTACACTTATTCCTACCCTAATTTCTTTTATTATAGAGATCTTACTGCTAAGTAATATGTATATGTACAGGGTGGTCCATTGATAGTGACCGGGCCAAATATCTCACGAAATAAGCATCAAACAGAAAAACTACAAAGACCGAAACTCGTCTTGCTTACAGGGGGAAACCAGATGGTGCTATGGTTGGCCCACTAGATGGCACTGCCATAGGTCAAATGGATATTAACTGTGTTTTTAAAAAATAGGAACCCCAATTTTTTATTACATATTTGTGTAGTGCGTAAAGAAATATGAATGTTTTAGTTGGTCCACTTTTTTCGCTTTGTGATAGATGGTGCTGTAATAGCCACAAATGTATAAGTACGTGGTATCACATAACATTCCCCCAGTACAGACAGTATTTGCTTCGTGATACATTACCCGTGTTAAAATGGACCATTTACCAATTGCGGAAAAGGTTGATATCATGTTGATGTATGGCTATTGTGATCAAAATTCCCAACGGGTGTGTGCTATGTATGCTGCTCGGTATCCTGGATGATATCGTCCAAGAGTCTGGACCATTCGGCGGCTAGTTACATTGCTTAAGGAAACAGGAAGTGTTCAGCCATATCTGAAATGTCAACCATGACCTGCAACAAATGATGATGCCCAAGAACGTGTTTCAGCTGCTGTTATGACTAATCTGCACATCAGTAGCAGACAAATTGCGTGAGAATCGGGAATCTCAAAAATTTCGGTGTTGAATGCTACATCAACATTGATTGCACCCATACCATATTTCTTTGCAGCAGGAATTGCATGGCAATGACTTTGAATGTCGTGTACAGTTCTGTCACTGGGCACAGGAGAAATTACGGGACGATGGCAGAATTTTTGCATGCATTCTATTTAGCGATGAAGTGTCATTCACCAAGAGTGGTAACATAAACCAGCATAATGTGCACTATTGGGGGCAACGAAAAATCCACGATGGCTGTGACAAGTGGAACATCTGTGACTTTGGCGGGTTAATGTATGGTGCAGCATTATGGGAGGAAGGATAGTGGGCCCCCATTTCATCGATGGCAATCTAAATGGTACAATGTATGTTGATTTCCTAGTAATGTTCTGCCGATGTTACTACAAGATCTTTCACTGCATGACAAAATGGTGATGTACTTCCAACATGATGGTTGTCCGGCACATAGCTCACGTGCGGTTGAAGTGATATTGAATAGCATATTTCATGACAGGTGGATTGGTCATTGAAGCATCATACCATGGCCCGCACGTTCACCGGATCTGATGTCCATGAATTTCTTTCTGTGGGAGAAATTGAAGGATATTTGCTATCGTGATCCACCGACAACGCCTGACAACATGCGTCAGCGCACTGTCAATGCATGTGCGAACATTACAGAAGGCGAACTACTCGCTGTTGAGAGAAATGTCGTTACATGTATTGCCAAATGCATTGAGGTTGATTGACATCATTTTGAGCATTTATTGCATTAATGTGGTATTTACAAGTAATCATGCTGTAACAGCATGCGTACTCAGAAATGATAAGTTCACAAAGGTATATGTATCACATTGGAACAACTGAAATAATATGTTCAAACATATCTACGCTCTGTATTTTAATTTAATAAAACCTACCTGTTACCAACTGTTTGTCTAAAATTGTGAGCCATATGTTTGTGACTATTACAGCGCTATCTATCACAAAGCAAAAAAAAAAAAAAAAAGTGGTCCAACTAAAACATTCATATTTCTTCACGTACTACATGAATATACAATAATAAATGGGGGTTCCTATTTAAAAAAAACACACAGTTGATATCCATTTGACCTATGTCAGCGCCATCTCGTGGGCCAACCATAGCGCCATCTGGTTTCCACCTTCAAGCTAGACAAGTTTTGTTCTATGTAGTTTTTTCGCTTGACGCTTATTTCGTGAGATATTTGGCCCTGTCATATATATATATATATATATATATATATATATATATATATATATATATATATATATATATATATATATATATAACAAAGATGGTGTGACTTACCAAACGAAAGTGCTGGCAGGTCGATAGACACACAAACAAACACAAACATACACACAAAATTCAAGCTTTCGCAACCAACGGTTGCTTCATCAGGAAAGAGGGAAGGAGAGGGAAAGACTAGGATGTGGGTTTTAAGGGAGAGGGTAAGGAGTCATTCCAATCCTGGGAGCGGAAAGACTTACCCTAGGGGGAAAAAAGGACAGGTATACACTCGCACACACACCCATATCCATCCGCACATACACAGACACAAGCAGACATTTGTAAAGGCAAAGAGTTTGGGCAGAGATGTCAGTCGAGGCGGAAGTACAGAGGTAAAGATGTTGTTGAAAGACAGGTGAGGTATGAGCGGCGGCAACTTGAAATTAGCGGAGGTTGAGGCCTGGCGGATAACGAGAAGAGAGGATATACTGGATGCCAAGTTCCCATCTCTGCAGTTCTGACAGGTTGGTGTTAGTGGGAAGTATCCAGATAACCCGGACAGTGTAACACTGTGCCAAGATGGGCTGGCCGTGCACCAAGGCATGTTTAGCCACAGGGTGATCCTCATTACCAACAAACACTGTCTGCCTGTGTCCATTCATGCGAATGGACAGTTTGTTGCTGGTCAATCCCACATAGAAAGCTTCACAGTGTAGGCAGGTCAGTTGGTAAATCACGTGAGTGCTTTCACACGTAGCTCTGCCTTTCATCGTGTACATCTTTCGGGATACAGGACTGGATTAGGTGGTGGTGGGAGGGTGCATGGGACAGGTATTACACCGGGGGCAGTTACGAGGGTAGGAGCCAGAGGGTGGGGAGGGTGGTTTGGGGATTTCATAGGGATGAACTAGAAGGTTAGGTGGACGGCGGAAAGACGCTCTTGGTGGAGTGGGGAGGATTTCATGAAGGATGGATCTCATTTCAGGGCAGGATTTGAGGAAGTCGTATCCCTGCTGGAGAGCCACATTCAGAGTCTGATCCAGTCCCGGAAAGTATCCTGTCACAAGTGGGGCACTTTTGGTTCTTCTGTGGGAGGTTCTGGGTTTGAGCGGATGAGGAAGTGGCTCTGGTTATTTGCTTCTGTACCAGGCCGGGAGGGTAGTTGCGGGATGCGAAAGCTGTTTTCAGGTAGTTGGTGTAATGGTTCAGCGATTCCGTACTGGAGCAGATTCGTTTGCCACGAAACCACATTCCCTACCCTCTGGCTCCTACCCTTGCAACTGCCCCCGGTGTAAAACCTGTCCCATACACCCTCCCACCACCACCTACTCCAGTCCTGTAACCTGGAAGATGTACACGATCAAAGGCAGAGCTACGTGTGAAAGCACCCACGTGATTTACCAACTGACCTGCCTACACTGTGAAGCTTTCTATGTGGGAATGACCAGCAACAAACTGTCCATTCGCATGAATGGACACAGGCAGACAGTGTTTGTTGGTAATGAGGATCACCCTGTGGCTAAACATGCCTTGGTGCACGGCCAGCACATGTTGGCACAGTGTTACACCGTCCGGGTTATCTGGATACTTCCCACTAACACCAACCTGTCAGAACTCCAGAGATGGGAACTTGGCATCCAGTATATCCTCTCTTCTCGTTATCCGCCAGGCCTCAACCTCCGCTAATTTCAAGTTGCCGCCGCTCATACCTCACCTGTCTTTCAACAACATCTTTGCCTCTGTACTTCCACCTCGACTGACATCTCTGCCCAAACTCTTTGCCTTTACAAATGTCTGCTTGTGTCTGTGTATGTGCGGATGGATATGGGTGTGTGTGCGAGTGTATACCTGTCCTTTTTTCCCCCTAGGGTAAGGTAAGTCTTTCCGCTCCCGGGATTGGAATGACTCCTTACCCTCTCCCTTGAAACCCACATCCTTTCGTCTTTCCCTCTCCTTCCCTCTTTCCTGATAAAGCAACCGTTGGTTGCGAAAGCTTGAATTTTGTGTGTATGTTTGTGTTTGTTTGTGTGTCTATCGACCTGCCAGCGCTTTCGTTTGGTAAGTCACATCATCTTTGTTTTTAGATATATTTTTCCCACGTAGAATGTTTCCCTCTATTATATTCATATAATTAATTTGAACCCAACAATTACGTATGTTATTGTCACTGTTGCATTCCGAAATATTTCCTGTCATCTTATTTTCTCTTTCTGTTTTTGCAAGTAGTTTCACTTTGTATTCACCTTCTCCTCTTTACCGAATCTACCATACAATTTTATCCCGCCTATATATACTCAATAATACGTAACCCACTTCCAAACTATAACCAAAAAATTTTTTTCCACTTTCAACACTACCGCTGCTACAAAATCCACCGTTTCCAGTTCACAAACAGTTCCTTTCAGCTATTAAACAGCCATTTCGGCTAGTTCTAATAACTTTCGCTTTTTTTCCATTTCCGTTTTTCCCACATCACGATCTTTTATAGCTGCTTCCCACTGGTTTTAACGTCATTATTTCTTAGTCAGACAATTGTTAGCCTCATTTTCACAATCTGCCACCACAAAACCACTCCTTTTAATACATTTACACGCAGTTTTTTCGAAATTTTCCCGAATTGCTCCACCCTTTAACGTGTTTTGGCGGCAACACAACCACATAACCTTTGTGCACATCGTTGTCTACCAACCCAAGTTCACTACAGGATCAACATAGCCCAGCTATAACCAACACTTTTTCGCCTTTTTTCACACCAGATCTCCAGTTGCTTTCTAGTTCACCTTTATCTCTCGCCATATATTTTTATTTTCATTTCAGCCTCATGTTACACTTTCCACCTTCTAATACCACGTCACCCTCACAACATCCCCACAACGACCCCATTAAGTTTTATTTACATTCCCTCCGCAAACATGCCTTCGCCCTAGCCAGATTACACTCCCATATTTTATTTTCTCAGGCTTGTCTGACATTTGGCATTACCCCCAAAGGCCTCACACTTATAGTTCCCATCTCTGGCTGTAACCCTTCTTTCCATCAGTCCCTATACCAGTTCCAAACTGAACAATCCATTGCCCTCACCCACCTAATCCTTCACCTACACATCAACTCAGCCAATGAACACACCCGTCAACTCCTATCCTTAATAAAAGTCCTCAATCTTTCCTCTCCCACATCCACACCGGCTGTTCAGAGCATCCTCCTACAGGCCAACCGCAAATTAGAACAGCATGCCACCCTCCACCTCAAAAAACTATCCAATCTCCTGGTTTCCCACCTCCGGAAAGGCTACTCACTCACCCTTCACAACCTTTCCAGCAAACCTCAACTTCCTCTCATTGCACACAGACCCAGTCTCTTCCATCTACTCAATCTCCCACTACCAGCTCCACTCCCCCCAAAACCTCAAAATTCCAATCAACACAATTTGGAACCACAACACCCTAATTCAGTAGTTAACCTTTCCTCCAAACCTCTCTCCCAATCCGAAACCTCTGTCCTATCCAAAGGCCTCACCTTCAGCTCCACTCCCAGATTCAACCAAACAGCCCTTGCCAAGGATTTACTGTCCTACACCCGTACTCTCTGCTGGAAATATCACTTTGCCATGAAGAAAAATGATCCTAATCCGACTCCTGTAGCGGGACTTTGAATTTCGCCGCGCTACACTCGTTCCCTCAAATAAAAAATATCCCGTCGCAGCGGTATGAGCGCTCGACGGCAGAGAAACTACTAAAATTGTAACTCTGTTTTTTGTTTTCTATTCGTTTCTTTATTGTCTCTTGATAGCCGAAGCTTAAGGCAGACGTGATCTGATGAAGACGTAAAAAAAATACTTATTAGCTAGTCTTGATCTGATTTTAATGTGTAGACATATTGTGGAAGTTGTTAAGAAATTCGGAGGATGGAAGTAGCAAAGTAAATTAAATTGCATACAGTATCAAGATGATTTTAATTGGTATAAATTAGTGATTCCTGGACGATTGCAAGATTTCGGAGCAGACTTTTCATGCAGAAATGAAGGAGATTTTTGAAGACCTGGACGCCGCACGAAAGAAGACAAGTTAACCTGGTAAAGGATGAACTCTTATCTACGTCATTTCCCCCTGTCAGTTACATTTTGTTATTCTCTGTTCTTTTTCAATACTTTTTGTAGTGGAAATTGGTTTAACTTTTGCTCAAAAACACCACTCAGACCACCCCAGCAATAGCTTTTCTGTAATACAAAGTCCGATTTGCTTTTCATTCTTTCCCTTTTTTCACGGTCATTTACGATTTTAAAACCCCCTTTTTATTCACGATTTCTTCCCACATTTTCAACCTTTTCCTTTTCTTTTCTTCTCATTTTCTTTTTTTTATTAAACACTACAACTGGCAACCGTGACAGGACGTTGTTCAATTTGCAGATGTGTCGTTTTTGAGCAAATTTGAAACTTTAATTTGTATTTTTTCGCAACAGAGAATATCCAAAAATCCTGAACTTTAAAGGGTAACTAAAACACCAACTTTATTGTACCTAAGCAAATGATCATGCAACAATATTGTAAAGAATTTTTGTAACTAATTCAATCTGTTTTTCTTTACATGGGCATATATTGATGCAAAACTTATTTTGCGACCTTTTGGTGATTATCCAATGGAGATGTATTAAGAAAATCCATATTTTGACCAATACGATTTACGCAGAAGTGATTGACCAGCCGCTGCAGGACAGAAAATTTAATGGTGAGTCACACAATTCTGTTTTATTCAAACATTCAATAGCCAACTGCAGAATCCATTTTTCCCTTTCCCTTTCCACACATCCATCCGCACATGCACAGACACAAGCAGACATTTGTAATGGCGTTGGGGGAGGGGGGGGGAGGAGGGGCGCTGTAACATTTCTGTCTTGGTACATCTCTGGTTCAGACAGTACCTACTTGTGACATGAGTCACACAGATTAAATGTCAGTGGCTGATTGTTTCATTGAGACAGAGTCTGGTGAAGAAATAATTATCAAAGAGCATTTCCCTGGTTTTATTCTAGCTACAGACTACTACTGGTGAATGTCTAAACTGATGTTTTCTTAAACAAGTTGGTAAGATGGAAGATTCCTCTGAAAAATAAGTGAGGTTAGGGATATGAAAATTACTTATGAAAGCACAAAATATAAGAGATAAAAAAAAAATGAAAGACCTTTACACATGCGTAATTTTTGTTTCATGGGGACCTCATCAGTTAAATCTTATTGTGAACAAGGCACCACTGTTATGTTCTGTTGGTATCAACTAGCTGAAGATGTTTTCCATTTCTTTTCTGTGTCTACATATCCATGGGATATTTTGAAGCAGCATGTATCTAAACTGACTGCAAAACTTTGCAGCAGTACCCATTGGGAAAACCATATAGGTGGCTAGGAGCCTCTTAGATACTACATTGAACAAGTGTATGATACTGTTTGTGAAGGTAGCAAAGATTCTAAATCAGATACCATTGGATGAAACAATACCAATGCTGTACAGTGGTATGGTATGAAATTAGTTTAAGATCAGCTAGTTCACAAATATCTTAAAGGAGTTAATGTGGGTGTAGTTGAAAGTATCAGCAGTTTTTTGAAAAAAATGAAAACAGAAGAGAGCTTTAAAGAAGTTATAAGAAATGCAGAAGTGCTTGCTTTTAATTGTCTGATCTTATACAGACACTGAAAAGTGAAAAGTGAAGAAAAGTGAGATCAAAGAACTGGTTTGTCTATCAGCCCAATGCTGAAACTATTGATGGAGGTGACACAGAATGATCTGTTAAGGTAATTTTTTTACCATATTCTCAGTAGAGCTCTCCACTCATCAAATGGTACAAGAGCATGCTGAAAGCTAATGCTTCCAAATTTATTGTGTGAAAACTCTTAAAACTTTTTATATAAAATAGAAGTTACTAACATTCTACACCTTATTCTTCAAGTATATGTATCTATTCCTCAACATAATCACCCCAGTGATAAACAAATGTCTCCCAACAAGAAATTAGTTTGTTCACACTATCACTGTAGAATGTTTGACTTCATTCATCGAGCCATGACACTTGTGCATCCATTGCTTCATCACTATCAAAGTGAAGTCCTCGAAAGTGTTCCTTAAGTTTTTGAAATGGATGAGACTCTAATGGAGTAAACTTGGAACTGTGTTGAGGATGATCGATGACAATGAACCCAAGGCATCAGATTGTTGCTGTGCCCATGCATGGTCTGGCATTGTCACGGTGAAGGAGAGGGTGCTCTATGTATGGACGAACTCTTCGAATTCGAAAATCGATTACAGCATGCTGTTTCTCATGCACCAACATATTTACTGATGTGTTGGCAGAAGAGCCAGCACCGTGTTGCTAGAGGAGGCCGAAATGCACGCATTTAAACTCACGCAGACTGGCGTGAGGTCTGGAACAGTTAAAGGAGTTGAGTCTAATAAATAAAGTAGGGAGCTCTTGGAATACTTAACTTTAATCCATAATTGGAGAACATCGCTCTTGATGATACATGAATTACAATCTCAATATAAACTGGTAATGGCGCCTTGCTAGGTCGTAGCAAATGACGTAGCTGAAGGCTATGCTAACTATCGTCTTGGCAAATGAGAGCGTATTGCTCATTGATCCATCTCTGGCAAAGTCTGCTGTACAACTGGGGCGAGTGCTAGGACGACTCTCTAGACCTGCCGTGTGGCGGCGCTCGGTCTGCAATCACTGACAGTGGCGACACACGGGTCCGACGTATACTAACGGACCGCGGCCGATTTAAAGGCTACCACCTAGCAAGTGTGGTGTCTGGCGGTGACACCACATTCCTCCCCCGCAAATCGGCGGACGGTTGTGTTATAAGGCTTCCGCCCGCCGTGGGGAGGACCCCATGTTGACGTATTCGACGAGGTGGGGAGCCTAACAACAGGCGAGGCTCTGCCAACCGCACCCTGCCATTCGGTCCGAGGGGAGATAGGAAACGCCTGAAAACCTAGTCCAGGGTGCACGCCAACATGCAGTGTATGGGCCCGCAGAGAGACAGGAGGGGCCGAAGGGTCGACCTCCATCAGAACGGGGCACCCGACGGGTGAAGACGACATCTGGTCCAGAGCGGGCAAGAGTTCCATGTCGGAGGACAGCTGGTCACGGGAAGCGACCGGCGGCGCGTCACCCAGGGAGGCACCCGTCGGTTGCAGCGACGCGTCCACTTCGGGCGTCGCCGGCGGGAGAACTGGCGGCGGCGGCGCGTCGCCATGAGGCAAAATGGAAGGCAGCGTCGGTAACACCTGGGGATGAGGCGAGCCAGTAGATGGGTCCCCAGGGCGCTGACCGGACGGCACCGTCGCTGAAAGCAGACGGGGAGCGGCAGATCCCGTGCGACGACAGAGGTGCAGCTGATTGAGATGCCGACGCACCTCACCAGAGGCCCCCAAAACCAAATACATAGCGCGGCCGAGGCAGCGAAGAATGCGCCCTGCGAGCCAACGCCGTGAACCTCGATAGTTGCGATAGTATACAACGTCGCCTGGAACAAAAGTAGGTGTCTGCCGCTGCACAGGAACCTGATGCGGCGGATGGAGCAAAGACATCAAGGTTCGATGAGGACGACCGTGGAGCAACTCAGCCGGCGAGCGACCATCTCGGGGCTGAGAGCGATACGAGGACAAAAAGAGCAATAACGCGTCCTCCCGAGAATGCGACTCTTTCAACTTCAACATCTGTGACTTGAAAGTCCGGACCAATCGTTCAGCGGCACCGTTTGACTGAGGCGAAAATGGCGCGGATGTCAGATGTTGAATACCATTGGCCTTGCAGAATGACTGAAATTCTGCGGACATGAATTGTGGACCATTGTTGGAAACAATAGTCTGTGGAAGACCTTCAATGCAAAAGATAGCGGATAACGCTTGGATGGTGGCAGATGACGTCGCGGAAGACATCCTGACAACAAAAGGAAAATTACTAAATGAATCTACCACAACCAACCATCGAGCATTCCAGTATGGACCAGCAAAATCGATGTGTAAGCGTTGCCAAGGGGAAGTGGCTTTCGGCCATGCAAAGAATTTCCGCGGTGGTGCGGATTGTTGTTCGGCACACGCCATGCAAGAAGAGCACATATTCGTAATCGCTGCATCGATTCCGAACCAAGTACAGTGCTGACGAGCAAGTTGTTTCGTTCGCACTATACCCCAATGTCCTTGGTGGAGAAGCTGTAAGACAGAGGACTGTAACGAACGTGGGACCACGACCCGGGACTGATCATTATCAGAACGCAACAACAAAACACCACGTCGTACAAAAAGTCTCTCCTTGTGAGCAAAAAATCGGCGAACCAACGGATCCTCGATCCGTGACTTTGACAAGGGCCACTGAGTAGCAACAAAACGCAAAACGGTAGCAAGGACAGGGTCAGCAGCTGTGGCCGTAGCTACACGACGAAAATCAATCGGAAACGATTCGACCACGTCATCGGTTCCCGCATCAATGAACATGCAAGCAAGTTCGGAGGAATCGAATGCTCTATCCCCAGCAACAGGCAAATGGGACAACGCATCGGCGTTTCCGTGCTTAGCAGTGGACCGATACAAGATATCGTAGCGGTACTGCGACAGGAAAATAGACCAGCGAATGAATTTCTGCACTGTACGTGGAGGTACAGGCTTGTTCGGATGAAAAAGCGACATCAAGGGTTTGTGGTCGGTGATGATGGTAAAGTGACGACCATACAAGAAATCATGAAACTTAGTAACACCAAATACGAGAGCCAAAGCTTCTTTCTTTATCTGTGAATAATTTCTTTGCGCAGACGAGAGCAATTTGGACGCAAAGGCAATAGGGCGATCATGCGATCCATCTTTGTGTGCAAGCACAGCACCGATCCCGAAATCCGATGCATCTACCATCAACAAAAGGGGTTTCTGGGGATCGATTGGCGTAAGGCAAGTATTGGAAAGCAACGCCGATTTCAACTGGCGAAAGGCGCGTTCGCATTCCGTCGTCCAGATGAACGGAACACCTTTACGGCGTAAGCGATGAAGCGGAGCTGAAATGGAAGAGGCGTGGCACACATATTTATGGTAGTAATTGATTTTTCCCAGCACACTCTTTAGCTGCTTCAAATTCTGCGGCGAAGGCAAGTCCTGTATGGCACTGAGGTGCTCGGGACTGGGATGTATGCCCTGAGCATTGATGACATGTCCCAGAAAGGGTAAGTCACGAGCAAAAAACACACATTTGTCCTTCCGCAAGCGAAGACCATTTGGTCGCAAGACCTCAAATAATGTTCTGAGATTGGCTAAATGTTCTTCTTCCATCTTTCCAGAGATCACAATATCGTCCAGATAGTTTGCTGCAGTAGGGGCCGACGCACAAACAGTTTGCAGATATTGCTGAAACAATGCAGGGGCGAATGCACACCCGAATGGCAGTCTTTTGAATCGGTACAAACCAAGATGCGTGTTAACCACCATAACGTGCTGGGAGTCTTCGTCCACCAGTATTTGCAAGTACGCATCTGCGAGGTCCAACTTCGAAAAATATTTACCCGGGCACAGTTTGTCAAAAAGATCTTCCGGGTGGGGTAAAGGAAAAGTTGCAATCACTAGTTGTGGATTCACTGTTGCCTTGAAGTCCACACAAAGTCTCAATTTTCCGGAAGGTTTTGGCAAAATTACTAAGGGTGATGCCCAGAGAGAAGCCTGCACACGTTCAATCACACCTTGTGATTCCAAATCGTGTAATGTTCTTGCGACCTCATCACGCAATGCGTGGGGAACATTGCGCGCTCTGAAAAATTTCGGTTGTGCGTTTACTTTCAGTGCCAAATTTGCTTTATAGTTCTTAGCGCAACTGAGGCCCAGTGCAAAAATGTCTGCAAATTCTTCACAGAGACGAGAAACACTGACTGAAGGCACAGTCTGGTTCACTGATAGGACCTGATTGACTATAGACAAGTTAAACAACTGAAATAAATCCAAACCAAACAAGTTCACTGCAGAAGAAGAACGAAGTACGTAAAATGACACAAGTTTTGTTTGTCCCTTGTATGTTGCAAGAAGGCTGCACTGTCCTAACACAGGGATAGCTTGTCCTGAATAACTATTTAACTTAACATTTGCGGCACACAATGGAGGTGTGCCCAGTTGTTTGTACGTGTCTTTATTGATCAGTGAAACTGCAGCTCCGGTATCGAGCTGGAATGGGATCACGTTGCCATTAATGACCAAATCTACAAAAAGTTTATTGTCCTGCTGACGACAAGAGCGACTGTCTCGTGCAACGTGAACAGACACTGGTACAAAGCACTTGCGACTTGACGCGATTTCCGGCGATGTCGACGCACACTATTTGTGGGACGAACACAGTCACTGTTAGAAAGAGCGGCACTGGGCGGAGTGGAATGAACTGCATGAATATACATGGGCGAAGGTTCACGAGCTGGAGTATTCTTGGTTCGATTCCGGCGCGAAGCAAAGGGCCTGGAATGGTTGTGAGTATCCGTTCTGAGCTGTTTCTGGCAAACACTGTGAACTTGTTCTTTTTTATTACAGAAAAAGCAAATAGCTAGGCGTGACGGGCAATTCTCACGCGAATGTCTAGTAGCGCACCGCGGGCATGATTTTAGCACTGCATTTGCTTGCTTGCGCGGCACACGTAGTGGAGAGCTCGGCGGCAGCTGCGCAAACGGGCGCGAGGGCTGTTTACTGTTCCGTGCAGCGCGCCCGGCGGGCCAGTTAATGTGATACACAGCTGGCAAAGTTGTAAATGATTCCTGAGCAAAGTCAAGTGTGTCCTGCCTATCCAATATGCCTATCACTTGTTGAAGGGAGGGATTGACTAGTTTCAAAATCTGTTCCCTTATACGAACATCAGAAACGTTCTGTGCAATAGCATCACGTACCATAGTATCTGAATAAGGGAGTCCACATTCACACTCAAAAGCACAATCCCTAGTAAGGCCTTGCAAAGTTGCAACCCACCCCCTATTAGTCTGACCGGCCGTATGTTTTGTACGAAAGAAGGTATAACTTTTTGCAACGACATTGACAGATTCTTTGAAATATGCATCTAATGCAGACAAAATTTCGTCATAGGACAGAGTTGCTACGTCGCGTCGGGGAAACAATTTCACTATCACACAGTAGGTGGACACTCCTACACAAGAAAGCAAAAAAGGCTGCCGCTCAATACCTTGAATTCTGTAGGCGGCGAGATGGAATCCAAATTGGCGTGACCACTCCGTCCAGCTTTCCAGTGCAGCATCAAAAGGACGAAAAGGTGGTGCAACAGCGTGTTGTGGCGGCGGTAGCGGTGGAGCGGCGGCTGCCACATCGTTTTGCTTTGCACTTTGACCCTGGACGAGCTGTCCAAGGGCATCCAATAAGGCCTGCGTCTGCTGATTCTGCAAGCGATAAAATTCGGACAGTACATCTGGAGATTGTGGCGAAGCCATGACACAAGTAATTTAAGCAAGTATAAAGAAGAAGACCATTTTTACACTCGTCGCCATATGATGTGTTGGCAGAAGAGCCAACACCCTGTTGCTAGAGGAGGCCGAAATGCACGCATTTAAACTCATGCAGACTGGCGTGAGTTCTGGAACAGTTAAAGGAGTTGAGTCTAATAAATAAAGTAGGGAGCTCTTGGAATACTTAACTTTAATCCATAATTGGAGAACATCGCTCTTGATGATACATGAATTACAATCTCAATATAAACTGGTAATGGCGCCTTGCTAGGTCGTAGCAAATGACGTAGCTGAAGGCTATGCTAACTATCGTCTCGGCAAATGAGAGCGTATTGCTCATTGATCCATCTCTGGCAAAGTCTGCTGTACAACTGGGGCGAGTGCTAGGACGTCTCTCTAGACCTGCCGTGTGGCGGCGCTCGGTCTGCAATCACTGACAGTGGCGACACACGGGTCCGACGTATACTAACGGACCGCGGCCGATTTAAAGGCTACCACCTAGCAAGTGTGGTGTCTGGCGGTGACACCACATTTACATTACACACTGCCATGTTACATGCTACAGTTCAGAGCACTCTAGCTGAGTTAGTTACTTAGTTAGTTGGTTGCGTGTTCCATTGATCAGTTGCACGGTACGGTAGCCATTATGATGTGGAACTTGTCAAGTGCACATATGAAAGAAGATTTTTTAAATATATATAACTATATATTACAATGCATAGTTAAAGATTAATATTTCTGTCATTTACTCCAATCCCTTAAATGGCACAAAATGCATATACTCTATTTATAGATTTATTTATTCCTATTCAAGAATTCATCTATGGTATAGAAGGAGTTGTCAAGGAGATATGATTTCAATTTATTTTTGAAGCTGTTACTGCTGTCTGTCAGACATTTTATTTCATTTGGTAATTTGACAAAAAAATTTATAGCAGGATAATTTAACCCTTCCTGTGCCAAAGATAGGTTTTCTGGTATTATAATCATGAATGTCACTGTTTTTTTAAACAGGTCAATGTTGTTGAAAGCAAATTTCATTAGTGAGAAAATGTACTGTGAGGCTGTTGTAAGAATTCCCAATCTTTTAAAAAGGTGCCTACAAGATGTGCGACTATGAACCCAACACATTATTCTAACCACTCTATTTTGAGAAGTGAATACTTTTTGTCTAAATGTTGAGTTACTCCAAAATATTATTCTGTATGACATCAGAGAGTGAAAGAATGCAAAGTACGTTAGCTTACTAATTTCTATATCCTCAAAATTGGCAATTATTCTGATTGCAAAAGTTGCTAAACCTGAGAGCTGCAAATATGTAGATGTGAAGAATAAAGCTGCAGGACGTTAATAACATTTGTTTTATTAAAAAAGCTTTGAGAATTTCCATATAAAATATTGTGAGGCATTACTTTTCTGCACTCCTTTGTAGATCTGAGGTTACTTTCAGTTTTAGTTATGTCACGTTCTGTAGATCATTTTCCTGATTATTTTATCGATATGATGTGGAACAAGTCAGATTACTTGATATATATATACACACATGAATAGTGCTAATATTAATATTACTGAAATTTTTAGTTTTACACGTGCAACTACATTTAGAAGTACTTTTTTTACGATTTCTGAAACAGAAACTCGTCCATGGAGTAGAAGGAGTTGTCCAAAAGAAATGATTTTAAGCTAGATTTAAAACTTGATCTGCTACCTGCCAGACACTTTATGTTGTTGGGCAAATGATCAAAGATTTTTGTTTCTGAATAATGTACTCCTTTTTGAACAACTGACAGCTTCAATAATGGATAGGCAAGATCATTTTTCCCTCTAGTGTTGTATGTATGAACATCACTGTTCTTCCCGAATTGAGATGGATTATTTATAATAAATTTCATTAGCGAACATATGTACCCTGGTGGTGCAGTTAAAATACCAAACTCCTTGAAAATGTGCCTACATGATGTCCTTGGGTGAACACCACTAATTATTCTCACTGCTCTCTTTTGTGCAATGAATACTTTATGTCTAAGTGGTGAGTTACCCCAGAAAACTATTCCATAAGACATTACTGAATGGAAATATGCAATGTACGTTACGAGGCTGATCTGTTTATTACCAAGACTAGTGATTATACGAAGTGCTAAATAAGCTGAACTTAGTTGTTTGAGAAGCTCAGCAATATGCTTCTTCCAGTTGAAGTTGTCATCAATGTCAACACCCAAAAATTTGGAGAAATCTACCCTGTTAGCTGAGTCCTGTTCACATGCTACATCAATTGTTGGTATGACTGTATTTGGTATACAGAACTGGATATAGTGAGTTTTTTCAAAATCAAAGGATAGTCCATTTTCTGAGAACTACTTAATAATTCTTTGAAAGACATCCTTAACAATATATTCAGCTGCTTTTTCTGGAATGGGATTTATTATAACACTCCTGTCATCTGCAAAAAGTACTAGTTCCGATTGCTGAATGTTATGTGGGACGTCATTCACATGAATAAGGAACAGCAGAGGACCTAAAATTGAACCCTGTGGGACTCCCTTTGTGATAACTCCCCATTCACTAGAATTTACAACCATCCCATCATTATTTGTGCTATTCAGCACAACTTTTTGCTTTCTGTTCATAAAGTACGTTTCAAACCAGCTGTGTGTGTGTAGCATTCAATTCCATAAAACCTGAGTTTTTCGAAGAGTGTGACATGCTCCACACAGTCAGATGCCTTGGAGACATCACAAAAAATACTAACTGGTGATAATTTCTTATTTATGGCTTGTACTATTTGATGGGTAAATGTGTAGATAGCATTCTCAGTCGAGTAACCCTTGCAGAATCCGAACTGTGACATGCTGAGTAAATTGTTTTGACTTAAATGTGAGACTACTCTTGAATACATAACTTTTTCGAATATTTGAGAAAGTGATGTCAGCAATGAGATTGGTCTATAATTATTTAAGTCACTCTTGTCCCCTTTCTTATGAAGAGGTTTGACAATTGCGTATTTCAATCTGTCTGGAAAAAATCCCTGGTCCAGCAAAGCATTACATATATCGCTAAGGACTCCACATATTAAATTAGAACAACACTTCAAAATTCTGTTAGAGACTCCATCAACACCATGACCTCTTGTTTTTCAGTACATTTATAATTCCCTTAATTTCAGTGGGGGATGTTGGTGCTATTTCTAAAGGCCTAAAGTTCTGGGGAATGACATTTTAACATATTTGTTTGCTTCTTCAACAGAACCTTTTAACCCTATTTCTGCTGCTACATTCAGAAAGTGATTGTTAAAAATACTTGAAACTTATGAATTACCACTCACAACATCATCATTTAGCTTTATTGCTATGGTATGCTGTGCACTATCTGGCTGCCCTGTCTCCCATTTGACAATATTCCATATAGTTCTAATCTTATTATCTGCATTATTAATTTCTGTCAGAGCACATAAGCTTCACAACTTCTGAATGACTTTCCTTAAAATATCATAGTATCTTTTGTAGTAAGCAAGTAAAGTCGGATCCTGACTTATTCTGGCCTGTCCATATATTTCCCTCTTCCTCTTACACGATACCTTAATTCCCTTAGTAATCCATGGCTTACTTTTTAATGGCCTTTTTGGATAATGTTTCAGGAGAGCAACTCTCAAATATTGAGATAAATTTACGGTTTAATAAATTCAATTTGACATCAGCATCATTTTCTGTGTATACTTCATCCCATTCTACCTCTTCTAGGCTTCACTTAAAGTTCTGTATCCTGTTTGCATTAATAAGCCTCCCTGCCTTGTATGAACCTGCGTGAATCCTGTAAGGTGCTATATGTGTTATTTCCATTAACTGTGCATCATGATCAGATAGCCCATTAACAACTGGGTACCCATTAATTATTTCTGCCTGAGCAATGTCTATGAAAATGTTATTGATAAGTGACCTACTATCCTGCTGCATATGAGTTGGAAAATTTACAACAGATACTAGATTGAAACAACCAAACAAAGATTCTAGCTCATTTTTCCTATCCGTATCTTTTAAGAAATCTACATTAAAATCACCACAAACCACTAACTGCTTCGTTTTGTCTGACAGGTAGCTCAATAATGCCTCAAGATTTTTCATGAATAGCTGAAAGTTACTTTGAGGGGGTCTTTAGATTGTTACAATTACTATAGAAGTATATTGCAGTAGCAACTCACAAGCACATGCTGCAAGGATCTGATCTACACAAAAACTGTTTCTTTCCATATTTCTGACTTCTTCTCCAGTTTTTATTTAAGTAGCAACTCCTCCTTTTTCCATGTTGACTCTACATGAATAAGATGTTGACCTGCAATCCCTTAAATTTAACTTCTCCATCTGTGCAGTAACATGGTGTTCAGAGCGACACAAAACATCTATACCTTCAGAATTTACCCCATTTTCTAGGCATTCAAGAAGCTCATCTATCTTATGTTTCAGTCCTCTAATGTTCTGATGAAACACACATATTTTATTTCTTTGGATACTGCTACAGACATTATGGCACTGTTCTGTTTTAATCTCTTTCAATACTCTCTGTCTCTAACATGACTCTAACCTAAAAATTGTGTCCTCTGACTCCAGTAATCAGAGGTATTTTGTCTTGTGTGCATGTTCCCCCCCCCCCCCCCCCTTACATTTCCAGCAAGAAGATCAACTAATCTATCCTTCCCCCTCCTATTCAGGTGCAGGCCATGACTAGTGTAACCCCACCTCCCAATTGCATCAGCAGGCACAGCAAAGATATGAGATTTAGTTTCTGCCAACAGTACCCCCCCCCCCCCCAGCTCTCTGTTAATGTGGTTGACAGCCATATTAACCCAGGGCTGGTCATGGCACGGCAAAACATCCACAAACCCCACACGAGTGTGAGCTGTTGCTGCACCTATTACATCCAGGTCACACCTAATACTGTAGTCCGTTATGGGGAGTCTTACTAAGAGCTTCAGCTTTCTTATGTGATATTCATGCTCTGAAGATATGGGATGGTGGAAAATTAAAAGCTGGATCTGTTGATCTTGAAACTGTATTAAGTGATACTGATGTATGCGGCGTCAATGGAAAGGAACTAAACAACAAAGTTTTGATTTTAATGCTGACTCTTCTTGCTGGAAGTAGTCAAAAAATCACATTATATTGTATTTCAAAGGCAATTTTATTGTAAGCTTACAAATTCTCCTGACTATACCTGTTTCTAGCTAGTGGTGAAAGGATTTCTACAAAACTTAAGTTGATAGAGATGTACTGTACTTTAACTCTTTCTCAAAAGCAGGTGTGCAACTGTCAACTTCAAGCCATTGGAAGTGACACCTTGGACTCAACAGATTTGGACTCTATTTTGAAAGATCTTACTAAGTTAAACGTTAGAAAAAATGTAATGTAATGTTTTTATCCATGGGAAAAAGTTGGCAGTACGTCTACTGAACAGCTGTAGAAATTGTACATGGCTTTGTGCTTTGTATCACACAGAAATTTGCGTTTTCATTTTCATTTGCAAGCACAAAAATTTTGATCATATTTATCAATTTTCAACACTTTCAAAGAAAGTCACCCAAGATTTAACTTCTCTGTGGTTAGTTTTTTTTCCCCGCATGTAACAAACAATTTATGCAGTTTCATAGTGTCTTATGTGTAAAGCATCAATATAAAATCAAATGAAATTTTTTGTCTTTCTGTCCAAATCTTCAATGGAAAGTGAAACAATTTGTAAATTATTTGATGAAAAAGTTCCATTATTAAACTAGAAAAGTAATGGAAAATTTTATTTTAATACTTTTAATTCAGTATAGTGGATAGCACATTTTTATTCAAGCTAGAATGATATAATAGGTCTAGTTCTCACTGCTGTCATTAAAAGGTTTTAAAGACTGCAGGAATGATTTCAAATAATCATGAATTGTTTCTTCTTTTAATATTTAGCACTGGAATAAATTTCAAAAATTTATTTCTGCCACAGGTAAAAACAGTGCTTTAGGGTTCCCACAAGTTCTGGAAATTCTGTCAGACTGAAACAATTACTTATATTCAGCAAACAGGTTAGCAAGATACAACAGTGGTTTTGGAATACCATAGTATAATGAGATCTGAGGTGTAAACAAATGACAGCCAATACATATGTGTCAGATTAAACTTATCACATTGTCTAAATGCTTCACCAGTGAATATCCACCTACTTATTCCTAACTGGTCCTGGCTTAGTGGCAGACGCTACACAACACAAGTGTT
Source organism: Schistocerca nitens (assembly GCF_023898315.1). Classification (NCBI taxonomy): domain Eukaryota; kingdom Metazoa; phylum Arthropoda; class Insecta; order Orthoptera; family Acrididae; genus Schistocerca; species Schistocerca nitens. The sequence goes on from NC_064615.1 coordinate 928,370,278, forward strand.
TTACTAGCATATTGCATAAAATAATGTGTAAATCAACAAAGAATATAAATACACATGCAAAATGAAAGAACACTGTCACAAACACTCCAAATACACATCTGTGAGTAGTAAAAGATTAATAAAATATAAAATGAAAATTTGGTATCACTGCAGAAGAATGTAACAGCACACATGACTGTTACAAGAATAAAATTGATGTCAAAAGAGATAGTATTCATTACTTATTTTGCCATGAAAAAGCATTTGATAGAAGAAATATTTTTAGTTCACCCTTTTTTAATAACTGAAAGTATGACTGCATGAGAAAGGTAACAATAATGAGATGTCATAAATGTAAAATCAACAAAAACTCTATGTGTTTATTAGAGGAGTCCTTTTGAAAAAATTTTACGAGAGAAGAGCTTCCTAACAATCACAGTCTCTGATGAACAAACACTCTGCTGAAGGAAATGATGTGTCAGTGCCCCTCATTGGTGTCAAGTAAACTACAAGTGTACTCCTTATTAAGAACTGCCACTGTAATTATCCTCTAGAAAATGGCCACTTGTATAGCAAGACAGTAGTAAATGAGTTATTTACACATTCTTCACATTTAATGTATAGTTCACAGCACCTGCTCAGCATCAAAACCAGCCGACTTAGTAAACACGTTGCTCTGCTGTCTGAATTTAACAAGTTTTGAATCACTTTGTTATTTTTATTTTTATTTTCACTTCACAGTCCATGCTGTGAATAGAAAGCAGTCAGCTTGGAACACTAGTCTGATCACTGTTCTGATTTCGTAGTCTTCACTTCATTGTTTTTTGATACAATAATTTACAATACAAACCCCTATGATCAATTCATCCATTGAGTTCACAGTCAATGATCACACTGAAAACAGTCCTCTCAACAAGTGCGTTACTGCAAAAAATGAAAATTTAATGGTGAAATAAAATTCAGAAATTTGTTTCTGCCACACGTAAAAATAGTACTTATTTTAAAGGGAAAAAAAAAACATTTCCACAATCATTAGATTCTTTCTTTTGGATGGGGGGGGGGGGGGCCTTGGTCATATTGGTCATCTGTACATGAGTCATGGCCAGATCCAAACTTCCATATGTCATTACTGCATCACGATCTGTACTCGTACACACATTATGTAATTTCCAAACAAGGGAGAACATTTTAATTGAAAGTTGCTGCTTGGTATCAGTGAATAAATATGATATTGCAGTGTCTCTGTTGTTGAGGAGAAAGATGGAGTTTTCATTGTTGCCACTTCCTTATACAGCTGATTGTTGTTCATATTCACAACTGTAATCACCGCAGTGCCTGTTCCATTGAACATGAATGATTATCCGAAGGAACACTGGTAAGATAATATTCCATGACAGGAAACCTTATAATATGTTTATATTTCAAATTTGCAGTCCATGACATACATCATAAACAGACCAGTTATATACTGAGAAACACAATCTAAAGCTGCTTCTGAAACCACACCATTCCCTCACTTATGCACAACAATACTCCAACTCTCCAATTCTCCTCAGACTCCTTTGTTTCTATTTCACACAGTGATCTAACAATAACTTTCAAATCTTGTCTCTCATGTGAAATAATACATTTATTACAATTTTATATTAATATAAAATTTTATGCACTTAGAAATATATTAGCAACAAGTGAATAAATTTATAAGCACCCAGCAGTGTACAATGAAAAATAATAATTCCTTTGATGAGAGTTATTGAACACATGTAGAAATAAATGCAAAATGTGCATTATTTCAGTAGTGTTTTTAATGATGAAGAAAAAAGAAAAAAGTTTGTATTGGATTATAATAGTATTTTCATACCTTTGAATATAATGACCTGGAGTTTCTGCAGATTATGTGGATGTTGCTATAGTTCACAGACACATAAGAGCAGGCTCGAGGTACACCCTATCAGCGAATGGGGAGATTGGTATGTGACTGAAATCTCTTGCTTACATTATAAAACTTTGTAGCTCTGCATACATCTTCTGTAATTTAACAATATTCATTTGTCTATTGAATTAACTTGCTTAGAGCATAGCGATGTTATGATATTAAAGCCCTGATGACCAGTAGTCTCCTTGTAGTATCTGCTGTGTCAAAGGAAGACTTTAAAAGTAGTATATAGTAAAGGAAATTCCAAGTTTCATGACAGAACACTTGTGGTTCCCCTATATACTGATTGCCAAGCAAGATTTGCTACTCTTTCCCACTCCCTTGATTGACTACTGTGCCATATGGTCCACTCATCACCACTATCTTCAGAGGAACCAACTTCCTACTCATTGCCATCATATTCTGAAGCTCTGCTTAAGGCAGCGAATTACTTCTGCCATCTACCGATTTCTAGATAATGTAAAATTTAGAAAATTCAATTATATTCCAAAACTGGAGGATCCTCTTACATTCCCTCTGATGAATTCTTTTCAATTTTTTAAGTGATATTCCAATTTTGAAAATAATGTAGTCATGGTATTATGATTTATAGGAATAGCCTGTACAGTTGGCCCTTACTTCTTCCTGTGCAGTAAACTAAGGCTTTCACCATTCTTCAAGAACAGGTATAGAATCACACGATGATCTGCTGTTAATAATTTTTGTCTTTCATTAAATGATGTCATTGGAGATTTACCAAAAACAAACAGATTTTGCAAGTTTATATAAATATTAAAAGCACAACTATTTTCAATAGTACCCATGCAATATTCTCATTCCATATCACATGCTTTCATAATATCTATACCCATTCAAACAATGAAAACTCCAGGCAGGAATATCAACAATGTAGGAAAAGACGGATTGCTAGGTACCGTAAAGAAGACACATCATGTTGCAGACAGACACAGTTAAAAGACACGTGCATAGAGCTTTCAGCCAAAGCCTTCATCAGTAAAAGAGATACACACACACAAACAAGCACCCTTCACAGGCACATGACTGATGGAATGTCTTGCCCAACATTAAGAATGTTGGTGATTGTGTGTGTGAGGTATGCTTGCTTGTGTGTGTGAATGTGTGTGTGTGTCTGATTTACCGATGGAGGCTTTGGCCAAAAATTTCGGGTAAGTGTCTTTTAATTGTGCCTGTCTGCAATTTGACAGGTCTTCTTTACAGTAAGTATCAATCTGTCATTTCCTACATTGTTGATATCCATATTGATTACCATTTTTAAATGATGAGCAATGAATAAAAAATTGAATAGGTAATGCCATACTTTACATTCAGGTTTCAAAACAGTGAACACAAAATTTGAAATATTCTTTTTAAATAAGAGATTTTTATAGTGCTTACACTAATTTGTTCATAAAAAACTAAACTTTTCACTCACACTTTTCAGCTGCTTGGTTACCATTGTATAGAAATCTTTAAGTAAGTTCTTCAACAGTTAAGATTTGCATAAATACAAATACAAAAACTGATTCCTATATTAGTGACTCATTACTGCTCCAGGTATTCACATACACATCGGATATTTATTTTCCCTTTACTCTATAACAGCAACTATTCATCCATCACAAAAATTTTAATAAGTATTTATTACTCAGTGCTCGTTCTTTCATAGAACACATTACTAAGACTTTTTTTTATTCAAACCATGTTTCACTCATTTATTGAAACTGCTGATCCTAGGTGGAGTAGACACCATGTACTAATAAGCCTTTACATTTTTGATATGGTTTGTATGTAATTAATGATTTTCTTTCTCTCTCCAGATGGCATACATTTTTCAACTTCCAAAATAATGAATAATCTCTACTCTTAAGACATCAAATCTTATTCTTCAGTTAAACTATTCCATAATAAAACAGAACCCATTACAAAGCAAAGCATCATACTTAGAATATATGTTTACAACCATCCCTTAATATTGCTACCACTTACAATTTCAGTTTACAAACACATGGTTATGTTACCTTAGCATTCCTTTGCATGTTGGCCTTTACATGTGGAAACCACCATCTGTCCATGCACTTTCAATGCCATGTCAGATGTCATCTTTCACTTGCTTCCTTATCTACACAGCTGTTCAACAGGCTGTCTCTTGCATCTCGAAAAATTTTATGAAACTCATTATGCATGATTTCTTAAAGTAATTATACCATACCAATAACATCTCCCCATTCAACTATATGAATTTAACTCTACTGAATACTTGATTCATTAACCATCCTCCATGTATTCACAAAAGAGATGCTTCTTCCAGTTACTGGTCTGCTAATCATAGCCAAAGGGCTTTCTACTCAGTCCTGCGGTATCTTTTAACATCATTCACATTAAACCATTTACCAACAGGGATTCAGAATGTGGCACATCTGTTGCACTTGAATGGGGTAGCCTTCAAAAATTTCTTTGTCTCAGCATTAACTTTAGATGATTTCCTATGGGTCCTGATCAACCACATATCTCCCACCACATATTCTTTTGCCGGCTGTGGTGGCTGAGTGGTTCTAGGCACTTCAGTCCAGAACTGCTTGACTGCTACGGTCGCAGGTTCGAAACCTGCCTCGGGCATGGATGTGTGTGATGTCCTTAGGTTAGTTAGGTTTAAGTAGTTCTAAATTCTAGGGGACTGGTGACCTCAGATGTTAAGTCCCATAGTGCTCAGAGCCATTTGAAGCACATATTCTTTTGGGACAATTTTCTTATCATGCAGAGCCTTTCACTTTTTTCCCTGCTCTTTCAATTTCTTTAGAACCAACTTTCATCTCTCTTTCAAAATCATATTCTTTTTGGGAATTTCAGCAAGCACTCGATCATAGTTTTGAAGCCTTTTATCAATAAGCAACTTATATTGTGATATTCCAATTGTTGAATGTGGAGGTACTAAATCTTAAGCATAACAGCACCAAAGCAGTATGTTGATCACAACAGAAAGCTCTTAATTGCCTCCCCAGTTCTCTCATTATGTTTTTACTGTTTGAAAACATGTTCAGATACTTCAAAATCAAATTCTTTATTTATCCTTCCACTAAGTTTTTAATTATTATAATTCCCTTTACCTTAACTTTTATTCCATTGTTTGACACTCTTGTTTCAATAACGTTCTGTCCATTCTTTTCTCTTTGTGAAGTAATTTCATTATTACTGGATTCAGTTGAAAAATTCAGTCATTGTCACACAGCACTGATTTTGCACTTCTTTGCAAGGATCTTTAAAGTGGCACATTTCATTGTATTCTGCATACCACTCATGTTAATACTCATTGCTGTTCTTCTCAAAACTCATGATGTCAACATGTTGTACCAACAGATTCTTTCCTATAATAAAACTGATACATCAATCGAGTGTCACAATATCAATAATTTGCGATATTTTTCTTTATCCTCCGTTTTTACTGATATCTGTGCCTTTGTTCCAGTGGCATCTACAAACTCAAATTTCTGAAATGGTAATATTGGTATGCTCTCTTTACCTATTATTTCCTCCTTTTATAATGGCACATGCCTTGTTACTGATTTCAGTGACCACTACTGATTCAGTACCACCAACTTCAGATCTCACACTTAACTGATAATTCTCTTTCTTCTCATTCCTCATTTCTTTCCTCTTATCTGTGTTTTCTTTTGCATTATCATTATACTGCATATTACAGTGAAATTTTGAGCTAACCTTGTGGCCCTCTCTGTTGTAACTAATGTATATTGTTTCTTATCATGCAGATGTAAGTCCTCATCAGTGATTTGTTTGTCACAGTTATTATATTCTTTACAGCCATGAAAACATGAAGCCCTTCATTTCTCATCTGTTCCTTCCCTCGAGTAACCATTCTTGTTTGTGTGAACATTGCTTACTTTGCCATAGTTTTTGTTCCCATCTTTCTTTGATTTCCATCTTATACTCTTATAACTGATATCCTTTGTTGCTTTCTCTGGCAAAATGATCGCCTGACATGAAGCCTTAAACATATTCCCACTTTTCTTTATATTTACATCCACATTCATAATTTGAAAACCACTGCGAAATGCATGGCAGAGTGTATGTCCCATTGTACCATTTATTAGGGTTTCTTTCGGTTCCATTCACATATGGAGTATGGGAAGAATGATTGTTTGAGTGCCTCCATTCACGCTGTGATTATTCTAATCTAGTCCTTGTGATCCCTATGTGAGTGATACGTAGAGGGTAGTAGCATATTCCTAGAGTAACCATTTAAAGCTTGCTCTAGAAACTTTGTTAGTAAATTCTCTTGGGGTAGTTTACCTCTATCTTCCAGATTCTGCCAGTTCAGTTTCTTCAGCATCATTGTAACACTCTCTCACAGGTCAAACAAACTTGTGACCAGTTGTGCTGCCCTTATATGTATATGCCCTGGTTAGTCCTATTCAGCACGGGCCCCACTCACTTGAGCAATATTCTAGAATGCATTGCATAAGTGATGTGTAAGCAATGTCATTTGCAGACTGACTGCACTTCTCCAGTATTTTACCAATAAACCAAAGTCTACCACCAGCTTTACCCAGGTATGCGATCATTCCATTTCATATCCCTACAAAGTGTTATACCCAGGTATTTGTATGAGTTGACCAATTCCAATGTGACTCACTGTTATAGTTATAAGATACTATGTTTGCTTCATTTTGCGAAATGCACAGTTTTACATTTCTGAACTTTTATAGCAGATTACCAGTGTTTGCAACACTTTGAAATCTTATCAAGATCTGACTGAATATTTATGCATTTTCTTTCAGATAGTGCTTTGTTATAGATAAATGCATCATCTGCAAAGAAAAAGTCTAAGGTCACTGTTAATATCATCTGAGAGATCTTTAATATACAACATGAACAGTGAGGGTCCCAACACAATGGGGCACACCAAAAGTTACTTCTACATCTGATGATGACTCTGCATTCAAGGTAAGATGCTGTATCCTTCCTCGAGGAAGTCCTCAATCCTTTCGCAAATTTCACTTGATACCCTGTTCAATTGAACTTTTGACATTAACAAGGGGAGGCCGCCAATTGTGAAATTCAGATTCAATTGATACTGCGCATAATAAAAGCTCATGGCCAGAGGTGTAATGTGGCAAAGCACCAAGATGCACTTCTCAGCCGTTGTCGAGAAAATCGACAGTTAAAATAAACTGTTGCTGTGAAATACTCTCTACGATTAACCATTTCCTACAGCGTTGTGGCGCAGCGGTAAGCGCTCGGGTTCGTAATCCGAAGGTCACTGGTTTGAATCTCGTGCCATGTAACCTTTTTTTTTTAGTATCTTTTTGTAATTCAAATGTGTATACACACACACACACACACACACACACATATATATATATATATATATATATATATATATATATATATATATATATATATATATATATATATATATATATATATATATATATATGTGGTTATAATAGAGGGAAACATTCCACGTAGGAAAAATATATCTAGAAACAAAGATGATGTGACTTACCAAATGAAAGTGCTGGCAGGTCGACAGACACACAAACAAACACAAACATACACACAAAATTCAAGCTTTCGCAACAAACTGTTGCCTCATCAGGAAAGAGGGAAGGAGAGGGAAAGACGAAAGGATGTGGGTTTTAAGGGAGAGGGTAAGGAGTCATTCCAATCCCGGGAGCGGAAAGACTTACCTTAGGGGGAAAAAGGATGGGTATACACTCACACACACACACATATCCATCCACACATATACAGACACAAGCAGACATATTTAAAGACCAAATATGTCTGCTTGTGTCTGTATCTGTGTGGATGGATATGTGTGTGTGTGTGTGTGAGTGTATACCCATCCTTTTTACCCCCTAAGGTAAGTCTTTCCGCTCCCAGGATTGAAATGACTCCTTACCCTCTCCCTTAAAACCCACATCCTTTCGTCTTTCCCTCTCCTTCCCTCTTTCCTGATGAGGCAACAGTTTGTTGCGAAAGCTCGAATTTTGTGTGTATGTTTGTGTTTGTTTGTGTGTCTGTCGACCTGCCAGCACTTTCATTTGGTAAGTCACATCATCTTTGTTTTTATATATATATATATATATTAAAAATCTACGTAGAATGTTTCCATATATATATATATATATATATATATATATATATATATATATATATATATATCTAAAAAGAAAGATGATGAGACTTACCAAACAAAAGCGCTGGCAGGTCGATAGACACACAAACAAACACAAATATACACACAAAATTCAAGCTTTCGCAACAAACTGTTGCCTCATCAGGAAAGAGGGAAGGAGAGGGAAAGACGAAAGGATGTGGGTTTTAAGGGAGAGGGTAAGGAGTCATTCCAATCCCGGGAGCGGAAAGACTTACCTTAGGGGGAAAAAAGGACAGGTATACACTCGCACACACACACATATCCATCCACACATACAGACACAAGCAGACATATATAATATGTCTGCTTGTGTCTGTGTTTGTGTCTGTATGTGTGGATGGATATGTGTGTGTGTGCGAGTGTATACCTGTCCTTTTTTCCCCCTAAGGTAAGTCTTTCCGCTCCCGGGATTGGAATGACTCCTTACCCTCTCCCTTAAAACCCACATCCTTTCGTCTTTCCCTCTCCTTCCCTCTTTCCTGATGAGGCAACAGTTTGTTGCGAAAGCTTGAATTTTGTGTGTATATTTGTGTTTGTTTGTGTGTCTATCGACCTGCCAGCGCTTTTGTTTGGTAAGTCTCATCATCTTTCTTTTTAGATATATTTTTTCCACGTGGAATGTTTCCCTCTGTTATATATATATATATATATATATATATATATATATATATATATATATATATATATATATATATATATAAATTCCCGGCAAGCAGTTGGAATAATTATGCATATAATAAGTTGTTGAAAGTCGTTTGTCGTGGAAAACTGGCGACTTCGAACATCATTATGTTTTCCGCAAACAAAGTTGTATTTCACAAATGTTATTAATTGTCTTCATAATGTTAACCACGTATAGTTAACGGAAGACGTAGAAACGATATTCCGAAACGAATACGTTCGAATTAGAATAGAAACCCCACGAACACAAATTTGCTGTGGCAGATATGAAATATAAACTCCATTACTCGCTCGTTACACTTGAAGGACAGACGTTGAATGGGCCGAAACGAACCGCCGCATAACAGCGTAGTTGCGTGCTAACTTCGAAAGAAGGTAGATGCGGTCCCTAGCGCAACTTATAACATCGTCGAAAATCAGTGCGGACGTGAGAGCTTTGGTACACCCTGTTAAACAAACGGAAAAATGGAGGCGGTACAATTGGAGAGCGATCCGCCTTCATCAACATGCATAAGCAATTCATTAATAGTTTATATATATATATATATATATATATATATATATATATATATATATATATATATATATATATATATATATATTTGAATTACAATAAACTAATAATAAAAAAAATGTTGCATGGCGTGAGATTCGATCCGGCGACCTTCGGATTATTAACCCGAGCGCGTACTGCTGCGCCACGACGCTGTAGTAAATACTTGATTGTAGAGAGTATTTCACGGCAACGGTTTCTTTAACTGTTGATTTTCTCAACAATGGCTGAGAAGTGCATCTTGGTGCTTTGCCACATTACACCTCTGGCCATGAGCTTTTATTATGCACAGTATGAATCAAATCTGAATTTCACAATTGGCGGCCTCCCCTTGTAAGTGTAGCCTTGGTATGGAGTCAAATCAAGAAATATTGCATCTACCTGACTGCCTTGTGATCCAAAGCTTTCCTTATGTCATGTGTGAAAAAATGTGAGTTGGGCTTCAAATGATTGATATTTTCATAATACATGCTGGTAGGCATGGAAGAGGCCATTCTGTTCAAGATACATCATTATGTTTGAGTTCAGAATATGGTCTAAGCTTGTACAACAGGTCAGTATAAAAGATATTGGGTTGTACTTCTGGGAAGAATTTCTACTACCATTCTTGTAGACAGATGTTACTTGTGCTTTCTTCCAACTCCTGGGTACAGTTTTTTGTTTGACTGGTTTTTGATAGAGTATATTCAGAAGAGGTGCTAAGTCAGCCACAAATTCAGTGTAGAATCTGATACGATTCTATTTGGCCCTGAAGCTTTGTTCAATTTTAACAATTTTAGCTGTTTCTCAACACCACTGACACTAATACTGATTTCACTAATCTTTTCAGTGATACGAGAATTAAATTGGGACAATTCGCATGGCTTTCCCTTTGTAAAGGAACATTTAAAAGCAGAGTTCAGCATTTCAGCTCTTGCTTTGCTACCCTCAGTTTCAGTTGCTATCTCATTTGTTAGGAACTGAACACTAGCTTTGGTGCTACTAACCTCCTTTACATACTACCAAAATTTCTTTGGGTTTTGTGAAAGATTGTTTGACAATATTCTGCTATGGTAGTCACTAAAGGCTTCATACATTACCCTCTTAACAGATAAATGTGTTTCATTCAGCATCTCTCTCTGTCTATAGTCCTATACTTTGTTTTACACCTATTATGCAGTAATCTCTGTTCCTTTAGAAGTTTCTTTACAGTGACTGTATACTGTGGAGGTTCCTCCTTTTATGAATTATTCTACTGTGTATATATACCTATCCAGGGCATGGACAACTATTCTTTTAAACTTATACCATAGTTCCTCTGCATGATCCTAACTTGTGCTGAACGTTACCAGTTCCATATTGAGATGTGACACTACTGATTTTTTTTTATCTAGTTCACTGAACATATATATCTTTCTGTTTGTTTTAGTTACCCCTTGTACTTTGATAATCAATGTTGTGACAACTGTGTCATGATCGCTGATACCAGTTTCGATGTAGACAGCCACAAAGAGGATGGGTCTATTTGTTGTCATTAGATCCAATATTTTTTTACCATGAGTGGGGTTCCAAACTGTCTGTTGTAGGTCATTTTCAGAGAATGTTTGTAGTAATGTTTCAAAGGATGTCTTATCATGCTGACCACTAACAAAACTTTTATTTTCCCAATTGATTGTTGGGTGATTAAAGTCTCTATTTATGATTACAGTACAACTGGGGAACTTACATACACGCTAACTGTGGTTTTCTCTGAAGTTTTTGGTTGCATCAGGATATGAGTCTGGTGGCTGATAGAAGGATTAAATTACCATTTTATGTTCATCTCTGATACTGAGTCTTGTCCAAACACTCTCACTTGCAGCTGCAGTTTATATGTTTGTGGATTTCAGTTTATTGCCCACTGTGACAAATACACCACCCACATTTCCCATTAGCCTATCCTTTTGATATACCCCTAAATTTTCCCCAAAAAATTCAGTGCTATCAATTTCAGGTTTCAACCAGCTTTCTGTACCTTGTATTGCGTGAGCTTCACTGCTTTTCAAGAGTGCTTTGAACTCTGGCACTGTGTTGTGAATGCTTCAGCATTCAGCTAATAGGATTTTAATACTCACACCTGTGGGAGGCATTTCTTTCAATGTGACATTGATGCTTCTGGGTTTTGTACAGGTATCATTACCTGCATTCGATGGAGAGTTGCCTAATCTAAAAAACCTTTGTGTGCACACCACACACAGTCAGCTACCTTGGTAGCAGCCTCTAATGTGTAGGGCACACCTGACCCATTTAGGGGCATCCTACATTTCTCAATCGTGTGGTGCAAGTCCAGGATGTTGCAGCCTAGTTTGTCACAGAACTTTCAAAGTCTCTGGTTCAGTCCTTCCACTAGACTCAGAACCAAGGGGCCACAATCAGTTCTGGGGGCAATGCTGCAAATTGTGAGCTTTGTTGAAACTCCAAGTGCAAGGCTGGACTTCTCAATCTACTCTGCCAGTCACTGAAATGATCCGAGTAAGGCCTCTGATCTCAGAATACAGGCATCATTTGTTGCAACATGTGCCACAATGTGCAACTGCTTGCACCATGTTCCCTTAGTGACTGCTGGAATAGCCTCTTCAGCATGTTGAATGAGGTCCCCAGGCACACACACTGAGTGCACCTATAGTCCTTTCCTGCCCCTTGCTGCCATTTCCCTAATCCGTAATGGGTGCCATTGTTCACTGTACAGTTGAGCTGCTGACAATTAATAGACCCACTACCCTTTTGTGTTTGCCTCCTCTTGACACCGGACAAAATAGATTTCCCCAAAACAGGTGAAGTGTGTCCCACTGGCTCAGCTTCAGTTTTAGTGAAAGACAGTATCCTGAACTTGTTGGTTTGGGGGATCAGTATAACACACTGAATCCTGCCTAGTTCCCATACACAGTGTACAAGACCCCTAGATCTGCCACTGAAAGGGCGCTCATGGTTAAGTGGATGAGTAATTGCAGATCCTGTACTTTGTGCAGAGGGGACACTATTGACAGGAGAGGACAGTACTTGAGGTACCTTTGGTCCTGGCACAACAGGTACGTGACTCTTGGGACTCTCTTCCAACACACCACCTTGCATCAGATTCCTACTGCGTGGCAGCTGTCAGGGCAACTTCCAAATACTTATGAATGTCTTTTTGAGGTTAATTACAGTTGCTAGCAAACTTGAAAATAGAAATAGATTTAATGATATGAATATAATAGAGGGAAACATTCCACGTGGGAAAAATATATCTAAAAACAAAGATGATGTAACTTACCAAACAAGAGAGCTAACAGGTTGATAGACACACAAACAAACACAAACATACACACAAAATTCAAGCTTTCGCAACCAACGGTTGCTTCATCAGGAAAGAGGGAAGGAGAGCGAAAGACGAAAGGATGTGGGTTTTAAGGGAGAGGGTAAGGAGTCATTCCAATCCTGGGAGCGGAAAGACTTACCTCAGGGGGGAAAAAGGACAGGTATACACTTGCACACACACACACATCCATCCGCACATACACAGACACAAGCAAACATTTGTAAAGGCAAAGAGTTTGGGGCCTATGCCTTTACAAATGTCTGCTTGTGTCTGTGTATGTGCGGATGGATATGTGTGTGTGTGCGAGTGTATACCTGTCCTTTTTTCCCCCTAAGGTAAGTCTTTCCGCTCCCGGGATTGGAATGACTCCTTACCCTCTCCCTTAAAACCCACATCCTTTCGTCTTTCCCTCTCCATCCCTCTTTCCTGATGAAGCAACTGTTGGTTGTGAAAGCTTGAATTTTGTGTGTATGTTTGTGTTTGCTTGTGTATCTATCAACCTGCCAGTGCTCTTGTTTGGTAAGTCACATCATCTTTGTTTTTAGAAATAGATTTAATGTTCTATAAATGTAGGTAATATATAATCTTCTTCACAGGAATACTAGATGAAACACAGTATTTTAGTTAGAACATCTGCTACAGTAACTAAATCTCAAATGCCAGTCTTTTACAAATTAGGTTATGCACAGGACAATGGTACCTTCTGAAAATTCTCATAAATGCACGTTTCTTTGCATTGATATTCAATGAAATTCAGGGCAGTGTGTTCTTTGGCAGTAACTGTGAATCAGAAATGGTGATTTACTACAAAATAAGTTATCCAAAAATGCTCATAGTGATAATTTAGAAAATACAGTTTTGTAAGTATCTGAAAATTCCCAAAAATATCTGATTCCCCATGTAAGTATACAGTGAAATTAGATAGCAGTTGTTTTGAACAAGGAGAGCCTACTCTTCTCAAAAAGTTTAAAAGAGCACAAACACATTTAAGCCTATAGTTCCCCTCTGTGAGTCTGGGGGTTAGAATAGGCCTGAGGTATTCCTGCATGTCGTAAGAGGCTACTAAAAGGAGTCTCCCACCTTTGGGCGCTACAAGTTCAGGTCCCATTTTTTGGTTTGACATTCCACTTTCCAAGTTCTACAGAAGTGTGGGCCATTTGGGGAAGGACACCTTACGTGATGTACTAGTTATCCATAGTGCAATTAGATTAAATCTCCTGCACCTCTTCTTGTCGTGGCTTTGCATCTCCACGTGCAATTCAGCTATTTGGTGAGGACACCTTCCAGGGTATGTCATCTTATTCCATTGTCTCCTGTTCTCTTGTGCCCCTATGACAATACTGGATTTCTTGGCACTCAACATCCAGCATGGTAGCCAGTCCATTGTGGTGGAGCCGTCATGTACCCACTTCGTGGTAGCACCGCTGATGCCTGAGCTGTAAACTCCACACATATGCAAAGGAGTTGATGCCCATCTTCTTGGGGCATCAGGCTCCTGGCAAAGGCCATCGTGCTTGGTGGCCTTAGCTGTGGCTAGGTGGTGCCCATGGGAAAAGCTCCTGATTGGAGTGGGTGGCACCAGGGTGGATTACCCACAATGAATTGGACCGAGTTATCTTTTCCTGGGGACCAAATGGCCCCAGCACTCTCTAAAAAAGGAACAGTTGACTTTAATGCAGAGAGATATGATCCCAAATTTTTCCCCTCTCTAGCCACATCATTGGATGAACGTAGGTCTATGGACAAGAGAGAGCCTTATTTGCCAAGGTATTTAGTCTGCAGCAGAATGGATGGGGACTCCTTCCTAGCTATGAAGCCTCAATTTTTTGTTGAATATCTCAAGGATAAGTTTGGGTCAGTGGCTGCTCTGTCAAAAATGAGAAGTGTGCCAGTGCTCAAACAGATAGCATCCCCCACCCAGGTGCGTTACTCGCCTGTGACCATCTAGGTGAAATTCCAGTTTCTGTCACTCCCCTTAAAGGCCTCAACATGGTCCCCCTATGCGGTGCTTTAAGTGCTGGAAATTTGGGCACATGTTTTCTGCTGTAATTCCAGTGCCACATGTAGAGACTGCATCCGAGTACTCCATGTGCACTACCGCCCACTTATGTCTACTTTGGAGAGCACCACTCCTCTTGCTTGCCAGACTGCACAGTACTCCAAAAGAAGTGGAAAATTATGGAGTACCATACTCTGGATCTTCTGACTTACCATAAGGCTAAACCTAAATCTGAATGATTGCATTTCATTTGATTGACATCCACATATTCTGCAGCAATGTCGACATCATCTTCTAATGTGCTCGTAGTTCTACACTCACTGCTGAGTACAGTGGGCCCTCTGGGCAGCCCAAATACAAGCGCCCTCTTGGTAGTAGGGGGCACATCTTCTTCTGTTGCTCCCAAAGCACCTACTTTGGGAACAATACCCCCCCCCATCCCCAAACACCTGGGACTTTGGTCCCCTCTCCTCAGCTGGAGACAGAATAGCCTCCTCCGGCTCCTCTCATGTGGAAGGGGTCCCTTAGGACCCTCCCTTCCGAGGTCTCTACTAATGCCACTTCAGAGTCACCAGTGGCTAAAGGAACCACAAATTGCTGGCCGAAAGGCTTCACCCAACAAGCCCCTACAGAGAAGCGAGAGAGCAAGTAAATGAAGAACAAGTCTAGTAAGAAACAGGACCCTCCAGTGGCTCCAACACCACCAGTCCCTAACAGTTCTGCATCTGAGGGCGAGGTGGAGATTTTAGCATCCCCCGAGGACCCGGCTCTCATCAATGCCTCATCCTCAATGGTGATCAATACAAATACTCAACTGGCAGTGGCAGGTCATGCTACCACATAACCGGCCTCCTTGGTCACTACATGTCTTCCCCGATTCCATACAGCATCATCCTCTAGTGGAACTTTGGTGGTTTTTTTCTCCCACCTGGCTCAGTTACATCAACTTTTAAGCATTACACCTGCTTTTTTCATTGTCCTTCAGGATACCTGATTTCCTGCAGTGTGGACCCTTGCCCTTCCTGGCTATCAGTGGTACTACAAAAACCGTCCTGCCTGTGACAGACCTTCAGGTGGAGTTTGCATCTTTGTCATTTCTCTGTCTGTAGTGAACCAATGCCCCTCACACACCTTTAGAAGCTGTTGCTGTCAGGGTGAGGACAACACAGGAAATTACCATATATAACATTTACCTCCCTCCAGATGGTGATGCACTGCCCCATATATTGGCTGCACTCATTTTGCAACTCCCCCAGCTTTCCTACTTCTGGGTGATTTTAATGCCCATAATCCTTTGTGGGGTGGAACCAATGTTACTGGCCGTGGCAAAGATGTTGAGGACCTACTAACTCAACTCGACCTTTGCCTCCTAAATACAGGTGCCCTCCCCACATTTCAGTGTGACACATGGCATATATTCAGCCATTGATGTCTCGGATTGCCGTCTCCCATTTATCCACTGGAGAGCACATGACGACTTGTCTGGTAGTGACCACTTTACACTCTTCCTGTCCCTACCCCAGCATCCCTCATCTCACCATTTGCCCAGGTGGGTTCTTCCCAAGGCTGACTGGGACACTTCCACATCCGCTACCACCATTGAATCTCTGTTGCATGCCACCATCGATGAGGTGATTCACACCATCACTAATACCATTATTGCCACAGCTAAATCAGCAATCCCTTGTTCCTCCAATTGCCCCTGGCAGAAGTCAGTGCCTTGGTGGTAGCCTGAGATCACTGTGGTCATTAGAGACTGTAGGTGGGCTCTCCAACGTCATAAGTGCCACCCGTCCCTGGAGAACTTGATTGTCTTCCAACAGCTCTGTGCCCAGGTTCGCCTCCTCATCAAACAAACGAAGCAGGAGTGTTGGGAACGCTATGTCTCCACCATTGGAGCATGAACCTCCCCTTCCCAGGTTTGGACAGGGCTACACCAACTTTACAGCAATCAGACCCATGCAGGTGTCCCTGGGATTCCCACAAATGGAGCTGTTTCTGCCGATACAGACATAATCTCAGAGCATCTTGCTGAGCATTACGCTCACATCTCTGCATCTGAGAATTATCACCCCACCTTTCACCTCCTCAAGCAGAGGGTGGAATGACAACACCTCTCTTTTTCTCCATGCCACCCTGAGGCAAATAATGCTCCCTCGAGTGTGTGGGAATTTCTCAGTGCTCTTGCCGACTGTCCAGACACATCCCCTGGCCCAGACCACATCCATTCACAAAGGCTGAAACATCAGTCAGTGGATTCCCAGCACCACCTTCTTGCCCTCTTCAACCACATCTGGAGCGATGGCGAATTCCCATCGTAATGGTGGGAAAGTATCATCGTCCCAGTGCTAAAGCCTGTTAAGAACCCATGAGATGTTGATAGGTATGGAACTGTCAGACTAACCAATGTTCTGTGCAAGTACTCAAAAATATGGTGAGCTGGTGGTTGTGTTGGCTGCTCGAGTCTTGGGGCCTTCTGGCTCTGTCCCAGGGCAGTTTTTGCCAATGACACTCCACCATTGACAACTTGGTGCACCTGGGGTTTGCTATTCAATCAGCCTTTTCCCGGCAACAACACCTTCTTGCAATCTTTTTCAACCTGATGAAGGCCTATGATACCACTTGGCGACACCACATCCTCGCTTCTCTGCATGAGTGGAGTCTCCTGGGCTCACTCCCGATTTTTATACAGAACTTTTTGTTGCTCTGCACTTTCAGAGATCACGTTGGCACATCCCACAGTGCACCCCATACACAAGAAAATAGGGTCCCATAGGGCTCTGTCCTGAGTGTCCCACTCTTTCTAATTGCCATCAATGGTCTCGCATTAGCAGTAGGATCGTCAGTCTCTCCCCTCCTATATGCTGACGATTTTTGTATTTCCTTCTGCTCCTCTTCTACTGTGGCTGAATGTTGGCTACAGGAAGCTATAGGGAAGACGCAGTCATGGGCCCTCACTCATGGCTCTCAGTTTTCAGCTGCCAAAACTTGCATTATGCACTTCTGTCATCATCATACTGTCCATTCCCATCCAGAAGTTTGCCTCAAGGACCAAATACTAGATGTAGTGGAGACTTGCTGCTTTTTGGGACTGGTATTCGATGCCCGCTTAGCTTGGCTTCCCCATCTTCACCAGCTTAAGGACAAGTGCTGGTGGCACTTTAATATTATTCAATGCATGAGCCAGACTGACTGGGGTGCTGATTGTCCTACACTGCTGCAGCTGTACAAAGCCCTTGTACAATTCCTTATTGACTATGGAATGTGGTGTATGGTTTAGCATCGCCCTCGACAGTGCATCTGTTGAACCCTATCCACTACTGTGGAGTTTGGCTCACAACGGGGCCTTCCGAACGATACCTGTGAACAGCCTCCTTGTGGAAACTGGCGTTCCTCCATTGTGGCTCCAGCAACAATTATTGCTTGCAAATTATACCACCCACGTTCGCATTTCACCTTGCCATCCAATTTACTGTCTCCTTTTTCCTAACACAGCGAGCCATCTCCTGCAATAGCAGCTCAGCACTGGAAATCCGCTGTCCGTCCATGTCAGGTCACTCCTTATTGAATTTGGCACATTCCCCCTACCACCTTTCCTATGGGTCCACTTCTGTACACCTCCATGGCCCATACTTCGGCCACAGCTTCACCTGAACCTACCACAAGGCCAAAAGGCTCCATTCCATCCGACGTCCTCTGCCAGCAATTTCTCTTTCTCCTCAGGGAGTTCCAGGGCTCAGAAATAGTCTACACTGATGGGTCAATGGTTGACAGTCTTGTTGGTTTCACTTCATCATGTGTTGGACATACTGAACAGTGCTCCTTGACAGATGGCTGCAGTGCTTACACTGCAGAGTTTGTAGCCATTTATTGCGCCCTTGAGCATATTCAGTCATGCGCCAGTGAGTCCATAGTTATCTGTAAAGACTCCTTAAGCAGCCTACAAGCTCTTGACCAGCACTTCCCTGACATCCTTTGGTAATGACCATCCATGAGTCTCTTTATGCCCTTGAGAACAGTGGACATTCAGTGACCTTTATTTGGACACCAGGACATGTTGGGATACTGGGCAATGAACTTGCTGACCAGCTGGTCAAACAGGCTACCAGTAAACCATCTCTGGAGACTGGCCTGCCAGTGGCCAATTTGTGTTCAGTCTTCCACCATAATGTTTTCAATATCTGGGATACTGAATGGCGCACCCTCAGTAGACGAAATAAACTGCATGTTATCAATAAGACAACAAATGTGTGGCAGTCATCCATGTGGGTCACTTGTAGGGAATCTGTCATCCTTTGTGGCTCTGCATTGGCCACATGTGGCTAACACACGCTCACCTCCTCCGTCGCAAGGACCCAGCTTGGTGTCGCTGTGGCGCGCCCTTATAACTTACACCCACATCTAGTTGGACTGCTCAATTTTAGCCACTCTGTGGCGTACTTTTAACGTTTCCATCACCCTGGCTACAATGTTGGGCAATAATGCCTCAACAGTAGATTCAGTTTTATGTTTTATTCATGAGGGGGGTTTTAACAGTATCATCTAAGGGTGGGCATCTGGCCTTCTCTCCAAGGCCTCCACCCTCCCTCTGATTTCACTCTTTGTCATCCTTTCTGTGCATTTTGTTTGCCTTGTTGTTCATCTTTTCCCTATGTGTGTTCATCCCACCTTGTCTTTTTGGGCTGGAAATTTTCTTGTGTTGCAGATTGGCTGGTTCATACTCTTTTTAGTACCATCCTCTACTTTTCCTTGTGGTGTACATTTCCCCCCTTTCTGTTCCTTTCTATTGGTGTGGTTCCCCATTCCTTTTACCCCCTTTTACCTCTCCAAATTAAATTTGGATCTCATTTTACCCTTAGCCATGTTTGCGTCAGTAAAAAAGGACTGATGACCCTGTAGTTTGGTCCCTTTATATCCCAAACCAACCATCCTATCAACCAAGCCTACAGTTGATGATAAAAGTAGGAATTTATGGCGGCACTTGTGAATGTTCAAAATTGAATAGTGTATTTCCAAAATGAGATATTCTGCAAGAAATATAAATCTTGAGAAGATGGCAAAATGTGATAGTGGCCAAAAGAGTGAGTAGAACATGGAAAAGTAAAAAAAATTCAGGATGTAAACATTCAAAGAAAATACATAACTTGTACTGGAGTGAAGACATTTGGAACAAAGAGTCGTGATTAAAGGAAAGTAATTGATTAATTCCTGGGTTTTGTCTTGTTCATAATGTCAGCACAAAAATTTGCTGGGTAAGAATGAACATTTTAATACATGAATGAAATTTTCACTCTGCAGCGGAGTGTGCACTGATATGAAACTTCCTGGCAGATTAAAACTGTGTGCCCAACCGAGACTCGAACTCGGGACCTTTACCTTTCGCGGACAAGTGCTCTACCATCTGAGCTACCGAAGGACTCACGTCCGGTACTCACAGCTTCTATTCTGCCAGTATCTCGTCTCCTACCTTCCAAACTTTACAGAAGATCTTCTGCGAACCTTGCAGAACTAGCACTCCTGAAAGAAAGGATACTGCGGAGACATGGCTAAACCACAGGCTGGGGGATGTTTCCAGAATGAAATTTGCACTCTGCAGTGGAGTGTGCGCTGATATGAAACTTCCTGGCAGATTAAAACTGTGTGCCTGACCGAGACTCGAACTCGGGACCTTTGCCTTTCGCGGGCAAGTGCTCTACCATTTGAGCTACCGAAGCACGACTCACGTCTGGTACTCACAGCTTCACTTCTGCCAGTATCTCATCTCCTACCTTCCAAACTTTACAGAAGCTCTTCTGTGAACCTTGCAGAACTAGGACTCCTGAAAGAAAGGATGCTGCGGAGACATGGCTTAGCCACAGCCTGGGGGATGTTTCCAGAATGAAATTTTCACTCTACAGCGGAGTGTGCACTGATATGAAACTTCCTGGCAAATTAAAACTGTGTGCCCAACCGAGACTCGAACTCAGGACCTTTACCTTTCGTGGGCAAGTGCTCTACCGTCTGAGCTACCGAAGCACGACTCACGTCCGGTACTCACAGCTTCACTTCTGCCAGTATCTCATCTCCTACCTTCCAAACTTTACAGAAGCTCTTCTGCGAACCTTGCAGAACTAGCACTCCTGAAAGAAAGGATACTGCGGAGGAGCCACAGCCTAGGGGATGTTTCCAGAATGAAATTTTCACTCTGCAGCGGAGTGTGCGCTGATATGAAACTTCCTGGCAGATTAAAACTGTGTGCCGACCGAGACTCGAACTCAGGACCTTTGCCTTTCACGGGCAATTGCTCTACCATCTGAGCTACCGAAGCACGACTCACGTCCGGTACTCACAGCATCACTTCTGCCAGTATCTCGTCTCCTACTTTCCAAACTTGACAGAAGCTCTTCTGCGAACCTTGCAGAACTAGCACTCCTGAAAGAAAGGATACTGCCGAGACATGGCTTAGCCACAGCCTGGGGGATGTTTCCAGAATGAAATTTTCACTCTGCAGCAGAGGGTGCGCTGATATGAAACTTCCTGACAGATTAAACCTGTGTTTCATATCAGTGCACACTCTGCTGCAGAGTGAAAATTTCATTCTGGAAACATCCCCCAGGCTGTGACTCAGCCATGTCTCTGCAGTATCCTTTCTTTCAGGAGTGCTAGTTCTGAAAGGTTCGCAGAAGAGCTTCTGTAAAGTTTGGAAGGTAGGAGACGAGATACTGGCAGAAGTGAAGCTGTGAGTACCGGACGTGAGTCGTGCTTCGGTAGCTCAGATGGTAGAGCACTTGCCCGCGAAAGGTAAAGGTCCTGAGTTCGAGTCTCGGTTGGGCACACAGTTTTAATTTGCCAGGAAGTTTCATATCAGTGCACACTCCGCTGTAGAGTGAAAATTTCATTCTGGAAACATCCCCCAGGCTGTGCCTAAGCCATGTCTCTGCAGCATCCTTTCTTTCAGGAGTGCTAGTTCTGCAAGGTTCACAGAAGAGCTTCTATAAAGTTAGGAAGGTAGGAGACGAGATACTGGCAGAAGTGAAGCTGTGAGTACTGGACGTGAGTCGTGCTTCACTAGCTCAGATGGTAGAGCACTTGCCCGCGAAAGGCAAAGGTCCCGAGTTCGAGTCTTGGTCGGGCATACAGTTTTAATCTGCCAGGAAGTTTCATTTTAATACATATTTATTTTAGTGACTATGGTATAGTTGAACTAAAATGTATTGAAATAGCAGCCTGACATTTGAACTAACTAACATTTACTGAGAAGAATGTTTATTAATGTCACTTTATTAATGCATGGAATAATAATAGGGGGAACTACATTATTCATTGTAACATTATAACACTTTGGAGTAAAATATCGTTGCAGGATGGTCACTGTGTACTGCAAATTTTTGAATAGCTTTTCGTTTTTCAAAGGAGAACCTAATACAGCTTGCCTAGGAACAAGACAGGACCACTTACTGCCGAATTTTAATAGCCAGTGTTCACACCCGATAGTTAGGCAGGAATAATGCACTTTACAAATGACAGATTTTGAGGTAATACTTATGACCATCATTTAAGATATTTTTAAATCTAATTTTGATTTAATACACAAATTGGCTGCATTTTTCCAGTCAAAAATTTGACAGTTGCTTCCAAGAATAGGAACTTTACTGCCTCTATTAAAAATAATATTATAATTCTCATGAGCAAGAAGCAGTTGGATCTTTCTTGTCATCTTCTCCAATCTTCCAAAAACCGTATCAACTGGCAAATAGCTATGTCCTCGAACAGGATATATTATCTGGAAAGTAATGTAGTGCAAACCTGAAAGCTCACTCATAACCGACAACAAAACCTAGTTCTTATTTTGGGAACTACTAGCATCAGAAAATAGTTAATTTGATGAATATGTGGATTATTTCTGCAAAACGTTTTGGTGAAAAACTGCACTTGCAACTGATGAATTATCATGTTGAGCTTCATATTCACAACAGGTGTAAAAGTGGACATTATCATGTGTCTGCTTTGAATTAGCACCATAATGCTAAATAATGCCCAATTAATACTGTCACACTTGGTGTGAATAAAATGACTCATCCAGAGATGTGTGTGGCAGTGGCTGCTTCTGCCTCATGTCATAAATAAAACATGCAGTGCTGTCTGATCGTGAATTGTTGATTAGATGATAGAACTGTTTTGCCCTGTGCTTATGTACCAAGAACTCATACTAAATCTCCAGTTTCACTTAATTATCAACTTCATTTTTCAGTTGTTGATTGCGTTGTTCGCAAAAGCTACAAACATCAGTTCCAGGAGTGCCAAATCCTAAGTTGAAGTCAGTAGTGAAAAATTTTATGGTAAAAGTGATAGTTGCAGCTTTTGGCTTCCACATTATCAACATAGGCCTCACAGGACATTCTCCACATTGTTCTAATTTATAGCTCTGATGGAAGATACTTTTTTTTTTTAAGGTGAAATTTAATGTCATATTTTAGGCGGTGCCATTCTGCCATTCAGATTTTAAGAGATTTACACACAGAGGTAAAGTACGTAGGCCTATCATGGCATTTTTACTGCATTTGGTTATTCTGGTTATTCAAGATATTAATGTTACAATACTTACCTTATCCCTACCATAATGTCCCTTGATACTTGAAGCTCTGAATGTGCTGGTGTATTAGCTCTCTAACTGAGTCAGTTCTTTGATTAAGCCATTTGCCTTGCCTTTCTCCTCTTGCAATCTCATTGGAAAAATAAAATACTGGAAGATGTTGTACTGCCTTTGGGTCTATTCTGAGAATGCTGCAGAACATATAACAATACAATTTCACTTTTTCACCAGTATAGGTCTTAGTAAAATACTCCAAAGAAAACTTTTGTCATTCTTCATCTTGTCCTGTATGCCTCTGACATCTCTTGACAATTATAGAAGTAGTAATGAAATTATCTTGATCTACCTTAGATTTCAACCAAAAAAACACTGAACAAAACTTTTCGTAATGAGCAACTTGTAAAGTAGCTGCTTTGCAATGTCCATCAATATTTCTAGACAAAATCTCCACTTTGTGACTGTCACTTGCATGTCTCCTCACTTTGTCTTTATTTTCTTTGGCAATTCGATGGTTCATGTTGCCTTTTTCTTTCGTGCCAATGCAATACTTCTTCAACATTACTGAAATAACATGAAGACACGTAACCTCAATGAAACACAATGGCCAGTATTGCTGGGTGATCACATGCCAAGAGCCAGCTTTCCTATTGGCTGTTTGGAAATACGATTTCTTGGAAATAAAAACGACTAGGAGATGCATCACCTTGGAAATAACAGCCATTGTCTCATATGGTTTTTATAGAGATTTATATCATTTCGGAAATACAACTTTTACTATTGCATAAAATAGCTTAGAACATGGCTAACTTGCAAAATAATAAAAATGGATTCATCATTTTGCAAATATGTTCTTCAAAGTAACAGTATGTGACAATGATATATCATTCCTGACATGGTGTGCTTTTCTCTTAGGAGAAAGTCTGTGGATAGTACCTATTTTTATGTAATGGTCTTCTTTGAAAACATTTCCACTATTACTTATTACTTCAGTGCTATTTTTCAGTTTTGAATTAAATGCTCTCTTTACATCTTCAGCAGGAAGTTTACTGTCTGTGTCATTGAAATCACTATTCTTGCTCTGAATACTCATTAGTTTCTGAAGCAGCTCCTTTGCATTACTAACATTAAATTTTTTTTAACAGGATCTGCCTTTACTGATAATGTGGTTTGGACCTGCTAATCTTTGACTAAGTTATTATTTACGTCATAGACTCTCCTGTTACATTCTTCAGTCTCATCCCTGACAGTAGCTTACAAAGTATTCATAGCTTTCTCATTTTAAGTGATGCCTTTACTTAATTGCACCTGAAGGATTTCACTTACTCAGTGGGCACTTGTCCATTATTAACTTTGGTTTTACTCCAAAACTGACAGAATGTTTTTGTAAGTCCTTTGTTCGTTCATCATCATCTCTGATAAGGGTTATTATTTTGCCATGATACCTTCCTCTGACTTATCATAAGTTTCTGTGTTAGTTTCCTGAATAACTTTCCTTGATTTGCCAAACTTGCATTTAGTTTCTAATATAGGGTGCCTAGGAAACTGTTTTCTTGGATCGCTAGAAAACAATTCAAGCAAATTGTACTAGTGAGTTTATTACAGTAAGTTATATTGACAATACTTAACTTTGCATACTCACAAAGGAGTGTCGCAAGCAAATGGTGACTGCCAAATAATCAATGTCATTCAGCATATACAATTTCAATGCAAGCAAAATAAAACAGTTCATAAGTCACTGTTGTAGCATTTGTATGACAGTTCGTCATCCACTCCCTGTGGCTAGGTGGCACGATGCTTATATTCTCTTTCTGTCTTGGTGTCTTGGTGTCGTCCTAGTCAGCATACTGTTGGCTGTCTTTATCTCACAGCCAGCTCTGCTCTTCCATTCTTCTTTGTCGTGCAGGTGTTTGTCATTGTGCTGGAACATTCCTCTCCCCCCCCTCCCCCCCCCCCCCAAAAGTGACAGACCATTGTCGTGTAGCAAGTTCAACAACAGGGGGTGGGGGTGGGGAGGCAGGAGTGCAGATGCTTCACTGGATCGGAAAACTGTGGTTGCATGGGATGTCAAGTTTCTGGTCATACCCCGCCATGTGGCCTTAATTCTGGTGGAAATGCCCCCAGAAAATGACCAGAAGGGTATGTGTCCTTCTCCTGAGTCCAATAACCAGATGTAGATGGCTTCGGCTGCTGCAGTGTGGGCAGGTTCCAATCCATTGGGAGGATGAGAGAAGGTGGAAGCTCTATCTCCATGCGGTCGCCCCACAGTGTCGTGATGACACAGTCTGGTGGCTGCGGTGTCCTTGGGATCTGTGAATCTGAGGGAAGAGACACAGAAGGATCACAGTGCACATGACAGTGGCAAAGTTGATTGTGATGAAGGTGCTGCAATCCTTCTGGACCTGAAATGAGATACATGCATGCACCAAGCCGATGGACAATCTCGACTCACGCCCACCATCCGCTGCCATTTCAAACCCTGCAAAACACGATATCATGTGGTGTAAAGCAATACTTGCAGCCTTCCTTCAGCACCAGATGCTGAGGTAGGTGGAGCAGATGGAGCAGTGTCTGATGGTGGTGGCTGTGAAGCAATTCCGTCGGCAATGGTCAATCTCGTGTGTGCAAACGACAGGAGGAGAGACACGGTTGCAGTGCTTGATCCCTGGTGTGTGCAGAGCAAAGTTTTGCCATCTGCTGCTTGAAGGTTCTGACAAAATGTTCTAGTGATGCGAGTGATGCAATGGAGCTGTGATTTGTCCAGAATTTGGTATGAATCAAACACAACAGCTCATTTTCCCTAAGACTGACTGCAATTCTGTTTTATGACATGACAAAAATACTGCAACTGAAGTTTAAAAAAATCACACTTGTCCAGTCTACACTTTAATCCTGCATCAGATAGCGCACAAAACAAAGCATGCAAATTTGCAATATGTTATTCAGATGCATGATCAGCTATGACATTATCATCCAAATATTTGAACAGTTTGGCACTTGAGCAGCCAGCTGCTCCAAATATTGTGGGAAAATGGCAGGTGCAGAAACACTGAAAAAAGGCAACTGCAAATATTTAAACAAGCAAAAATGAGTATTCACTACACACACTTTTTGACACTCTTCATCGAGCGGTATTTGATGATATGCATAGTGCAAAACAGTTTTTGAAAAGTAGCGACAAACACCTAATTTGTCCATGAGATCTACTGGCTGTGGCAAGGGGTAAGTATGAATCACAGTTTGTAAATTGGCTGTAGACTTAAAAGTCAACATGGCGGCAACTGTGACCTGAAGGTTTGGGGAGCCAAACCAGTGGACTTGCCCATTGACTAGCTTGTATGGGTGCAATAGCTTCACTATCTTGCAATTCTTTAAGTTCAGCAGTGACTTTGTCCTGTAATACAATGGGAACAGGCCTAACCCCACAAAAGTTTGGCTGAGCATTGTTTTTCAGAGTAATATGTGCAACAAAATTGTTAACCTTGCCTAAACCTTCAGAAAAGAGTTCCAACAATTCTTTCAGCAAGCTAGTGACACTATCTTTTGCATGGAATGCAGACACTGACAACACATTGCCCTGAATGTTAAAACCAAACAAATCAAATGAATCAAGACCAAATATGTTCTCACAATCATGTGATTGTAGCACAGTAAAAGTCACTGTTTGCATATGCGAGTGATACATGGCAGGCAAAGTATATTTTCCGACAATCAGAATGTTTTGTCCATTATAAGCCAATGAGTGTGAGCTAGTTTTAGACAGGCGTGGGAAGCCTAACATTTCATTTGTGTTATCATTCAGCAGTGTAACAGAGGCACCCGTGTCCAACGGAAATTTCACATTTTCCACAAAGAAGCAAATGTACAAAAAGTTTGTTGGACTGGCTTTGCACTGAAGAAACTGCTCACTTGCTAGTTTTGCCAATGCCTGTTGCAGAATTTGAATATACTGCATTAATGACATGGGTGTTGTGACTAGATTTGTGTGAGTGGGCGAAATTCTTATGTTTGTGCCACTGCAAACATATGGATTGTACATGTCATTTCCTGCCACAAATGTAACACTGTGCTTGTCGTAAAGGGCAGTCTTGGCATTTGTGTTGGGAATAACACTGACGGCATGACTTAATTCTGTTCACCTGTGTAGCTGCCTCTTTAGCAAGCTGCTTACATGGTGTTGAGAGCTGTTTACGCAGTGTGGCCAGTGTAAGCTGCCGCTTCTGAATGGGCCAGTTGCAAACAATCAATTCAATCCAACAAATTGCTGGTTGCTCAGATTCATCAGCAACAGGGCACCTGAAGCATACTGATCAAGTATTTGCACTACTTGCTAAAGGATGGATCACACTATTTCAAAATCTGTTCTCTGAGTTTGACATCAGTTACTTTGTACACGACTGCATCACACAACATAGCCTCTGAATATAAAGCACCACAAGCACATTTGAATTAGCATTTCCTCATCATACCTTGGAAATCTGTTACCCACTCACGATAAGTTTGTTCTGACCATTTTTTACAATTAAAGAATATATACCTAGCTGCTAACACATTCACTTGTTGGTCATAATAGTTAGTTAGCGAATGTAGAACCTGATCATGCGAAAGTTCACTCAGAGTGGCATTGGCAAACAATTTTTGTTGGAGCTCAAACACTGCACTTCCTACCCTGGACAACAGATAGGGAAGTTTCACAGTACCTGGTACATTGTGAGCAATTACGTGGGCTTCAGACTGTTGCAACCACTTGAGCCATTCCTCTTATTGTTCATGAAACTGGTGAAAAGGTGGTATAGCACTTTGAGCTGCTGTAGGTGGTGCTTGTTCCATAGGGTGCACAGTGTTGCCCAATAGCTGCTGCACCATGTTTAGCAGTGTAGATATTTGCTGGGTCTGGAATTGAAACATTGCATTGCATCTAACACTTGCTGCTGTGGCACCTGAGCCAGGGGTGGGATAGGTTGGCTAGGCATGTTGGAAGAGAGAAATGCAAGAAACAGACAAGACAAGAAAGAAAAATAAGTACAAAAGCAAAGAAAATTTCTGCAACGCCCACCTGAAAACACTTCTTAGCAAAAACACAATAAGAGACTGTTAAAGGAAGTAAACACCTGTGCAAAGAATAGACAAGAGGGAATTAAGGCGCCAGCAAAAAACAAAAGGAAGTTCTTTGGCCGCCAGATACTGGGTTCTTCTTATAACTCACCACCAATGTAGTATCCTGCCCACTCGTCTAATGTAGGATGACTAAGAAGCTATTTTCTCGGATCACTAGACAACAATTCAGGCAAGTCGTATTAATGGAGTTTATTACAGTAATTTAAACTGACAATACTTAAATTTGCATATTCACAAAGGTGTGCTGCAAGCAAATGGCGACAGGCAAGTAATCAATGTCCTTTGCTTTATACAATTTCAATGCAAGCAAAACAAAACAGTTCATAAGACACTGCTGTAGCATCTGTATGGCAGCTCGTCATCCACTCCCCGTGGCTAGGCCATGCAGCACTTATGTTCTCTTTGCGTAGATGCCACTCCTGTCTTGGTGTCATCCTAGTCAGCATACTATTGTCATCTCACGCAGCCAAACAACATATCATTTCACACCCTGCTCATTGCCTCTTCTTGAGCCATAAGATGCCTTTCCTTGGGCTCTTGATAAGAGCTTCAAAAATAAATCTATGTGTAGTTATTTCGAAGATGGATTGGTTATATTTCCCCTTTCAATTTTCTTTTTTCTAAATGAAAAATAAGTTGAAAAAAGTACTATATAGACATTACTCTATAACAGTAGTAAATTTCTGAATTTCATTTCCTTGCTAAATATTAAAAGCAGAAGCACTTCATTTACATTTAAGGTAATTCCTGGAAGCTTTAAGAGCTATTAGTAAAAGCAGGAAGTACTAAACCTATTGTATTGTTGAGTCTCTGGTAATCAATCAAGGAAAGTGGGCTGCAGCCAGACACGTAGTACTTGAATAATCATAAAAAAAAACAATGGCTGTACTTGAGTCTAACATCGTGTATTCTTTTTAACACAAGCTACCAGTTTTGACAGCGCATGGGATCATCTCAAGCACTCACATCATAAGTTAGAAAAAACACACAATATTAAGATTCAAATGCAGCCACTGGTTTTGTTATCGTCATTCAAGTACTATTGTATTGTTCTATTGTTAATAAAAATGTGCTATCTAAGAAACAGAGAATCATTGGAAATATTATTATTTTTTTGTTTAATAATGGAACTTTACCAATTATGGACTGCTGTAGAGGCATCGTGGCTTAGTGTTTCTGCAGAGGACTTCAAACGCCTGCTTGAGTCCATGCCAAGTAGATTTACTGCACTACATTGGCCAAAAGAAGATCTGACACAATATTAGGAGATATCCCAAGACTTTGTCCTGTCATAAAATTCATTATTTGAAAAATTCAGTGTCATCTTGTATTTGCAGATTAAACTGTTGCTGTTGAGGTTTACATGTTTGATAGTGGTTCAAATGGTTCTGAGCACTATGGGACTTAACATCTGTGGTCATCAGTCCCCTAGAACTTAGAACTAATTAAACCTAACTAACCTAAGGACATCACACACATCCATGCCCGTGGCAGGATTCGAACCTGCGACCGTAGCGGTCGCTCGGTTCCACACTGTAGCGCCTAGAACCGCACGGCCACTCTGGCCGGCAGTGTGTATAGGGGTTGTCTTACTGTTACAGATGTGATGGAACTTTGGGTGCTGAGGCCATATGCAGATTTATTTTGAAGAATTCAGAAGGGAAGGGCTGGGAAAATGACACTCGTGTTCCAACAGGCTCTAGTATCCTGGTACGCCAAAGCACATGATACAGTGTCAACAGTGCTCAAAAAATCACATGACATTGACTTGTCTGGTGCTAGTGAGAGACATATGCAAGGAACTATGAACTAGCCTCTACAACAGTCTGTTGTTATGCTCAAAATTTGATAGTTGTATGAAAAGCACGAGGAAATGGCGTTGAACTGTATCGTGTTGCAAACTCTTGCTGTATTGGAGCAGGTTTTCAAGAAAAGTTTTCATACATATATGGATATCATATAAAATTATGCTACTTTTTAAGTAAAGGTAACATTCAAAAGCGAGAATGTTGTCCTTCTTAAATCACTACTTGCTACAGAATCATGATGAATATTTTGTTTGGTTATGAGAGATTCTAATGATTTACTAAGTGGGTAGCTGTTCACATATTAGAATATTATGTAAAAACTTTATTAGCTTTTAATCAGCTTTAGAACGTAATGCAGATAGTACCAACAGATGTCAGCAGATCAAGGGATGAGGGGAAGAACAAGAATTAGACTGAATTGTGATTGTGATCTTTTAATGTATTGTTTGCTGTTATTGCATATGATTCCTATCCTAAAATATATAGCAGTGTGTTTGTTTCAGATTTGCTCAAGCACAGCACTGCAGAAAGGTTGAGGGGGGGATAGATGGTGGGGACAGTGATAACAGCTCGGATGAGCATGGGATGGAGAATGGTGAGTGGGTAGCAAAATTCACCGTGCTGCCAAGGATGGGAATCCATATTGCATATTTTGCATTTTTATGAACATCTGCCATGTTTAAACTGCAATTTCTCTGAAATCATTTGCAGTCAGAATTGAATTGACTTTGAAATCTGGCAAATACTCGACTGTAGTATTTTGCTGGGGATTGTGAAAGTCTAGATAGAGGTCAGTGGTATAATTACATGTTTTGTGCTGCAATGTTTTTGACATTCAGTGTTATGTATGGCAGGAAAGAAAGGGGATGTGTTAGCTGTTGGCTTTACACAGCTAACGAGAGAGTGGTGAGCACGTGATATGTTTACAAGCAAGAGGCATTGTAACATTCTCACATCAGTATAGAATGTATAAATCCCCCCCCTCTGTGCCATTATGATGAACATGATGATTAAAAATAGTGGTACCACAGATGACAGGGTAAGAAAGCAAAAGAAGTAGAAAAGAAATCAGTATACAAATTAGTACGAGGGCTATCCACAAAGTACATTACGTTTTGGAATTAAAAATAAATAAAGTATAGGAAATTTTTTTTTATTATATACAGATGAAAGCCACACTTAAATACTACTTTTCTACATAGTTGCCATTTAAATTAAGGCACTTATCGAAGCAATGGATGAGCTTGGAAATTCCTTCGTTGTAAAATTCGGCCGCCTGCGCCTTCAACCACGTGGTTACCTCATCTTGAAGTTGTGCGTCGTCATCAAAACGCTGCATAGCCAACCACTTCTTCATTGCTGGGAATAAGTGGAAGTCGCTCGGTGCCAGGTCGGGACTGTACAGCAGATGAGGAAACAACTCCCACTTAAAAGATTTGAGAACTTCACGAGTGGCATTTGCCGTGTGGGCCCGGGCGTTGTCATGAATCAGCAAGATCTTTGAGCCCAACTTTCCCCTACACTTGTTTTTTATTGCTCTTCTGAGGTTGTGCAGAGTTTGGCAATACCTTTGAGAGTTTATTGTAGTGCCTCTTTCCAGGAAATCCACAAAAATTACACCTTTTCTGTCCCAAAAGACAGCCGCCATCACCTTCCTTGCCGACATTGTCTGCATGCATTTCTTGGGTTTTTGGGGGGAATTTGTGTGCCCCCACTGCATTGACTGCAATTTTGTCTCGCAGCTGCTTAACCCATGTTTCATCACCAGTAACGATGCGATCGAGTAATGAGTTGCCATCTTTCTCGTAAGCGTCTAAAAACGTTAACGCTGCAGCCATTCGCTGATTTTTGTGAATCTCTGTCAAGATTTTTGGTATCCATCTTGCACAGAACTTGTGGTAACCAAGCTTTTTGCTAATGATTTCGTGCAACAAACTTCGTAAAATTTGTGGAAAACTCATAGAGAGTTCTGCAGCATCGACTTTTTCGACAAGTTCGGCAGTCACTATGCTGGGTCTTCCACTTCGCTCTTCATCGTGAACGTTAGTTTGGCCATTTTTAAATTTTATGACCCATTGACGCACTCCACCTTCAGTGATTATGTTGTCCCCATACGCTTCACAAAGATGCTGATAGATTTCTATTGGTGTACAGTTTTTTGCAGTCAGAAACCTTATAACAGCAGACACTTCACATTTCGCGGCATTTTCAATTAACGCTGACATTTCAAACTGTCACAGTAACTCAACGGAGTACAGCACGAACCTCTCACTAGCACAGCAGGATGCCGACTGAGTGGCGGAATGCCATGAAACCAAGATGGCTGTGCTAGCCCCACCCCTAACAGACACAAACGAAAACGTAATGTACTTTGTGGATAGCCCTCATATAAACCATTTCTTTTTGTTTACCATTTCTCCCTGTATTATCAAAATGAAGACAATCAGTAAATGTTGTAAGTTTGGAATAGGTATAACGTTACCTTTTTGGTAGATGCTTTGTCAGTAAAATACTATGTAATTTTGCTTAGTGAGAACAGGTTAAAAATAATTTTTTTCTCAAGGAGCCTCTTAAAAAAATGGGGGTCTCCTTATGCTCAAGTATACATGATAATAGTAACTTCAAACTTTTCACAGTTGATGCAGCTATCTTTAACACTAGAAGTACTGGACTTCTCCATATCCCCTCACTTTTGGCCCACAGGAGGAAACTACCATTTTATTCATATTTGGGTGGCATTTTGAGTGTCACCATTTGAAAATGAATAGTACACTGTCAAACATAAATTTTCAGAAATATACTTTTTTATTTTAAATTTTACTGAAGAATTTCCACAGTCTTTCTTCAGTCATGATTAAAACAAGTATTAAAAGAATGTTACAGTGATTTTCTTTTAGGAAGATTGAAACTGAGTGAAAACACTGTTTATGTGTGTACTAATGGTAGTTTTTCTTTTGCAGAGAAATAAGGTAAGTACCGAGTTTTTGTGAAAGATTCTGAAATGCAGCAGGCGACTAAAATGCTGTGCATATATTCTTGCTTATTTCAATCAAGGAAATGCGACATAAGGCCAAACCACTCCTGTCTGTAATTATAAATGTTTGGAAATATTTAGGAACAAAAAATTTACAGAATTGTCTCAGCTGGTATGGGCTCACAGTACAGACATTCAACAGTAGTGTTTACTTGGCAGCTGTTACACCCATATTTATTGCAATTGAAGCAAAAGTGTGATATTTTATTCCACTTTTGTTGTTTGCAGGAAACCTGAATTTGACAAAACCTTGTATTTCCATATTGGCCAGTGCTGGTATCGAGTGCCTGCAAGAGGGGATTTGCTCCTGTCTGCAGTTTGTAGGGGGCAGAAAGCTCATCTGCTACTCTGAGGATAAAGTCTCATCATGAAAACTTCTTAGAGGTAAGTAACTCAAAAACTGTGTGATCATGGCAAGGTCAAGAATACTGCAAAAGATATGCACATAAACACACACAAAACCGGTGTAACATTCTACAATATTTATTATTTGTTACACAAATCAGTTTTCGGCTGTTTTATCATCATCAGGTACAAAGATAAGTATGTGGTGCAGTGAAATTTTGTTGGATCAAAGATTTTAAACTAGCACATGTACAGAGTATTTCTATTTCCAGAAATGAAAATGTTAATATTAGAATAGGAATCAAACAAGAGGGGTTATTTCAGTGTAAATGTGATGTAAGATTTCTTAACTAAGATAAAATATGTGACACATTAAGTAATAGACTACAGACAAATTACAATAGTTGCACATAGAAGAACATAACTGAAAAGTAAGCTTTTTTGACATATTCCGAAGATGTGGCTAAAAAAATTATGTCTTCAATAGATCATAAATTAGAGACAGATGAGATATGATAGTGGTATTAAGCAGGTGAGTGATGCAGCTGTGATTGTACAAAATAATTTTTTTTTAACACAGCAAGAGGAATAATACTAACTGAAATAAAGGAAATGGTGCATGTGAGTAAGAGAGGTAATTAACAACATGGTCTGGATGGGATTATGAGTAGTATTTGCATTTAGAAGTGGTGAGTAAGGGAATTGTGTCTGGTCATTCAGTACTAGGCTTGGGTAAATGGACATCTGTTTATTAATTTCCATAATTTCAAGATAGTTTATCTCTCTTCTTTTGTGGGTGTGAAGTAATACTTCACGTTTCAACTTCTAACTATGGCCTTTTTTAAGCAGGTGGTCTGCAAAAGTAGAGTCTCCTTTTTTAAGTTCCCAACCTCTGTGGTGTTCCTTCAAGTGGGTATATATTCCCTGCCAGTCTAACGTATATAGAATTTTCCATTGTTACAAGTAATTTTATATGTTCCACTCTTTACCAAAGCTGGAGTGCTGTCTTTCCCATTGTGCAGTAAGTGTCCAACAGTGCTGTGCACATAAAATGATGTCTTTACAGTCCTGAATTTAAGATTTCTGGCTACATGCAGTGAGACTTTTCCTTAGTATGGAATTGGGCACCATTGATTGCATTCTTGAGGTGGTGTGTTAAGGGCAGGTTAACGAAGAGAGTACACCTGCTGTTTCTGCTTTCTGTGCATTAGGGAGTCCACTAAGGTAGGAGGGTAGCCATTGTTTGGTGCTGTTTGTTTGATGGCATTTAATTCCATTTGGAAGTTGGCTTCACTCATGGGGATGGGTGTTAGGCAATGCATCATACAATGAAAGGCAGCACGTTTATGGGTCTTGGGGTGTTGAGAATGGGCAGGTATTACTATATCTGTGGTGATAGGTTTCCTATAAATCTTGGAAATATAAATACCGTCACTGATGTCTACGGTTAAATCTAAATAATTTATGCAGTTATCACTAAACTCGATTGTGAATTTTATACTGTTGTGTTTTAGAATTTAGTTGCCAGAGAAATTTTTGGAGTTGTCTGGTAGTACCTGTCCATAAGCACAACACATCATCAACATACCTAAACCAGAATCCAACCTTGGGAGAGAGTGGATTGTTTTCCAAAAACTATGTTTCAAAATTGTCCATGAAGATATCAGCAAGAACTGGAATGAGGGGGCTCCCATAGCTAGACTATCCAACTGTTTGTATAGCCTGTCATTGATACAGAATTAATTTTGTGTTAGACAAGTTTCTGTAGCTAACCTTATGTCATCTGTGACAGTCGGATTAATTCCTGATTTATCTAGTATGGAGAATGTTTAGGAACATTTGAACAGGTATATCAGTGTATATGTTTCTAACATCAAAAGAATCCAGCTTGGCACAAGGGGGGGATTTTTTGTACTGCAACTTGTTCATGAAGTCAACTGAATTAAGCATTCCCTGACTATATTTGAACTTGGTTTTGATCTTGATCAGGTCATTTAACTCTCTGGCTAATCTATAACATGGAACTGAGAATGAAGGCACAACAAGACAGGGTGGAATATTATCTTTATGGAGTTTAGGGAGGCCATAAATTCTTCAAACCATAGGATTCATGTTGATGATGAAGCAGGCATTAGAACTGGGTAACATTTCTAATTTTATCATTATAGGATTGAGTGGGGTCTTTCTGTATCTGTTGGAAGCTGGTAGCATTTACACCAGTGTTGTGTGTGTTTCATTCACAATGTACAAAATATTCTACCAAGAACCAATGGAACAGTCAGTCAAAGTGGATATATAATCAGTAAGTCATCATGAGTATTTCTTGTCCACCAGCACCTGGTTAATGATAAAACTTGGTAAATGTTGTGATACACAACCACAGTAAAAGTATAAATTAATTTTCGTGCAGACTAGTCCCCAAATCTGTATTTCAAAGTAGGTGGCCTGCATTATGGTGTGAAGATATTTAATGAGTTCCCATGTTCCATAAGCAATCAAGATTCATGGAGAATTGACAGAAAATATATGTGTGGTGTGCCACAACTTTCTGCCTTCCGTCAACTTCATTTAAGAAAAGCCTTTGGACCGTACACTCTCAGTAATTTGCAGGGCCATTTCTATGATGAGACAAGACTAAGAGGCTACATAGGGCAGCAAAATTTCAAGGGCAGAAAAATTAATTTCAAATCAAGTAACGAAAAAATTTGAGGAAATAAGAAGATAAAGAGGAAAAATTTAAACACCAAATTGTTTTCAAAAGCAGACAGAACAGTTATTAAGTCTTCACTTACTTTGATGAAAATAAACAAATTGCCTGTACCTACCTCAAAATTAAAGCAGCCGTTACTGAGATTTTTGACATAGAGTTTAATGACCACCGTGAGCATCTCAATGGGCTATAAGTAGTCACTTTAAAGCAATTGACTCCAGGAAAGCGAAAGACCCAGTGTCTTATGGCAAACACAACATCTATCCTCATTGGGGTTCAAGCCCAGACCCATTGCAGACGAATGATCTTCTGAATCCAGTCAGTTAAACCACTGCAACACAGAGTCAGCTAATAAGAGCTGTAGATCTCTCAATAGAAAATGGAAACAAGACATTATTCATTTATTTATTCACAAGAAAGTGGATGCTGTAAAATATGAGATTTAGTCCCCATTCTAAAAATATTTCAGTTAAAATAGTAATGAAATAACGCCACAATTATCCAGGTGACCTAATTTGATGCTTCAGCATGTCCCCCATCAGTATGCCATCGTTCACACCAGGAAACAGTTTCACACCTTTATTAGTTCATTTTCTTGTAATTAAATACAATAAGTAATTTATTGTAAAAGTTGGTTCCACTAGCATATTCAGTTCTACTTTAAAAGGTTCAGCACATTCATCCTATTTCAATTATTTTGGAAAATTTCAAAACTTGAGGACAAAAATAGGAAATTGAGAGCATTTGTTCCTAGAATGAATTTTTCACTGTGTAGCAGAGTGTGCGCTGATATGAAACTTCCTGGCAGATTAAGGATACAGGGTGCTTATAAATGGTCGAAAAATCAATTTTTTTATGACTATTAAATTCTATAGTCTTTCCTGATTACATTCATATAAACATTATAGAGTTTCAAATAAAAAGTGACCTACATATACCAAATTTTAAAGTTACGGTCATGTGTGCTGCCACGCCCCCTCTATTTCTGTTGCAGAAACCAGTATTACTTCAAAAAGAACTGTGAACTTTCTGTTTCTAGTGATTATACATATGATACATTGTATACATTGGTAACAATGCAGGTTCCTGGTGTCTCTAATAATTGTCTTTACTAGTATTTACTTTTGTTTCAGAAGCAGTTTGTTCACGTGTTACTGAATGTTTGTAGCCTATGTGCTACATATGTTTGTGGAAGTATGTATCTTTTAGTGTGCAATAAATACAAACTAAGCCACGCATCAAGAAATTCAATAAAAGGAAATTCTGTGGTAACCAGTTCACAAACAAAGTAAGCCACACTGTTGAAAGTAACCTATGTATCAGTTCTTCAGGGAAGAAACTCCCACAAGGCATGCCTACTGGTGATCCAAATATTTGTGTTAACAAAATGACACTGTTTGTAGTGGATTTGTTTTTGTTGGTGTGGGCATCTTATCTTCTTTGATAAGGGAAGTG
Organism: Schistocerca nitens; assembly: GCF_023898315.1. Lineage (NCBI taxonomy): Eukaryota > Metazoa > Arthropoda > Insecta > Orthoptera > Acrididae > Schistocerca > Schistocerca nitens. Next base: position 928,407,959 of record NC_064615.1, read on the forward strand.
GCGAAATGTAAACAATGTGATAGTGTAGGCCATCTGGAAATAACTGAAAAAAAAAAAAAACAACAGGAAGGATTCATCATCAAAATTAGTTGTTATGTGTAGATCCTGCAATTATTCTACCTTGAAAATGACTTCAAACATTGTACATAATTCATATGATGTGAATTTGAAGTTAGTGTATGCAATGCATGCAATAGTAAAAGGAAAAAAGGCTGCTCAAACCTTTTGTGGTTTGACGGACCTTTCTCCTCGTTCTCCCAGTCAGTTCAGCAAGTACATAAAAATACTTTTAGGTGCCTTGACGTTGTGTCTTAAGCATCTATGAAACATGCATTAGAAGAAACTGTAAATATTAGTGGAACCAGGGACATTGCTGTTCCACTTGATGGGACATGGCAACATCGAGGACATTGATCATTGAATGGTGTTGTAAGAGCTAATTCTCTGGAGAATGGAAAAGTTGTTGATGTTGACTGCTTATCTAAGTACTGCCACACCTGCCATGGTGACAATGAAGAAGTGTGATGCAGCTCTACAAATATGTCAGAGGTCGGTGCCTGTTTATAATGTTAGATATACGAAGTACCTAGGTGATGGGGACTCTAAAGCTGTCAATAAAATTAATGAGTTCAGTGTTTATGGTGATACCTTGGTAACAAAACTACAGTGTTGTGGAAATGTGCAAAAGAGGATGGGTGCTAGACTGAGGAAGCTACGAAGAGAAATGAAAAGAAAGTGCTATCTGATGTAAAATCTCTATCTGGCCAAGGCAGATTGACAGAAACTGAAATAGACCTCCTTCAGAGTTATTATGGACTGGCCATTATACAAATTGCACCTCTGAATGATGTTACAGCAATGAGAAAAGCTGTATGGGCCACCACCTTTCATAAATTGTCCACAGATAACCACCCTGTTCATGGACTTTGCCCTAAAGGAGCAGATTCTTGGTGTGGTTACCAAAAAGCAAAAGAAAGTGGTCAAATATACCATCATAAGCATTCTCTTCCTGGGCCTGTTATGAATGCAATAAAAGCAATTTTTAGAAGCCTGAGTGAGCTTGTTTCGCTCAGTAAATGTCTTCAGAATACAAATGAAAGTTTCAATTATTGCTTATGGGAAAGATTACGCAAGAATGTTTTTGTAGGACTAAATACATTAAAAGTTGGTGTAGTAGATACAATGATATGTTTCAAGGATGGAGTAATAGGAAGGTTGAAGGCCCTGAGAAATGTAAGTATAAAATGTGGCTCTAATATGGAAGATCAATTGCTTGCATGTGACAGACAATGGGTGTATGAAGCTGAAAGATTCGCTCTTCAAGTTACCAAAGAAGCACGAATTGCTAAAAGGAATGCCACCAAGAGGAAGCTTGAAGATGAAGAAATGCTGTGGGATGAAGGCTATGCTTCAGGAATGTTCTGAATCACTGTTTAATTGGACTCATATCTTAATTTGCAATTTCCCGTTACCTGTATTTTTCAGAATTCAGGTACAAATATTTCCTAAAGTTTATAAAGCATTGCTATAATTTTCTTCTTTAATTTGCAATAGTCCATACTTATGTAGTAGACCTAAGCTTTATTGCAGAATCAACTAAATTGTAGAAAAACGTCATTTTTATTAGGAAAAAAATTATAAAAATTAAAATGTAAGATTTGATATTTTTTATCCTTGTAAAATACATAATAGGTGGAATTAAATAGGTCTAGTACCTCAGCCATCATGTCATGCATATCTGGTAAAAATTTGGTCTGCTTCAAATGTACAACATTCGATTAAATGGTACCTCAGTTTGAGGAAACATTTTGTAAAAACAAAAAAATTACATCAGTTTCTTTGTATTTTTTTTAATAACCCTAATCAGGTTCAAAAATATTCAATATACTTCTAATTTGTTTAGGAAGTGTGCTGCATTACCTGATATCAACAAAAACTCTGTAAAACATATACATTATAAACAGTGCCTGAAAGAAATAGGTGTTGGTTTTTATTGAGCCAGAAAAGTACCGTATCTTTAAAACTGTGAGCTGGAGTGAGACTCGAACTTGGGACCTTTGCCTTTCATGGAGAAGTGTTCTACTATCTGATTATTTGTTGTCCTCAATCAGTTATAAAGGAATTGAGGACAAAGCATGAAAACTGAGGGCTGTTGCCAGAAAATGAGGACATCTGGTCACCTTAGTTTAATGATTAAAAGTGCAATAGGAGACTTGCATTATTGTGCCATTGGACATTGGAGGTGGTGGTGGAGATAGGGGGAGGTTATCAGAGGACCGATGTGATGGTAGTAAAAAAGCTCTCTCCTAGGAGGCAAAACACCTACTAATGGCCCTGGTAGGACTGATGTAGTAAAAGAGAAGTGGCATCCATTTTTCAGTTCTCTCCTAGGGAGACAAGAAACACCTAGCAATGGCCCTGGTACTTTGTTATATGTATTCCAATCTCTGGCTTCCCCTACAATTTTTACCTTCTGCAGCTCCCTCCAGAGTTTCATATTGTGGCAGTTATTTCCTGATGTCGTAAAAAATGTCGTATTATTCTGTCCATTCTTCTTTTCAGTGTATACCATGTAATCTCTCCTGTGTTTATTCTGTAAAGAACCTTGTAATTCCTTATCAGTCTACCTAATTTTTAAAATCCTTCTATAGCATCACATTTCAAATGTTTTAAATTCTCTTTTGCAATTTTCCCACAGTCCATGATTCACTATGATGCAATGCTGTTCTCCAGATATGTATTTTGTAAATATCTTCCTCAAATTAAGGCATGCATTAGATGCTAATAGAGTTCTTTTGGGCAGGAATGCCTTTCTTTGCCAATGCTAGTCTGCCTTTTATGTTCTCCTTGCTTTGGTTCTTTTTTTTTCATGTATTGTTTTGCTTTCAAGTCAGAGGAATTCTTTCACTTCGTCTACTTCATTGTCTCCAATTTTGCTCTTAATTTTCTTGTTATTCTTATCCCTGCTACACCCCATTACTTCCGTCTTAGTTTGCTTTATCAGCCCACATTCTGCACTCATTTAATTATTCATTCCATTCAACAGATCCTGTAATTCTCAATTTTCACTGAGGATAGCAATATCTTCTGTGAATCTTATCAATTGATACCTTTTCACCCTGAATTTTAATCCCACTCTTCAACATTTCTTCTGTTTCCATCATTGCTTCTTTGGTGGATACATCAGCAGTAGGGCGGAAAAGTTGCATCACTAACTTACAGCCAGCCATTATGGCCGAACGGTTCTAGGTACTTCAGTCCGGAACTGCGCTGCTGCTAGGGTTGCAGGTTCAAATGCTGCCTCAGGCATGGATGTGTGTGATGTCCTTAGGTTAGTTAGGTTTAAGTAGTTCTAAGTCTAGGGAACTGATGACTTCAGATATTTAGTCCCAAAGTGGTTAGAGCCATTTGAACCATTTGAACTAACTTACACATATGTTAATCTCAGCACTTTGTTCTTGATCTTCCATTCTTATTTTCTATCTTCATTCTCATAAGTATTGCATATTAACTGCATTTCTCAGTAGCTTATTCCTTTTTTCTCAGAATTTTGAACATATTTTACTATTTTAGATTGTTGAACACCATTTGGATGTCAACTAATCCTCTAAATGTGTTTTGATTTCCCTAAAGTCTCTCTTCTGTTATCAATCACATAATCAGAACTTTGTCTCTCTTGTGCTTCTATCATGCTGAAAGTCAAACTGATTGTCATCATCTAACATGTCTTTAACTTTCCTTAATGTTCTTCTGTATGTTACTCTCATCAAAAACTTGGACACATCAGTTATTAAACTAATTGTACAATAGTTGTTGCACTTGTCTTCTCCTGCTGTGTTTGTAATTATGTGTTTTATTTTTTTTCCAATAACCGATTTTTTATCTCCAGTCATATAGATCCTACAAATCAGTGTGAATAGTCGTTTTCTGCATTCAGGATTGTGTAGGTGATATTTTTCTTACTGATGGCATTTCTTCATTCTCAAAGGTCCTACTCACCAAGTTAAATAATCATTTGGCTGCCACTTTCCCCATTTATTTTTATAAATTTTGAAGGAATGGTATTCATCTCAACTGCCTTTAAATTTGGGAAGGGCTGCTGTACATTTTTGAGGGTTTGGTAACAAGTGTTCACTGACACATATAACAGATATTTGGTTAAAACTGTCTCTTAACAAGACTTCAAATTCAGCGAACTTATTACATAAACCTTGTACATTTTGATATAGGACTGAAAACTGATTATGAGATGCAAAGTTAAATAAATTATTACTTATCTTAACGCTGCTTTCTTGAGGCTCTTTGACACAAAAAAATCTTTGAGGTGGTTTGGCTGCCTCACATTTCATCTAATTGGTAGCCCATAAATTATTGTTGCTGTTGGTTCTGATGAAGTGGTTACTGAAGCTGGTTGTGGTGTTGGTTGGGCTTCTGGTGTTGTTGCTAAGATGGTTGTAGTAGTTCTTGGATTACTCATTGCTGATACTGTTGATGGTGCTGTAGATAAAGCTGATTGTGATGTTTGTTGGGCTTCTGTTGTTTCTGCTGTTACCGGACTAATTGGTAGCCCGGAAATTATTGCTGCTGCTGTTGTTGGTTCTGATGAAGGGGTTACTGAAGCTGGTTGTGGTGTTGGTTTGTCTTCTGCTGTTTTTGCTAATTACTGTTGTGGTGGTTCCTGGATTACTCATTGCTGACACTGTTGGTAGTGCTGTAGATGAAGCTGGTTGTAGTGTTGGTTGGGATTCTGCTGTTTGTACTGTTACTGGACTGGGTACTGCTGCTGATGTTGGAGTACCCACTATAGCAATGATTTGTTTATTTTTTTTTTCTAGCAATTGTACAATTTTATGTCCAAAGAGTGACTTTCCACTTGCATACAAATGCAAACCATGTTTAGTAAAGTCTTCTCTCTGCAAGAAATCAACAAATAAGAAATGTGTGTTGAGGAATGCTTTACATATTTTTCTGAACTGTCTGTTTGCGTTAACAGTTTCTACAGTCACACAAGAACTTTCTATCAGGTCATGTCTGTGTGGAACTCCAATGACAACTACTGATGCATTCTTGTTACATCTCATGGTTTCTTTCAAGTTTTATTTGTATCTTTAATTAATTCGTTATCAGGAGAAAGAAAACTGGCGTTCTACAGATAGGTCAGATCCCTTAATCGGGCAGGTAGGTTAGAAAATTTAAAAAGGGAAATGGATAGGTTAAAGTTAGATATACTGGGAATTAGTGAAGTTTGGTGGCAGGAGGAACAAGACTTTTGGTCAGGTGAATACAGGGCTATAAATACAAAATCAAAAAGGGGTAATTCAGGAGTAGGTTTAATAATGAATAAAAAAATAGGAGTACGGGTAAGCTACTACAAGCAGCATAGTGAATGCATTATTGTGGCCAAGATAGACACGAAGCCCACGCCTACTACAGTAGTACAAGTTTATATGCCAACTAGCTCTGCAGATGACGAAGAAATTGATGAGATGTATAATGAGATAAAAGAAATTATTCAGATAGTAAATGGAGACGAAAATTTAATAGTCATGGGTAACTGGAATTCGAAAGCAGGAAAAGGGAGAGAAGGAAACATAGTAGGTGAATATGGATTGGGGCTAAGAAATGAAAGAGGAAGCCACCTGGTAGAATTTTGCACAAAGCATAACTTAATCACAGCTAACACTTGGTTCAAGAATCATGAAAGAAGGTTATATACATGGAAGAACCCTGGAGATACTAAAAGGTATCAGATAGATTATATAATGGTAAGACAGAGATTTGGGAACCAGGTTTTAAATTGTAAGACATTTCCAGTGGCAGATGTGGACTCTGACCACAATTTATTGGTTATGAACTGTAGATTAAAACTGAAGAAACTGCAAAAAGGTGGGAATTTAAGGAGATGGGACCTGGATAAACTGAAAGAACCAGAGGTTGTACAAAGTTTCAGGGAGAGCATAAGGAAGCAATTGACAGGAATGGGAACGATTGACAAGAACGGGGGGAAGAAATACAGTAGAAGAAGAATGGGTGGCTTTGAGGGATGAAATAGTGAAGGCAGCAGTGGATCAAATAGGTAAAAAGACGAGGGCTAATAGAAACCCTTGGGTAACAGAAGAAATATTGAATTTAATTGATGAAAGGAGAAAATATAAAAATACAGTGAATGAAGCAGGCAAAAAGGAGTACAAACGTCTCGAAAATGATATCGACAGGAAGTGCAAAATGGCTAAGCAGGGATGGCTAGAGGACAAATGTAAGGATGTAGAAGCTTATCTCACTAGGGGTAAGATAGATACTGCCTACAGGAAAATTAAAGAGACCTTTGGAGAAAGGAGAACCACTTGCATGAATATCAAGAGCTTTGATGGACACCCAGTTCTAAGCAAAGAAGGGAAAGCAGAAAGGTGGAAGGAGTATATAGAGGGTCTATACAAGGGCGATGTACTTGAGGACAATATTATGCAAAAGGAAGAGGATGTAGATGAAGATGAAAGGCGAGATATGACACTGCATGAAGTGTTTGACAGACCACGGAAAGGCCTGACTCGAAACAAGGTCCCCAGAGTAGACAACATTCCATTACAACTACTGATGGCCTTGGGAGAGCCAGTCCTGACAAAACTCTACCATATGGTGAGCAAGATGTATGAGACAGGCGAAATACCCTCAGACTTCAAGAAGAATATAATAATTCCAATCCCAAAGAATGCAGGTGTTGACTGATGGGAAAGTTATCGAACTATCAGTTTAATAAGCCACAGCTGCAAAATACTAACGCGAATTCTTTACAGACAAATGGAAAAACTAATAGAAGCCGACCTCGGGGAAGATCAGTTTGGATTCCATAGAAATGTTGGAACACGTGAGGCAATACCGACCCTACGACTTATCTTAGAAGAAAGATTAAGGAAAGGCAAACCTACATTTCTAGCATTTGTAGACTTAGAGAAAGCTTTTGACAATGTCAATTGGAATACTCATGTGCAAATTCTGAAGGTGGCAGGGTTAAAATACAGGGAGCGAAAGGCTACTTACAATTTGTACAGAAAGCAGATGGCAGTTATAAGAGTCGAGGGGTATCAAAGGGAAGCAGTGGTTGGAAAGGGAGTGAGACAGGGCTGTAGCCTATCCCCAATGTTATTCAATCTGTATATTGAGCAATCAATAAAGGAAACAAAAGAAAAGTTCGGAGTAGGTATTAAAATCCATGGAGAAGAAATAAAAACTTTGAGGTTCGCCGATGACATTGTAATTCTGTCAGAGACAGCAAAGGACTTGGAAGATCAGTTGAACGGAATGGATAGTGTCTTGAAAGGAGGATATAAGATGAACATCAACAAAAGCAAAACGAGGATAATGGAATGTAGTCGAATTAAGTCGGGTGATGCTGAGGGAATTAGATTAGGAAATGAGGCACTTAAAATAGTAAAGGAGTTTTGCTATTTAGGGATCAAAATAACTGATGATGGTCAAAGTAGAGAGGATATAAAATTTAGACTGGCAACGGCAAGGAAAGTGTTTCTGAAGAAGAAAAATTTGTTAACATCACGTATAGATTTAGATGTCAGGAAGTCATTTCTGAAAGTATGTGTATGGAGTGTAGCCATGTATGGAAGTGAAATGTGGTCTATAAGTAGTTTAGACAAAAAGAGAATAGAAGCTTTCAAAATGTGGTGCTACAGAAGAATGCTGAAGATTAGATGGGTAGATCACATAACTAATGAGGAGGTATTGAATAGAATTGGGGAGAAGAGGAGTTTGTGGTACAACTTGACTAGAAGAAGGTATATGTTGGTAGGACATGTTCTGAGATATCGAGGGATCCCCAATTTAGCATTGGATGGCAGTGTGGAGGGTAAAAATTGTAGAGGGAGACCAAGAGATGAATACACTAAGCAGATTCAGATGGATGTAGGCTGCAGTAGGTACTGGGAGATGAAGAAGCTTACACAGGATAGAGTAGCATGGAGAGCTGCATCAAACCAGTCTCAGGACTAAAGACCACAACAACAACAATTAATTCATTTTTATATACATCATTGGCACCCCCAATTATTACAGTACATCAATTAAAATTACAGGTTTTTGTATCTTTCATTTTTTTGTTACTTCAGCCACTCATGCACCAAGTTTTACAGAATGAGTAGCATTTATTCCGTGTTTGATACATAAAATTTCTGCTAGGCCATGTTCATGACTGTCTGAATGTGTGTTCACTTGAGTTTGGTTCTTTGTGATTTTAGGTCTGTTGTTTTGTCTTTCTGCACATGATTGTTTATATTGTTTACACTCATTTCTATACATATTTCTTATCCAAGTACACTGAATCGATTATATGTCTCTGTAGGCACTAATATTTTTTCACATTTTATTGTTCACAATCTTCTTTGGATTCTCAAACTCATGACTGTTTTTGTCAATAATCGTGTTTGAAATACCTGTGAAACTTTTCATGGCTTTTTTAAGTACATGTAAATACTGCTCACTATGTACCCAGTTTTCTTTTGTGACTGGGCAGAAATAATTACAAAGGATGTCCAGATAATGCATTTCTACCATTTAGTATCAATGTATCTTGTGCCAGGAAATTAAAGCTTAATTTGATGCAGATGTCTAATTCCAATCAAGAATTAAAGGGGAACTGCAGACAAAATTCCGTATTGTATCATCAGAATGGTGAAAACACGTAGACCTACTGTACACAAAATATTAAAAATTACAAGAACAAGGAAAAGGCAATTTGGATCATTATAATGCATGAAAAGAATAAACATGATAAGACAAATGTTATTAATCTGCTGATGAGACTAGCAGTGGGACAGTCCAATTAAATCTTTTTAACAGTAACTGAAAATATAGAGGCAAAAAAAGGATTATTGAAAGCAGATCCATCAGATTCACTTAATCAGGAATTGCATACTGTACCACTAGATATCAGTTTCACTGAATAAACTGGTACAGTGGTCACAAAAATCACTAAAAACCAGTACCTCTTGAAGCTGTTTTTATAGTGTTCAAACCAAAGGACTAAAATCTGATACTGGCTTGTTGGTGACCCCTTGAGCTATGTTTGTAACCAATTAGTGTCAAGATGCATTTCCTGAAAGGCTGAAATATGAAGTTAAGTACAGATAAGCAAGGGACCTCTAATTATAGATCTACAGCATATCACTTCAGAAGTTTTTGCGGAAGAAGCCTATAGCATAACATTGTGTCTTGTCTCTGAGAATAATATTTTGCCAATAGCTCAGTTTGGTTACTGTTGGAGTTTTTCTACTCAGAAATCAAAATATGATCTCATGAACACAGTCCCAGTGAAACAAAACAAAAAAAGTTACTCTCTTGCCATTTTCTGTGATATCACCAAGACCTTCAGTTGTGTAGGTCATACAATCCCAGTAGTCATACTTAATGACACCATATTTAATGGTATGGTGTTAAAGGGTGAAGTCATATATTAATAGAAAATAGAGGTCAAAGTATAACAAATGATATGACAGTAATAAGACTAAATTGAGAGTGGGAAAACATTAAATATCATATTTGGCAAGGTGTGATGCTTTGCCTGTTCCTGCTCCTAATCCACATTGATAAAGTACCTGGAATAATATGTTACTCTTCAAAAACAGTTATGTTTGCTTATAACAGTAGTATACTGTCCAAGAGGCCAAATATATCAACACTAGACCCAGTCTGGAGAACAGTGGAACAATCTCACTACTGGTTTACAATAAACAGTTTGAGCCTTAATCTCACAATGACACATATTATCCAGTTTCAGACAAATGAAATTGATTGTAGGTAGTAGAAGTAGAGATCAATGGGCACACACTGATTGTTCCATGCATGAAGTTCCTACCCATCCAAATGGCTAACAAACTAGGTTAATCAAAAAGCTCAGTTGTAACTTTTTGGACATAGAAATCTCTGTCCGTGTTGACCTGCTGACAGAATTGCTAGCATACTTCCATGCAATACAGCTCTCTAGCATAGCTTCTGGGACTATGCAGATGAAGCAAAAAAATGATTTTTTCTACAAATACATGCAGTAAGAATATTGTACAAAGTTGACAATAAAACATCTGTCAGTAGCCTCTTCAGGGACTGATGGATTCTAACATTTATACATCAGTAAATATACCCCTTAATTACACTTGTGTTGGATGACAAGAGTAAATTTAAGATGAAATGCGCAGTTCGCAACTGCATACAATTTACAAGTGGACTACACATCTCTATCAGGGATTCAGAATGGTGTTTTATATTCTGGTGCAAAAGTTTATAACAGGACACAGCCAGACATCATTCAGATGATTGAAAATCTCCAGGTGTTAAAAAACAAAGTGAAAGAATACCTCATTAACCACCCCTGCCACAATTTGTCTGATTGGAGATGTAAATTCCACGTAACTCGTACATTTATATTAAATGAATCTTAACTTTTTCAGTATACAGACAACTGATAGTAGGATGTGTCAAATTACATAAATGCTTTGTTTGAAGTGTTAGATAAAAACAGCAGATGAATGGTGGAGAGGTGGAGGCATTTTTCAAAGCAACTTTGTTTCTCCTAATATACATTAACACATACAAAATAATTTGTAAGTAATTCAGTATCAGTAGATTTGCAACTACCTGTTGTATGCCACCAAAGTTTTCCTTCATGGTGGGATGTGTGGAACATGATGTGTGAATGAAAGTGATCATTAGATTATAAGTTAATGAGAGGGAAACATGGGTGTCTGTAGAAGTTTATCGAAGAGGGGACAATACATTGAAATTGCTATTTTTTCTTAAACTGAGTTGTTGAAATTGGGAATGCATCAGGTGCCAAGAACTCAGTTTGACAGGAAGTACACAGAATCTAAAACCATTGACAATTATCCACTCAAAGTCTTAAGATAGATTGCTTTGAAACATAAATAGTAAGGATATTTCATTTGCATATTTATGTATGAGGTGACAGTTATTGAGCTAAAAAAAATAAATAAATAAAAAAATAAAAAAAGGACGTAAATTAGTTACAAACTGTGGCATGCACACACTTTATTCAATATGTAAACGTCATGACAGATATTCAGATATGGGTTATGACATGTTTGATATGCCTGCCATCCTTGGTGATGATGTGGCACAGACGAATAGTGAAATTCTGCACAACCTGCTGACATGTCAGAACAATGATGCTTTCAGTGACCTCCTGAATGGCTGTTTTCAGCTCAGAAATGGTTTGGGGTTATTGCAGTACACCTGATTTTCATAATTTTAACACCTGTATTTTAACCGAGCGAGGTGGCACAGTGGCTAGCACACTGGACTCACATTCGGGAGGACGATGGTTCAATCCCACGTCCGGCCATCCTGATTTAGGTTTTCCATGATTTCCCTAAATTGCTCCAGGAACATGCCGGGATGGTTCCTTTGAAAGGGCACGGCCGACCTCCTTCCCTATCCTTCCCTAATCCGATGATACCGATGACCTTGCTGCCTGGTCTCCTCCCCCGAAACAACCCCAACCTGTATTTTAAAAAACTGTTCACTGTGATAATTGTGAAGCAACCATGTACATATTTTTCTGATATTAGTATAAAAATCAATGGTAGGTATCTTTTTTATTCAACAATATGATATTACATCAGTATTATTATTAGATCCCCAGTATCCAACAAGTCATTCAGGAAAACACTTTTATTTATATGCCATTAGCATTCAGAAGATGCTGAAAATTAAAAATCAAATTGATAAAAAAAGGTCACATTAATACTCCTCAAAGAGAAGAAATTAACTTCAAAAACCACTTATTCGACTTTGATGCCAATTATAGCTGTTTGTTTCATGCAGATCTTTCACATCTGGCCATAGCAATGGATTTATTGCTGTATGTTCTTGTCTTCTGTTATTTAATATTGACCAGCATAGTTAAAATAGAACAGAATGTGTTTTCAGATTGAGGTTCTATGGGTTTTTTTGAATAAAATGTGATTGAGGATTATAATTTGACTATATGAATGTGGCAAAAAATTCCACAACCATCCTCAATTTAGCTGTTGAAACAGATTTTAACCACATAGAATTGAACCAAAGTGGTTGCCCAATTGCAGCTATATCAAATCTGTATTGTGCTGCCATGCTGAAAGGTATTTTCCAGGGCAGTCAACAGTGTTCTAGCTGTAGTTTAGCAGAGTCACAGACAGTCATTGCTAGAAAGATGTGAGAAATCTGTAATCAATAAAAAGCCCATACCTCCACATTCCAGGATGAGACTATTTTTTTTTTTGCCTGACCCCCCGTCCCCCTTCCTTGCCCCTTGTGGAAGTCAGTGAAGATAAAGTATTGCCATTTAAATCAATCGAGGTAGTAACAACATAAAATGCTATCAGAACACCCTATGAAAATCAGCTGCAACAAATTTGTTGGTGCTGTAAGCATAACGAGTGGATGATGGCAGCTGCAAATAGATTCATTCATGTGCTTGTCATGGTATTTACCCAATCTTTGAAATGTATGATGCTATATATTCAATATAAATATCATCTACTGCAGGTAAGAGTGTAGATAAATCTGTAAATGCTCATACTACAGACTGAGCACAGCAGTTTTCTGATGTCTACATGTTATGTTCTTGTGAAATGTGAATGTATACAGTGAAATTTTGTTATTCATGGCAGCATGACATTTAAAATATTTGGTGTATCTGACATATTTGCAGTTATGGTTTCCATCAGCAGTGCTATCTCACATGATGATGAGACATCTGTCCATCATAAATAAATCTACTGTGCAGATGATTTTAGGTCATCTCTCAGACTTGTTCTCCTCATATCTCATAGATTATTGCAGATTTTCAGAAAAAGCCATTCACTCACTCACTCATTTACTTACTCATCCATTGCCTCATTAAGTTATATAGAGCCCATCAAGAAGAATAACCTCCAGGAATGTGGAATATCTGCTGTTTATCTCCTATTTGTCAGTAAATATTTACTTGTCACTTTCATTTTTTTAAAGAAAGTAAGTACCTGCATCTGTAATAACATATTTCAGTTTAAATTATACTACTGTTTATCATGCTGCTTACAATAAACACTCAATTTGAGTTGTAGCCTTTATTTGTTGGTCCATAAATCATTTGTAGTACAGTTGGTACAGTATGATATAGGACAAGCCAGTTTACTGATATTGCAGATTATGACGATGATACAATGACGAAAGTGGTATGGGTTAATTTGGTTATGTGATATCGTTTTCTTTTCAACAAAGAATGTTAAGAGCAAATGTGAGGGGAAGTGAGTGTAAGAATGCCAAGACTTGTAAAGAGATCTCTGCAAGATGTACTATTTTGTACTTACAAAATATTCTTACAGCTCACTTCTGATGAATAAATGCTGTATTTTCTTTTGATGTACTGCAATATAAAACTTTTGGGAGTGGAAATATTCCAAATAAGTCAAAACTCATGTCACCAGGCCAACATGTCAGGGATATGTACTTCTAACAGCAAAAAATGCTCCTTGATTACTTTATCTGTGTGTTTACTTCATTTTATGTAATTATCCTGTTGTACCCCAAGGATTTTACATGCAGTGTTTCATTTAGTATATGACCAATAATGTCTAGTTTTGTTGCAGGAAGGTCGTTTTTGCTTGTTTGAAATTACACATTAGTTTTTGAGAAATTAAGACTTCAACTGATTTCTTTGAATCAGCTGAAAGCCTGTTCAGCTATCACCTTAGTTACATCTGTTAAAACTGTGTCGACCCTTGATTAGTATGACAGTGTCATCAACAAACATTACAGTTTCTGAACCAGCCTTTAGAACAATTAGAAGCTGATTGATGTAGGTTAAGAATGAGAAAAGACTAAGTAGTTATCATTATGCCCCCTCGCCCATAATGTGTTCCTCCATTCTATGGTTAGTTTCATTCTTGTGATACACAAAGTCCAAGCAACACTCTGCTTTCTTTTATGAAGTGCCATCCTTGCAAATTGGATGTCATTAATACCATAACATGTTAGCTCACCAGATAGAATTTTGTGGTCCACACTCCATCAAATGTATTAGCATGGTCACTGAATACACCAACAGGATAATTTTGTGACTTCCAGGCAGACTGAAATTGTGTTCCATAATGACTCTAACAAAAAACATTTTCTATGTTTTTTCAATATACTGCTGTGATTTTTCTCTTGAACTGCCTATGCTTTCTACTATATTTAAGATATGATTATTAAATGTACTTCTTACCTGTGAATCATAATTTACAGCCCTTCCATTCAGTTCAGTTCAGTAGAGATGTTATCCTGTTCTGTGACTAGTTTTCATCTCTTGTTTCACTATATTCCATACAGCTCTAAGTCTGTTGTCAGAATTACTGATTTCTTATATTATGTGCCTGTTCCTTGATTTTTAAAAAGTTCTCTTAATAATTTTTAGTAGTTTTTGTAGTTTGCAACTACTTGTTCTTGCCGACAAATATATTTTCCGTTTCCTTTCACAAGATACTTTAATCCCTCAAGTGATCCATGGATTTTACACGTCTGTTTAATGTCCTTTCTGGATTAGCTTATGATGAACGTTATTTTTCAAATAATAATATGACATGAATTTATCATAGAATAGATTAAATTTCATGTTAGTGTTTGGTTCATTATAAATTTCATTCCAGGTCATCTTCTGTGAACTATTCTTGAAAACCTTTGTCATGGAGTCATTAATTATTCTAGCTGATTTCCACAGAGGAGTGTCCACATTGTAAGGCACTATTTTATTTACACTAACTAACTGTGCATCATTATTAGAGAGTGCAGTTCTCGTATAAATAATTATTTTCTTCCTTTGATCTTTACCCAAGAAAACATTATCAGTTATTGCTCTGCTGTTTTTACCTTCCCATGTTGGAGAGTTAAGTAAAAGGAGCTCCTTGCCAGGCCATGAATGCCCAAGTGATGCCTACCACCTGCCAATCATCCTCTGCCTTGTATATTCAAATGCAGTATAGAGGGGCATGTGGTCAGCAGGTTCCACTCCCGGTCATTTTTCAGACTTTCCAGACTGTGGAGCCATTATCACATGGTCAAGTAGCTCCTCAAATGCATTATGTAACTGAGTACAGTCTGCACCAGTCCGCCACCAGTGAGAAATTGTTGGCAGTATCAGAAATGGAACCTGGGTTCTCCATACGAGAGCCATCTATGCTGACCTCTCAGCTACAGAGGTGGACTGGAAAGTTAATTACTGAAATCAAATTGTAAGATTCATATAATGTTTCCTTGTCATTTGTCCTATCAGACTTGTAGCGGTCCCTCCTGCTTTTATTTCTCTCTTCTTTTGATTGGTGTTGACATATTGCGTTGCTACACTGGCTGAAATAATGGGTTGTGGATTCCGACGCTGACTATTGCAAATAATGTAGCCAACAGGTGCACAGTTGTGCTTCATAGTACTTTAATTTCACTGTTCACAAGCCCCAAATAATACACAGTTATGTCGCCAGTGCACTGTTGTTTAACTTGTGATAAGCTTCATTCATAGTTTGCAGGTGAAACTCCACATACTGCTACAATAGTTTACTGTTGAACATCTACGAGCAGTAAAACCTAACCATAAAGTTCATAGTTCTTGAAGAGTGAAGCAGACACTTTCACCTAATTGTTTAGCACTTATTCCAAAGTTAATTTGAAGCATTGTTGTTGTTCTAACCAGCAGAGGTTAGTCTCCTGAAACCTGGCCAGGGACTGACTGTCTCATGACTAAAAATTGGGCACTTATATATCATCACAATAATAGGTGCTGAAAATACACATTGTTCAAAGTTTAATTGACAGAAATTACAATTAAAACTTAACTCATTAAATTAACTGACTACATTGAAAAATTGGTTCTTTTTAACAGTTTCTTCTGCTGCAAGAGTTAGGTCGAATTATTTCTTTAAATCATTAAATTAACAAATATAGTTACGAAAACAATACTTTTGACAGAGCTGTTCATTACTTTGGAATTAATTATGGGCCGGTTTTGCTAACATGTTTTTGAATAGAGCTGAATAGATACTTTAAGGTTAATGGTACTTTGTCTTTCAAATGTTTACATTTATCACAGAATTATGCTTGTTTATATGTCAACAGAAGAATTTAAGTTATGAAACAATTACTGATTTTGACCTATAATGAAAGATACTAACTAGTAATAGTCAAAATAAATTCGAATATCAATTACATACATAAAACTAAGTACAAAATTAGATCAGGTGTTATATTCTTTAAAACTGAGGGCCAATCTTTCTCTTCTAAGAAAATGCAGATAATATTCACGTATGTTAATGGTAAATAGTTAAAAGTAACTTCTTTCAAAACAGAGTGCCTTAATCCTGATTCTAAGCTAAAAAAGATACTTCTATGACAGCAGTAACCACAGGAATCTTACTTTGTGATGGCGGTCACCCATACATTTTGTACAAGAAGCTCCACCAACCTATCTTTAGTATTATTATTTTCTTGGTTGCAATGTGTAGTTTAATTGTTTATCCAAGCTTTTACTGAAAATGAAATCGTTCTAACATTTACTTATGTTTAAATTTCATTAATCATTGAAACAATCTGCAGCTATCACATTGCTACATTATCTCTCACGAGTATGGTTATGAGTTGTAACTATGAGCTATATCTAAAGATCAGATGCCTTTTTTTATATGTAATTATGTAGAAGCTGTCTTTGCAATGTTCATCTGTAGCTGAGATTTGATTTATATAACTATATAAAATCTTAGCCAGCACTTATTTCCAGTCATTAATTTGACATATTTCCTATTTTCTGGGGATTGCACTTTTTTCATGAATTGAATATCTTTTTCACACCTTTCCTTTTCCTGATTTGTGCTATCTTTTCCTTCCATACATACATCTACTTTGAATATTTTTACTGCCTCATAATCTTTATTGTAAGTCATTTAGGAGAATAACCTAAAGTGGTCTTCTTGACTAATCATGAGAATTTTTACAATTCCAGTAGTAAATGTTTTAAGGTTTGTATTCTTTGAGAAATCTCTCCCTAGACTACTTGAAAGGTCTGAGGTGGATACTCGGGTGAGATACACCAAACAACACCTTATAATCAGGAGTTCATTTATTCACCTCTTCACACAAGTAAGGCTTACAAAGAACTGGCTGGCGCAACTACACAAAGATAATGTTTTGCATAGTTCAAAGATGATGCTCAGATCAATACTGGTGTCAACCTCATTGGTGCCACATAGACCACCCCCCCTCAGTATGGAGTACTGAGAGGCCGGGGGGGGGGGGGGCGGTGACTATGGTGTCGGCAGGAGTGGTCTGCGGGAGCCAGACTATGGTCAGCTCGACAGTGTCATCGGGGAGCTATGTGGGTAGATGTCGTGAAGGAACGTCCGGCCACTGAACCTGGAAGTCATTGAAGCGCGCCCGGCGTCGTACTGGGCATGCTGGTCATGCGGCGACAGGTAGGCCGGCGGTTTGCGTGAAGAACGGAGCGACGACGACGATGTGTCCGGTGGGCGTGGTGAACACACGAAACATGTCCAGGTCAATGTCGGGCGAGAGGGGAACACATTTCACCAGGTGGCAGGGAATGGCGGAGGTTGTGTCGTGAGCACTGGATGAAGGGAAACACTCGATGAACAGTGTGTCATCGGATAGTATTATAGAGATGTCATGGATTATGTCCAGGGTACAGGCACAAACATCTCGAGCGAGGGCACGTTCAAGATGGGGGGGGGGGCGGGCGTGAGAAACCTCGACAGGGCGAGGCAGGTGACGGGGGAGAGGTCAAAGGGACCGGAGAAGGGCCCGGCGGCGAGGGCGTGATCATAGGTAAGCTCGATGTGGGGAGCATGTGATCACTCGACAGAGTGCGTGAGACCGGATTAGAGGGCAAGTTTGGAGAAGAGCTTGACGATTGGAGCTGGAAGTTACTCAACTGAGTGACGTCGGGGTCACCAGTGAGGTGGATGCTCGGGTGACATACACCAAACAATACCTTATAATCATTAGTTCATTTATTCACCTCTACACACAAGTAAGGCTTACAAAGAACTGGCTGGCGGAACTACACAAAGATAATGTTTTGCTTAGTTCAAAGATGATGATCAGATTGATACTGGTGTCGACCTAATCAGCACCAAAGGTAATTGAAATCAATATCATCAAATGATAATTCAAAGACATCGTAACATAGTGGATTTTTCTTCACACTTCTAATGAGCTGATGTAAAGTGTATATCAAGCCTGACTTACTTGCTCTCCTTATTTCTTTTCAATTATTGAGTGCATGCCATTTTGTGTAATCCCTTTTATGAAGTATATATTTATTAGTAACTGACTTAAGAGGGAAAGCCAAGGATGGAATAATGACATTATTATGAGAAGAATAGATTGCTACTTGCCATATAGAGGAGATGTTGAGTCCCAGACAGGCACACCATAAAGCCTGATAAATGTGAGCTTTTGACTGAAAGGCCTTCTGCTAAAATACACAATGAACACACATCTGTGCAAACAAAACTCCAACACACATGAGACATTAGAGACAGGGGTCATGTGTGTGTGAGTTGTGCTCTTATGTGTTTGTGTGTGTGTGTGTGTGTGTGTGTTACTTCAGAAGAAGGCCTTTTGGCCAAAAACTCACATGTTCAGCAGTCTTTTTGGTGTGCCTGCCTGTGACTCAGCATCTCCCATCATGTTTCATAATGTTGATCTAATTTTCTGGAATTTATGCAAGACGTATATACGTGACAATAGTCTGCACTTGTCTGAATGAAATATAAGTTCTATAAAATGAAATAAATTAAATAAATTCCATAGAATAGCCTTTATGTGAATTCACCGTCTTGGTGGTCTGAAGGGCCCTTTGCGTCATTCCTTGTTTTGTTCTGCAGTCAGATACAGTGTGATTAGATGGTAAGCAGGCAGTTTAGTTTTGGAATAGAATACCAAGATGTCCCCTTTGGGGGTAGGAGGTTCCATTTGTAAATAATACACACAGATGAATATATTGATGTCTGAAACCATTTTACACATTCTTTTTCGACCCCTGCAACGTTGTTCTCCATTTGGTGTAAGTGGTAACTCGTCACACTCTTGCTGCTTACTAATGGGAGCAGAACTCCTGTACGCCATGTAAAACTCACATAAATCTTTGTTGTACATTAAAAAAGCTGTACTGAATTCAAAGTTGAATATTTTTTAAAAACCTAAACAGAGTACCATAAGGGTTACCATTCTCTTTGCAGTCTTCTACATAGTCTCTGTAGGTAGTTCACTTTCCTTATTTAAACTCATGGAACATCTGCATTATTAGATACTGGCTCTCAGTACAAGGGGCTGATTTAATGTGTCTGCACATGTCATTTTTAATGTCGTCAACTTAGGCATAGTTACTTTGTTTGTCCTGAAGATCCTCTAATACAAATCCATCTTTACTTTTTTGTAAGGGCTAGCTGAACCTGGTTGTCAGTTAATATCCAAGGTAGACATAAAATAAGAAATTTTATGAGGCAAATTTATATTATCACAGTTTTGTATAGTTTGTTCGAAATCAGGAGTGAGATTGCTTGTTGAGATTCTCATCACAGACTGCAAATTAATGTCTGAAAAAGAGCATCAACATTTGTTCTTGTTGATTTTCAAGCAAGAAAAACTTTCCTCACAAATATGGTAGACTCAAATCTGGAGAACATTTTCCCAGCAAATTTCTTCATACAAGGAACTTGATCAGCTGACAAACATTTGTGGAAGTCACCCAGTGTCACAGCATTAAACATTTCATTCACTGTGTGATCTGAATGCATGTCTATAAGTTCAAGCTGCAGCTCCTCAGGTGCTTTGTCAGTACCAATACTGATGGGATAATACTGCAAATTGAACTGAGACTCAATTATCTTAAAAGCCCAGAAATCTTCTTGTGAACTTGTCCTCCAAACTCTACAGATGATGCATAGTCTTAGCAGACTCACTTCCAGGCTCTTTTCTGTTTTCCTAATAAAGGGAAATGACAGATATTCCCTCCAACTGCTTGCCTGGCAAATAGTTGTGCTTTTGCTTTAAATGATTTTACATGTTCCACATTCACATGCTAATAATCCCTTTCCCTGCAATGGCAAATGCAGTTCATTCAATTTCTCAAATATAGCAGTTGCAAACATTATTTCACATCTACACTCTTCACATCCTATTTTTGTAACAAAATCATGAGATACTTCCTTTGTGTCCAGGAATAAGGTGATTGCACTTTGCAGTGCCCTGACTTTTTAACATTTTGCCCAGTCTCAACAGAGTGTTGTGATACGTTACATCTTCATACTCTCCCCCACAACCTCAACAAGAGATCTGAACTGTCAGTTGTGGAGTTCCCTTGCTCTGATTGTGTTCACAACACCAAAACCATCATCTGCCACGTTCTTTAAGTCCAGTGCAGCTTTACAGAGTCTCTCCTGATGATAAATGCAATGTAAATACAAGATATCACTGTCTGCATCTTGTGCCTACAACTCGTTTTTTAAAAGCTTTACCATACATATATTTTTCCTACTCAAATCTCTGATCCCATCCGTTGTAATGCTTAAAAGTTTTGTTCCAGTGCAAGCCACTTTTCTCCACACAGTTCACAGCATACTCAAGTAAGTCCTGACCAATGTCTCTATCCTTAATTGATTCTAGGTCAGTTCCACTGTGACAATAAATTTTCATTAATTCCACACAAAAAGATAAGTAATTGTGCAGTGTCTTCTTTATCTGTGCTCTCATCCACAGCCAAGGTCAAGCAAAATATTTGCTTGCAGTCTTCTGATGTTCAAATTTGTCACTAATGAAGTCAATGCGCTGCACTATAGCCCTCCTTGACAATGGAATGCTTTCGAATTAGATTAGATTAGATAAGTACTTATTCCATAGATCATTAAAACGACACTTCGTAATGATGTGGAACATGTCAGGTTAATAAAAGGTGTCTATACAAGATATTACATTACACAAAATATTATATGACACTAAATTTTTTTTTTTTTTTTGGTGAGGGTTGGGAAATTACCCACTTACTATACCCAAAAATTCATCTAATGAGTAGAAGGAGTTGCCATTAAGAAATTCTTTTACTTTAAATGCTATATGGCTATCTGTCAGACTTTTGATGCTATTAGGTAAGTGACCAAAGACGTTTGTGGCAGCATAATTTACCCCCTTCTGAGCCAAAGTTAGATTTAACCCTGAGTAGTGAAGATCATCCTTTGTCCTATTGTTGTAGCCTTGTACACGCCTATTACTTTTGAATTAGTTTGGATTGTTAATAACAAATTTCAGCCCAAACTCTTTGTCTTTAAATATGTCTGCTTGTGTCTGTATATGTGTGGATGGATATGTGTATGTGTGCGAGTGTATACCCGTCCTTTTTTCCCCCTAAGGTAAGTCTTTCCGCTCCCGGGATTGGAATGACTCCTTACCCTCTCCCTTACAACCCACATCCTTTCGTCTTTCCCTCTCCTTCCCTCTTAAGTCACATCATCTTTGTTTTTGGATATATTTTTCCCACGTGGAATGTTTCCCTCTATTATATATATATATATATATATATATATATATATATATATATATATATATATATATATATATATATATATATATATATATATATATATAGGCCTATTGTGAGGAAGATTTCTAGCTCTTTAAATAGGTGTCTGCAGGATGATCTTGGATTAGCTCCAGCAATTATTCTGATTACACGCTTTTGTACAATGAACACTCTTTTACTCAATGATGAGTTATCCCAGAATATGATGTCATACAAAAGCAGAGAATGAAAATAGGCGTGGTAAGCTAATTTACTCAGATGTATAACCCCAAAATTTGCAACGACCCTTATTCACTACTGACTTGCAGAGATCCATGTAGGGAATTTTTCTAGGAATATAAAATCATGACTCTTCCATCCATTTACATCTATGAAAGTATATGCTTTCTGAAGTCTCACCCCCAGTTTTCTTCTTTAAACAGTGAGTTCCATGACTATACAACAAGACAGGGTAATGAATTTCACAGAGAAGTGCATAAGAAGGCCCAGTACAACAAGAGTACGATATACCACCTGAAAATTCTCTATAGTGCTGTTCCCTTAAAAATTAAAAGGATTCAGAAGCTGAGCAATTTTAAAAGTGAACTCAAAAGAATGTTAATTAGTAATAGTTTTTACAGTGTTAGTGAATACATGAATTCTTCAGAAAGATAGCGTGCCTTCACCTATCTTATAAGTTACTCATATACAAACTTGTGTCGTGTGGTAGACTCTTTTATGTACACACAAAAATTAATTAATTTGTCAATATAGAGTGTTATAATCATTGTTTCTTGTTGCTGTCCATTATACACAGAATATATGTAACTTATTTGTGTCCTATATTGTTACAAATTTATATCATGTAAGCTATAATTGTTATGCCCATATATTTAATTCAGATTGTTCACTGATATTTTTTGCATAATATGTTGTTTTTCATATTTTTTTCTGTATGTAACATATGACAAATCCCATATCATTGTACATGATAAAACGGGTGCTCAATAAATCAATCAATCAACATCAAGACGCAAGGTGCATGCACATTCTACCATGCACTTGGTAATAAACTCGCCATCCGAAAAAGGCATGTTGAGTTTAACAAGGTTATAGGCTACCTTGAAACTTCTGTAGCGCTATTTTGAAGTGTGGATTGCCTGATAAACAATGTTTGTTACTCCTGCAGCCTATTCACGAACTCTGGAGCTGTTATTTTCCGTTCTTCCTTGGAAAGTTTGCAGCCAAATTGGCTGCGTTGTCTTTCGGAAGACCGTTACGGATTTTATTCCTTAAACACGGTTAGCGATTCATTACACAACACACACACTGCCTTATCACGTGTTTCAGTAAAGAAATATGTTTTTGTCCATTCTTCATTATACACACGACATTCATTACTTATTTTAGGTTGTTTAGTAGGGTTCAGGTTTCTACTAAATTTGAATATTTATATACTATTGCACAGACAAAATGGAAGTAAACCAGATCAACCGGAGAAGCACTGCGCGTCGTACTATTCGTAATTCGCGCGATCGAAGTTAACACTCTGCGCGGTGGCTGGTGGGAGCGCTCCCATCAGCCATCACTCCGAGTGTCAACTTGGTTTGCGTTTGCGCGAATAGCATGCGTATTGACGTGGTCGGCCTAGTGGAAATCTTCGGTCGCGCACGGGAAGGAACACTTCGTTCAAGGCGGATTTTTCTCGTCGTCTTGGCGGGTAGCATAAAAACCACTAGCGGGCCACATGTGCTCACTCATGCTGTAAAGCAGTAGTTACACTTCCATTGCAACCAAAGAAACAAGCGATCATTTTCTTTGAATGTCTTGTGAAAAAACCACTGTTATTCATTTAGGTTCATCTTAGACCAGTCCAACAGTTGACTGCTGCTTGGTTTCTGGTTTGTACGAATAAATCCAAGTTTCGACTCTTGTTACGATGTTGTATATGGAATTTGCGTTTTCACTGTCGAAGTTAATTGAACGTTTTCTTTTTCCAGTTGACACAAATCTACTTTTCCTTTTTTTAACTTCGGTCAAATTGTGTGAAATCCATCAGGAACAGATCTCGTACACAGCTGATGTTAGTGCACAGTCAAATGTAGTGCAGTCTTCGTTATGCCTGAGTATGCCCGTCTCACACTGTATGTAAGCTCTATACCGATCCTCTTCAATAGTGTTGCACAAGGCATCAATGATTTTTGGAACAAGCGATTTTGGTCGACCGTCATAGAAGTCTTCGCTGAAGGAAACACGACGATATTCTGCAAACCAATTGTAAACTGTCTTTTTTTTAAATGATTGATCCCCAAAAGTTGAACGAATCGAATCTAGGCATTGTTGTAAAGTTAGGCCTTTACGAAAATCTTTAAAAAATCATCCAACGAAAATTTTCATGTGACATTTTCATTTTCTCACAACACAGTTTCCTTTTACCCTCAGTGTGAATAAAATACTCGGTCACTTTCTGAACTGTCGTTGTGTTAATAGTAACAAACGACAAATTTTAAAACAATTGTGAAGTCAGATCCCAAAAGCTCCATCTAGTTGTTTATAAAAACTGAGAAGGCAGCCCTTCCAGAAGTAGAAGGAGAGTACTTGGAAAAGTGTACTTACTGTTCGTATTTCCTCAAGAAGGCATCAGAGTGGTGAAAGTGGAGAGTTGGAATAATGTACTACAAAGAACGTCCAACATGTTTCTTCCCACAGTGAGTAAAATATTTGTTGACTGCCACAAAATTGAGATTTATAGTTTCTTCCCACAACAATTACGAGCCATGAGGTTGGTGATGTTGCAGACTAAGTGAACAGGAAAGAACAGGATATCTTCAAAGCGGGAAGCGACAGCTGCTCATATCACCGACGTCTGTTCCCGTGGGTTTATCGCTGCCCTGTTGATATAGCGCTCTGCGAGTTCCCCCTCTTTCAGTGCTGCACGCTACAACGCAGGCGATATTGCATTCCTTATGGTTCCCAAAAACAAGCAAGCTTATGCGTTGCATTTAACCCATTTAGTTTTCTTGCTGCAAAGAAACCTCATGACACATTTCTAACAATGAGTCATTTTGAAGTTTTTAATCGTGAAGACATCTTTTCAGTAAGTGGTTTACAAGAGAGTGCTTCCCATGCACTATATTCGGAACATGCAGTTACAGGTAAGTAAA
Organism: Schistocerca nitens; assembly: GCF_023898315.1. Lineage (NCBI taxonomy): Eukaryota > Metazoa > Arthropoda > Insecta > Orthoptera > Acrididae > Schistocerca > Schistocerca nitens. The sequence continues at coordinate 928,432,703 of NC_064615.1, forward strand.
AGCAGATTTGCTTTTTATTTGCAATTTATACTGCTGTAAGTCCTTTGAGATCAGCAAGACAGTATTTTTGTTTACGGCGTTTTAAAGTTTATTACTTGATTGCTTGCTAATTACAAGTGTAGTGGCATGAACAAATAGCTTTCGTTCCTGTGATTGTGTCTAGAAAGTTGTTGAATTCTAAATACATAAGCTTTTCTTTATTTTCATTCTGCACGAAATGCTTAGTAAGTGATACAGACGAAGAATGTCAAGCTCCTTATGAACTCGATTCTTTGATCAAGTGTGTGTAGATACATGTCACAGCAGGTACTTAAATCGCTTCGAAATACTGATACGCCTAATGCTGTGCTTCCTTGTTTTCAACAGCTTTGTTATTTCCACTGTTATGTACAGTATTACGACGACCGATCCAGTCGGCCTTGTTCAGGTGCTGCGAACCGTCATGCGTTCTCGTTGCCTGGACTCCAATCGGACTGTGCACTGTCGTTGGTTTATTTGCAGCCGTGTTCGACTCCCGACACCCTCTAAGGCTGTCAATGCTGTTTTGGTTTTCGGAGACCACAATGATATTCCTTGAAACGTACATTTTCCCAGCGTTTTCCAGTTCTGGTGGATGAAATAGCCGACGAGATCGTAATAATTTGAGTGCCTGGTTCCCAAAATTTGTTTAAATTAAAACCTCCTTCTCAGTTTATTAGTTTAACCGACACCTTTATTTTGATAGACTCCTTTATTACGTTGTCCCATAAACCAGCCGTTGCACCATGCTAACGACCATGTCGTGTTTCATTTCATGATTATATTTTAGACAGCGCATGATGACAACTGATTTGCGTGTTTGTTTTAGTAGGGTGCGTCGCTGATGTTCTTTGACCTTCTCCTAGGCTGCTCTAACAGTATACCCCTACTTACGACATGTCACATCCGCATGAAATGTGGTACGCACCCGGCTTTTGGAGACCCAAATCGCCTTCATCGTTACAAAGAAGACTGTTTATATTGACTGCAGCGAAATACCCGTGGTTCGCATTTCCTTAGATGTCTACAGATCTTCCCCTAGGCTGGCCCAAATTCCGGACCGATTGGTAAATTCATGCGGAAACGTTTGCGCGCAAAATTCAAATTTCGCCTAGCGAAAGCTTATCGTAGGTAGTTGGAACAAGGCATCGTCCAGCGTCATGGTAAAACTCGAAATGTGGAATATTTTGCGCTCGTGATGATGCCTTTATAGAAGAGTGGATAAATTCCTCTGTAAGAATCTATATAAATTCTGCTGGCACCGATTATGTGACATTCTGCTTACTCCGTCCGTTCACTAGATCGAGAAGACTGTAGATGGCGGAGTTGTGTTGCTTGGCTTTCGTAAAGCCTTTGCTACAGCTCTACATTGTCGCAATGTAAACAGATAGCAAGCTTATGAATATCGAAACATTTTTGTGACTGAATCGAAACTTCTATCGAAAAGAGCAAAGAACGCCGTTTGTAGTGGGTAGACAATGTCAGAGGGAAGTAGCAACTGGTTTGGTTCACTTGAAGTCTGACAGGCCGTTACTCTTACCAATTGGAGAGATAACTTATCACATAAGATAAAATCCGAATATGCTGTGGACAGAGTAAGGCAGTTCAATTGTAGCATAAATCCATAAATCTTTATAACTCTTAAGATAGAATGCGCTGGTGAAATTACTGTTAACCAGAATCTAGAAGAAATGGTGTCTACCAGTAACACTGATCAGCAAAAATTTTTCGCTAGGTTGACTAAACGCACAGTGAGTTACACAGCGCTGTCCTGATTTTGAATCGTTTGTTTTGCTTAATCACATATAGTTTTGTAATCATTCTTCAATTTGCGGTGCTGGATTTGAGCTGTTGAGACGGTGCGACACCCTCTACTATCTGTGCTGTCAAAGCGAACACCTATCGCTTACGTAGATAAAACTTATCTCGTTCACCCTCTTGTCTTTAATACTTCCATCTCACTGGCACTTGTAGTTTGTCTGTTGAGCGTGATACATCCGACACGTTGTCCTTATGACTGATTTTGGTAGTGTTGCGAAATTTGATGTCTTAACAAAAGGTGGTGAGTACTTGCTACAACGTGCATGAGCGTTGTTTTGTTTAACCAGGCAAATAGTATTATTACAGACAGAGAGTATATTAATGACTGTACTGTAATTTTCATTAATCACATATGGGAGTTATCAGATATAGGAGTTATTTACAAGCATAATTTCCCCGCATTAGCGTATAGACTAGCGTGCAGACATGAAATGAGCGTCAATTCCGTATATATATATATATATATATATATATATATATATATATATATATATATATATATATATATATATAAGAACCATGTAGACTGGGTACATATTAACAATTTAATTTCATTTTGTTACTATATAATTTACGGAAGGGTCTAAATTATACAAACAACTGTTGTCACTTACGTGGTTTCTATAGCATCCTGATCACAGCATTGTTCGATAACGTCAAGAATATGTAATTTGTACTAACTGCGATTTGGATGTAAAGTCGATGATAAAGATACAGTTGGGGTACCCTACCGTGTTCGACAGGGTTATGAAATTCATTATAAACAAAGAAGAAAAGTTGTGTGTGATTTCCCTTTCCAGTGGTTGAATGGGAGTGAAGATACGATAGTTACAACTGATGTTTTTGTTCAGTATTTTTTTTTAAATAAAATAAAAAAATTCTTTATTTCCAAATACATATTAATTATACAATGTAGCCCACTGCCTTATGTGATTAGTGGGCCGAAGGTACTTATACATTTATGTAGGTTGCAGCTATTCTAAGTGTGATTTAGTAACTAGTTAGTGGCAGCTATATGGATACTACAATGGGCAAATTAGTATGTTACATGAGTACTAAGTGGTAACCTAACTAACTAACTAACTATAAACTAGTCACTAAAGCCTGCAGCGTTACAAATGTGTCAGCTGAAAGTATAAACCTACTATAAGGCCTTGCTCATTGAGCTAACCCCAATGAGCGTGCCCCTGACACTGGGCAGGCCATGGAGTTGGTCGCTGCAGGTTTCTAAGAATAGTATCTATAATCTAGATCCTACAACTAACTTATTCTAAGGTCAAATTAGGTGCGTTGTCTAATCGGTGAAGTTACACCCCGCTCCCCCTATCCCGAGTCACGGCGGATTCCAGACTGCAGGAGTCGGCCTTTCCGCGCCCAGGCGGTTTGGGAATAGGGTGCTAGACTTTATCAGTGTTTGAGTGGGTCTCTAATGAGTGCTAATTTGGTTCTCTCAGGTAGTCCTTTAAGACTTTCTGTGATACCGCGTTAGCCAGGTTGTTAATAGTCTGAAACGTGTCTTGATGTCTCAGCAGTCTGTACGTGTCATTATGAGGTAGTTGGTCACGTAAAATTGAGGCCACATCATTGAAAAGGCGGCACTCGTAGACTACATGGTCAGGAGTACCCTCCGGAACACCACAGTCACACGCGGGTGTCGCCTTTTTCCCGAATCGACATAAGTATGTCGAGTAGGGTCCATGTCCAGTGAGAAAGTGAATCAGTCCCCTGGTTGGTTCAAAATATGACATTCCCATTCTTTCCCTAACATCTGGTAATAAATCATAAGTTCTGCGCCCTGTTTCTTCGCCTTCCCATGAATGTTGCCACAACTGTTCCCCTCTTAGCCTAATCTCAATTTTGTTTTCAATCCTGCTTCCTAGAATTTCCTCTATTTTTTCCAAGTTCCCCTTTTTTGCCCAGTACCAAGCGGTCTGCTCCCGAATTTTGATATCTAAGGGGCAGAGTCCCATTATAACTAACAGTTTACATAAATTGATACTACAGAAAAGAAGTGAATAGTTAATGTATAATCTACCTTATAGTCATCCCTTGATAACAACAGGTTGCGTCGCGACTCATATAAAGTTGAGCTAATTCGCTGGGAAATGGAAAGTGGTGTACGGTACACATTGTAAGTGACATCTTACAACGTCCTTTTGATCTTGACTGTGTCCACGAAATATGCAGTAGTGAACCACAGCTACTTTCACAGTCGTGACTAAACTATCTTCTCAGAGATCTCTCTCTCTCTCTCTCTCTCAAAACACAATCCAAAACTTGTAGCTTCCCAATATTATGTCAAACTTGCTCCGGAACACCACATCATAAAGTGCTTACGACAAGATAAACATTCCGTTGGGAGTAAGCGTTTGTCGTGTCGGTGAAAACGCAAAATGCAGATTTTTTTTTAGTAAATTCTCCTGGTCAGTGCCATGAATCATTTGCACGATAAATCTCAATGATGTGGAACGAGTTATTTTATTTACACATCACATTTAATTTGTAAATATGGCTACGTGCTGAACATTTAAAGTTGTTTGATAGAAATTCTTATACAGAATAGGAGTTGTCAAGGAGAAACTTCTTCATTGTGTTTTCAAATTTTCCTTTGCTGTCCGTCAGGCATTTTATATCAGTGGGGAAGTGATCAGAAAATTTAGCTGCAGCATTGCGCACCAATTTTTCTGCTAAAGATAATCTTGATGCGGAGTTATGAAGACCACTTCTTCTGGTATTGTAATTACGTACATGAATGTTCCTTTTAGACCGCAGTGGATTATTTACAACAAACTTCATCGTGGAATAATATAAAAAATGGTTCAAATGGCTCTGAGCACTATGGGACTCAACTTCTGAGGTCATTAGTCCCCTAGAACTTACAACTACTTAAACCTAACTAACGTAAGGACAACACACACATCCATGCCCGAGGCAGGATTCGAACCTGCGACCGTAGCGGTGTCGCGGTTCCAGACTGCAGCGCCAGAACCGCACGGCCACTTCGGCCGGCTGGAATAATATACTTTGAAGCAGTTGTCAAAATGTCTAACTCCTGCAAGATGATCATGGGTGGCACAACATATTACCTTTGCAGCACGCTTTTGAGCGATGAAGTTACTGCAGAACATTATCCCATATCGCATTACTGTCATCTTACTGATTTGTCTCCCCCTAGCATTTACGGTAATACTAAGTGCAAATTTGGCTGATTTAGATTGTTTTAGGAGCTCAAAAATGATTTTTTCCAGTTTAAATTTTCATCAGTAGGGACGCATAAAATTTATGATTTTCTCACCATGTGTTACGCTTATTATTGCTGAAGTACCTCTAGACGTGCAGAACAGAATATGTTGTGTATTTTTAAAACTGAGAGTCAGACCGTTTGCTGAATACCACTCAATGACACTTTTAAGAAGACTGCTTACCATTTCTTCTGTTGCTGAATATATGGTTGGTTGCAATACTAATGTCATCTGCAAAAAGGACTAATTGTACTTGTTGATTGTTATATACTATGTACATTTACATATACAGGGAACAATTGTGGACATAAGTTTGAGCCTTGGGGAACGTCATACGTGACTACTCCCCAGTCAGTTATCTAGTTCCTGTTTAACAAAAATAACATAAACACCTGCAGAAGATAAAGCGAGATACAATCAACGGGATGAACCAAATAAAGTTCTTCTTCCTCCAGTCTATATAAAGCTGAATTTGACCACACAATTCCTAAAAAGGAATACTAAGACATACAGACACAACAGTATTCCAGCACCTTACGAGTATGTTTTCAACGATTTCCACTGCCAAGATACAAATGAGGCGAGATGCACGAGAGCTATTGCTAGGGGAAAGGCTCGATGAAAATTTGGAGGAAACAGAAGTCCGGGTATGGGAAAGCTACAGGTGGGTTATTTGAACTTTCGGGGAAAACGAAGTCTTCTTGTTACGAAGAAGACACTGAGGAATTACTGGCTGCATACAGTGAAGTGGGCTGTTAAGATGTCACTCTTTGTAACCACATTTGCACTACTTCCCAAGCAATATTACGATCTTGAGTGAAGGAATGGCCACTTGGATATTGATTTCATGGAAAATAGTTCCCAGGATTTTTTAACGAGTCCACAATGGCTGTCTACAGCTGTATTCCCTATCCTGACAACTCAACAAAAGTGTATAAGCGGCGGGTATCTGCCAAACAGTTAAAGTTTTTAGATCTGTCTTCATATATAGACGAGTATTTGTCTTCAGTGTTTATGTTATGTTGTCGTTTACATCGGTTGTATACACCGCAGGCCACTGTGCAGCTGATGGTGGAGGATACCCTTTACCAGTATTAGCGATTTCTGTCCTATTTCGTTCGCGTATAGAAAGAGGGAAAAATACCACGGCTATGCATCCTCTGTAATCTCTCTTATCTCAGTCGCATGCTCCACACGTGAGATAAACTATAGTGGCAGCGGAAAGGTCACGCACTGTTCCTTGATTACAGATTCACTAAATTTACGCAACAAGGTATTGCGAGAATACATCGGTTTTCTTTCTTTCAGGGTCTCTCATCTGAGTTCCCAAAGCATTTTTGTTGCACTTTCGTGCGGAAAATGGTACCCTGTTACTATCCTAGCAAGTCGTGTGTAAATTTCATTAGATGTCTGTTGTTATACCTGATTGGTAAGACTCCAAACGTTTGAACAACGCTCTAGAATTGTTCAGACTGACATCTAGTATGCGATTTCCTTTGCAGATAAGCTGCGTCTTCCCAGAATCTTTCCGCCGAGTCTTAATTTTCTATTCGCCTTCAATAATAGTGATTTTACATGATCACCCCTTTTCATATCGCTTCTGTGCCTGCTTTTACCAAATGACGTGCTAGGATCCGGGTACTACCAAATTCTGTTTCCTTTTTTATAGGCTTACAGGGTGTTTCAAAAATGACCGGTATATTTGAAACGGCAATAAAAACTAAACGAGCAGCGATAGAAATACACCGTTTGTTGCAATAAGCTTGGGACAACAGTACATTTTCAGGTGGACAAACTTTCGAAATTACAGTAGTTACAATTTTCAACAACAGATGGCGCTGCAAGTGATGTGAAAGATATAGAAGACAACGCAGTCTGTGGGTGCGCCATTCTGTACGTCGTCTTTCTGCTGTAAGCGCGTGCTGTTCACAACGTGCAACTGTGCTGTAGACAACATGGTTTATTCCTTAGAACAGAGGATTTTTCTGGTGTTGGAATTCCACCGCCTAGAACACAGTGTTGTTGCAACAAGACGAAGTTTTCAACGGAGGTTTAATGTAACCAAAGGACCGAAAAGCGATACAATAAAGGATCTGTTTGAAAAATTTCAACGGACTGGGAACGTGACGGATGAACGTGCTGGAAAGGTAGGGCGACCGCGTACGGCAACCACAGAGGGCAACGCGCAGCAAGTGCAGCAGGTGATCCAACAGCGGCCTCGGGTTTCCGTTCGCCGTGTTGCAGCTGCGGTCCAAATGACGCCAACGTCCACGTATCGTCTCATGCTCCAGAGTTTACACCTCTATCCATACAAAATTCAAACGCGGCAACCCCTCAGCGCCGCTACCATTGCTGCACGAGAGACATTCGCTAACGATATAGTGCACAGGATTGATGACGGCGATATGCATGTGGGCAGCATTTGGTTTACTGACGAAGCTTATTTTTACCTGGACGGCTTCGTCAATAAACAAAACTGGCGCATATGGGGAACCGAAAAGCCCCATGTTGCAGTCCCATCGTCCCTGCATCCTCAAAAAGTACTGGTCTGGGCCGCCATTTCTTCCAAAGGAATCATTGGCCCATTTTTCAGATCCGAAACGATTACTGCAGCACGCTATCTGGACATTCTTCGTGAATTTGTGGCGGTACAAACTGTCTTAGACGACACTGCGAACACCTCGTGGCTTATGCAAGATGGTGCCCGGCCACATCGCACGGCCGACGTCTTTAATTTCCTGAATGAATATTTCGATGATCGTGTGATTGCTTTGGGCTATCCGAAACATACAGGAGGCGGCGTGGATTGGCCTCCCTATTCGCCAGACATGAACCCCTGTGACTTCTTTCTGTGGGGACACTTGAAAGACCAGGTGTACCGCCAGAATCCAGAAACAATTGAACAGCTGAAGCAGTACATCTCATCTGCATGTGAAGCCATTCCGCCAGACACGTTGTCAAAGGTTTCGGGTAATTTCATTCAGAGACTACGCCATAGTATTGCTACGCATGGTGGATATGTGGAAAATATCGTACTATAGAGTTTCCCAGACCGCAGCGCCATCTGTTGTTGAAAGTTGTAACTACTGTAATTTCGAAAGTTTGTCTGCCTGAAAATGTACTGTTGTCCCAAGCATATTGCAACAAACGGTGTATTCCTATCGCTGCTCGTTTAGTTTTTATTGCCGTTTCAAATATACCGGTCATTTTTGAAACACCCTGTATCTTTTACTGATCCACAAAAGGAGTTGCTGAACAGCTCTGGGCAGGAGAGATAGCCAATGTGCACTCGGTATGTCTGCCAGGGGGCCTCATCCGAGATGTGGAGGCGGCCTTGCCTGCGGAGATCGAGAATGCAGGGTGCAGTAGTCTGCAAGTTGTGGCTCACGACGGCACCAACGACGACTGTCGCATGGGTTCTGAGGCAATCCTCAGTTCGTACAGGCGGCTGCTTGCGCGGGGTGCAAGTAGAGCTCGCAATTTCAGCTGGTTCCCAGATATGATCGGGGTCCTTTGGTTTGGAGCGAGTGGAGGGTCTCAACCAAAGACTTCGTCGACTCTGTGGTGATCTTGGCTGAGATTTCTAGGCCTACGTTATCGTATGGGGATTTATAGGACTCACCTTCATAGGTCATGGGTGCATGACAAAAAGAAAGCAGGTACTCGGGTTGCAGAGTATTGTAGAGTACTTGTGGTGTGCACATGAGTGTTTTTAAGGCTAGGCAGTAGTTTGAAGTGATCTGATGAACACACGCCAGTCGACATGCAGCAAGGGAAGTCAAACGGCGTTCAGAATAAAGACCCTTCGACTATCACAATTTTACCCGTAAACTGTGTAAGTGATCGTAAAGTTCCCGAATATACTGGCCTCCAGGAAAGTCCTCACGCTCAAATTATTCTTGGGACCGAGTGCTGGATGAAGCCCGAAGTGGAAAGCTCGGAGATATATAGCGACTCGTGGAATGTACACTCCTGGAAATGGAAAAAAGAACACATTGACACCGGTGTGTCAGACCCACCATACTTGCTCCGGACACTGCGAGAGGGCTGTACAAGCAATGATCACACGCACGGCACAGCGGACACACCAGGACCCGCGGTGTTGGCCGTCGAATGGCGCTAGCTGCGCAGCATTTGTGCACCGCCGCCGTCAGTGTCAGCCAGTTTGCCGTGGCATACGGAGCTCCATCGCAGTCTTTAACACTGGTAGCATGCCGCGACAGCGTGGACGTGAACCGTATGTGCAGTTGACGGACTTTCAGCGAGGGCGTATAGTGGGCATGCGGGAGGCCGGGTGGACGTACCGCCGAATTGCTCAACACGTGGGGCGTGAGGTCTCCACAGTACATCGGTTTTGCGCCAGTGGTCGGCGGAAGGTGCACGTGCCCGTCGACCTGGGACCGGACCGCAGCGACGCACGGATGCACGCCAAGACCGTAGGATCCTACGCAGTGCCGTAGGGGACCGTACCGCCACTTCCCAGCAAATTAGGGACACTGTTGCTCCTGGGATATCGGCGAGGACCATTCGCAACCGTCTCCATGAAGCTGGGCTACGGTCCCGCACACCGTTAGGCCGTCTTCCGCTCACGCCCCAACATCGTGCAGCCCGCCTCCAGTGGTGTCGCGACAGGCGTGAATGGAGGGACGAATGGAGACGTGTCGTCTTCAGCGATGAGAGTCGCTTCTGCCTTGGTGCCAATGATGGTCGTATGCGTGTTTGGCGCCGTGCAGGTGAGCGCCACAATCAGGACTGCATACGACCGAGGCACACAGGGCCAACACCCGGCATCATGGTGTGGGGAGCGATCTCCTACACTGGCCGTACACCACTGGTGATCGTCGAGGGGACACTGAATAGTGCACGGTACATCCAAACCGTCATCGAACCCATCGTTCTACCATTCCTAGACCGGCAAGGGAACTTGCTGTTCCAACAGGACAATGCACGTCCGCATGTATCCCGTGCCACCCAACGTGCTCTAGAAGGTGTAAGTCAACTACCCTGGCCAGCAAGATCTCCGGATCTGTCCCCCATTGAGCATGTTTGGGACTGGATGAAGCGTCGTCTCACGCGGTCTGCACGTCCAGCACGAACGCTGGTCCAACTGAGGCGCCAGGTGGAAATGGCATGGCAAGCCGTTCCACAGGACTACATCCAGCATCTCTACGATCGTCTCCATGGGAGAATAGCAGCCTGCATTGCTGCGAAAGGTGGATATACACTGTACTAGTGCCGACACTGTGCATGCTTTGTTGCCTGTGTCTATGTGCCTGTGGTTCTGTCAGTGAGATCATGTGATGTATCTGACCCCAGGAATGTGTCAATAAAGTTTCCCCTTCCTGGGACAATGAATTCACGGTGTTCTTATTTCAATTTCCAGGAGTGTATATTGGAAAGACAGATTGGAGACCATAGGAGATGCAATGTTCATTGCAACTGACAAAAATAATGTCTCTAGTGAGACCAAAATTGAGTGTGACAGTGAAGTTACCTGATCGCGTATAACAGATGTAGGTGAAACCAGGTTAATTTTTGGATGTTGTTATTAGTCACATGATTCTGCTGTGACAGTTCTACAGTCATTCAAAGAAAGTCTAGGATCAATACCGCGTAAATACTGAGATCATGCAATACTACACTACTGACCATTAAAATTGCTACACCAAAAAGAAATGCAGATGATAAACGGGTATTCATTTGACAAATATATTATACTAGAACTGACATGTGATTACATTTTCACGCAATTTGAGTGCATAGATCCTGAGAAATCAGTACCCAGAACAACCACCTCTGGCCGTAATAACGGCCTTGATACGCTTTGGCATTGAGTCAAACAGAGCTTGGATGGCGTGTACAGGTACAGCTGCCCATGCAGCTTCAACACGATACCACAGTTCATCAAGAGTAGTGACTGGCGTATTGTGACGAGCCAGTTGCTCGGCCACCATTGACCAGACGTTTTCAATTGGTGAGAGATCAGGAGAATGTGCTGGCCAGGGCAGCAGTCGAACATTTTCTGTATCCAGAAAGGCCCATACAGGACCTGCAATATGCGGTCGTACATTACGCGGCTGAAATGTAGGGTTTCGCAGGGATCGAATGAATGGTAGAGCCACGGGTCCTAACACATCTGAAATGTAACGTCCACTGTTCAAAGTACCGTCAATGAGAACAAGAGGTGACCGAGACGTTTAACCAATGGTACCCCATACCATCACTCCGGGTGATACGCCAGTATGGCGATGAAAATACACGCTTCCAATGCACATTCACCGCGATGTCGCCAAACACGGATGCGACCATCATGATGCTGTGAACAGAACCTGGATTCATCCGAAAAAAATGACATTTTGCCATTCGTGCACCCAGGTTCGTCGTTGAGTACACCATCGCAGGCGCTCCTGTCTGTGATGCAGCGTCAAGGGTGACCGCAGCCATGGTCTCCGAGCTGATAGTCCATGTTGCTGCAAAGGTCGTCGAAGTGTTCGTGCAGATGGTTGTTGTCTTGCAAACGTCCCCATCTGTTGACTCAGAGATGGAGACGTGGCTGCACGATCCATTACAGACATGCGGATAAGATGGCTGTCATCTCGACTGCTAGTGATACGAGGCCGTTGGGATGCAGCACAGCATTGCGTATTACCCTCCTGAACCCACCGATTCCATATTCTGCTAACAGTCATTGGATCTCGACCAACGCGAGCAGCAATGTCGCGATACGATAAACCGCAATCGCGATCGGCTACAATCCGACCTTTATCAAAGTCATAAACGTGATGGTACGCATTTCTCCTCCTTACACGAGGCACCACAACAACGTTTCACCAGGCACCGCCGGTCAACTGCTGTTTGTGTATGAGAAATCGGTTGGAAACTTTCCTCATGTCAGCACGTTGTAGGTGTCGCCACCGGCGCCAACCTTGTGTGAATGCTCTGAAAAGCTAATGATTTGCATGTCACTGCATCTCTTTCCTGTCGGCTAAATTTCGCGTCTGTAGCACGTCATCTTCGTGGTGTAGCAATTTTAATGGTCAGTAGTGTAGTTGGAGGCGACTCTAGCCTATCGAGTATACACTGGACGTCTATGGATTCATTGCGGGTGGAACAGACAGACAATCACTCGAAATACTTTTGAATACATTTTCTGAGAACTGTCTTGAGCAGCTAGCTCGGCAGCCCACACGCACACTTGTCGCTACAAATAGGCCGGACCTTATCGACAATGTCAGCATAGAGACGGGGATTAGCAATGCCGATGTCTTTATAACAACCATGATTACGAAAGTTAATAAATCAGTCAAGAAGGTTAGAGTGTTTCCAGTGAGGTGTGCCGATAAGCAGTTATTAATGTCTCACTTAGGCAGTGAATTGGCATCACTTAGTTCCAGTGAGATGGATGTAGAGGAATTATGGGCAACGTTTAAGCAAATTGTAAGTCATGGTCTGGAGAGTTATAGGCTTAGTAAGTGGATAAAGAACGGAAAAGACCCACCATGGTTGAATAACGAAATTCGGAAGATGCTGAGGTAGCAAAGGCTGTTGCACTCTCGATTTTAAAGGGAACGCAAAAATGACGACAAACGAAGGTTTGTATATATCCGGGCGTCTGTGAAAAGATCTATGCGCGAAGCTTACATCGGCTTCCACAACCACACCTTAGCAAAAGATGTGGCAAGAGAACCCGAGGAAATTCTGGTCTTATGTAAAATCGCTAAACCGGTCTAAGGCTTCCATTCAGTCCCATGTTGACCACTCTGGTGTGGCAGTTGAAGATAGCAAAACAAAAGCCGAAGTTTTAAATTTCACATTCAAGAAATCGTTCACTCAGGAGGATCGTACAAGCATACCATAATTTGACCATTGGACAGACTCCCGTATGGACGATATAGTAATAAGCATCCCTGGCGTAGAGAAACAACTGAAAGGTTTGAAATTAAATGAATTACCAGGTCCAGATGGAACTTCAGTTCAATTTTACAAAGAGTACTCTACAGTATGAATCTCTCGCCCAGCACAAAGTCCCAAGCGACTGGAAAAAGGTGCAGGTAATAAGAAGGGTAAACGAGCGGCCCAGCAAATTTACAGACCAATATCCCTAACTTCGGTTAGCTGTATAATTCTTGAACATATTCTTCGTTCGAATATAATAAATTTTCTTGTGACTGAGAAACTTATGTCCAAGAATCAGCATGGTTTTAGAAAGCATCGCTCATGCGAAACTCATCCTGCTCTTTTCTCACATGATATACTGCGAACTATGAATGAAGGGCCACATAAATATTCCAAATTTCTAGATTTCCGGAAAACATTTGACACGGTGCCCTACTGCAGGCTGTTAACTAGGGTACGAGCAAATGGAATAAGTTCACAGGTATGTGAGTGGTTCGAAGACTTCTTAAATAATAGAATCCATTATGTAAGGGAAGTGTGACAGGACCGCTGTTGTTATGTATATAATCATTTGACGGACAGGTTCGGCAACAATCTGCGGTAATTTGCTGATGACTTGGTCTACGGAAAGGGGTCGAAGTAGAGCGACTGAAGCAAGATACAAGACGATTTCCAGTTGTGTGAAGAATGGCAGCTAGCGCTAAGTGTGGAAAAATACAAATCAGTTCGAAAGAGTAGGAAGATCAAACCTGCAGTGTTCGGATACAATATTACTCGTGTCCTACTTGAAACCATGAAGTTGTTTAAATATCTGGGTATTACGTTGCAAAGCAATATGAAATGGAACGAGCACGTGGAACTGTTGTAGGGAAGGCGAATGGTCGACTTTAGCTTATTGGGAGAATTTTAGGAAATAGTGGTTCACCTGTAAAGGAGACTGTATATTGGATACTGGTGAGACCTATTATTGAATACTGCTCGAGTGTTTGGGATCCGTAACAGGTCGGATTGAAGGAAGACATTGAAGTGGAATATTTATGTAGATGTAGATGTAGAAAATGAGTATCATCTCGAATAGGTACTCCACTTACACGATAGCTGGTGGTTACCTCAGTCTACCCTCAATATGATCGTAAAAATGTGTTTTTCTAAGTTGGTGGTATGTGCAAAACATCATCAAAAACGGCACTAAATGTTTTCTCCGAAAATTATTTTAAGCCACTAGTACAAGAGTCAACCTCTTAGCAATATAGTCCTGAGTAAATAGGGAGCATCATGACAGTATTGGGGCAGCCTGTGTTCTAGCAGAAAGTACCGTTATCCAAGATGGCGGCGATGACGTCACCTAACCCCAACCTGTGTTCTGGCACAAAGTACTGTTATCCAAAATGGCGGCGATGACGTCATCCAAGATGGCGGCCATGACATCAGCTGATGATGCAAGTACCATTATCCACGATGGCGGCTTTTGGTGGGAAAGTGCCACACAACACTCCCAGCCCCTCCTTCAGAAAAATGGCGGGAAGTTCAAATTCCAACAGGATAATACATGACATCAAGGTTATTTCTACTAACCTAAGAAAATCGCGGGAAGATAGGTCACTTGGCCTACCTCCACTAACCTAAGTCACCTGACCACCACCTCTTCCTAGGAACTGGTGCCAAGTTTGAATTTAGGGGATACAGAAAGGTCAATTTGCGTATATCTACTAAGCTAAGAAAATGGCGCGAAGTAAAGGACACTTGGACTAACCTAAGTCACCCAACCACCACCTCCTCCTAAGGATTCATGGGAAAAAGACTCGACCAGTGCTGGACATAAGTCTTCATTTAGCATGCACCAGTCTTTATTTAAACAATTTCATGTAGCACAGCCATCCAGTCTGTTTAACACAAGGTCCAGACTCCGACCTACTACACAGTACCATTACCAGAGCACATAACGTCCATTCTGTGGCATAATCCAAGATGGCAGCCATGATGTCAGCTGATGGTGCAAGTACTTTTACCCAAGATGGCTGGAAATAGTATGTTCACCACAACGTCTGGACCTAGTACTCAGTATCACCACCAGAGAGCGCTGTCGTTCGTTTCGAGATGTAATCCAAGATGGTGGGAGGGGGGAAGGGAAATGGCGGGAAAACGACTCTGCCTGTGCTCGACACAAGTTTTTATTTTGCAGGCAGAGTCACCACCACAAGACCTAGACCCCAACTGACCTAGTACACAATACTGCCACCAGAGGGTCTGTCGTGCCTCCTGTTCTGTACGCCAAGATGGTGGTCTGGAGGGGGAAAATGGCCTGAAAAT
Organism: Schistocerca nitens; assembly: GCF_023898315.1. Classification (NCBI taxonomy): domain Eukaryota; kingdom Metazoa; phylum Arthropoda; class Insecta; order Orthoptera; family Acrididae; genus Schistocerca; species Schistocerca nitens. Next base: position 928,447,990 of record NC_064615.1, read on the forward strand.
GACTCACCCTGCCCTGGGCAGCTGGATTATGTAAGTAAGGAGTGTACTTTATTTATTTTGGAACAATTTATTTAGGCATGGAGTATATTTATTACACTGATGCAAAACACACGCTCTGACATGCATGGGGGCACGTCACACAGCCCACAGACCTGTAAACTACTCCTAACTAATGCTCTGCAGACACACAAACAACTATTAATGTACCAAAATAATGTCAGTACAGACCTGCAAACTGCTCCTAAATATGCAGTACACAGATCCGCAGACAAGAAATGCTTGATACCTGAGAAATTCCTCTCAAAATACGTGATCACCTTGGCGCCGTTGATGACACGACCAGATGCACGTGCTGTCACAGCCGCAAACCGCCGCAGGACGCTGGTGGAAGTTGCCTCCATTTTCGAGTATACAGTCACTGTTATACTGACGTCACAGAACTCCAGGGCATGCTCACACAGCCCACATATTCGAGACACTCCGGGCAGCACTTGTCTTTACTGTTGATGACAGAATAGAACAGGTTGCTGTCCGCCTATGGCTTTGAAAAAATAAGAGCTAAGTCGACCTCTGAGGAACTGTATAGTGTCCAAGAAATAGTTAAAGGTCGCTTTTGTAAGAGCTTTCCCGATGCCTCGGCTTGTATGCATGGAAATTCTTATCCTAACCGAACCTGTTTACGAAAATAGCCCATAATAACCCAGTCCATCACGTGTTACCCTTTCTGCTCTCAACATACGCAAACATTCTCACCGCTATGCAGAGACTCCTATATCCTAGCATAGAGAATGTCTTGTGAATGAATCGACCATTATGATTGGCTCTTATCAAATTTACCTGCTGAATTACTGATGTCGCCAGTATCTAAGCACCCTCCAACTCTTCTTTCTCTCTGCAGACGGGACTTTCAGCGGTAAAATTATTTTGCACAGATCACTAAATTGCATTAACAGTTAAACCCAAAAAGTTGTCTACAAATCATCAAATACATACGAGACTCACAAGAATATTGGAAGCCAGGACGATATTTGCCAGTGTAACTACAATTAAATATTACGATTGCTGCTACATTCTGACACTGAACGATGTCTCCTCTTGATGACTGTTCTTCTGGAACGAATCTCAGTATCTATAGCACACATAATTTTCCACGTAAAAAAACTCTCTCATACCCTCATGGTTATCGATGTGCTGAATCTATACATCTCTCACGATAGGACACACAGTCATCCTCTCTACTCATGCCACAATAAACCACAGTAACGTTACAATGCAATATATACACATTTTAGGCAACATAAGCCACAGTAACTTTACAATACAATATATGCACGTTTTACACAAACAGTGCAGATATCTTTTAATTATCGTACAGCACCCGAAAAAATTATGGTATGCCTACACTCACACCGGCTATACATCACGATGCTCCTCAGTCCTAGGGAAACTCTGTTAGCCTTTTCTTTCTACAGATGTGACATTCAGCGTCAGTGAACTATTTTACACTGATCACCATATTGCACCGACAACTAAACCTCATAAAGTGCCATCATATAGTCAAATACGGAAAGACTCTTACTCAATTACACTGCTCTCCCACTGAGGATAGCAGCTTGAATATTATAGCGTGAAACTGATCTCCAACCCAGCAATATATCACTGCGTACCATGTCGATGTAGTAAACATACATTTCATATCCTCTGCCATACAAAATCACCCCTTTTACATTGGAGCACCCTCAGTGGACCAAAGTCGCTCTCAGAACTGTTCTACAAATATGGGGTCGTTTCCCCCCGGCACAAACGCGTTACTGTTTCTGCTCTGAACCTGCTTCCTTGCTTGCTCGCTTTTCTAAGCACATCTCCAGACTTGGGGATTACAAGAACACACATATTTATGCATGGTTCACCATAATATGATACCATTTTCGCCGTACTTCTCGATATCAAGCACACAGCAGTATCCTAACAATCGCTCACACAATATAATTCCGAAGATATAGACTGGAAATTATTTCTCTACAAACCCGAAACTTTAGCGAGGTGTAGCGTTCTGTAAACCACTGAGTAATTAGAAACAAATAGAGGAAACTGATATTCCCACTTTCGAATACCGATGTCAGTGATGTAACAGATTACAAATCATCCCTATAATTTGCAAGCCAACTAGGATCTTTCCCATGTCTAGAGAACAGGCAAATGTGTCTTCCACATGCTAGATGCACACATCGCAATCGATCTTTTCTCAACTAAATAAAGGCGCGAGGCATGGATATAGACAGACATACACAAAACAGAGGAAACCCTCTCCAAATGTGGAGGTGACTGGATACCGTCGAGTACAGTGCTATATTATGCCTCCTAATCAGTTCATTTGTGCTAGGTGTTGCCAGCTGTGCTACTTTTACAAGCAATTTTCGAACACAGAACGAGAGGTTATGTCATGATCGCATGGATAAATCTGACATAAAATCGATAGAATTGCGAAAAATTATGAGGGAATAGGTATAAAGTGACCAAATATGGGCTACACCTAAATGCAGGGAAAGTGAGGAAGTACTTGCGTGTCTTGTGGTCCGTGCCGAACAATTTGTACATTGGCACAAGTATGCGGCAACAAGAGGAATCCGAGAAAACACCAACATCGAGATGAAGGGAATCAGGGAGGCAGTGGATGGTTTTCTGTCGAGGCAGCATTACACTGTATGTCTATTGAGGTACCAGTGATACACGCAAGTTGACTACTGTATTTGATGCTTTTCAGGAAGACAGAGAACCATTCACCTCTAAACTTACTTGCATCTGCATTAAAGGGTAACAGACAGTGGACGGGGTGATCGATTGAGATGGAGCTATAATGAGGTACGATTTAAGGGCCGACTGTTGCATTCTAGAGAAGGAGAAGTTGCTGCAGGCCAATTTTTCCAGTGTTCTGTCTGGATGCATCAGTCGCGTGACATAGCCTGCTTTTTACTCGTATACAGCAACGTGTTCTGTTTGTGGTTTAAAGCACTGTCTACTTGAAATCGTTAATGGTAAACCTGTCGGTCATCAGAGGACTTCCACCTCATGTGTGATGAAACTTGACAAATTCCTCTCAACGAACTTTGATTTATGCGATGTACTCGATCCCCCTGTTGCTTCTTGGGTGTAAAATCAAGACTTCAGCGTCATAACTAAGTTTGTCATAGGAGTTTGTTAGGCGCTCCAATCCTCGTTTACACATTTGCCCAACAGATGTGCTGTTTACAGAGTTAGTGACGGAATGACTCGTAATTTCCACATGTCAGACACTGATCCTATGCGTTTATCTGTTTTCTTGTAGGAGGTATCCCCTGCAACTAACGATCATTTTACATAGCCCTGATGCAGGCATCGTATAATTTCTGAACCGTGATCAGATGTGAGCAGTGGACACTATACTTCGCCGGAAAGCTACATTGTGCTCATATTTTCCAGAGCAAATGTTTTACGGAAGTAGTTTTTTCGTTTTACTGTTCGATAACATAGTTTATCGTAGAGAAACCGGGGCGAAGGTTGTATGTCATGCGCTTGAAATATATTTCTCACAATGGAATATTAAGAACGCTGCATCCTATGCAACTGATAGGTCGGAAATGCAAGCGATCTAACATTATAGCCCGTTTTAAGTGCAGAACGTCGTAGCCTTAGGAGTTCGTGTGCTTATGTTCTCTCTTACCAGTACCTTCCAGGTACCGATCAAGACTCTAGAGCAAAACTTTAGAGTTGATAGCTTGGTTGATTTACGTAAAAATGAGTCGAACTCCATCCGTCTGGAGCTCCATCGCATATATAAATCATTCGTTTCTTGTTCTTCTTAACTGTTTGCTATAACATCGTGGCACTTTGAAATCTGTTACTATAAATCGATAAGGAGTGCTAAGCTCCTCAACATGGGCACATCTCAAGATCGGTGAGGATTCGGAAAGCTCCATTCATTCACGAGACGTGGAGTGTAGCGGTCTTCTTCTGGTCAGTTGCACATTAATTCGCTAACGGTGCTCCAGGGTGGGTTGGTCAATGACTGTGTGAGGAGGGTCTTTCACTCTCTAATTATACCCTAAGACAGCGAGAATGCTATGTGACTCCCATATGCAGAGAGATAGATTGTAAGTTAAACACTATGCTCGAGGTGATAGAAATATGTGGGGCGCTGTCTGGTATACTTTGATGATTTATGCGTTTGAGAATAAACACTGAATGGACATACTGCATAGTCATCTATCCATGTTCGCAATAATACTCGCAAAGTGGAGAAGGGGTGGTTTCGCTATGATACTGAAACTGGGGAAACATGCTGTCACATCATTGGCCAGTGTTGAAGTTACTGTAAAATTGCTAAAATTGTTCGTACTATCAACAGTGATATTCTTAGAGTACATTGATGGTGTCTTTTCCATCCCATCTGTACACTGGCACACTGTTGGTTACCACATAATGATTGACTGATATCGCTTGTTTGAGTTGGGGAAAGAGTTTTGGTGGATGGACAGCACCTTCTGGGGTGGATAGCACCGAAACACACATCAGTGCAATATGGGGAATAAGTTGAATTCGGACTGTAGTTTGGAGACCTATGCCAACGCCATAAAACTCTTCCAGTTTGCTTATGTTGTAACTGTCTTTTATTTAAAATCAGCTGATGTGTGGCATGTTATGATATCTGCCGTAACGATATGATATACACCATGCAGTGTATAGTTTCCTGTAAAAGGCCATGGGTCAGAACTTCTTAATGTCAGTTTAGAACCTGGCAGAGGCCTTGAAGTCATGGCAGAAAAACGACATGTTTGGCATTGTACAAAAACGTGTTAGAAAACAGTGCCTGAAACAACTAAACAGGACCAGATCGAGCATCTCATGCAATTTAGTATAGTCTGTGGGATACAATCATTCACTTAGAATATAGGTGATCAAACTTTAAAGTGGCCTCAGCAGTGCCTGTATATTTAATAGGATCGTGCCACACAGGTGGCAGTTGCAGCAGCCGTTTGAGGTGTAAATTCGGTGAGGGACGGGGCATAGCGTTAGGAATGCATGGATGGCTGCATTGGGGCTGGAGAGCCTTGGGAAATCCCTTTCTCCGTGCTGCACCACACCGCAGCTATGTGTCATTGCGCCAGCATCGGTGCCTAGGTGACTTCTATATCAGATGAAGTTAGTTGAGCTTTTATAGTTCGTAATTTTTATCTGTTAGGGGTAGAGAATAACGATGACAGCATGTTGGGCTGATTGATTTGAATGGACGTGGATCTGCTTCGGACTGTAGTATCTGTATCTAGTTTGGAGATGTACCACATTGCGCGCATTTCCACCAAATGGTCAAAACATGGTCCTGTTGCAGTAACTCAGGTCGTTCTGTTTCTACATGGGTTGCAGAAGGTGGGAGATATGTCTTTCTCCGACCTCTGCTCAGTTCCGACTTAAATTGGAACGATCACATGAGGAAAGCTGTAGAAATGGGAGCAGTTGCAAGATGCGTAGGGGGTGACTAAAACCACGTTGGAATTTTACTGTCACAGCTAGGTTCGGGAAAGGTGACTCGTTTCGAGATATGAGAGTGCCAGAAATATGACTGAGTAGTGGTTGTAATCATTAAAGGAATTGTCAATAGGATCCAACACAGGTATGTGCTTGAATGGAAAGACCCAATTCCAAATCTTGGACATCATTTCTAGTGGATAGCATGACACTAGAGATCTGAAAAGCTAGTGTACATTTTTTTCCTTATGATCTCAATCGGCACGTTATATACTACTACTGTTTGTGTTTCTTCTCAATCAATCATCGCCTATAACTCAGTGGCTATATCACAGAACCTCTGATATGGTATCGATACAGAATGCGCTACAAGTACTGTAGAATTATCTATCTGAGGCGGTGTTAGGGAGTCGCAAATATCGCTTACATACCACATTCCTTAGCCGAATCACTTTCAAAATGCAGTAATTTTATCACGAGGTTGCATCATGGTCTGTGTGTTGGTCTTCACATTCCTGCGATCACTCTCATGGTATTTGTCAGGTAAAAGCCGCCTCATTCAGAGGTAATGTCATACCTCGATTCATAAAGCGGGTATAGCTTTTAACATGGATACTTGTGTGCACCTGTAGAACCAAGATCGCTTGTGACAGTAACATGCAGTAGTTGTTGCGATCTGTTACTTTTTAACATCTGGCTGATTACTTCTCTCTTTCTAAGACACAGTGGTAGCATTCGCAAGAAAAACCAAAGAGACATGCCCATGCATAATTGATTTTCGGTCAGTATTATTTTGCATCATATGGAATCATTTATTGGTCAAGTATTATACTCAGTAGTAGTGGGGGGGAGGGGGGATGCATGATATGTTCACATTTGAGCATCAGGCTTATAAAGTATGTATTTGTATTCCGACGTGTCTAAAGAACATGACTATGTCCAGTCATAAGGAAGGTACAGATATTTCCATTTCCAGAGCCACAGCCTTCACCAGGGTATATTCCCGATATTACACTCATTGTCGAATGCTGTTCAATTGAGACTGTGATTGCAACATTTAATTGTAAGTGTAATGATAAAACATATATGTGACCGGTTTTTTAGAATGATTCCTTGTATGTATGGCGTGTGGTGGGAATGATTCACATTTCCTGTTAACAACAACAGATGTCCAAATGAAGAGGCCTGTTGGAGTGTAGGAATGTTTCTGAGTTAATGTTGTCGTCATCTAGATGACCAAATGGCCAACTAATACTTAGTATGTGTTGGGCAGCTTTCGTGCTTAAGTGCAAATTTGAGAAGACTGTGTATGGAGGTGCGTTTCTGCTGGACCATTATCCCATCCCATGTAAATTGTTCAGTTGACTGCTTCTGCACATTTCGCGCCTTTATTTACTTGTGGTGTGTGCATCTAGCATGTGGAAGACACGTTTGCCTGTTCTGCAGACATGGGAAAGACCTTAGTTGGTGTGTAAATTATAGGGACGATTTGGAATTTGTTACATCACCGACATCGATATTTGAAAGTGGAAATATCAGTTTCGTCTATTCGTTTCTAATTACTAGGGGCTTAGAGCACGCTCCACCTTGCTAAAGTCTGAGGCTTGTAGAGAAATAATTTCCAGTCTATATCTCGGGCATTATGTTGCACTAGCGACCAGTAGGATGCTGCCTAGTGCTTGATATCAAGAAGTACGGCGAAAATGGTATATTATTATTGCAAACCATGCGCAAATACGTCTGTTCTTGTAATCCTCGAGTCTGGAGATGTGCTTAGAAAAGCGAGCAAGCAGGGAATCAGGTTCAGAGCAGAAACAGTAACGTGTTTGTGCCAAGGGGGAAACAATCTCGCATTTGTAGAACAGTTCTGGGAGCGACTTTTGTCCACTGAGGGAGCTCCGATGTAAAAGGGATGATTTTGTATGCGGAGGATATGAAATGCATATTTACTACATCGACACGGTACATGGTGACATATTGCTGGGTTGAAGACCAGTTTCACATCAAGCTCCTATCCTCAGTGAGAGCAGTGTAATAGAGTAAGAGTCTTTCCGTATTTGACTATATGATGGCGCTTTATGAGGTTTAGTTGTCGGTGCAATATGGTGATCAGTGTAAAATAGTTTACTGACGCTGAATGTCACATCTGTAGAAAGAAAAGGCTAACAGAGCTTCCCTACGACTGAGGAGCATCGTGACATATAGCCGGTGTGAGTGTAGGCATATCATAATTTTATTGGGTGCTGTACAGATATAAAATATAACTGCAGTGTTTGTGCGAAAATTGCGCTGTGGGTACTGAGATTCGTTCCAGAAGCACAGTTGTCAAAAGGAGACATTACCTGTACATGTGTAGACAACTTTGCAGGTTTATCTGCTAATGCAATTTAGCGATCGGTGCAAAATAATTTTACCGCTGAAAGTCTCATCTGCAGAAAGAAAGAAAAACAGGAGGGTGCTTCGATACCAGCAGCATCAGTAATTCGGCAGGTAATTCGATAAGAGCCAATCATAATTCTCTATTTATTCACAAGACATTCTCTATGCTGCGATATAGGAGTCTCTGCATAGCGGTGAGAATGTTTGCATATGTTGAGAGCAGAAAGGGTAACACGTGATGGACTGGGTTATTATGGGCTGTTTTCGTAAACAGGTTCAGTTAGGATAAGAATTTCCGTGCATACAAGCCGAGGCATCGGGAAAGCTCTTACAAAAGCGACCTTTAACTATTTCTTGGACACTATACAGTTCCTCAGAGGTCGACTTAGCTCTTATTTTTTCAAAGCCATAGGGCGACAGCAAACTGTGCTATTCTGTCATCAATGGTAGAGACAAGTGCTGCCCGGAGGTGGTCTCGAATATGGGGACTGCATGAGCATGCCCAGGAGTTCAGTGACATCAGTATAACAGTGACTGTATACTCGAAAACAGAGACAACTTCCACCAGCGTCCTGCGGCGGTTTGTGGCTGTGACAGCACGTGCATCTGGTCGTGTCATCAACGGCGCCAAGGTGATCACGTATTTTGAGAGGAATTTCTCAGGTACCAAGCATGAAAGGGAGTTGCTGCCTCATGCCTGAGGGCACCTGTGTGTAGTTTGACAGCTGATGGCTACATTATTTTGCGGGGGCTGCCACTAGTGTCCTGTGTGCTCTACTGGACAGGGGGTGGTGGAAGTTGCTTGTGGATGTTGAATGCATGTCTGTTGCATTTTTTGCTAGCAGGTCTGTAGGCTGTGCTATGCATTACTTGGACAGTTTATGAGTTGATTTCTGCAGATCTGTGTTCTGCATTATTTAGGAGCAGTTTGCAGGTCCATACTGACATTATTTTTGTAAATTAGAAGTTGTTTGCATGTCTGCAGACTGTTATTTAGGAGTAGTTTGCAGGTCTGTTGGCTGTGTGACGTGCCCTCAGGCGTGGCAGAGCGTGTGTTTTGTATCAGTGTAATAAATATACTTCATCCCTAAATAAATTGCTCCACAATAAATAAAGTACTTTCCTTCCTTACGCTATCCAGCAACCCAGGGCAGGATGAGTCATTTTCACGCCATTTCCCCCCTCCAGACCACCATCTTGAATTACATCACAGGTGGGATGACAGCACTCTCTGGTATCAGTATTGTGTACTAGGTCAGTTGGTTTCTAGATTTCGTGGTGGAGAGATTGCCTGCAAAATAGGAGTCTAGATTTCATGGTGGAGAAATTGCCTGCGAAATAAAGACTTGTGTCCAGAGTCGTTTCTCGTCATTTTCCCTCCTGCCCAGAGCGCCATCTTTGTTTACGTCACAGGAGGGATGACAGTGCTCTCTGGTGGCAGTATTGTGTACTAGCTCGGTTGGGGTCTAGATCTCGTGGTGGAGACACTGCCTTCAAAATAAAAACGTATGTCCAGCACAGGCAGAGTCGTTTTCCCTCCATTTCCGCACCTCCCTCCCCCCCACCATCTTGGGTTACATCATAAAGCAGACAGCAGTGCCTTCTGGTGGTAGTTCTGAGTACTAGGCCCAGCCCTCGTGGTGAACACACTGTTTGCCCCCATCTTGGATAATGGTACTGGTGTCATCAGCTGACATCATCACAGATGGACAACAGCGCTCTCTGTTGGTGGGACTGTGTACCAGATCAGTTGGAGTCTGGACCTCGTGGTGAACACACTGGATGCCTGTGCTTGATGAAATTGTTTAAATAGAGACTGTTGCATGCAAAATAAAGACTTACGTCCAGCACTGGTTGAGTCCTTTTCCCAAGAACCCTTAGGAGGAAGTGGTGATTGGGTGACTTAGGTTAGTCCAAGTATCCTTTCTTTTGTGCCATTTTCTTAGCTTAATAGAGATACGCGAATTGACCTTTCTTTACTGCCCAAATTCAAACTTGGCACGAGGTTCTCTGGAAGAGGTGGCATTCGGGTGACTTAGGTTATTGGAGGTAGGCCAAGTCACCTATCTTCCTGCGATTTTCTTGATTAGTAGAGATAACCTTGGTGTGATGCATTATCCTGTTGGAATTTGCACTTCCCACCATTTTTCTGGGGGAGGGGCAGGGAGGGGGCGTGGCACTCCCCACCAAAAGCTGCCATCTTGGATAACCGTACTTTGTGCCAGAACGCAGGTTGGGGTTGGGTGATATCATTGCCGCCATCTTGGATAACAGTACTTTGTGCTAGAACACAGATTGCCTCAATACTCATGACAAATAATGGGATTAGTGAGCACAAGGTCATTGCAATGTGACTGACCACTGCAACATCCAAATCCACCAAAAGTAAATGCAAAATACATCTCTTTAAAAGAAGAGATAAAAAATAGTTTTGACGCTTTCCCCAGGCAGTCTACGCTCCTTCCCAACTAACTATGTAATTGTAGACCAGATGTGGGTTGGATTCGAAAAAATGTTATATGGAGCAATCAAGAGATTTATAGCGGATAAATTAATGAAAGGTGGTATTGATCCCCCATAGTACATGAAAGAGGACGGAACACTATAGCAGAAGCAACGAAAAAAGCAACCCAAATTTAAAAGAAAACACAATCTCCAAGAATGGTGCTGTTTCACCGAAGCTCGAAACATAGCGTGGATTTAAATATGAGATGCTTTTAATAGCTTCTATAACGAAATTCTGTCTCAAGATCTGACAGAAAAATCGAAAGAGATTGTGGTCTTACGTAAGGTATACCATCGCAAGACACAATTAGTACTTTCACTGAAAGATACCACTGGTTATATTACCGATGACAGTGTCACTGAAGCGGTTCTATCAAGTTCTGATTATTAAGACACCCCACGAGAAAGTTATTCGAGTGGGGCGAAAATGGCGTGCTGTTATGTACAAACAAACACGTGATTACAGTTTTAGAAAAATTGTATGATTTCTCAAGGCAAACAACTTCACAAATTGGGTAAGTTAATAACGCATTGGTCAACCTCTGGTCCTTATGCAAGCAGTTATTCTGCTTCACATTGATTGATAGCGTTGTTGAGTATCCTTGTGAGGTATATCGTGCCAAATGTGGCCCATTTGGCGCGTTAGATTATCAAAACGTTATCAGTTGGACAGAGATCCGGCGACCTTACTGGCCGAGGTAGGATGTGGCAAGCACGACGGCAAGCAGGACAAACTTTTGCTGGGTGCAGGCTGGCATTATCTCGCTGAACCTTAAGCCCAGGATCGCTTGCCATGAATGGTAACAAAACGGGACATACGAGGTGGAATCCAAAATTTTCGGGATTGCTACTGGCACTGGAAAGTAGCAGTACTAGATCTTTGTACCTCTAGGTAACGAGAGCTGCATATCTGATGAGACAGTGCATGGAGTGTCATTCAGCTGGGAGGACGTGTTGCGTGTCCACAGTGATTTTTGTAATACTATGTGTTTGGTGTGTGGCGATTTTACGATGGATCCGGACCTTCGTCAGACCGCATCTGATGATCCAACCTTCTTGTCACGGATTATCACTGGCGACGAGACCTGGATTTACGGTTATGACCCAGAGACAAAACAACAATCGTCCCAGTGGAAGTGCCCGGGCTCTCCAAGACCCAAAAATGCGAGCCAGGTGAGGAGCAAAGTGATGAGCATGATCCACGTTTTCTTTGTTATCAAGGGAACTGTGCGCAAAGAATTCGTCCCACCCAGCCAAACAGTGAATTCCGCGTACTACTGTGACGTTTTGCGAACGCTCCGTGACAACGTGCGACGACGACGGCCCGAACTTTGGCTTCAATCCGTGCTGCATCACGACAACGCGCCCTGTCACACGTCCTTGCTCACCAGGACCTTTTTGGCCAAAAGCAACATGGCGGTTGTACCCCGCCCACCATACTCCCCAGATTTGGCACCTTGCGACTCCGCGCTATTCCTAAAACTGAAACTCAAGTTGAAAGGCGTCGGTTCGACACTCTAGAGAAGATTCAAGAAGCATCGCTGGTCGTGATAAACACCGTCAAAGAACAGGACTTCCAGATAACGTTTGACCAGTGGCAGAAGCGCTGAAAGTGGTGTGTACATGCGGATGGGAACTACTTCGAGTGTGATGGGGACCATTAGTACAAAGGTAAGGTTTTCAGCAGATGGCAGCACCAGTCCCGAAAATTTTGGATAGCACCTCGTACACTATCGTCGACGTACTGCTGTGCTGTATCGGGGGCCGTGCATGTTATTTATTTAAAAAAAAAAAAAAAGACTCTCCAGACCATCACCCCTGATTGTCAGTTCGTGTGGTGGGCTGGAGTCTGGTTCGTATCTTACAACTGTCTTAGGCGTCTCCAGACACGTCTTTGCTGGATATCGGGGCTCAGTACCAAGGGGACTCATCACTGAAGACCTACTCCAGTCAGTGAGATTCTAGGCCGCAGATAAAACCCGCCCGCACATGTCGAGAGTTACTTCTGCTTGTATTAGAGCTTGTCAAAGCCTAACTTGGTCAGCAAGATCACCGGATGTCACCCCAGTTGAGAATTTTTCGAGCCTTATGGGCAGGACCCTCCGATCATCTCAGGATTCCGACGAAGTAAAGTGCCAGTAGGACAGAATTTGGTGCAATATCCTTCACGAGAACATCCAACAATAAATGCTTGCGTAAGGACCAGAGGGGGACCAACGCATTACTAACTTGCTTCATTTGTGATGCTCTTTCTCTTGAAATTTTCATCCAATTTTTCTGAAATTGTAATCATTTGTTTGTGTGTACATATCATCATACCTACTGGTTTCCGTCCCATTTGGAAAATTCCTTCATGATGCGTGATTTTTCCCTTCTTTCTTTCGTGCGAGTGTATTCTGGAATCCGAATCAGGAACAGCTGCCAACATGAGTAAATTAAAAGTAGGGTTCCTCGGATAGCGAAGCAGTGTAAATCACTTAATTAAAGCTAATTGTCCAGATAGTCACCAATTAGGTTCCTTTCGGAGTATGCTGATACAATAGCCCCATACTTAGCAATAACATACAGCAGATCGTCAGCTGTGGATCCGTACCAGAAGACTGGAAATATGCGCAGATTACACGAATACTCGAGAAAGGAAGTAGGAGTAATCCGATGAATTACAGGCTCATATCACAGACGTCGATCTGTAGTAGGATTATGGAACATACCTTGCAGAAAACGGTGTATTGACACTTAGTTACCACGGATTCAGAAAATATCGTTCCTGTGAAACACAACTAGCTCTTTATTTGCACGATGTAGTGATTGATGTTGAAAGGGGAGCTCAAATTGTTTCCACATTTCTAGATTTCCATAAGGCTTTTGATACCATTTCTCACAAGAGACTTCTAACCATTTTTGCGAATGGATTCGTGATGTCCTGTCAGGAAGGTCACAGTACGTAGTAATCGAGAGTAAGACAAGTGATATACGGCATTCCCTGAGGAAGTGTTATAGGCCCTCTGTTGTTCCTAATCTACATAAACGATTTAAGAGACAATCTCAGGAGCCCTTTTAGACTATTTACAGTTTATGTTGTCATTTACTGTTTAGTCAAGTCATCAGAAGATCAAACACAATTGCAAAATGATTTAGAAAAAATAATTGGGTGGTGGGAGATGTGGCAGTTGTCTCCGAATAAGGAAAAGTGTGACATTACCCATATGACTACAAAAAGGAGTCCGTTAAATTTAGGATACACGATAAATCACACAAATTTAAAGGCTGTCAATTCAAGTAAATACTTAAGAATTACTATAACGAACAATTTAAATTGGAACGATCACACAGATAATGTATGAAACGTCCCCTTTGAACTATACATGACTGTGCTTAAACTGACACACAATATTTTTTAGCGCAACTCAATCTGACTTTCAATAATCCCTACAAAAGAATGGCCCTGACTAACATTAACCTATACCTTTCACAAATCACTTACCTCACAAAAATCTTTGTTACTCGAACTACAGCAATACAGCAAGCGCCACTACTGCCAGCTAAATAAAAGATTCAAACTACGGAAGGCACTAACTACTGATAGGTATAGTTAGCAAATGAAAGATTTTACTAGAGAACAAACAATGTATTTACCTTAATAGTCATAATATATATAGCAGTTCATGACATCCAGTCTTACAAATTTCAAAACTCCGCCATCTCTCTCCCCACATCCACCACTGCTGGCGGCTCACCTCCAACTGCGCAACGCTACGCGCTGTTAACAGCCAACTGCCCAACACTACAATGGCAGACAACAATGCAAACTAGCCACAGACTGCATACAGCACAGCCAGTGATTTTCATATAGAGCGCTACATGGCGTTACCAATATAAAAACCTAAACAGCCTACTTACATAGCCCCCATGTTCCCCACAAAAAATTTTACATATTGTTTTGGGCAGTGGCCAATACAGACTTGAAAAAATTTTTCATAATTACAATAACAAAGAAATCAAATGCACACACTTATTGATACACTGTTGGTCAAAAGCTCACAGTCCATAAAGACAGTCCTGATCGTTCATCACAGTAAAATTTCTGTGTTTTTCTCAAAGTCTGAGCAGTAAAAGAGAATGCACACGGAAGTAGTAGATTTCCATGCAGTCTTGAAGAAGTAGTGTCGTCCTTCCAACGGAAAGACAGTGCTGACTCTCGACATGCAGACAGGTAATGGGCCACAACAGAGCAAACCCACAGCAGAGTCAGTCGAAGTTTTGAAGAATATTGGTAGGTAGGTCATCACAGAACAGACCACTGTAGTCTTGTTAGAGATTACGGTATTGGTGGGCCACCAGAGGTGCAGACCCACTATAGTCCTTGTAGAGATAATGGTATTAGTGGGCCATCAAACATGCAGACCCACTGTAGTCCTTGTAGAAATAATGGTATTAGTGGGCCATCAAAGATGCAGACCCACTGTAGTCCTTTTAGAGATGGCCAGCAGCCATCTGTTGCAACTGTGCAGGTGCACAATCACCATCGAAGAGTCTTGCAGACAATATAGCAAGTCCATAAACCACCACTTGTGCACTCACAAAGTTTTTGGAATTGTCCTTAGAACCAGCAATGCTGTTATCCAGTCCCTTGCTGAATTATCAACACACGTGCAAACACTAACAGTCCCTACTTCTCACATATTGTCCATATACTATGACCAACGAAACGTGTGCAGTGAAATGTAACTTACAAGTTACTTAATTTGATGAATTGGTGTCAATTACAATTTTATAACATAAGAATACAATAACAAAGGTGCAAAATACATCATTAAAGAACATAAAAATACAGATAACATTTGTGGTAATGCAGGCTTTACAAAAGAATAGAAATAAACATGTACACCAGTGTTACAAGAATTATGACATAAGTACATACATAAAAGATCAGAATAACTTTTGAATCATCAACTTCACACATGAGCATTAAAACAAAACAGAATAAATAATGTCTAAACATCTTTACAAAGTAAATAACATATTATTAGAAAAATTCTACAACATAACTCTCATTAGCTAAACACACAAAAACAGGAAAAACACAAATATACAAGGGTACACAAACACATAGAGGGATGACACAATGGAAAGGATAGGGTTCGTTTTCAGTGTAACATTTGGTACTGCAGTCCAACCCAAAACTTCATTCCATAGATCTTTCGTCTTATTTCAACATTTGTTTTCACCAAAACATCCTATCCAAGCATGCTTTCTGTATTTATATGTTCACGTGTTTCTTACCTCATTATTTATTTTCCATTATCTTACATAATTTATTTCCAAGAAAACCCTACCTAAACTTGTTGTCTCTAAACCCTACTTTTATGTTCATATCCTCTTTCAAAATACTTTTTTGGTCAAACCATATTCTTGTAGCTTCTCAATGCATTTCTTCCAATTCATCACAACTCGTTCTCTTACATAGCCTACCCCATTTTAAGCTAACTTAAATCTACTGAGCTCAGATATATATACTAAGGGATGAGGCAATGCAGCAGCACAAAACAATTAACACAAACAGCAATGACAAAAAAATGGAAATTGGCAAAGCAAGCAGCAGCAGCAAATGCAATAACTTATATGTAATTATGACAAAGCTCAAGCATAAAAAAATATTGCAGTAAAGATGGCCAAGTCTAATACCTATGTCACATCTTAACACTAGAGTGATGCATTACCTTGACTTACTGTTAAAAAATTATTTTTGCAATTCCTGTGAAGGGAAATGTCTATTTGTGCTCTCTTTTCTACGAAAGTACATCATAAAATTATTATTTACTGGGTCTGTAGGCAGAAAATAGTGATATTAGTACATCTATTAAGTTTTATTTAAACCAATGCTGCTGCAGCTAGAAACTTGATATTAAACAAAATGAGCAATCTCTCAACTAGAAAGACAATAGATATAAAATTTTTCTCATCATTTCATTAGCATTTTAGTAAATATCATAAATTAAGAGCTCCACAGTGTAATCATATGTTTTCAAGTTTGAGCGTGTCGTATTTGCGATGCTTTCTACAAAGGAATGTCAATAGCGAGGATAATGGCCTCTTTTTTTTTTTACCTGTGCCTCTGAAAGGCACACACTAATGGCTTTTTTCCAGGCGACTGTCGCGCAGCTGGGTGCCCACGACGCATTGCGTGAAGGTGGTCACTTAACTTTCTTACCGAAATATTTACGACACCAGTTTGCACTACAGTGACAGTCTCTATAAAAATTTCAGAGTTCGAGAATTTGCGTTGCAAATCTGTAGAAACAAAATCTTATAAATATAACAGTGTCCAAAAAATATTCGTCGGCATTGTGATACATTCAAGCATTTACACACATTTCATAACTCTTAAAGTGCGATCCTTGGTTTCCAACATCCTTTTTCACAAGTCAGAGTCCATAACCACTACTCATTATTCCTTACCTTATTACACATATACATATTCATCGACACTTCTTCAATATTTCATCATAATAAATACATAGCATAATCAAATTCCTCATATAGCATCAGCTTATTGATCATAAACATACCTCAACAGCATAATACACATTGTCATCGTAATAATAACATCATAAAAACTCAGCCAAATCTCAAAATCGTCGTAGCTTTCTGCAATAATTTCAAACCCTAAAAAATATTCTTTGCTCATTTCAATAGAGTCATCTACCTTAATTGTACTTTAAAAATCGTGATCCCATACCAAATATATCATTCAAAACCTTCATAGTATCACAATGGTTCCAAAAAAATATGAACAGTTCACAAAGTACAGAAAAAATACAATTTTATAAGTGTGAAGTTATCCAACTGTGTAATTGCGTAAACGTCTGTCACTGACATAGTAAGGAAAACAGGTTTGTCTGTCTCAGTTAAATGATCAGATAGCTGTGTAATTTATGTGTTAGAGAAATATGACACCGAAGTGTAAAGTTGTATAAGCAAATACCATATTAGCTAGGGCTCCTTGTGCTTGCCAAACACATGGTACACAAAGTAAGCGTGTACCCCCATGAGGATTAATGTAATTATACCCTCAGGTGTTACAGATTATTGCAATGGAATGAAATGTTTCATGGAAAAACTTTGTATCATTGTACTTCAAATATCTTTAAAAATACATGTTTTAAGTACAAAATTAATCACTCAAATACGTGTACTGTAGCGCTAAACTGTGCATCTTGTTGTAAGATAATCTCTGTGGAAGTGTCGTAGTTATCGTCCTCCGAAAGCTAAGTTCTGCATAAGTCAATGTACTTACCTCATGATAAACAAAAGTGAAATGCTTTGCGTATAGATATCTTAGTCATTACGCTTATTGCCGTGATGAAGAAAGTACTGTGCTGTAACGTATTGTTGTGCTACGGAAAAGGCTGTCTCCTTGTAGCTATACCACAAAAGTTACTACTAAAACATGTTTTACTTTCCAGAAGAATTCAGAAAAACTGTGCAGATATAAAACAGATACACCGCAAAAGCAACATTGTAAATTGTCACTCATTAGTAGTGTCGTGATAAAATTGTACAGCTGTCACATAAACTAACCACTGTGTCATCTGGTATCTCACAGAAAGTACTTTAAATCCAGAATGCATTTTCAAGTAAACCAAAATGTTGCATTAAAATCTCATTAGCAGTACTGGTAAATGTTCTAAGTATGTGAGCCTTATAGTCGTCACGTAATCGTGCAACTAACAAGCAAGAATGTACACACACAATAACACTGTGTCGTCTGTTCACAATAACAATGCATTCGTAATTTCTGTTTAAATAAGATCTCTTGGTTCTTGACTGGATATTTAACTTTAAAACATAGTTGCATGTTAACAATTTCTAAGTGTGACAAAGAGTACTAGTAACGTGAAGTGAAAAGTTTTATGGCAAAGCCTAAGTTAAAAGCAGATTGTCTCTCAAGAAACGGTTTTACATGTGAAATGTGGTACAATCCTTTACTCTTCCTAGTGCTCAGAGTTAGCTTCAAAGCAATTATCATGTTGTATACGTCGGTAATGAATGCTAAAATTTTTCTCAAGGTTAGCGTTTATGTTATTTTTCTCTGAGCCAGCCGGCCGGCGCACGTGGCTGCCTGCGGTGCGAGTCATTGTCTGCTATCTCTTTGTTGGCGTGCGTCGTTATTGTGATTAGGAGACCTAACGTCTACAAATTCTCGACGAGAAGGCCCGGCCCTGCTTGAAACTCGCCAGTTCTGATAAAATTCAGGTCTGTCGTTATGATTATATCGTCTGCCGTCATGTCGGTAATTTCTGTAATTAATTTCTTGTCGGTCACGTGGTGGAGAGCTTCTCCCTGAGTCGTAACTGCGCGGAGGACCGTTGTGTCTGAAGTTATTCTGTCTCCCTTGATAATAATTGTTTTGGTTCCCATATTGTCTGTTTCTATGGTTGTCTCTGTGATAGTCACTACCACGGAGAGGTGATCTTTCCCTGTAATTATTACTACTCTGCCAACGGCTGTCATATGGGTGGTGTCTGTTTTGGTCACGATTTGTGTTCTGAGAATAGCCTTGTCGTGTCCAGTTATTATTTCTTTCATCGTGGAATTGCGACGGATGTGACCTGTAATTGTTGTGTTCCTGTTTTCGCGTTCCGCGATTGTCAGTGTCAATTTCTAATTCTTGTAAGAGTCCCTGAAAAGCTTCAATGTCGTCTTTGCAACGTCCTGCCAAAATAATATGTCGTAAATGTTCAGGTAATTTGATTAAGCAAATGCGGATGAGTGATGAGGGGCTGTATGGGTTTGACAGGTACTGATTCTTGTGCAACATGTCTTCAAAATATTTCATAAGACTGGAAAATTCAGATTGTTCGATACGTTTCATCATTATGATGCTATGTTTTACTCGGTCTTGTGTAGCTTGAGACCAATACGCGGAGAGGAAGGCATGATAAAATTCTCCTTCACTGTGACAATCGTGAATGACCGATCGCATTCTTACAGCTGGTTCATTCTCCAAGTAGCCACACATAAATTCTAACCTGTGCTCCAATGACCAGTTGGGAGGAAAACAATGAGAGAATTGATGAAGCCCTGCTTGTGGATGAATGTCGTTGTCAGAATTCTTAAATGTTTTGAATTTACGTGTAGTAATGAACAGCTTATAGTCAAAACCATCGTGTCGGCGAATCGCACATCACTCATTGTTACTTTGTTTCGGCGGTTCCATCTCAAAATCCAATGCGCCTTGCCAATTTCTTTCATAATTTCCGAAGTGTCCTGTGTTATTATTTTGTGGTTATTCCGTATTTCTATGTCCCTCTTCCCATACTGGAGCGCGAGTGTCCTCTGAAATATGTAATTCTTGTATTACTTGTGCCAACTGATCCTGTACTTCCCGGATTTCTCTTTTCTACTGTGTATTGATTTGATTTAGATTTTGTTTGAATTTTCTAATTTGTTCATACTCTTCAGTGTCCGTGAAGGCTACAGGTCTTGTGTCATTCAGATCATCATCTACCTTTGTAGATAAGTTAGTGAACTGATCTGAAAGTTCGGCTACTTTATCCGTTAGTGAAATTATTTCCTCTGTGTGTTTTTCTGAACCACGTTTCAGAGTGTCCATTTGTGTTGAAATCGTATCTACTGTGTCCTTTAAGTTTTCCTGAGTTTTTGCAAGTTGCGTAACCTAATCGGTAGATGCAACTGAGTCAGTTTTAGCTTGCAAGGTGTCGTGATTTTCATGAACAATTGTTTGAAGTTCTTTTATGGCTGCTTCGTGATTCTGTAATGCATTTTGATGACGCGAAAAAATAGATTGGAAATGCTCACAAATTTGTGTTTTTACGTCATTACAGACTTTTTGACATTTCGATTCAATGTTATGTAACTCAGTAGTCAAATCTTCACGTGTTTGTTCAAGTGTGGTGTCTAACTTCCGAAGAGTTTGTTCCCCTGTGTCTAACTGTTGCTGTGTTTGTCTCTGGTGTTGCTCCATTGTGTCTAACTTTTGAAGATTTTGTTCCATTGTGTCTAACTGTTGCTGTGTTTGTCTCTGGTGTTGTTCCATTGTGTCTAACTTTTGAAGATTTTGTTCCATTGTGTCTAACTTTTGTAGATTTTGTCCCATTTGTTTCTGATTTTGTTCAAGCGTTGTGTGTAACTATTGTAGCCTTTGTCCCATTTGTTGCATTAACTGTAATAACAGTGCACTGGTGTCTGAAACATGTTCCTCAGTGCTATTCGGCAGTGCATTTGAACCGGCAATATTCGCATTTTGAAAAGCAGAAAATGTGTCTTAATTTATTTGAGAAAACGGTGAGGACGCAAAACCTGAATCTACAGTATTTGCAAGATTGTGTCCTGTCATTTCGGAATCCTGAGGCGAGCTGTTGCCGACCGATCGATCGATAATGCTTCCCTGTTCACTAATTGTTTCACTGCCTACACCATTATTTGCAGCTCGCTCCATTTCCCTATGCACAGTTACCAAATTACTACTTTGAACATTAGTTAATTCATTACATGGTGGCGCTAACACACTGCTTTCGTCTTCACTGTAATTTCTCAATTTACTTTGGAGCCTAGTATTACGTTTTTCATACGCCATTATTGTCAAAATATTTCATACGACAACACATAAAAACACAATTTGAAGAGCAAAAATAAGAGAACATATTAACATAGCACTGAAAATAATATCTAGTTAATTCCAAGCGCAGCTGCGAAATACTTGGTGCAAATTCCATGCGTGCCACACCTGTTTTACTGTACAACAATGAAACACTGCAACTACAACGGAGATTCTCTCTACAATTACGCGCTAGCAATAAACAAAATCTACACTAATTACACAAACTACAAGAAAAAACCAGAAGATTCCAGTGAGGTATCCTCGGCTAAGGGTCGACATATGAAACGTCCCCTTTGAACAATTATACATGACTGTGCTTAAACTGACACACAATATTTTTTAGCGCAACTCAATCTGACTTTCAATAATCCCTACAAAAGAATGGCCCTGACTAACATTAACCTATACCTTTCACAAATCACTTACCTCACAAAAATCTTCGTTACTCGAACTACAGCAATACAGCGAGCGCCACTACTGCCAGCTAAATAAAAGATTCAAACTACGGAATGCACTAACTACTGATAGGCATAGTTAGCAAATGAAAGATTTTAATAGAGAACAAACAATGTATTTACCTTAATAGTCATAATATACTGTATATAGCAGTTTATGACATCCAGTCTTACAAATTTCAAAACTCCGCCATCTCTCTCCCCACATCCACCACTGCTGGCGGCTCACCTCCAACTGCGCAACGCTACGCGCTGTTAACAGCCAACTGCCCAACACTACAATGGCAGACAACAATGCAAACTAGCCACAGACTGCACACAGCACAGCCAGTGATTTTCATATAGAGCGCTACATGGCGTTACCAATATAAAAACCTAAACAGCCTACTTACAAATGTTGTGGGGAAGGCAAGCCAAAGACTGTGTTTTATTGGCAGAATAATTTCAAGAAGAAGCAACTATACCAAAGACACTGCCTGCACGAAGCTTGTCCATTCTCTGCTAGAGTATTTCTGTGTTTTAAGGGATCCTTACCAGATAGAATTGACAAGAGAACATCGGAGAAGTGCAAAGCATGATCATCGAGTTGGGGTGGTAATAATTAAAGAAAAAGGTGTTTTTCGTTGGGTAGAGACCTTTCAACGAAATTTCAATTAGCATCTTTTTCCTCTGAATTTGAAAATGATTTATCGTCGCCATCCTGTATAGGGAGAAATGACTATAGTAATAAAATAGAGAAATCAGGGCTGGCTCTGAGCACTATGGGACTTATCAGCTATGGGCATCAGTCCCCTAGAACTTAGAACTACTTAAACCCAACAAACTTAAGGACATCACACAACACCCAGTCATCACGAGGCAGAGAAAATCCCTGACCCCGTCGGGAATCAGGGCTGGTATAGAAAGATTTGAGTGTTCATTTATCTCACGTGCTGTTAGCGAATGTTGTTGTTGTTGTTGTTATTGTGGTCTTCAGTCCTGAGACTGGTTTGATGCAGCTCTCCATGCTACTCTATCCTGTGCAAGCTTCTTCATCTCCCAGTACCTACTGCAATCTACATCCTTCTGAATCTTCTTGGTGTATTCATCTCTTGGTCTCCCTCTACGATTTTTACCCTCTACGCTGCCCTCCAATACTAAATTGATGATCCCTTGATGCCTCAGAACATGTCCTACCAACCGATCCCTTCTTCTAGTCAAGTTGTGCCACAAACTTCTCTTCTCCCCAATCCTATTCAATGTCTATGTAGATCATTTCAGCGCACCTGAGCCTTCAATTTCCCGAAAAAGAGGGAGAGGAATATGGTGACCGAAGTGGCCATGCCTTCGTACACTAGCGCCAAGATTGTTGAGGCAGTGTGTGCTGTTGCTCCGTCTTCCTGAAGAACCACACAAAGTGGTCCATCTTCTGTGAGTTGATCCACTTTTGGATTAAACAGTTTCTGGACATACTGGACTGCATTAAGCGTTTGGTGAATGAGTCGTGTTGCGTTGTGGATACCAGGCAGTGTGCACCCAACACCAATGTGCGGATTTTTCAGTGGCTCTTCCATGTAATGATGGGGGTTGTCTGATGCACAACGACACATGTTCTGTGAGTTCACGTACCCTAACTGACTGAAGCAGGCCTCATGTGAAGAAACGAAAAACTGACACTGAGAAGCCACTGGCAGAACTCAGTATGTGAAAGTTTGTCTTTACACTTTAACTCATACACAACAGTAAATTCGGAAGGACAGAGTTGCAGTTGCTTTTTGATATTGCTTCGACACGACGACCTCACAGTTCTCACTTGCGCACATAAATCGTGTTTAGATTTAATCGAATTTGTTCCAATCTTTCCTTCGCTCGAAGAATATTTTCTGGTGTTCTAAGTCTTTTCTGATGATGGCTACTGTTATAGAGGACGACGGACAGAGCTGGTGCAGTATAAGGTACATCCCTCCCCAGCCTCTTGTCACTCTCAAGCTGCCACAACAGAGAACTGTAGAGCCAGAATGTTGTAGATTCTATCCCTGGTATATTTAATTTGTTAAGCTTTTGCAATTGGCCTACTGCAATAATGCGAATCTGTATACATCATTTTTATGAGGGTCTGTTATCACAACAGGACCAGCAGTAGCGTAAATATTCTTAGAAGGTTGTGGGTTTGACCTTCATATGTTCTCTTTTCTTAAATTACATCTGTTTTCCGCAAGATCTGGGATGGCGGGATTGCGACACACGCACTCACTCACACTCACACGCACACACACACACACACAAGCCACCAAAGTACGCAGATCGCTATCCAACACGATTTGCTAATGAGCTGCAGTCTTATAACTGTATATGGGAGCAACCTGACAGCCTATGGAATGAGGAAAAATGCTGCTGCTGATGTCCAGTCTTAAATTTCGCTGTACCACATTAAACGCACATATAGGCTTTCATTCAACATGTGTTTGGTAAAACTGTCATATAAGATGTCATGTTTATAAGTTATTGTGTTAGGATGTAGGATTAAAGCTTTGGTTTGTGAATAATAACAAAGATACATGGTAATAAACTATATTTTTTATTCAGTATATGCTTTTTATATCTAGTCTGTATATATTTATACAACATACAAAACTGAAAGCAAGTGTATGATATTTCATGTTGCACTGAACAGTTCCATGAGAAATATTCCCCGATTTGACCAAGAAGAACAGAGGCTCTGAAAAATCCCATTACAGTTGAAGAGTACACTAAAAGAACGTGTCTCGTCCACGTTTTTTTCAAAAACGAGTTATTTATGCCAAGAGATGTAGGATTCTGTGTTTTTAAATAGTGTTAATCATCTAGTGTGATAATATGAATGGTCCATGTTCTATAAACCATTTTAGATGAGGCATGCAGGGAAACAACGTGAAAATGTCTCTCACTACAGGGAATAAATGTGCTTTGTCCAATGTTATGTTTTAAGTTGTAAATACCTTGTGGGTTGGCAAACAATGCTGAAGCAAGCGACAGAGAATTTTGCTTTACTGTGCATTGTTAGTACTAGTGAAAATCATTACTTTAGTTTGAGACATTGTATTTAGTAATGTAGGTGTTGTAAACGATTCATTTGAGCTTTAATATTTTATTATTTACAACCAGACACTATAGTAGCGTATGTGTGTGTGTGTGTGTGTGTGTGTGTGTGTGTGTGTGTGTGTGTGTGCTCTATTTCCAATGAAGGCCTTGCTGGCCGAAAGCTTACTTTCTGACAGTCTTTTTGTTGCGCCTATCTTCGACTTAGCAGCTCAGCTATATGGCGAGTAGCAACTATTCTTTTCATAACATTGTCATATTCCATCCTGGAGTTTCCATTGTTTTACTATTTACGGTAAATGGTGAGTACTTCATCTGAGATTGAAAGACAGATACAGTCAGATTCTAACAGTCTTAGGAAAAGGTAAGTGTGAGGTTGATGAGTACAGTCATGAAGAAATTAAGGATTCAGTCACACGAACTTGGAAAAGACTGCAACTATAAGCTAAAGTGTTTTGAGATAGTAAGTATTGAACAAAAATCAAATATTATGTGAATATTTAGTAGCACCATGGACTCGAATGAACAATCACTGCATTTGACTGGCTTCATTACAATACTTCCACTTCACAGAACATGATCAAGGAATAATAAAGATGAAGTGCAGCTTCGAGAATGTAATTTCAACTAAGAGTACGAATAATAGGTCATGAAATCGTATGTGAAATGCCTATATGCAGAAAAGACTTCGTGGCAGTACATGCAGCAACAAGGCGCATATTAATGACAGTTCAAAATTTCTTGACTTTGCACAAGTCTTTTTGTGCTGGAGGGGTAAGCATGGAAGTAGATCATGGAAAATTAAAGAAGCACTAGGAATGGCAGTTTGTGACCACATTCATTCGTTTAATGGTAGATCAAGTCTTTACAACAATAGCAAGGCCAAGAAATTGCGTCTCCTGGAAGAAAAATATTGGATGTAGTGTTCCAGGAACATGAATTTTTATATTTCATATTAAATGCACAGAACAGCATTAAACACCAAATTCAATATAGTTTTGGGGCATCCAAGGAGTGATACATGCTCATCATGCTGTAAGAACTCTGCAGAGACGAAAGTGCTGAATGCAATGTTATCTGCAAATTTAGATAATGACATACAGAAACAAGTCATAAAAGAAATTGATGATATTACCACTGACCAGAAAGTACACAAAGTGAAAGCTGTAACATATTATACCAGAATTTAAGAAGCCATAAGTCTAATAAACAGAAGTGAAACATCAAAGAAGTTTTTTTTGCAATTTGTGGTCACGGCAGAACACGAATTACACTCTGCCAAGGTATCTTAATAAGCGAGTAATCTGAAACTTTTGAGGCAGTGAAAATAACTTCACCTACTGGGGGATACACGTTTATGCAGTTTGATAATAATATGGGACTGATTAACTCCTATGTCATAGCAGAAGTTCTGATGGATGGTTGAAAATCACAGTAACAGTTTGATGTAAAACGAAGCCTTTTAATGTCTCTGTGCTCACTCAAAATATGATACAAAATTGGGGGTCATTTCTAAGAAAGAAATATTTGTGGAAATGCCATTTCCCAGCAAGGCTCATCAGAGAGGTAGTTATCACAAAAAAAAAAAAAAAAAACACTCGCACCTCATTCAGTATTGAGAAACTTATTATAATGGAGCATGGATTTTATCAGTGTTGAGAGTTTCACAGCAACTTCAAGAGCAGCAGTATGGTGAATATCAATCCCCACCTTACAGAGGTAAAATATAAAAATATAAAAAAATATTATTTTGGAATAATTTTTATACTGCTGATAATAATAATAATAATTTGTCTTTACAAGTCCTCTGGAAACATCAAAAGAGAGGCATCAGTACCTCCAGGTTTTAAAGGAATACTGCAGACAAGAAGCAAGTGTGTTTTAGGCAAACCTTTTGTACTATGCTGAGAACTGCATGCTGGGACAAAGTGACATTATCCTTTACTCTTTTAGCATTTTGTAACATGAAGATAAAACAGCAAAGAGAAAGTGCCTCCCAAAAATTATCCTGACACATGATATTTAACAAAAATACAGTTTTCCTTGATGTATCTTCTATTCTGCTATACAAAAGTAGCACATTTTTTCCTTTGATACATAACATTACTTTAAATATTTTGCCAATAAAACCACAATTAAATATTTAAGGAATCAGTTAATATTAAATTTAATGTAAATAACATGTCCTTCACAGTGACTTTTGCGTTCATTAATTTTGTCCATTAGTATCCATGAAACTCGGTTTCAGCCTTTAAAATTGCTCTCCTGAACAATTTGATAAATGGACAAAGCATGTTTCTTTCCAGTGCTCTTCAGTTACATTCCTTGAAATTTTTTGTCAGAGATTTACTCTGCTCATTTTTAAGACACAATTACTACATTTTAGTGATAAAAAATAGAACAATTACAATTACAGTTTAGAAAATAGAGAGACAGCTTAGCAATTAATAGATTTTAACAATAAAGGGAGAATACAGATGACTTGAGGCCATCAGCAGTAAAAATGTATCATAATAAACCTAATTAATATATGCACACATCTTTTTAACAAAAAAATGTATGCGGATACCACATGTTGTTTAACATCATACTGTTTAGTAAAAACGGGATACCTAATATCTATGTGCGCTCTCGAAAAAGTATGATAACACATGCCCTTACGTACCTTTTTACTAATAACAGGTGTGTCTATATCATTTTTTATTAAACAATGTGATTTACCTGCATACACAGTCTATTAACAAAACGAGTGGATATAGATATTAGGTGTGATATATGAAATTTTTTCGTGCTGTTGGTTATAATTCACTTTTCTTTCCTTTTATCGTTAACATGTGTAAACTTCTGAACTGGAAGTTTCTCTAATGTACACTACTGGCCATTAAAATTGCTACACCACGAAGATGACGTGCTACAGACACGAAATTTAACCGACAGGAAGAAGATGCTGTGATATGCAAATGATTAGCTTTTCAGAGCATTCACACAAGGTTGGCGCCAGTGGCGACACCTACAACGTGCTGACATGAGGAAAGTTTCCAACCGATTTCTCAGACACAAACAGCAGTTGACCGGCGTTGCCTGGTGAAACGTTGTTGTGATGCCCCGTGTAAAGAGAAGAAATGCGTACCATCACGTTTCTGACTTTGATAAAGGTCGGATTGTAGCCTATCGCGATTGCGGTTTATCGTATCGCGACATTGCTGCTCGCGTTAGTTGAGATCCAATGACTGTTAGCAGAATATGGAATCGATCGGTTCGGGAGGGTAATACGGAACGGCCTGCTGGATCCCAACGGTCTCGTATCACTAGCAGTCGAGATGACAGGCATCTTATTCGCACGGCTGTAACGGATCGTGCAGCCACGTCTCGGTCCCTGAGTCAACAGATGGGGACGTTTGATGCAACAACCATCTGCGCAAACAGTTCGACGACGTTTGCAGCAGCATGCACTGTCAGCTCGGAGACTGCAGTTACCTTTGACGCTGCATCACAGACAGGAGCGCCTGCGATGGAGTACTCAACGACGAACGTGGGTGCGCGAATGGCAAAACATCATTTTTTCGGATGAATCCAGGTTCTGTTAACAGCATCATGATGGTCGCATCTGTGTTTGGCGACATCGCGGGGAACACACATTGGAAGCGTGTATTCGTTGTCGCCATACTGGCGTATCACCCGGCGTGATGGTATGGGGTGCCATTGTTTACACGTCTCGGTCCCCTCTTGTTCGCATTGACGGCACTTTGAACAGTGGGTTTTACATTTCAAATGTGTTACGACCTGTGGCTCTACCCTTCATTCGATCCCCGCGCAACCCTGCATTTGAGCAGGATAATTCACGACCGCATGTTGCAGGTCCTGTACGGGCGTTTCAGGATACAGAAAATGTTCGAAAGCTGCCCTGGCCAGCACATTCTCCAGATCTCTCACCAATTGAAAATGTCTGGTCAATGGTGGCCAAGCAACTGGCTCGTCACAATACGCCAGTCACTACTCTTGATGTACTGTGGTTTTGTGTTGAAGCTGCATGGGTAGCTGTACCTGTACACGCCATCCAAACTCTGTTTGACTCAATGCCCAGGCGTATCAAGGTCGTTATTACGGCCAGAGGTGGTTGTTCTGGGTACTGTTTTCTCCGAATGTATGAACCCAAATTGCATTAAAAATCACATGTCAGTTCTAGTATAATATATTTTGTAAGGTGTCAGGCAAATCCAACACTATCCATGAAAACCCTGACATGATAAGCAAATCCAGTAGTATGTCACATAGCTCCAAATAAATCGTGACATTAAATTAACCAAAGTAATACGAGTAAGGAGTGAGCAAATGGAATACCACAGACTAACACAAGAATGCCTAAATGCATGTCACACCTCCCCACCGTGAGACAGACGCAATTCCGAGGGGAGAAACGAGAACAGAAGCCGAGAGCAGAACCATGTTAAGCTGGAAGCCCCTATGATAAGGGACGGACACCCACGTCGCCAGCTAACGGCTAGGACCACCCCAGCCGCAAGTTTTAGCGTGAGACTTTTTCGCGTCTCTGTTATGTCAGGACCACCCCCCTATCCCATGTTAAAAGCTAGAGCCCTCCAGAAGAACAGTATAGATCTTACGATAACACTAAAAGGACCACACCAGCTGCAAGTTTTAGCGTGAGACTTTTTCGCGTCTCTGTTACATTGCAAACTTTAAAAACATTACCCCACCACGAAAAGTATAACGTTTCTCATTGGATTGACAGAATTTTTGTAGGCAGAGCTTAAGGTTAACATTGAGACCCTGATTGGTCAGATGAAAACACAGCCAGACAGTTTTTTTAAACCAATTTCGGTAAATTGTAGTAAGGAGAAGTTTGGAGAGCGTTTCTTCCCAGACGGCGAGGTGAGTGGACTTGTGCTGCCCGCCCCCCCCCCCCCCCTGACGAACACCGACAAGGTAATGAACGCACGCGATTCCGCGTAACAGCGCATAAAGCTTCACTCAGAACTGCAGAAGTCTCGTCTGTTACACCCCCCTTTTGCGTAATACTAGTGTCGATCGTCAATTAAAGCTCATGGTGTTCACATTTGCCACTTGAAGTAAAAATCTGAAATGCGATGATTTTTCTGTTATATAGTTACTGCTACAGTCGCAGGCTCGAATCCTGCCTCGGGCATGGATGTGTGTGATGTCCTTAGGTTAGTTAGGTTTAAGTAGTTCTAAGTTCTAGGGGACTGATGACCACAGATGTTAAGTCCCATAGTGCTCAGAACCATTTGAACCATTTTGTTATACAGTTATTGAGAAGCCACATCAGCCACTGTAATTTTCGACAAGTTAGATAAGTAATTAAAGATAATTGAGGGTCACTGTAGACCATTTTGATAGTTTTCTCTTTTGTGAAACATAATTTAAACCTAGATTATTGCTGTGAAATGGCATAGGTCATCCTTCGATCCACTGTAGAACTTGGAAACCCATTCAGGGAATATTCGTTCACATTTTTGTTGAATGCAGTTGGTTTTTACCATCCTGTATTAAAACATTTCTTTTTATCAATAGTGCAATTTATAAACAATGTTTTGTGAGTAGAATAAAATTTCCAATGGTAAACTTAACCGCTTTTTCGACGTTATTTTACAAGCTAACTAAAAATAGGAAAGCCTTGAACCCCTTCCACTAAAAGGTATTTTACTAGATAAAGCAGAGGTATTTTTACCTAAGACTGGCAGTATTAAACACTTTCAGTACAAGTTTGAAGATTAATTTTATTACTGGTAAATAATCAGCACAATATTTAGAGATTATGTTCTAGATAAGATCGTTAGGAGAAAGAAGAATGAAGAGAGAGGAAGGTCGGAAAAAGAAAGTGGTTTCAATAAAAACAAAAATAAAAATAACACCAATAGTACCATAGATTAAGGTGAAGGGATAAAGCATAGATAGTCTAACAGCATGAAATACTAAAATGCTATACACCGTGACACTACACAAAAATAAAAAACGAATTTGAGGATTCTTGAAGTTAAGACTCAAAATATCTTAGAAGTATAACATGGAAAGGGCGCCGAAATTTGTACAGCTTTTTGAGAAGGCGTAAAACAATGTAGGTACTAGACATATGTTAGATGATTATAAGTAAAACTTTTTGAAAGAACCATTGTAAAAACTCCAGCAAAGACCAGATTCAACGACCCATCAGTTGCAATGAGAGAAGTATCAAGAAAGAAAAGGTTATAATTAGCAAGACACGATTCCTACAAGGCAGAAGCGTCGAGAGAAAGGAAAGAACAGCAAGACCAACAGAAGGCCCTTGTATCGGAAGTGGGCCGTAAATCTGTCCACTAAGCGGAACCCTACAGAGGCACGACAGGACACGGAACGCCAGAAAGGTCCGGAACGCCAGAAGGGTCCCCGGGGCGCCCCGAAAGAACGGAGTGAGCAAAAAACGGCCCGACGAGAAGACTGCTTGGACAAGCCACCACTGGCAAAAAATAAGTGTAAAAGTCACACTACTGCTATTAAACAGCACGCTGATGCACGAAACTGAAGAAAACTTCCACAAAGTAAAAATGACACACCCAAACAATTTATCAAACTGTTACTAAGAAGAGAACTTCAAAGCAGCTAGTTATCAATAAATATTTCCATATCCCACCCAGAGAAGAACCAAGAAGCAAGTAAGAAGCAGAGAAAAAGCAGGAAGAACAGAAGTTGAAGATTCGCAAGATTGAGACCAAGAAAGAAGATGGGTGAAGAATAGACGACATACCTTCCCAAATCCCTATCCTATTGTAAACTAGTCGTCTGCGAAGTATTACAACGAAAAACGGCCTCTTTCAGCGACACATAACGATGACTTTCACGCATACAAAGCCAGTAAACCACGAGATTCTGCACTCACAGCTCCTTTCCATTATGGGACCTCCACAACAGCAACACACACTTGCAAAGCCAACAAGGAACGACGAACGAAGCTGTACATCAAATACTTGCCCACATCCATCTCGCTCAAGTCCATCACCTTCGTGCAAAAAACATTCGCCAACCTCATGCTTAAACATTAATAGGATTGTGTGAATGTGTGAAATCAAATTATGTGATGTAGGAATTGTGCAAAAGAAACATGTGAAAAACTAAATAAGTTAGTCACACCAGACAGCGAATAAACTACAAAACAACAGTCATTGACTATGGACTTAAATAAAAAATAGACTATCGATAAAAATAAGTCATTAGTTCTGAATGCGCAGTATATAAAGAACAAAAGTAAGGCATAATAAACACTAAAACTATATGCCACTTATTTTCTCCTCACAAAAAATAAAAGAATAACTATATTTTACTTATTTTCTCCTTATAAAAACAAAGAATAAAAAATTATCTTGTTGGATGTTTTCCCTTTTTTTTAAACATTTGTACCATTTGTTAGGATAATATCTCAATACTTGTATATGTATATTTCTTTGTCAAATCAATTCTAGGAAATAATTCTTATTTGTTAGTGTAACAAAGGTGAAATGAGTGTCTAGAAACAAAAAACATTTTACTTGTACATGATATTCAGAAAATGTGTTAGGAATAGATTTTACTTAATTACTACATTTATGAAAACAATATTTCTAAGAAAATCGATGTGAAAGACACCTCACTTTAGATAACAAACTTCTTAAAAAACAAACTTCACAATTAAATAAAGAAAGAAAATAATTAAAAAATAATAATTATAATTGAATAAAAATATTCTTCCCTTGTCAATGTAAACATATTTTTGATAATAATATGGAAGAATATAAAAATATATATTAGTAATACAAACTAGCACAGAACAGAATAACGTGGCTGAACAGTAGGCAACAAAATTTAGATAACGGAAAAAATTTTGACTGGCTTAGACAACGATTCAATCATTGCCTACCTTCAGCAGAAAAATGAAGTTCGAAGGGTGGTGATATGTAAGGTGTCAGGCAAATCCAACACCTTCCATGAAAACCCTGCCATGATAAGCAAATCCAGTAGTATGTCACATAGCTCCAAATAAATCGTGACATTAAATTAACCAAAGTAATACGAGAAACGAGTGAGCAAATGGAATACCACAGACTAACACAAGAATGCCTAAATGCATGTCATACCTCCCCATCGTGAGACAGACACAGTTCCGAGGGGAGAAACGAGAACAGAAGCCGAGAGCAGAACTGTGTTAAGCTGGATGGTCCTACGATAAGGGACGGACACCCACGTCGCCAGCTAACCGCTAGGACCACCCCAGCTGCAAGTTTTAGCGTGAGACTTTTTCACGTCTCTGTTACGTCAGGACCACCTCCCATCCCATGTTAAAAGCTAGAGCCCTCAAGAAGAAGAGTATAGATCTTACGATAACACTAGAAGGACCACACCAGCTGCAAGTTTTAGCGTGAGACTTTTTCGCGTCTCTGTTACGTTGCAAACTTAAAAAACATTGCCCCACCACGAAAAGTATAACGTTTCTCATTGGATAGACATAATTTTTGTAGGCGGAGCTTAAGGTTACCATTGAGACCCTGATTGGTTAGATGAAAACACAGCCAGATAGTTTTTTAAAACCAACTTCGGTAAATTGTAGTAAGGAGAAGTTAGGAGAGAGTTGCTTCCCCGACGGCGAGGTGAGCGGAGCTGTGCTGCCCGCTGCCCCCTGACGAACACCGACAAGGTAATTAACGCACGCAATGCCACATAACAGCGCATTAAGCTTCACTCAGAACTGCAGAAGTCTCATCTGTTACACCCCATTTTTGCTTAATACTAGTGTCGATCGTCAATTAAAGCTCATGGTGTTCACATTTGCCACTTAAAGTAAAAATCTGAAATGCGATGATTTTTCTGTTATATAGTTATTGAGAAGCCACATCAGCCACTGTAATTTATGACAAGTTAGATAAGTAATTAAAGATAATTGAGGGTCACTGTAGACCATTTTGATTGTTTTCTCTTTTGTGAAACTTAATTTAAACCTAGATTATTGATGTGATATGGCATAGGTCATCCTTTGATCCATTGTAGAACTTGGAAATCCATTCAGGAAATATTCGTTCACATTTTTGTTGAACGCAGTTGGTTTTTACCATCCAGTATTAAAACATTTCCTTTTATCAGTAGTACAATTTATAAACAATGTTTTGTGAGTAGAATAATATTTCCAGTGGTAAACTTAACTGCTTTTTCGACGTTATTTTACCAGCTAACTAAAAATAGGAAAGCCTTGAACCCCTTCCACTAAATTTAGTTAGTATTAAGATTCTTTTACAGGGAGTGCAGTGAAGCTGATGCTGAAATCATTAAGTATTTGGTTGTATCATCGCTAGTCTCACTGAACTCTTCTGAACTCTACATGTCATGTGTGGTCTGGCGTCTCCTTACCAGCAACAGGTCCCAGGTTCAAACTAGTCAAATCCCTAAAAAACACACTCAGAGCGTCGTTGTGCGAAAGTGGTAGGGAGACACGATATAGAACAAACAGACAACACGCAGAATGTTAGAATTTGTCCAGTGAATACCCATTTATCATCTACGTTTCTTCCTGGTGTAGGAATTTTAATGGCCAGTAGTGTATAACTTTCTTGACTGCAGCTTTCATTGTTCTGTGTTTCATGTTATTAACAGCTGATTCAGTTGCATAAGTACCCACATAGTGTGCAAATACATCACACTTTTAAACAGCTAACTCATTTATAGGCACACACACAGTGTACAGATACAACATGCCATTTAACAGCTACTTCATTAGGGTACACGCATATAATGTACGTCTGTGCAAGAGCTCACTGACAGAGATTGTCATTTACACATATAAGAAATATGAAATATAGCATGAATAGAAAACTCTCATGTGACCAAGAAAATCTTCCACATCGTCAATGGAATGCAACAATCCAAAATACGATGTCTGGTAGAAATCTAAAAGTGACCACATAGAGATCGGTATTGACCACTGGCGACGACACGGACTATGCACAGGGAGGAAATCAGTACACATAGCTTCATACCCCAGAACCAAACAGTAAAGAATTTGAAACTTAGAAACTCAAGGATGAAAGAAAGAAGATAGGCCTCAAGTGAAAAAATGAGGCCGTTTTGGAAAGATAAGAATAAGAAAGCCAATGCTAAGTAATGGTTACACGTGCTCCTTAAAGGGCGAAATACATTCAGGGTGTATTTTTAACTGGTGAGTGACGACAGTGTACTGAAGAACAACATAACAGTATTTACTTATTTTCTACTAATAATTATAGCTACCAGGTGTAGTATGTTTTTAGGTTGGTAGTACCTCAAAGTACACGTGGTAAGAGCAAGCCATTAATGCCTACTTTCCCCTGGGCAGCAGGCCAGGAGTTGAAGTGTGGACACAAAACGGTTAGTCTATATTGATGGGCATAGTGGTGCAGTTACGACTGTGCAGAAAACATCATTTAGTAAATTGTGATGTATTTGTAGGCAAGAGGTCAGATGCAGAGGAAAAATACTAACACACTGAAATGGATTTACATGTGGTCCTTTAATATGTACACACTCACTGTGTTGGTGTTTTCTGCATGGTCACACCTGCACCACTAAGTAGACTAAGTATAGACTTAAGTGTTTTGTGTCCATGCATCCACAGTTCAACACCTGGCATGCTATCCAGGGGAAAATAAGATTAATGGTTTCCCCTTCCCACATGTACTTGGAGGTACTGTACTAACACCCCTGAAAAAAATTCTACTGCTAATAGGAGTAGTAGTGAGATGCAGGTTCTGGTGCAAATACAGACACCCTGTAAAATCACAAGTTCTACCAAGAAAAAGCAGTGTCCGATCAAATGTCAGTTCTCCAAAAAAACATTTCCCTGCCAAATCTCAAATTATACCACGTTTCCCAAAATCATCCCAACAGTTCCCAATTTTTTCCCTGTAAAATCGCAAATTCTACCGATAAAGTCTGGTGAAGAGAGAAAAAAGGGCATTTTCCTTTTATATCCATAGATTCAGAATTGCACTATGTAACTTCCTTCCTGCAACCAACAATGTTCTGAAAATGTGACTCATTAACGAGCATGTTGTTTTTATTAATTCCACTTTCAATTTACCATCTACTTAAATAACTTGTTGCAAAGTTGTTAATTGTTCACATGGACATGATACGCATTTGCAGTTTTTTTGCTTAATTCTGAGATACATTCTTACATGGTGGCATTCAAGCCTATAGTGTATGTCAATAAAGTCTCTAGCGTGAGTGGTACGGTTCAAATGGCTCTGAGCACTACGAGACCTAACTTCTGAGGTCATCAGTCCCCTAGAACTTAGAACTACTTAAACCTAACTAACCTAAGGACATCACACACATCCATGCCTGAGGCAGGATTCGAACCTGCGACCGTAGCAGTCGCGTGGTTCCAGACTGTAGTGCCTAGAACCGCTCGGCCACTCTGTCCAGCGTGAGTGATATGTTTGGTTCTTAACGTTCATTACTTTGACATAATGTATTTTCTTGGAGATTTTAAAAGTTGTTCGGACCCAAAGGCAAATTTCTGTTGTTACTTTTACAGATCTGAAAACGGCTGTTTATGAACATACCGCTACCTCATGATATCAGATTTTAACTGTAACTTTTAGTTTTTTGTGAATACACAATTACGTTGGGTTATATGTGGCCTTGATGGGCCTAATAAACAGGTTTATTTTTTGGTCTACTCTCACTGCCAGATTTACCTATTTTTGTGGTAGACCCGAAATGTATCTTTGGTAGCACAAATGATTTCACGTTGACACTGGCCATATTAAGGTCAAAAGTGTGTAATATCTTATTAATGAGTAAAGCTGTGGGCAGGCTCCAGTTATGGATACTATTCGTTTTATTAAATTAGACTTCAGTCGTCTGTTTAGCGTGTTACGTTATGATTTGTGTGTATTCGAACAGTGTAAATTTTTATAATGTTTTTGTTTGTTAAATGAATGCAACAGAAAGACAATAACATATTCCCTCACATTAACAGCCTGCGGATGTACAGATATTCCTGCATTCCACGTCTGCAGAAACCTATTGGTTTGGAGATAAAGATGTCATCAGTCCAAGCTTAAACTGAATTTTCGTTCACAAAGAAGTTTTCTTGACGGCTTTTCGATAAGGAGCGAACAAAGGTAAAAGTTTGAGGGCGCAAGATTAAAATAAGTGTGGTAGGGATGGCTTTCCATCCTTTCCAAGGATCAGGAATCCGGTACAACATGAAATCTCCGACATCACTGCGGCCGGAAAAAGATCCTGCAAGAACAGGACCAACGAAGATTGAAGATAATCGTTCAACGTGACAGAAGTGCAAATCTTCCGCAAATTGCTTCAGATTTGAATGCGGAGCCATCAGCAAGTGTCTTCAACGAAACATAATCCATACGGGCTTTCTTAGCTGAAGGACCATTTGTGTACCCTTAATGACTGCACGTCACAAAGCCTTACGCTTCGCCTAGGCCCGCCAACACCGACATTGGGCTGTTGACGACTGGAAACATGTTGCCTGGTCGGACGAGTCTCGTTTCAAATTATATTGAGCAGTTTAGAAGTACTGAGGTTCCGACGGACTTGGGAAATTCCAGCAGGTCAGTACGACACTTCACACATCCAGAATTGTTACAGAGTGGCTCCAGGAACACTCTTCTGTGTTTAAACACTTCCGCTGCCAACCAAACTCCTCAAACATGAACATTATTGAGGATACCTGGGATGTCTTGCAACATGCAGTTCAGAAGAGATCTTCACCCCTTCGTACTGTAACTGATTTATTGGCAGCCCTGCAGGATTCATGGCGTCAATTTCCTCCAGCACTCCTCTAGACATTAGTCGAGTCCACGCCACGTTGTCTTGCGGCACTTCTGCGTACTCGCCCGCGTACCAGATTATTTGGCTTTTCAGCTTACGTAATGAAAGTACGACCATAGGTTGTAGATACTTGGACGACGACATATTGAAATTTGAGTCTGGCCATGAAGCATGCTCGCATAACCAAAGCGGTTAAGGAAGCGCTCGACATCAGCACGCCCGCATCTCGTGGTCGTGCTGTAGCGTTCTCGCTTCCCACGTCCGGGTTCCCGGGTTCGATTCCCGGCGGGGTCAGGGATTTTCTCTGTCTCGTGATGGCTGGGTGTTGTGTGCTGTCCTTAGGTTAGTTAGGTTTAAGTAGTTCTAAGTTCTAGGGGACTGATGACCATAGATGTTAAGTCCCATAGTGCTCAGAGCCATTTTTGACATAAGCACAAATTTTCAACATCATTCCATTATACAGCTGAAGGTTATCCATACTGCAACTGCGAATACATTTGATGTATTTCATGACAGCCGTAGTCGTCGCATTGCCTGTTGTTTTGCTCATGCATCCACTGCAACATCGTAAGTTAACGTTGGTTTGAGACGATATTAGTTATTGTTATTGTTCGCACCAAAGTGTTCCCATTCTTCTGCTGCATGACGAGAACAGGAGTGCTGCAGTATGACACAGACAGTGCGTTCATCGCTGCGGTCAGATACAATAAGCCGACCACTATTGCAATCACAGCAAAGGGCCGTGACGTGAAGAAGATTCTGCTGCCTAGCGTTGCACCCTTCTGGTCCTCGTTACGGATTAATTAAACTAATGTAATTAACTAACAGACGAAAAACGAAAATGTAACACCAATGTATATGTAATTTACAATGGATCAGTCTGTATTCTGACGTCTGTCAATCGATGTATATCATATAACGAACAAGTAGTACAAGACGTCAACAAAAGTATTAAGGAACGAAATGTATTTTCCTAGCTACTCAGACAACAAATATAAAGTGATTATTTAATTTGTGGGTAATGACATTAAGACAGTGTACTTGTTGAGTCGTGGGTTTTTTTAAGTTATGAGTTTATCGAAGATTGACATCGGTGCGCCAGATCATTAAATTCGAAGCGAGCTGCAAATATTTACAGGAAATATCCGCAGTTTTACTACAACAAAAAGTGTAACTTTCTCCTACTTAGCCTCTCATGAAACGAACTTGCTGACTGAGTTTAAAGTGAATTTAACTGAACGTAATTCAAATTTTTGCTCCGTGTTACGCCCTGGTTAGAATAACAGCGAACATGGTCTGACAGACTACATGAAAGGAAGCCGTCAATACACAAGTTTCATTCACTGGATTCAGGGGACTGTAGCAGCGTATTGGATTGGTTACTTCAGGAAATAAGCAGAGTTTAGGTAGGCGTTCTTGTACATTAGAAAGTCTTGATGCAGTTTCCTTCCTTCGTTGTTTTACGTTCCGACTGCAAGAGGTTTCAGCTGTTGGTAACGCATGGAAACTACTACGGACACACCCGTAGGATGTAGCACGTAATAAAAAACACCTTCTTACCACCTGACGTATAACTGTACATTTTGAAGATTCGCTCTGTCGTTTGCTCCAGATATTTTTTGTTATGTGCAAACTTTTATTTTGTTTTACACAATGGTTCGAATCCCCGTCTTGTCATTCTAACTTAAGTTTTCCGATTATTTCCTTAAATCGATGCTGCGTCATTTCGTATGAAAAGGCACTGTAAGTTTTCCTTCTTCATCCTTCCCAGTCGTAGCATTTGCTTACTCTCTAATGACCTCATTGTCGATGGGGCTTGCAACTCAAATCTCACTTTCTTAGTTTTTTTCCCTAAATTGCCCATTGAATGCAAGTTTCTCATAAAAGTTAAATGGTCCCAGTTCATCAAGGATACTCTAACGTAGACCATAGTGGTATACGGCCAATAATTCACATCGAAACCATTCTACTTGAAATGAAAGACCTATTTTCTGACGTGATTCGTTCGATATACTCATACCTTACACATCTGAAATATTTCCAGCTTACTCCGCTTCTTGCAAGCATCTATTAAACAAAGTGTCACAGGTGTTAGATTCTTTTGTTTCACGCTCCACTTAAAAAATAGTTCTCATTATCTTCAAACGTGCATCATTCAATAAGTCACTGCAAGAACCATTCTAGAACCTCAGAAAAAAAGATAGTTGATAAATATACCTATAGCAACCTGCATGACAACACGCCAAACTAAATCTCTATTAAGCCCCAATTTTTCTTTTTTTTAGGAAAATTTCGTCTCAGTAATAAATTACGTACTTCAGTATTCTTTAGGTTATGTGCTGTATGGGCAAGTGCCACAACGCTGTTCCCTTCGCAGTTATATCAGGCGAAATGCATTTTATAAAAGCAAAGAGATGAATGAGCTCCGTATTTCGGCATCTAGTTCATACATTGCCGCTTGATCACTACTAAAACATAAAGCACCATAGCAGCTAAAGTGGACAGCAACAGTCCCTGTGTTGACACTTCATGCTGTTGGCCGTTATGTGATTTTATTCCATTGATTAAAAAAAATGAAGTCGAAAGTACGCATTGGGTAGGCGAGACGAAGGCGGTGGGTCGAACAAGAAAATAAAATTTTGATCAGGCTTTAATCTACCTTCAAGGAGTCAGAATTCTCGTTCATTGTGGAGCTTCCTTCGTTATAAACAAATCTTGGATCAGCTAAATGTGTAGTTTAGTGATCTGTTGTGATGATTCTAGCTTTGTAAGCATAAGATGAGTTCAAATCACACTTCAGGCAACAATTTTAACCAGTATGGTCAGATCCTCATTTTTGGTAACCCCGACTGAAAAACGTAGGGTTGCACAGTGGTTCAAAATCGACATTAAAAATCATGTCTCTTGCCTACCGACCGGAGCACCACAGGGACGTTATTCCTCGTAATAGAAACTCTGTCACCAGTTACCACTCTGCCCGCCCCTGATAGCTGAGTGGTCAGCGCGACGGAATGTCATCCTAACCGCCGGGTTCGATTCGCGGCTGGGTCGGAGATTTTCTCCGCTAAGGGACAGGGTGTTGTGTTGCCCTTATTATCATCATTTCATCTCCACCGACACGCAAGTCGCCGAAGTGGCGTCAACTCGAAGACTTGCACCAGGCGAACGGTCTACCCGCCCTAGCCACACGGCATTTAGTTACCACTTTTAAAACCATTCTAAACCAGCCGTTATGTAAAGTTACAGGCCACTATTTTCTTATTGTATTCGAACTTGAAATGCTGAAAATATTGGTGCTGGACAGAGATTCGAAATCAGATTCCCCTTTAATAGAATTTGACCCGTTAGGTGCAGTTCAGTTTCATCGTTTCGTTGTTTTCCCAATATTCTAAACTCCCTCAAGGTCCCCCTACAGGCGCGTGTGTGGCTTTGAATCCTCGTCCGGCAAAAAAAATTTCGTGATGTTATTTCAAGCGGTAGTATGCTCACACCGAACTACGTGTAAAAAAATACGAGGGTAAGTCAACTATTATCCGCAATTTAGTTATATTTTTGTTTATTTTGGTAGTACTGTCGTTTTACGTTGATGACGCTTGCTTTGTTTATTTGTTGTTATATCTTTGCAATTTTCAAGCTGCTAGGTTAGTTTTGATATCGCTGCCATGCTGTTAATCATGGTAGTTCCGCTGTCTATTTGCACCAGAGAAGAGCAACGTTCAGTGATCCGTTCTTTGTGGTCGGACTGCGTATCAGGGACCGAAATTCATCGAAGACTTTCAGTACAATATGGGAACAGTGTTTTGCCACAACGGATTGTCTGCGAATGGATTGAAAAATTCCGAAATGGTCGCACAAGTGTTACGCACGATGAAGGAACCGGACGACCGTTTACCGCCACAAATGAAGAACGATTAACTATTGACGAAGTGGCACAGCGTCTGCAAATTAGTCACAGTTCTGACCACGAAATCATCCACAACGGACTTGAGTTTCATAAAGTTTGTGCAAGATGGGCCCCAAAACAACTCACACAGTTGCATAAACATACGCGCTTGGACATAAGCAAAAAACATTTGAATCTCTATGGTAACGAAGAGGACAACTTCTTAGGCAGAATCATTACTGGTGACGAAACATGGATTCATCATTACGAGCCCGAGAGTAAATGACAGAGTATGGAATGGAAACATTCAAATTCGCCGTGCAAGGAAAAGTTCAATACCCAACCGTCCGCAGGAAAACTGATGCTTACGGTTTTTTGGGGTGCAAAAGGTCCAGTACTGGAACATTCTGGGAAAAGGGTCACAATAATAAACAGTGTACGTTACGTTCTTTCATTAAAAGTAAGGCACTAAAACCAGCTTACAACATAAATTAGTTTTAAAAAGGAAAAACATGAAAAATGATTGATATAAGAAGAAAATACCATATTTATTAATAAGAGTACCCGAGTAGAAAGCTTTCATAGCCTTGTTAAGAAATTTAAACTCGTTAAAGATAAATCTAAAATATTTAAACAAATGTAAAAGTTCATCAAGGGTGGTTCGCCACAATTTTGTGTGCTTTTCAGCATGAACCAAAATCATCGAGTTAAAGCCAACAGGTGGCGCACAAGTATGCACACTTAAAATTTTAAGAATTAAATAGAACTGTTATTAACAACGAAACTAGGAGCTCATAGTAGTTATCAAATGGAAACCATCAAAACAAATTTGAAAATCAAGGAATGTAAAATGTATTTCATGAACCCAATGGGTAGAGGTAAAAAATATTATAACCTAATAAGCAACGCACAGTGGGCCATGGAGAAGATGTTCATCCACATCAGCACTCCTAAACTCCAACCTTACAACACTTATTTAAAATAGGTCATAGACGTTATTGCAAAAATAATTCTGATTAAATTCTTGTTGTTCATTTAGTATTAGTTCAGAAGATTTTTTTTTATCTTGACTGTTAATTTCTATTTCCGCCAACAAACTGAGCATTAATCCGTTGGGCGCAATGTGCAGCATCTATATACTATGGCCAATATACTGCAATGTATGTCCCTCTGCAGCAAAATATGCAACGAAAAAAGCTCTATTCTTGGAGTGTGTGTGCTCCCTAAAACGAGTACCAAACGAATGATCTCTCTCGTCAGAATAATATTGGTCACAGTCATTGCCCTTGACTTTATTTACCCCTGATATTGAAAACTGTCGGGTTTGGGACTAATTCGGTGCTGGTGCTGAAGGCGTGATTTTAGTGTGTTAGTTGTTTGGAAGCCATCTTGACGTTAGTTTTCCGAAAAAACAGACTATTCTTTTGTGACGTTTGATCCTTATAAACCATGGCTTCATATTTTTGTTTTTAGCTTGCAGTTGTTTTTCTTAGTCGAAGTGATCGAAGTGATACTAGCACTTTGTGAGAACTTCTGTTTTTTTTTTAAGTTTGTTATAAACATTTGTGGCAACAGCTATTTGTTCCCCAGTTTTAACATGAATGATATTGTTGGGATTGAAAAAGATCCTGCTAAAGTCTTCGTAATACTGCTGTCCTATTTATGGAAGGTTAAAAGAAGTCTGTCTGTATGACAAATTCCAGCATCCAACACTTAATATCTCGAACTAAAATACATAAAGAAGAAAATTCA
Organism: Schistocerca nitens; assembly: GCF_023898315.1. Lineage (NCBI taxonomy): Eukaryota > Metazoa > Arthropoda > Insecta > Orthoptera > Acrididae > Schistocerca > Schistocerca nitens. The sequence continues at coordinate 928,490,963 of NC_064615.1, forward strand.
GTTAAGATGAATTGTTAACAACATGACTGCAACTAACGACAAACTGCAGAAAATACTGAATATGGATTTAAAAAGGCCTGAACTTTGCAACATTCCTTCAGTGTTAAGAATACTTAAGAACTTGCTAAAATGCAAGAATACATTAAAATACTGAATAGAGTAAAGTTAGCGTCCCTAGACATTGTCAATTTATACACTGATATTCCTATGAAAGAATATTTACAGACTGTACAGGAAAATTTATTGCCGCATAGGAAGATTAGTACAGGCGAACCACTGAACTAGTGGATCTTATAGAGCTATCAGTAACATAAAAGTATTCGAGTTTAATGGGAATGTACACCCTTTCTCAGAAAAGTTCCAGGACAGTTTTTTTTAATAGAAATTTGCACTTACCAAGTAATGATCCTAGCGTCTATTGAAGCAGTCCTTCGGCTATTTATAGACAGTTGCCAATGTTTGTGGAGGTCTTGGAAGCAAGCAGTGAAATTTGCAACTGCTATGCTTGTAAGCTTATTTCTCACAGCCCCTTGGATGTCTGTGATATCTTGACGAAGCTGTCCTTTCAGTCGCCTTTTCACTTGTGGAAACAAAAAATCTCAAACTGAGAGGTCAGGCGAAGATGATGGATGTGGGATGGCAGTAACAAAATGTTTGAACAGATATCTTTAACAGATGAAACACTCTGGTGTCTTACACTGTCATTCGGACAGAACCAGACCTGATAATGCCACAAATCAGGGCGGCGACGTCGGACTGCTTGTCACAAACGTTTCACGACTTCGGTGTTTGGTGTCTGTTTCACTGTCTGGCCCAGAGAAACATAACTCATTGTGATCTAATCCATTACTATCAAAGAATGCGATCATCATCGTCTTTGTTCTCGAAGTTTCTCGTTTAGCTTTTTTCGAGGCTAGTGATCCAGGACTTTGCCATTCAGCACTTCGACGCTTCATGCGATGGTCATACTGGTAGCACCACTTTCATCCCGAGCAATCATCTTTGACTGAAAAGTGGGTCACGTCTGGCTATATCCAGAAGTTCAGTAAAAGTTCTTCATATTTCCTCCGCCTGTTCGTCCGTTAGTGCGTGAGGAACGAGTTTGGCTTTAAGTTTCCGTTTCCCGAATTCTCCGGGTAAAATATTACTCGCACGAATCAGATTAAGTTCTTCTGAAATAGCACGCACAGTTTCATGACGATCTGCTTCCAAAACTTCCGTACACGCTCCACGTTTGCGACCAGATCTGGGATCGTCTTGCACTGAATCTCTGCTTCCACGAAACCTTTTATGCCACTCGAAAACACGGCTTCTTGAATGTGCCTCGCATGATTATGCTTGCTTAATCACTGTCTATGTTTCACTAGGGGCTTTCCCGAGCTTAACGGAGCACTGTACGTCCACTATGCTCACAATCAGCATCCATTGTGTCACAGTAACTAACGCGCCAAGAACCCAAACAGTGTGATTCTAAGCACAGCCCTGCCATACCAGATAACATAAAAACAACAGTTGTTCCCTTTTAGAATTTCAAACACTGAAATCTGTCCCTGGAATTTTCCTGACAAGAGGAGTACATCACCAAAATGATAGGTTTGTCATGGCAACGATTTAACAAGTACCTTAGGCGAAAATTTAGACCCTAGAGAACAATTAAAACAATTGTACTTTGTAGGAAAAAACCGACTAGCTTTTGAAGCGGCTTGTTTTCAAAAATTAATTTTACTTTTGAACTACAAACAGAACTGTTCCATTAATTATCTTAGACTGGTTATCACTAGAAAAATGATAAAGAAGTTTCTGGTATTTTTGGAAAACCAATGTGTACAGATATCATAATTATTGTGCATTCCTGTCATCCACAAGTTATAGGAAAACACTTTATATCTCAATGATGCATCGTCGCTTTGGATTACCCGTACAGCGACATTAAATCATTGTAGAGAGATAGGAATTTTAAAATGATAGTAGCAGCCTAATGAGTACAAAACATCCGATGTCACTAATATTTATAACAAGAAAGTAGTATTGTGCACTTCAGCTATAAGCAACAGCTGCAAGTTATAAACAAAATATATAATCATGTCGTTTAATGGCCAGGTATCAAACAAAACTGAGCAGTGCTTTTGGAAAAACTGAAGTTAGAATAGGCTTCCAAACAACTAACACATTAAAAATCACACCTTAGGCACCGAATTGGACCCAAACGCAACATGTTTCATAGTGCAGAAGTGTTTAAAATCAGTTGCAATGATTGTGACCAATATTATATTGACCAGGGATGCCATTCGTTTGAAACTCACTTTAAGAAGTGCACACACTTCCATAATTGAACTGTCTTCAGTGTACACATTTCTGCAGAGGGACATGCAGTGCCGGATATAGGACATAGTATAGGGGTGCTGCAGACTGCACTCAAGGCAAGGATGCTCAGTTTGTTGTAGGAAACAGAAATCTACAGTATAAAGAAGAAATCTCCTGAACTAATACTAAATGAACAATGTGAATTTAATTAGGACTGTTTTAAATATTTTCAATCACATAATTTAAATATGTCTAGCATATTTGAAGTTTTCGAAGCACTGGTTCTGTTGGACCGTTTTGAATATGACCTGCATGGAACAATGTGACATGCCCTACTATTTACCCCATGGCTCTGTGTGCACACATCGAAATTGGTTCCGCTGCATATACATAATGAGAGATGGCCACAGTGACAGACCATTGGCCTTTAATAGTTATTTTATTTAGTAGATTATGGCACTTTTTATCTGTACAAATTTGGTTTAAAATGCATGTTACATTCCTTGATTTTAGGCATTGTTTAAATGATTTACTTTTGATAAATACTATGTACTTTGATGTATTCCAGAGACAGCTACTGGGAATTAGACATTTGTATTGGGAGAAGCAATTTTGATATACGTTCTTGTACTTATTTCAAAACTTGTATTAATTATCATGATGTTAATAGTAATTCTATTTAATTATTGAAATCATAACTGTGCATACTTGCACACCACTTGTTGGTTCTTACTAGCTAATTTTGGTTGGTGCTAACAGGCACAAACAGCAGTTAGAGATTATCAGTTTTTACATTGTTTGCATTTTATGGGGTTATCTTCAACTTGTTACAATTCATAACAAGGGTATGTGAATATTGTATTCAGGTACTTTTCTTAATAAGCATGGTGTTTTCGTCTTGTATCTTACATTTTTCCTGTTCTTCTACTTTAAAATTAATTTATGTTATAAATTGGTCTGGTACTTTAATTTTAATGAAAGGAACTTTTTTGTTTGTCTTTATAGGTTCAGAACTGCCCTCTGTAACTTTGTTGGTAAAATCAATACTGTACTGAATAAAAGGGTCATTAGTCAGCATGTTGTTTTTATTAATTCTGTATGCAATCTGCCACCTACTGAAATAATATGCTTCGTAAAATTATTAATTGTTCACATAGATCTGATAAGTATATTCAATTTATTTTCTTAATTGTGAGATTTTGCACAGCGACCGAATAATAGGACTTTAAAATCCACGAAAAAAAATGAAACAGGTCAGTGAGTGCAGTGCAAGTTCGATTTTAGTTTATGACAACATGAAAGGAGAAGCAATCTTGATGCGAGTGTGAAAAAAGGACCACCAAATGTTACGTGCATAATATGTCCTCCTTAAATAAAACTGTTATTCAGTCTATAAAAATGAAGGGAACAGAAAATATCATCTGTTTGTTATGATATTGTAGCAATATAATTGCTGGTGATTTTTTGTCAGTAAAAGTGAAAAGCGTTTTTATTTTCAGACAGCTTAAGACAAAAGCAACACTAAGAAGTACACCTAGGTAAGCATGGAACAGAATATCTGCGCAGATCCTCGCAGTTATTGCATTTTGCTAGTAGTTTATTTCCTAGTTGTTTCACACGGTGCCTATAACAATCAGATCAGAATTAACGAAGTGTATTTGTTAGAACAGACTGCTACATTAAATACTACCGTACTTGCGACCAAATCAGATTCGGTGGACAAGTAATTTCACTTCATCTTGGAGGCTACTGATAAGGCTTAATCACACTTTAAAGATAGCTCCTGTGCACATCACTTTGTCTCGTGATACTATTACTCATCAGCTCTTGCATGACTAGTAAAAAGTGGGATCAAATAAATGGTGCAAAAGCAAAACCCCAAAAGACATGGAAACAAGACTCTTCACTCTCGACATCACCGTAGAATACCTTGAAAGAGTCGAAATTGGTAAGGCATTGGATTTAGGTGATATAGGGTTGATGAAAGGGATGAAAAATTATGAGATCATAATTGTTTCTATAAACATTTACTTGCTGAAATCGCTCCTACACGATGAAGAATCGCCAAAAATATGTCGTTGAAGATGTCTTTGAGTCATTTTAGACACTTTGGTAACTTTCTATCTTGGTGAGATGTTTCCGACACCTGCTACCATCATAATCTCATTTCTGGAGCTTTTCAGTATGTGACGCAGTTGTTCCGTTACAGGAAAAATGTATTGGCGGAACTGGATCAGCTACCAAGCTCTAAACTGGTACTGATAACCTGGAAACAACCACCGCTTTCAGCCTCTGCGTAATCCCTAACTATTATCCGACACTATGTCCGCCCCTGGTAGCAGAGTGGTCAGCTCGACGGAATGTCATACCTACAGGCCCGGGTTCGATCCCCGGCTGGGTTGGAGATTTTCTCCGCTGAGGGACTGGGTGTTGTTTTGTCCTTATCACCATCATTTCATTCCCATCGACGCGCAAGTCACCGAAGTGGCGTGAACTCGAAAGACTTGCACCAGGCTAACGGTCTACGCGATGGGAGACCCTAGCCACACGGAATTTTTACCCGACAATATCACCGGAACGTTCAGCAATTATGTAGTTTCTTGAAGACAATCAATGAAGAGAATAGTTCACGAATCACAGGAAATGAAACACGTCAGTTCACTCACAAACAGTACGGGTTGATCTTACTACTTTAACAAGACTAATATCGCCATGCACTTGAACAACCACAGAGGAGTGGTTAGAGTGGCTTGCGAGCCTCAGCAGTACCCATAATCATAGGTGCTACACAGTGGAGGGACATGATATTGCAGTGCCTGTGTTACTCCGAATAACGATAGAATGTTCCTTTGAACATGAATTCATCCACACTAGGGTATCATTCAACACCTTGTTTATCATGATCGTATAAACTGGTCAGTAGTCAATAATTTTCAATGACTTTCGTAAGAGTGTTCGTTTACTGTGATCACCTAACCTTCGTGGGTTTTGTGATAGTTATAATATTAATACTTTAACAAATGAATTCAGTGACATGGGTATGTTGATGCGTCTAGATTTCCACTATGATGGAACTTCGTATTAGTACTGAATTATTGCGTATTTCAATGTAGCCATATTCCATGTTGCAAATGCCACAATTTTACAGTTCATTCGCACACTGGACAAGGCTCGCTGACGACCAGCGTTCGCCTAACTCCTGCTTCCTGTGAAAAAGCACCAATAAGCTGAAGCTGGGTTCTCCCTTGTTGGCGACCGCGTGGCGTGCTGTGAAATCTTTAGCTATCAACCCTTGCCCCAGCCCCGTCACCGGAACCAACAGTTAATGTCTAAAACTACAAAGTTACACCTGACTGATATCTCACCAGCTTAATTGTTTCGTTTCACATCTCCACTTAACATGTCAATGAGCTAGAGAAATTGGAGGATCCTACATTTGTGTGAGACCAACAGTGTGAAGTAACTTTGTGGTGCAGTATGAAGCAACATGTTCTACCTTGGATCAGGTATGAACGTTATGTAATCTACATAAGAAAGTATAAATGTTAAAGAAAATACACAAAACAGGGCATATTAATTAAATGCCAGAGTGAAAACAAATAATCAATATTCATGAAGGTCTTGTGTGCTGCTGTGCTTGTTTCAGGTGTAAACTTTTGTTTTGTGATGCTCTTAGCTTATGGTATTAATAATATTTTGAAAACATTTAAATTTTTCTCAAAATTATTTTATTTGTTGTCTGATTTAATGGTTTAACACATTGTTTCACTGCATTTACACACTTATGCACTGCGCAGTAGCAATGATCTGTCGTCGATTTCCGATATTGTTTGTTCTCCAGATGTTACCGTCAGCCACATACTGACCGTCTATATGTGTCAGTTACTGGCCACTGTCGGGATTTATAGTTAAAACTCTCGAAATACCCCTATGAAAAAAATGAAATGATCGTATGGCATTGTTGGCTGGGATGTCCCATTCCGGTTTGGCCGCCAAGTGAAGGTCTTACTTCAGTAGGCGCCACATTGGTCGACATGAGGCCGATAAGGAGGATGAAATGATGACAAGCGGAGAAAATCTCCAACCCGGCCGGGAAGCGAACCCAGGCCCAGTGCATGATAGGCAAAAACGTTACCATCTAGCTAAATAGGCGGACACCCCTATGATATAGTTCATATACACCCTGGAAATTGAAATAAGAACACCGTGAATTCATTGTCCCAGGAAGGTGAAACTTTATTGACACATTCCTGGGGTCAGATACATCACATGATCACACTGACAGAACCACAGGCACATAGACACAGGCAACAGAGCATGCACATTGTCGGCACTAGTACGGTGTATATCCACCTTTCGCAGCAATGCAGGCTGCTATTCTCCCATGGAGACGATCGTAGAGATACTGGATGTAGTCCTGTGGAACGGCTTGCCATGCCATTTCCACCTGGCGCCTCAGTTGGACCAGCGTTCGTGCTGGACGTGCAGACCGCGTGAGACGACGCTTCATCCAGTCCCAAACATGCTCAATGGGGGACAGATCCGGAGATCTTGCTGGCCAGGGTAGTTGACTTACACCTTCTAGAGCACGTTGGGTGGCACGGGATACATGCGGACGTGCATTGTCCTGTTGGAACAGCAAGTTCCCTTGCCGGTCTAGGAATGGTAGAACGATGGGTTCGATGACGGTGTGGATGTGCCGTGCACTATTCAGTGTCCCCTCGACGATCACCAGTGGTGTACGGCCAGTGTAGGAGATCGCTCCCCACATCATGATGCCGGGTGTTGGCCCTGTGTGCCTCGGTCGTATGCAGTCCTGATTGTGGCGCTCACCTGCACGGCGCCAAACACGCATACGACCATCATTGGCACCAAGGCAGAAGCGACTCTCATCGCTGAAGACGACACGTCTCCATTCGTCCCTCCATTCACGCCTGTCGCGACACCACTGGAGGCGGGCTGCACGATGTTGGGGCGTGAGCGGAAGACGGCCTAACGGTGTGCGGGACCGTAGCCCAGCTTCATGGAGACGGTTGTCCATACCCCAGGAGCAACGGTGTCCATAATTTGCTGGGAAGTGGCGGTGTGGTCCCCTACGGCACTGCGTAGGATCCTACGGTCTTGGCGTGCATCCGTGCGTGCCTGCGGTCCGGTCCCAGGTCGACGGGCACGTGCACCTTCCGCCGACCACTGGCAACAACATCGATGTACTGTGGAGACCTCCCGCCCCATGTGTTGAGCAATTCGGCGTTACGTCCACCCGGCCTCCCGCATGCCCACTATACGCCCTCGCTCAAAGTCCGTCAACTGCACATACGGTTCACGTCCACGCTGTCGCGGCATGCTACCAGTGTTAAAGACTGCGATGGAGCTCCGTATGCCACGGCAAACTGGCTGACACTGACGGCGGCGGTGCACAAATGCTGCGCAGCTAGCGCCATTCGACGGCCAACACCGCGGTTCCTGGTGTGTCCGCTGTGCCGTGCGTGTGATCATTGCTTGTACAGCCCTCTCGCAGTGTCCGGAGCAAGTATGGTGGGTCTGACACACCGGTGTCAATGTGTTCTTTTTTCCATTTCCAGGAGTGTAGTTCACAGTAATGAAATTTCATGAGTACCAGGCTCTGTACCCCTTTTCTAGTGGAAGTGATACATTAAGAAGATACAGTAGAGCATAGACTGATTTAGCACTTTGGCAAGGTACCCTTGATTTACTGCAAGAGTTTTTCAAGCATTCCTTCCTCGCTTCCACATGGCTTCTATGATTCAAGGACCTATCAGATATATCAAACAATAACTATTCCAACAGTTACCATCAAAATACATACTCCAAAATATTAAATAAATGATTCTATGCAGAATTCTCCCCAGTAAACTTTCTTTCACAAGAATATAAACCATACTATACAGTGCTTAATGTATTTTCATCTATGTACTTGATTTTGTACCCCAGAATATTTTTCCAATATGAATTTTACATTTTATTCTTTATCCAGATATTACTTGCATACCTTAATATGTGAAAAGCCATCCTGAATAATACACTTCATAAAGTTAATCCAGTAAGATTGCCCCCAATATATTTACTTACACGATACACAGAATTAATTATCTCTCAATAAATAAACACATTATTTTATTTTGCCGACCTCCCCACACCGAATTAAGTCAACTTTTATCCCTACCTCCGTGCAACAGAATTTTGTGCATCGTTAATCTTTTTGTGTGTCATATACTACCATCCATTTTCACGGCTTTACAAACAAGGATATTGTACCCTACCAAAATTTTATTCACCAGTTATCTCCTCATCGATTGCCTCTTCAATAACCGTAACCTCCCAATGATCCTTTCACTCGTCACCACCAAGCACCTTTTTAGATTTGAATTTTCCATTTTTGCCTTCATGCTCAAATTCTAAACACTTCTTTTCCCAATTGATTACCACAATGTACTTCATCAAAAATTCGGTACCCAACACAGTATCTTTCTCTAGCCCTTTTGCTTTAAAACAACTCATCCCAAACTGAGCTGCAGCACTTTGAGATTCCACCAAAACTTCTTGTTTAACATGTTTACTTAATCCACTCATTGACGTTTTGATTTCTACACCAGTGACTAGAAAATATACTAATTTTTTGTTCTTATTTGTGCTTCCAAAATTTTACAGCAGTACCAAAACATTGCTCCCAGAATTGAGAAGTGCACGGACTTTGTCGTCAGAAACATTGATTTCTATGATTGACTGAATATCTTCAATGTTCTGTTTTCTAAATATTTTTTCTGCAATAAATCATTCTTATACCCTTCCTCTCTCTCCGGCATTAATGACACACATCTTAATTGTAGATCATCCTTCAACATTGTCACCTTCAAGAAACAAATTGTCATTTGCTTCGTTCACACCTACTTAATATTATGTGCCTGCCACTTTAAATTCTTCCCACTCCCAGAAATGAGGTAACAAAGGCTTCAATATTTTCTCATTCAACCTCCAATCATTAACAGAATAATCGCTTTTCTATTTGACTGTGTTAATACCATTTCCTACCATTTTTCTAAAACGACAGGTTCCTCACAACACAATACTACATTTTTCGGATCTGTTTCGAATATCCCCGTTGAATTTACATCATCATCAAGAGCCATAATTTCACCTTTATCAACAGAAATAAATTCGCACATTCCTTCCTCACAAAAATCTGTCTAGGTAGTCTCAACTTTCTCACACATATCTTATCAATCTAAAACATAACATTCATCGCCCTTTATCGATAAATCACCCTCTGCCACTGATACTTCATAAAATTCATCTCCAACTATCGAGTCCACAGTCTTGCCACCTTCACTGAAGTGCTCATCAGCTTTTACCGAAAGAGAATAAAATTCATCTCCAGATGATGAAAGCACTGCTAAGTTGTTTTACAGATATATTCACCTATAATACTTTCCTGTATCAAACTAAAATTGTTACTACTAACAAGTACCTCATCAGAATCCTCCATACATCCCATCTCCTCCAAATTAGGATCTACTTGTGCCTCTCTCCTGGATACAGATTTTTTCACCAAACATACATTCACTTTATCTTCCTCTATCGATAAAACTTTATCTTCATATCATCATTATCTAATTCATAACTATATTTTTCTATACTCTCTTTTCTGATCTGTTGCTCCACGTTGCTAATCACTTATGCCCACATTTAATCATTTCCATTTCCATCCCTTGAGCCTTGTTTTCCTATTTTTCGAATATAATTGAATTCGTGATATGTCGTACCCTTCTGACTGCCAGTTACCCTTCCATCCCCGGACCTGAGGTACAGCTAATCTTAGTTTTCGAACCAACTGTCTCTGTTTTGTTGCCTGCGACTCGTTGGTTCCTCAAACCTTCGATCCCTATCGTGATTTCTGTTTCACAAATTACCATTATTATTAGCTCTGTAGAAAATATTTATTATTTTTATTTCTTGAATGTTGCTATTATTCGGCCTAAGCTCTGATTCCCATTCCCTTGTCGAATTTTAAATTTTGTGGCTTGAATTTTAACGCCGGTTCCAGTTTCTCAAGAAAATCTAAAGAGTAGTTCGTCGAAGTTTTCAGTCCGTGTGCTAATTTCCACTGTAGAAAATCAGGCAGTAACCTTTTACGTGTAATGATCTCCGTTAACACGCCTAATGGTCGAGTTCCGTTACTTAATTTGGCTAACTCATGTACACAATGCTCCTCATCGAAACACTGCAATTTCTGTAATACAATCCGTTTATAAAACTCATTCTGCAGTCGTGTTTGCTTTGCTTCAATCCAAAATGAATTTAGGAAACATTTTTCTGACACATCATAACTAGTGAACGAACTGCTCGTTACTTAGCCCAGTAATGTGCGTCACCTTCCTACCTTTGCGCAATTTACTTTTGCTTATCCTATATTCCCGACACGAAACCGTCTCTACATATTGCGTGAAAAGTTACTGCATGCTACGGAGTATTTTCCGTCATTTGGAAAACATTTTAACATTACCTTATATACACCACGGTACATTAATTAAAGTAGTGGCAAGACCCGCCGCTAAAGAATTTAGCTCAGCCCGCACGTCTATAATCTGCTGCTCATGCTGTACTGCTTTGTTGCGAATTCCTTCTGAACTCTGGTTTTACTCCCAACTTCTTTATAACGTTCTGTTAGTGTCATGGATAATTTGCTACACATTTATACGCCTTTTCTCAAGTATGTTACGCCTTTCCATACAGCAACCCCCCTCGCCCTTCGTTCTGCATGTATTCGATCTTTTCCTCCATTGATATCTTAGCCGCATCGACTCTGTTGTTAACAAGGCCAACATTCTCTTTAAGATTGCCTATTTATATCCTTCAACTCCTCCTCCATGTCATCCTGAATCTTCTTTTTAATCTTCCCAAACTCTGATTAAGTTGTGAATTTCCATTTTCTAACTTAGAATTTTATTCATAGTTTAGTTCAAATGTATTTTCCCCATGTTTGAATTGAAATTTATAAAATATTGCCTTATCCATCGCGTCAAACCTTTTGTAAAATTAATTTCCCTATCTGATTTCGGGCTATGTGGTCCATTAGCAATTTCCGTCCTACATAAAGTTAGTGATTATTTAATCACACCTGCCTCCATCGATGACGATAAACTTGCAGATTAACGCATATTTTTATTAATTAATTTCCCATTCGTGTTGTCTTCCTTTGGTCTGCTGCTGTCTCCACTGGTGAAGTAGCTGCAGACACAGAGCCCGTTGCCAGTGATGACGACGCCGCTGCAAAGGTTGGTTCTTAAGGCTTTCACAGCAGGCCACAAGGGCGCCAACAGCGAGCACACAGCAGCAGCTAATTGGTGGTTTTTCACAGGAAGCAGGAGTCTGAGGAAGCGGTTGACCAGCAGCAAGTCTCGTATGGTGTGTGTGAATGAATTGTAAAATGTCGGCATATGCGTGAAGATGGAGTATGGCTACCTTGAAATATTTTATATTCCAGCAGTAGTTCGATGTTTCACCGTATTGCAAATCCATTCATATTATCGTACACACGGCAGAGGTGCATTTGTTAAAACATTTATATTGGAGTTATCACAAAACTACAAATTTACGTGATAAAAGCTCTTACAGAAGTCATTAAAAATTAGTAACTATTGAACAATTCATAAGATCGTGACAAATAAATGGTTCAAATGGCTCTGAGCACTATGGGACTTAACTTCTGAGGTCATCAGTCCCCTAGAACTGAGAACTACGTAAACCTCACTAACCTAAGGACATCACACACATCCATGCCCGAGGCAGGATTCGAGCCTGCGACAGTAGCAGTAGCGCGGTTCCAGACTGTAGCGGCTAGAACCGCTAGACCACTCCGGCCGGCGTGACAAATAAGGTGTTGGATGGTATCTTTACGCTACAGCTATCATCACTGAAAGGCACACATTTGTGCATACTTTATTTATTGTATTATTTTGTATTTTAAATATTATACTGCGTAACATAGAAATGGTAAATTGTTCATAAGATTTCACAGAATCACTAGATTGAGCGTAAAAAATTGCATCATTTCAGCAAGTCAAATATTCGCCCATACTTAGACAAATTCTAAACCAAGTGGGACTCTAATTCTGGGAATTATCAGGAAGTTTAACAGTTAGCAAAGAACATAGGATATGCATTACAGAGGTTTAATTCTATTTATTTACGGTTCTGGGATTGATACTGAATAGATTCAATGAACCTATTCATAATTTCACTAACTCTAGTAAGTTGATCGCCGTAGTGGACTAGATGGGTATATAATTACTAGCAAACCCGACAACGCTTCGCGATTGTTACATACACTACTGGCCATTAAAATTGCTACACCACGCAGATGACGCGCTACAGACGCGAAATTTAACCGACAGGAACAAGATGCTATGATATGCAAATGATTAGCTTTTCAGAGCAATCACACTAGGTTGGCGCCGGTGGCGACTCCTACAGCGTGCTGACATTAGGAAAGTTTCCAACCGATCTCTCATACACATACAGCTGTTGACCAGCGTTGCCAGGTGAAACGTTGTTGTGATGCCTCGTGCAAGGAGGAGAAATGCGTACCATCACGTTTATGACTTTGATAAAGGTCGGATTGTAGCCCATCGCGACTGCGGTTTATCGTATCGGGACACTGCTGCTCGCGTTGGTCAAGATCCAACGACTGTTAGCAGAATATGGAATCGGTGGGTTCAGGAGGGTAATACGGAACGCCGGGCTGGATCCCAACGGCCTCGTATCACTAGCAGTCGGGTTGACAAGCATCTTATCCGCTCGGCTGTAACGGGGCCGGCCAGTGTGGCCTTGCGGTTCTAGGCGCTTCAGTCTGGAACCGCGTGACCGCTACTGTCGCAGGTTCGAATCCTGCCTCGGGCATGGATGTGTGTGATGTCCTTAGGTTAGTGAGGTTTACGTAGTTCTCAGTTCTAGGGGACTGATGACCACAGATGATAAGTCCCATAGTGCTCAGAGCCATTTGAACCATTTGGCTGTAACGGATCGTGCAGCCACGACTCGATCCCTGAGTCAACAGATGGGGACGTTTGCAAGACAACAACCATCTCTACGAACAGTTCGACGACGTTTGCAGCAGCATGGACTATCAGCTCGGAGACCATGGCTGCGGTTACCCTTGACGCTGCATCACAGACAGGAGCGCCTGCGATGGTGTACTCAACGACGAACCTGGGTGCACGAATGGCAAAACGTCATTTAGTAGGATGAATCCAGGTTCTGTTTACAACATCATGATGGTCGCATCTGTTTGGCGACATCGCGGTGCACGCACATTGGAAGCGTGTATTCGTCATCGCCATACTGGCGTATCACCCGGCGGTATGGTATGGGTTGCCATTGCTTACACGTCTAGGTCACCTCTTTTTCGGAATTGACGACACTTTGAACAGTGGACGTTACATTTCAGATGTGTTACGACCTGTGGCTCTACCCTTCATTCGATCCCTGTGAAACCCTACATTTGAGCAGGATAATGCACGACCGCATGTTGCAGGTCCTGTACGGGCCTTTCTGGATACAGAAAATGTTCGATTGCTGCCCTGGCCGGCACTTTCTCCAGATCTCTCAGCAATTGAAAACGTCTGGTCAATGGTGGCCAAGCAACTGGCTCGTCACAATACGCCAGTCACTACTCTTGATGTACTGTGGTATTGTGTTGAAGCTGCATGGGCAGCTGTACCTGTACACGCCATCCAAACTCTGTTTGACTCAATGCCCAGGCGTATCAAGGTCGTTATTACAGCCAGAGGTGGTTGTTCTGGGTACTAATTTCTCAGGATCTATGCACCCAAATTGCGTGGAAATGTAATCACATGTCAGTTCTAGTACAATATATTTTTCTAATGAATACCTGTTTATCATCTGCATTTCTTCTTGGTGTTGCAATTTTAATGGCCAGTAGTGTATTTATGGGAATTTAACGCACGTCCTGATCACCATCTCCACCCTCTATCTCCCCACCTCTTCCTCCCCTCTTTCTCTGTCCATCACCTCCTTCCCCTCTCTCTGCCCGTCTCCTCCTCCGCCTCTTCCTCCTCGTCCTCGTCCGCCTCTCTCCGTCCATCACGACACGACAGTTTGAATACGAGACTGGCATTCCTAAAACCAGTGTACATCGTATTCTTACACGTCACCGGTTCCGTCCTTACCATGTACACCTACATCAAGAATTGCATGGGAATGATTTCCAGAATCGTGTACAGTTCTGTCAGTGGGCACAGCAACAAATCATCGCCAACCCGAACTTCTTCTCCATTGTTATATTTAACGATGAATGTTCCTTCTCAAACAAAGGACAGGTAAATACGAGGAACATGCGTTATTGGTCCAGTGACAACCCACGATGGCTTAGACAGGTGGAACATCAGCGTCAATGGAGAGTTAACGTCTGGTGTGGGATGCCTGGTACTACAATTATTGGCCCTTATTTCATCAACAGCGTATGCCAACTTCCTCCGACGAATTCTTCCTCCTCTTCTGGATGAGGTGCCGCTAAGAACCAGAATGTTTATGTGGTATTAACACGATGGATGTCCAGCACATAATGCCTTGCGTGCTCGTCGTGTTCTGAACCGAAGGTATCCTGCCAGATGGATTGGTCGAGGAGGAACAGTTACTTGGCCTGCTCGGTCTCCTGATTTTAATCCTCTGGACTCTTTTCTTTGGGGATGCATTAAAGGCGTTGTCTATCGCGATATTCCAACAACTCTAGAGGACATGCAGGAACGTATCGTGCTTGCTTGTAATTCTCTTCAGCAGGAAGCACTGGAAGCAGTAAATAATTCTTTCATTCAACGAGTACATCAGTGTATCGGTGTCCAGGGTCACCATTATGAGCACCTTTGGATGTTCTACTCCTGGGCTGTGGTACAGGAGAGTCAAAGTCAACATTTTGTTATGTTTTTATTTGGTTTTCATTTGTTTTCTGACAACTCCAGCGAGTGGACGAGTTTGTGATCCCGGGCTCAAAGTCAGTGATGTGTTATGTAATTAATAACGATGTGTTTCAGTGAATGGCACACTAGGATACGTTTTAGAATAGGTCTTTAGGAGAGGAAATGAATTACCGAATAAAAAATACAGGGTGCCACTTTTAAAGTCATACCGTTGTCCATATCTTAGCAAAAAAACAAAGCTACGACGAAGGCAATCATGCTGATTGATGTCCCCCTGACGGCTAAAGAACATTTGCTTGAAACATTTTGAATTTGCATCTGGACAA
This sequence comes from Schistocerca nitens, assembly GCF_023898315.1. Taxonomy (NCBI): domain Eukaryota; kingdom Metazoa; phylum Arthropoda; class Insecta; order Orthoptera; family Acrididae; genus Schistocerca; species Schistocerca nitens. Next base: position 928,506,546 of record NC_064615.1, read on the forward strand.
ACAATTATTTAGGGTGGTCAAGTTAAATGGGACACCCTGTATATTGAATATATTCATATTTTATATGCAGCGTGTATCTGAAATGAACGTAGAAAACTAGAGGGCTTGCTGCGTAGGTCATAACAGCCACATTTCACACAGCAACCCACCTCCGCATCCCTTAGCGTGTGGAGTATGGCGCTCGGTGTCGTTGAACCGCGTCGCACGCGGCCAAGACGGTAAGCTCACAACGTGCCATCCGAGCTGTCATGGAAGCAACGGTTTCATTGTACTTGTGGCATCAAGGTAAATGAGAAGACGGGGTTAAGTTTTACGCAAAAAGTTTTGTATTACCTCGCTTCCCAGAACTCCTGAAGATAGAGATTGACTGTGGATATTGTATCACAGACACAGTCCCTTTGACTGTTCATAGTTGTCACTAAACCCGCCCAAAGATGTAAACAACAATGCATGAGCAGCGCCTATTAGACAGAGGGGGTCCGACAGACGATTGGATCCAGTCATTCCACCAGGTAGGAGGTACACGGCTCGTGTTGTCCGTAGTCCAACCATGCCGAGACGGTCAATATCGCAGTTCTATCGCGTCCGCATTGTTACTTTGTACCAGGAAGAGCTCCCAACAAGGGAAGTGTCCAGGCATCTCGAAGTGAACCAAAGCGAAATTGTTCGGAAATGGAGGAGATACAGGGAGACGGGAATTATCGATGACATGCCTCGTTCAGGCTGCCAAAGGGTTACTACTGCAGTGGATGACCGCTACCTACGGATTATGGCTCGGAGGAACCCTAACAGCAATGCCACCATGTTGAATAATGCTTTTCGTGCAGCGACAGGACGTCGTGTCACGACTCAAACTGTGCGCAATAGGCTGCATGATGCGCAAATTCACTCCAGACGTCCATGGCGAGGTCCATCTTTGCAACCACGACACCATGCAGCGCGTTGCAGATGGGCCCAACAACATGCCGAATGGAACGCTCAGGGTTGGCATCACATTCTGTTCACCGATGAGTGTCGCATATGCCTTCAACCCGACAACCGTCGGAGAGGTATTTGGAGGCAACGCAGTCAGGCTGAACACCTTAGACATACTGTCCAGCGAATGTAGCAAGGTGGAGGTTCCCTGATGTTTTGGGGTGGCATTATGTGGAGCCGACGTAAGTCGCTGGTGGTCATGGATGGATAGATGGCGTCGTGAGGGCTGTACGATAGGTGAATGCCGTCCTCCGACCGATAGTGGAACGATATCGGCAGCATATGGGCGAACATTCGTCTTCATGGACAACAATTCGCGCCCCCATCGTGAACATCTTGTGAATGACTTCTTTCGCCGGCCGCGGTGGCCGAGCGGTTCTAGGCGTTTCAGTGCGGAACCGCGCTGCTGGTACGGTCGCAGATTCGAATCCTGCCTCGAGCGTGGATGTGTATGATGTCCTTAGGTCAGTTAGGTTTAAATAGTTCTAAGTTCTAGGGCACTGGTGACCTCAGATGTTAAGTTCCATAGTGCTCAGAGCCATTTGAACCATTTTCTTAAAAATACACTAATGGGCATTAAAATTGCTACAGCAAGAAGAAATGCAGATGAACGAGTATTCATTGGACAAATATATTATACTAGAACTGACATTTGATTATATTTTCACGCAGTTTGGGTGCATAGATCCTGAGAAATCATTAGCCAGAACAACCACCTCTAGGCGTAATAACGGCCTTGATACGCATGGGCATTGAGTCAAACAGAGCTTTGATGGCGTGTACAGGTACAGCTGCCCATGCAGCTTCAACACGATACCACAGTTCATCAAGAGTAGTGACTGGCGTATTGTGACGAGCCAGTTCCTCGGCCACCATTGACCAAACGTTTTCAATTGGTGAGAGATCTGGAGAAAGTGCTGGCCAGGGCAGCAGTCGAACATTTTCTGTATCCAGAAAGGCCAGTACAGGACCTGCAACATGCGGTCGCGCATTATCCTGCTCAAATGTAGGGTTTCGCAGGGATCGAAGCAAGGGTAGAGCCACAGGTCGTAATACATCTGAAATGTAGCGTCCACTGTCCAAACTGCCGTCAACGCGAACAAGAGGTGACCGATACGTGTAACCAATGGCATCCCATACCATCACGCCGGGTGATACGCCAGTATGGCGATGACGAATGCACGCTTCCCATGTGCGTTCAGCGTGATATCGCCAAACACGGATGCGACCATCATGATGCTGTAAACAGAACGTGGATTCATCCTAAAAAATGACGTTTTGCCATTCGTGCACCCAGGTTCGTCGTTGAGTACACCATCGCAGGCGCTCCTGTCTGTGATGCAGCGTCAAGGGTAACCGCAGCCATGGTCTCCGAGCTGATAGTCCATGCTGCTGCAAACGTCGTCGCACTGTTCGTGCAAATGGTTGTTGTCTTGCAGATGCCCCATCTGTTGACTCAGGGATCGAGACGTGGCTGCACGATCCGTTACAGCCATGCGGATAAGATGCCGTTGGGATCCAGCACGGCGTTCCGTATTACCCTCCTGAACCCACCGATTCCATATTCTGCTAACAGTCATTGGAGCACGACCAACGCGAGCAGCAATGTCGCGATACGATAAACCGCAATCGCCATAGGCTACAATCCAACCTTTATCAAAGCCGGAAACGTGATGGTACGCATTTCTCCTCTTTACACGGGGCGTCACAACAACGTTTCACCAGGCAACGCCGGTCAACTGCTGTTTGTGTCTGAGGAATCGGTTGGAAACTTTCCTCATGTCAGCACGTTGTAGGTGTCGCCACCGGCGCCAACCTTGTGTGAATGCTCTGAAAAGCTAATCATTTGCACATCACAGCATCTTCTTCGTGTCGGTTAAATTTCGCGTCTATAGCACGTCGTCTTCGTGGTGTAGTAATTTTAATGGCCATTAGTGTATTAGGCCTATTATAATTGCATGAGGACATTTTATTTGCAGTTCGTGTAGTGGTTTGTTACTGGAAACGTTTTTTCTTTTCAGTGGCTATTACATTAAAATCAAATTTACAGATTAAAATTACTGCTAAAATGTGCACAATCTGCTGCAAGCTTCAAAAAATACGATGCACACCTCCGTGTCAGTGTTTCAGGTCAACGGTGTTTGCGTCAGATAATTATAAGTGTTTAATACGTCGTGATATTTTTACGCTGCTGGAATACAGTCACTTATCGATGCATTACACGTTCTGTCTAAAGCTATTTATCAAATCTCCGAAAATAGTTTTCTTTTCAAATAGCCGCAGCTTATCGAACAATCTCTGCAGTAACTCAGTATCCAGTCTCTGCGACAGGTTTTCCTTTTCAGATAGCTCATCTCCTGGTCATTAAATGTGCAGTAGATAATTCATAGCAAACTCAGTCAGAGGGTGTCAGACTGTAGATTATAAGCTGATGGAGTGTGTTAGAAGAATGCAACTGCTGCAGTGAAGTAGGAAATTAAAGTACTTACAACTATTTCGGACACATTAAGCACTAGGATTACAGTGAGAGAATTTATATTTCAAGAGAGGAGCTCTGCATACCTCCAGATTTTGAACGCCATTGGTAATGGAGTCGGTAACCGGAAGTATGCCACAAGTTCGTAGCTCTGTCATCAAGCGAATAGTATTTGGTAGTTTTAGCTAACAAAATGAACGCACTTTATGGCTCACCAGTACTCGCAGAACTGGAACCTTCCGCTTCTCGGAGGTGAGCAGGAAGGTCATGTTGTTGTTGTTGTGGTCTTCAGTCCTGAGACTGGTTTGATGCAGCTCTCCATGCTACTCTATCCTGTGCAAGCTTCTTCATCTCCCAGTAGCTACTGCAGCCTACTTCCTTCTGAATCTGCTTAGTGTATTCATCTCTTGGTCTCCCTCTACGATTTTTACCCTCCAATACTAAATTGGTGATCACTCGATGGCTCAGAACATGTCCTACCAACCGATCCCTTCTTCTAGTCAAGTTGTGCCACAAGCTCCTCTTCTCCCCAATCCTATTCAATACCTCCTCATTAGTTATGTGTCCACCCATCTAATCTTCAGCATTCTTCTGTAACACCACATTTCGATAGCTTCTATTCTCTTCTTGTCTAAACTATTTATCGTCCACGCTTCACTTCCATACGTGGCTACACTCCATACAAATACTTTCAGAAACGACTTCCTGACATTTAAATCTATACTCGATGTTAACAAATTTTTCTTCTACAGAAACGCTTTCCTTCCCATTGCCAGTCTACATTTTATATCCTCTCTACTTCGACCATCATCAGTTATTTTGCTCCCCAAATAGCAAAACTCCTTTACTACTTTAACTGTCTCATTTCCTAATCTAATTCCCTCAGCATCGCCCGACTTAATTCGACTACATTCCATTTATCCTCGTTTTGCTTTTATTGATGTTCATCTTATATCCCCTTTTCAAGACACTGTCCATTCCGTTCAACTGCTCTTCCTAGTCCTTTACTGTCTCTGACAGAATTACAATGTCACCGGCGAACCTCAAAGTTTTTATTTCCTCTCCATGGATTTTAATACCTACTCCGAATTTTTCTTTTGTTTCCTTTACTGCTTGCTCAATATACAGATTGAATAACATCGGGGATAGGCTACAGCCCTGTCTCACTCCCTTCCCAACCACTGCTTCCCTTTCATGCCCCTCGATTCTTATAACTTCCATCTGCTTTCTGTGCAAATTGTAAACAGCCTTTCGCTCCCTGTATTTTACCCCTGCCACCTTCAGAATTTGAAAGAGAGTATTCCAATCAACATTGTCAAAAGCTTTCTCTAAGTCTACAAATGCTAGAAACGTAGGTGTGTCTTTCTTTAATCTTTCTTCTAAGATAAGTCATAGGGTCAGTATTCCCTCACGTGTTCCAACATTTCTACGGAATCCAAATTGATCTTCCTCGAGGTTGGCTTCTATCAGTTTTTCCATTCGTCTGTAAAGAATTCGCGTTAGTATTTTGCAGCTGTGACTTATTAAACTGATAGTTCGGTAATTTTCACATCTGTCAACACCTGCTTTCTTTGGGATTGGAATTATTATACAGGGTGATTCAAAAAGAATACCACAACTTTAAAAATGTGTATTTAATGAAAGAAACATAATATAACCTTCTGTTATACATCATTACAAAGAGTAATTAAAAAGGTTTTTTTTTCACTCAAAAACAAGTTCAGAGATGTTCAATATGGCCCCCTCCAGACACACGAGCAATATCAACCCGATACTCCAACTCGTTCCACACTCTCTGTAGCATATCAGGCGTAACAGTTTGGATAGTGCTGTTATTTCTCGTTTCAAATCATCAATGGTGGCTGGGAGAGGTGGCTGGAACACCATATCCTTAACATACCCACATAAGAAAAAATCGCAGGGGGTAAGATCAGGGCTTCTTGGAGGCCAGTGATGAAGTGCTCTGTCACGGGCTGCCTGGCGGCCGATCCATCGCCTCAGGTAGTTGACATTCAGGTAGTTACGGACAGATAAGTGCCAATGTGGTGGCGCTCCATCCTGCTGAAATATGAATTGTTGTGCTTCTTGTTCGAGCTGAGGGAACAGCCAATTCTCTAACATCTCCAGATACTGTAGTCCAGTTACAGAAGCACCTTCGAAGAAAAAGGGACCAAAAACGTTATTGGCTGAAATGGCACAGAAAACGTTCACCTTAGGCGAGTCACGTTCATACTGAGTTGTTTCCCGCGGATTCTCAGTGCCCCATATACAGACATTGTGACGGTTGACTTTCCCGTTAGTGTGGAAAGTTGCTTCATCACTAAACACAATCTTTGAAACGAAAGATTCATCTGTTTCCATTTGAGCAAGGATAAAATCACAGAAATCGATTCTTTTAATCTTATCAGCTGCAGACAGTGCTTGAACCAATTTCAGACGATAAGGTTTCATAACTAACCTTTTTCGTAGGACTCTCCATACAGTTGACTGTGGAATTTGCAGCTCTCTGCTAGCTCTGCGAGTCGATTTTCCTGGGCTGCGAACAAATGCTTGCTGGATGCGTGCTACATTTTCATCACTCGTTCTCGGCCGTCCAGAACTTTTCCCTTTGCACATACACCCATTCTCTGTAAACTGTTTATACCAACGTTTAATACACCACCTATCAGGAGGTTTAACAACATACTTCGTTCGAAATGCACGCTGAACAACTGTCGTCGATTCACTTCTGCCGTACTCAATAACACAAAAAGCTTTCTGTTGAGCGGTCGCCATCTTAGCATCAACTGACGCTGACGCCTAGTCAACAGCGCCTCAAGCGAACAAATGTACAACTAAATGAAACTTTATAGCTCCCTTAATTCGCTGACAGATAGTGCTTAGCTCTGCCTTTTGTCGTTGCAGAGTTTTAAATTCCTAAAGTTGTGGTATTCTTTTTGAATCACCCTGTATTCTTCTTGAAGTCTGAGAGTATTTGGCCTGTCTCATACATCTTGCTCACCAGATGGTAGAGTTTTGTCAGGACTGGCTGTCCCAAGGCTGTCAGTAGTTCTAATGGAATGTTGTCTACTCCGGGGGCCTTGTTTCGTCTCAGTTCTTTCAGTGCTCTGTCAAACTTATCACGCAGTATCATATCTCCCATTTCATCTTCATCTACATCCTCTTCCATTTCCATAATATTGTCCTCAAGTACATCGCCCTTGTATAGACGCTCTATATACTCCTTCCACCTTTCTGCTTTCCCTTCTTTGCTCAGAACTGGGTTTCCATGAAAGCTCTTGATATTCATTTAAGTGGTTCTCCTTTCTCCAAAGATTTCTTTAATTTTCCTGTAGGCAGTATCTATGTTACCCCTAGTGAGATAAGCCTCTACATCCTTACATTTGTCCTCTAGCCATGCCTGCTTAGCCATTTTGCACTTCCTGTCGATATCATTTTTGAGACGTTTGTATTCCTTTTTGCGTACTTCATTTGCTGCATTTTTATATTTTCTCCTTTCATCAATTAAATTCAATATTTCTTCTGTTACCCAAGGGTTTCTATCAGCCCTCGTCTTTTTACCTATTTGATCGTCCGCTGCCTTCACTATTTCATCCCTCAAAGCTACCCATTCCTCTTCTACTGTATTTCTTTCCCCCATTCCTGTCAATTGTTCCCTTATGCTCTCCCTGAAACTCTGTAAAACCTCTGGTTCTTTCAGTTTATCCAGGTCCCATCTCCTTAAATTCCCACCTTTTCGTAGTTTCTTCAGTTTAAATCTACAGTTCATAACCAATAGATTGTGGTTAGAGTCCACATCTGCCCCTGGAAATGTCTTACAATTTAAAACCTGGTTCCCAAATCTCTGTCTTACCATTATATAATCTATCTGATACCTTTTAGTATCTCCAGGGTTCTTCCATGTATACAACCTTCTTTCATGATTCTTAAACCAAGTGTTAGCTATAATAAGAGGAATATTTTGTAATGTTATAGTGTTAGAATTAACAAAATTGAAACAGTAATTTTTTCAATACGATGTGAAATGAAATTTTGTGTTTATTTATAATCATTTGCGAGTCTATTATTTTTATATATCAAATACCTAACAACTTTTACTTTTGTATTAGGATTGTGCAATACGTAAAGAAACTTTAACTGTGCTTGAAATGGATGCATGTGCATAAATTTTGTATTCCTCTGCAGTAGACGTATTCTTCTTACACATTCCTTAAGAGCTCAAAGAAGAACGTTACTGTAATTTTTTTATAATGAGTAAACAAAATACAATTTATCACGATGTATCCCTGTTCTTATTTACAAATCAAGCCTCGGATCCCAAGCCCTATCACAACAACTGGAACATTTATGTGTTGTTATAACTTGAAAGGTCATATGACCGTTCTACTACATACATGCAGAACACATTCCTACAGATGCTTATGATATGGAGTGGTGAAACTTACAGGCTAGTCATTAACAGCAGTATTTTTCCGCATTTCATGAGCTATCAGTTAGCGCACACATATATTCATCAGAGGGTAGCCCATTAGCAAAGGTGTCGAAGAGTGTTCTGTGTGTATTCTTGTGTGTTCGTTAACAGACAATTTGTGTATGTGTGTGCGCTTGGGATCGCGCACGCGCGTGCGCGCGTTCGTGCGCGTGTGTGTGTGTGTGTGTGTGTGTGTGTGTGTGTGTGTGTGAGAGAGAGAGAGAGAGAGAGAGAGAGAGAGAGAGAGAGAGACAACCCCACCATCCTGAATCCCAAATTTCGTGGAAAGCAAACGATGTTTAATAAAATAAATATAACGATATTTATGCCCACAACCTGCTAATCATACGTGCACTATTGCTGGTCCAGTTGCGCTACCAGCCCGTCATAACACTGATTTAGACAGACTGGTGTTATTTCAGTAGGTCAACAGCACTATTTTACCAATTCAAACATTCGGGGAATTGCCCCCAAAACCCATCAGCTCGAGAGTTCGCTGCTTGGAGGAGAGGGGAGGAATGTAAGAGGGGACAGGGAGCAGCGTGTCATTAGGGTAAGTAACATTTTTCATTATAAATCGGACAAGCATTTTCTTAGTTATTAAAAATTCACAGTCGAAAATATTCAGGACTAACTGTATGTGGTAAGAATCTGTATGGGGCTAGGAGCAAGTTTTTAATACTTTTTGTTCCGATTTAAAAAAAGTGATATATTAAAATTTCTTTGCATTTAAATAATTATTTTGTGCTTTCTATTCTTGTGTGTGAAATTTTTCAATCAATTTCACAAATTTTGATGAGATTGCAACAGAGACATGTGGTTTATTTGGTTTACGTTCATCTGGCTCAACCAATATATTGCTTGTGGCTACTGATATCTCCCAAAAGGAGAGTGAAGGTAAAAATTAGAGAGATTCGACGTCACACGTTTGCTTTCCAGCAATCGTTCTTCTCGCGAACTGTTTTCGATTGTAACAGGAAAAGGGGGAAATGGCAGTGGTACACAAAATACCCTCCGCCACATACCAGACAAAAAAGGGAGTTAATCTTGCATTGTCATCCAGTTCTGAGCTATACTGAACGTGTGAAGTGTGTAGCTCAGCGGAAAATGATAAGTGACCAACAAAGTACCTTCCGTCTAGGGTTGCCGTATCTAGCTGGGACCTCGTGGGGGCACTGAGATGAGGGTGTAGAAATGAGGTAAAAATTTATTTAATGAAATTTCTTGATGTTTAGAACACAATTACATGGAACTTGTTGCGGCAGAAGTATTGGCACGCCATATACAGGGTGTTACAAAAAGGTACGGCCAAACTTTCAGGAAACATTCCTCACACACAAAGAAAGAAAATTTGTTATGTGGACATGTGTCCGGAAACGCTTACTTTCCATGTTAGAGCTCATTTTATTACTTCTCTTCAAATCACATTAATCATGGAATTGAAACACACAGCAACAGAACGTACCAGCGTGACTTCAAACACTTTGTTACAGGAAATGTTCAAAATGTCCTCCGTTAGCGAGGATACATGCACCCACCCTCCGTCGCATGGAATCCCTGATGCGCTGATGCAGCCCTGGAGAATGGCGTATTGCATCACAGCCGTCCACAATACGAGCACGAAGAGTCTCTACATTTGGTACCGGGGTTGCGTAGACAAGAGCTTTCAAATGCACCCATAAATGAAAGTCAAGAGAGTTTAGGCCAGGAGAGCGTGGAGGCCATGGAATTGGTCTGCCTCTACCAATCCATCGGTCACCGAATCTGTTGTTCAGAAGCGTACTAACACTTCGAGTGAAATGTGCAGGAGCTCCATCGTGCATGCCCCGTGCTAATCCATACATCAAATGGGCATCTGCCAACTCCGCATTTGTAAACATTGCACTGACTGCAAAACCACGTTTGTGATGAACACTAACCTGTTGATGCTACGTAATGATGTGCTTGCTGCTAGTACTGCAGAGCAATGAGTCGCATGTCAACACAAGCACCGAAGTCAACATTACCTTCCATCAATTGGGCCAATTGGCGGTGAATCGAGGAAGTACAGTACATGCTGACGAAACTGAAATGAGCTCTAACATGGAAATTAAGCGTTTCCGGACACATGTCCACAAAACATCTTTTCTTTATTTGAGTGTGAGGAATGTTTCCTGAAAGTTTGGCCGTACCTTTTTGTAAAACCCTGTATTTAGGAAGATTTCACCTTTTTCAGCAAGTCTTTTATCCTTTTTATATAAAACTCCATGCAAGTCAGCTTATAGTTAAACTGGCACTGTATGATTGATTCCACAGTCCCTGGCAACCGTCGATTTCTTTCATCAGTCTATGGGGCCGACATCAGCGGAAATATTGTTTCCGAAGTGGCATTGTGTGCGGGAATAGAAATCAAATACTTACCTCAGTGCGTGAGCCAAGCTCGTACCAGTATTTTGCAAAATCGAGACAAAGTGTCTTGTCGGGATGTCGGGACAAGAAGGTCCGTTACGGTGTCGGTCCCGATCAATCGGGACAGATGGCAGCCCTACTTCCGTCACACATCAGAAAAGAAAACGAATTAATATTGCATTGTCGTCTAGTTCCGAGCTGTTCTCAAAATTTCAATTCTCTAGTTGGTAAGGAAGTTAGTTTAAAATCAATTGCAAAATTTGTATCGCGCAGACAGACATACAAAAAAGCCTGGTACTATGGACATAACTACTAATCTACTCATTCAGAATTTGAAATAGTAGTCCACGGTGGAGACTGTCGTGAGGAGAACGATCACGCTTATTTTCCGGTTACAAATTTGCAGCAAAATTGGTCTTCCACGTGACGTACAATTAGTAAGGAAGCTATCTGCCGTTAACCTTCAAAACTGCTTTAAACTTGGTAAAGCTGGAGCGGATTTTCACCAGTCCTAGACCAGCAGGTGGACATTATTGAAATCGGACAATTACTGTGTTGAAACCATAGTCAGTCATCAAGAAGAGTCGAACGTAACAAAGTAGTTCTATGAGGGACTGCAGAACGGCTAGCGTCACTAAAACACCGTCTTGCTCAGTAAGTTTACTGCACACTAACTACAAGACTAAGAACCCTGTCAGCCAAATGTTGACTTTGTTGTTCACAACGTAAAACAATCACAGCACTTCTCCCTTCAACAACGTTCTTTCACAAATACCTTACCCACGCCGTCATTCAGAACTGTACCCATCGCATTAAAATATCTGCTGCTCACCCCGTCCTTCGCCAATATGTTTGGACATTAGAATTTAGTCTCGTCATAATTTTCAATGAGTTCTATTCTAAAAGAACCGGCTCACTTTTGACCAAGCAGCTGACACCTGGAAAAACTTATTCTGCATACTGAACTGTTTCCTTCTCACATCCAGCAGAGCACATAACATTAGCGGTCATCCCTATATGAGTGCAGTAACATTAGATCACTGCCAAAACTGCATCTGGTTGTCATAAACGTACGACATTAATCGCTGGTGGATTTATTCTCTGGGCAATTCTGTTACATAAAAGTATTGATATACTTATTGGATTAGAGGAATGTTTAGAATTATATTTCAAACATTTTGTAGTTATTGAGAATTTTACAATATACACATCCATACGGTCTTACGTACACACGCAAATATAAGCGGCGCAATAGCCTCACTAACTACTTCCTCCCGCGCCCGGGTTCCCGGGTTCGATTCCCGGCGGGGTCAGGGATTTTCTCTGCCTCGTGATGACTGGGTGTTGTGTGCTGTCCTTAGGTTAGTTAGGTTTAAGTAGTTCTAAGTTCTAGGGGACTGATGACCATAGCTGTTAAGTCCCATAGTGCTCAGAGCCATTTGAACAATTTTTTTGAACTACTCCCTTCACAAGAGCGTCAACATATTCCTTTTCTCTAACGCCGCACTGAGCGTTCAGTCACATCATAACAACCTTTGTAGTATGTAAGTCGGCTCAGCCGTTGTAGAACATGGCGAACCAAGTAGTAATTTAAGTCTCTTACAAACGTTTCTCATTAATACTAATTTAGCATTCGAGAGAATTTATATTTCATTCGCATCTCATCTGTCAACATACTTGAGGTCCAGATTGTCCGCGAGTTCATCTGTAAAATAGAAGCCCCGAACTCTCTTCCTTGCTACGTCTTCTTACCAAAAAGTCAAGAACATAATAGCCATTATGTTACAAGCGCGTAACCCATCACTATAAAAACATATGAAGTAGTCAAAAATGTTCAAATTTGTGTGAAATCTTATGGAACTTAACTGCTAAGGTCATCAGTCCCTAAGTTTACACACTACTTAACCTAAATTATCCTAAGGACAAACACACACACACACCCATGCCCGAGGGAGGACTCGAACCTCCGCCGGGACCAGCCGCAGAGTCCATGACTGCAGCGCCTAAGACCGCTCAGCAAATCCCGCGCGGCTATGAAGTAGTCCCATAACTCTTTCAGGGGCATGTTAACCACACATTTTTTTACTTTTCAGGGGCAGGAAATTTTTTAAAAATGAAAACACGTGATTTGTCAAAATTATAAAACTTCTTACGAAACAGAACAATTTATTTTATACAATTTTACAATATTTTGCATACTTTTTTAATTACAGTCGATTAAATTGTGGTTACCTCTGTTAACCACCGCCCATAATACTCATTAGTTACCTATCTGTTGAGAAATTTTGAGAGTTAAAATTTTGAACAGTTTTCTTAGGAAATTATTTACACAAACAACTCAAAAGTGCATCATTATTGACAATGAAATGTTTGAAAGCAAGTTTTCCCTTTTCGTAGACAAAGAGGCACATTACATGAAGAACACACACACACACACACACACACACACACACACACACACATATATATATATATATATATATATATATATATATATATTGAAAGGGTCCTGTAGCCACCTTTCATTGCCAACGCTCGTAGTGGTCAAGTCGGCAAAGAGGTTTCCGCTACTTGTAAGAAATCCACCTGCGTTAGGTTGGTGGCGGAAATGGCATCCTGGGGTTTTCCGGTCCACGCGGAGCGTGGAAGAGGCTGGAGAAGCGGGAGGCAGTCTGCCGCCGGTACGGGAAGCGTACACAGCTGTGCTCCAGTAGAAGAAGGGTGAGTTGGACTGACCGCGTGGCGCGTTGTCACATAGAGAGGGGAGCTTTTAGCTTTTGGTCTCGAATTTCGTCTTATAAAGATTTACTTGCTGGGTTGCAGCAGGGAATGCAAGGCTTTTGTAGAATTTCAGTTTGATTCCCAATGCAGTCTTGACTTTGATCCGTGAGAGGAACGCAGCACAAAGGAGTTGCATATGTTGAAGTGCCCTCGGTTCAGTGTGAATGTTTATGTGCCTACAATTGTGTGTGTATGCTTCTAATCTTTTCCGGATCTTGGTAATTTTTGTGTATTTGTGAATTTTCTTTGTCTCATGTGATTAAAATTTGGCCACGGTCCATAGAAATTGTCTCCGCGGACCGAGTGGACACGCGAGTCTGTTATGAAACGTGTCGTATTTCACAAGCAATTGTATATAGTTAGCATGCAACAGCAGGCTATAGATGCACTACATCAATGTTTTAAGGAATAAATAATTTTGCCTTCAATCTTATCTTGTGTACCGATGTTACGTCGCCGTTACCTTCGCCATTTACCTTGTAGTTTTCCTTTTGGCCCACCTATAGCGTTTCCATGTGCACAGGTGTAGTGATTAGTGTCATTTTTTTTATCTGAAAGAAGTGCTCTGGAAGAGATCGTGTTTTCACGAATCTTGCTGCAGGCTGCACTTACGCATGGTGTTCACGTCCTATTTACTTTACGCAATATTTGATTCACGGGAAGAATGCCTGGATCATATTAATAACTACATCCCATTCTTTATCAATGAATTTACAATGAATGTTCTTTTGTGAGTTTTTCTTATTAATAAATTAAGTAATTTTCCGACTCAGTGCTACCTCTTTTTGTCGTGTGGCTAGAGTTGGTGGCGACCCTATCTTTTATATTGATTTCAGTGTCAAATGGCATTTTCTTATTCAAAGTGCGCGTGGCTCTTTTAGCTATCAGGATACATTCAAAGGGCGCTTCATGCTTCTTGCACATAGCGTCCCAATATTCACGCCACTTACACATGGCTTACCCTGCTCACGGATTTCGGTAAACCAGAGATCTTCTGATGCGCAGTGAGGATTAGTTATTTTCGGTTGGATGTGCTAATTGGTATATTGTCTTTCTGTGATACTGAATTTACGTGAATTTATGATATAGGTGTGCATTTTCTTACATGTTTTATCTTGTATATGTATTACTGTATAAATATTGTGATTTAGTATTCAATTGTGTTACAAGTTTGGGTTGATTCTTGTCCTGTGGCGTGTACCAGTGTCATATAGTAAATCTTGGGTGCTTTTTGGGGACTGTGAGTCCATTAGGAGACTTTGGCATTATTCTTGTTGTATTTTGGAGCATGGAGTAACTATCCTTATGATGGAGACGCGTAGCCGTTCAGGGAGCCGCGATCGGAAAAACCTGCCAGAAAATAACCCTGAACAAGGACGAGGTCAAAACGTCGAGTCCGACCAGGAACGAAACGCGGAAAACGCAAGTACAAGTGTTGTCCATCCTGAGCCCACTGTAGTGATTTCGAATCATTCGATAGATGCAAATTCATTACAGGCTATGCTACGACAATTACTAGACAGTAATAGGAGACATATCGAGGAAGTGAATAAAAAACAAGCAGAAGAAAATAGGAGACATATCGAGGAAGTGAATAAAAAACAAGCAGAAGAAAATAGGAGGCATATCGAGGAAGCAAATAAAAGATTGACTAGTGAAATATTACAGGGTGTTGGGGAGAAACTGGCGATCATTGACCAACGCATCTCCGCCTTAGAAGAGGGGCAGCAAGTCATTAGCAAGCAGGTGATGGAGCAAGAAGAAAGGTTCGCTGGGAATATAGGTATACTAGCAGAACAATGCCAGAGTGAACGAGCGGCTCTTGAGTCCCGAGTAGGACAAAATTCCGCCAGGGATCTCCGCGCGTTAGCAGAACAATGCCAGAGTGACCATGTGGCTCTTGTGTCCCGAATAGAGGACACTGCGGCTAAGTGACCGGTCCATATTAGCGCGCAGGTAGAAACCCTCAGCCAGGTGATAATAGCTCTCGAGCGAGAGCAAGGGCTTACGCAAACAAAACAAGACACGGCCCACCGAGAGATGCGAGAAGAAATAGCCAGGATCTCAGACGCAGTGGCGCGTAAGTCTGACAATAATAGGGAAACGATTACCTCGTCATCAGCGGATGCAGACGAAATACGGTCGATAACGAAATGTCCGCGTGGACAGTGTGAAATAAAAATACAACAAAGAGGTGGTTCCCTGGCCAGTAGAACCCAGGTTACGAAGATCTGCGATTGTGGAGCTTGCCCTGAAAAATATAAAGAGTGCCGCCGAGGATCGGATAAGAACCTACAAAAAGAAGGTGCGGAATATAACTTTTCACGTGGGCCAGAAAGTACTTGTACGCTCGCACATGCTCTCTAATAAACGGGCTGGGTTGTCAAAGAAGTTCTTCTTCTTATTCAACGGGCCGTACAGAATCAAGCGGATTCCACATCCGAATGCGCTTGAAGTAGAAACACTCCGCTCTCGAAAGTCGAAGGGCCTGCACCACATCTCCAACGTAAAACCTTACATTGAATAAGAAGCAGAATATCTTGCCCCTCGGAGGTCGGAATGACGTATTGCCCATATGCTTTTTCGCACTCATTCTTTTGTGAGTAAAATTACAGTGCATATTTTCCAATGTTTTGATTCACACTGGTGTGATTAAAATTAAAGTGTATATTTTCTATGAATTGTAAAGGGTCCCCCAATATATGTGTAGTTATTTCTTCTTCTGAGCAGAAAAGAGTAGTGTTGTGCAGTTTCAAAACATCTGAATGTGAATGATTATGAGGCTCATATGAAGCGTTTCCTATTACAGTAAGATGGCTTTCGTTCTTTGATGACTAAAAAGGTATCGGGTGTGTTGGCGTGGCGAGTCAATGGTCGTAAGGTAATTCTTGATGATAAATTACAGTTTTAGTGTTCTTATTCCCCTTAGGTGAGCATGATTCAGTGAGATTTTTCAAATGTACTGCGATGTTAATGAAGCAACTTGGGCAACTTGGTGACTTGTAGGTGAAGGACTTGTGTATGAAGGGAGACTAATAGTGTTTGATTTTCAGAGTTGCCATCTTATAAGATATTTGGAAAGTGTAACTTGCCGTCACATACTACTAGGTACGGTTGAGGACACCAGAATGTGAAACCCCAGAAGACGTAAATGGAAACAGCTTATTAACTCAAGCAGCTTGATATTTAATAGAGAATCAATGCGACTACCTCCAAGCTAAAATAACATGACGGTAGGTGAGGACCCCTGGGGACATGTGGTGAGTAAGTGTGTAACCATTATGAGTATCTTATGATAGCAGTAAGTTGGGTACTCATGGCCCTGGACAATGGATTTCTTTTGACAGTATTTTTTTATGTACTTATAGGACGAAGTGTTTATGTGTTTGCTAATAGGATAGGATGATTTTTATTTCCATTTTTATGCCCACTGACCTTTTGCATTAGGCTGATGAATAGATGTTGAAACATTTACCATTCCAGATGTGACTTGAATGAACCTTCTGTGTCTCATTAATCATAACTTTTATTATGCAATGTCCATAGAAAAGAAGTCTCGGAAATTTTTCACAGATCAGCAAACATGTTCTGCAAACCTTGGAGGAGCAGTCAATGAACAACGATATGGGTATTGGTGTTGAAAGGAATATTTTGTTTATATGTGGGAATTGTAGTCGGGCTATATGGTGATGGTGACTAGTACGAGCTGTGTAGATTGTGCGTGAGAGCGTAGTTAGGAGTAGGTAGAGTTTTGTGTCTGTAGCTAGCAGCGGCGCCAAATCCTATCCAAATCCTGACCAAACCTTGCACAAGATCTACCCTGAATGGTTGACAGCAGATGTAATGCTGGAACTATATTTTATAAAAAGGATTTTTTGTTTGTTTGAATATTGGTTATTTAATTTTCTTCGTTGTTCTTCTTATTAGTAATGTTAAGAAGGCCCTTTTTGTCAAGTTAATTTTGGGCACTATTCCATGTATTGATCAGGAGTGAGAAACTCCGAAGATTTTGTGGTAATCTGTACACATGATATTTTGTAACGATCCCTGTGAGCGCAGTTCTTAAGTGGGTGCAAGGCCGCCTAGGGAGCCTCCGCCTCAGAAAGCACAGGGCTTGGTCCACCGGCAGGCGTTGCCGAACCCTGGTATCAACGGCGAAGCAGTGATGCGGCGAGCGGTCACAGCTGTTTCCCCGTCAGAGGGGAGGGGATGCTGGTCTTCCCCCAGGCGCAGGCTCACACCGGAGCCCGCAGGCGTGTCACCACGGCAGCGCCAGCTGATGGCCGGCGTTCCACCCCATGCGCTAGTCATCTGACAAGCGAAAGGGAAAGTATGACGCACACCAGGCGAGGCCGCCGATCCCTGAGCGCCGCTAGTCCAGACGGCTGCTGCGGTGAGGTAACGCCCACTGCCCGGAGGGACACGGGTCCCACCACTGACGCATCAGCTGAGACGGTGCAAAGAGGTGATAAGCGGGTCTCAAGCCCGACACCCGCACGAGTTTACGTCGACCTCGATGCGACGCAGAAGAGCGCGTGTCTCCCCATTGACACGACAGGAGACGGGGGCGTGTGTCGGTAAAACACATTCCTCCACAACACACGGACGACAACCGCCAAGCCGCCTTCTCGATGATGAGGCAGGGCCCACAAGTGGCGATGTCCTGCAAATCTGCAACGCCGAACCATCCCACAGTATGGACGCAGAGGGTGGAAACGGGCACGAGGCAACGTCGCGGGGTGCTGTCTAGGATGATCAACCTGGGTTACAACGGATGTTACAATCAACGCCGCTGCGAACTCCCCAGTTCAGTGTTGTGGTCCCCTAGTAGCTTATCCTCCAAGTCGCCTTTAGAAGAGACGCCCACCCCAGCACCTAAAGAGAATACCCAGTGAAACAACCATGTGACGAAAATGAAAAATGACAGCGTGTCAACGAGTTGATTTCTGGATGTGTTTTTGTACTCATGTCTTATTTTCCATAGGTGATTATTTACCAGCTGTCATACCATTGGGTTCATTAATGATTTTGTATCACTGTATTTGTTGTGAATATTGTATTTTGCACTTTCACTTGCATGTTTTTATATATGTCAGCACCAGATGATACTGCTTTGGTTCGTGATAATGATTTTGCATCATTGTATTTGTTTATATATTTATATATATTATGTACCTGTTCACCTATGTCACAATGTTAACTTTTGATAGTTGGTTAAGGCAATTTTAAAATAATATCTCATGGTTGTGGTCGTAGTAGGTCAGATGACATGATGTTAGCGTTAATTTAATTTGTTCTGTTTGCTTTGCGGACCGCATGAGGTCACAATTATTGACTAAGATCAGATAAAGCTCAATTGGATATAAGTAATCAACTCCTTTGTGCTGCTGTTTACTGTTGCAATTGTTACTCGTTAGGGTATGTTTGTTTCGAAGACTGTTGGCGAATCTCCTAGCATGGCGAGAAAATTCGCGGCACAGTCTTCTCCGGGACGTTTGGGGTGATGAAAGGGTCCTGTAGCCACCTTTCATTGCCAACGCTCGTAGTGGTCAAGTCGGCAAAGAGGTTTCCGCTACTTGTAAGAAATCCACCTGCGTTAGGTTGGTGGCGGAAATGGCATCCTGGGGTTTTCCGGTCCACGCGGAGCGTGGAAGAGGCTGGAGAAGCGGGAGGCAGTCTGCCGCCGGTACGGGAAGCGTACACAGCTGTGCTCCAGTAGAAGAAGGGTGAGTTGGACTGACCGCGTGGCGCGTTGTCACATAGAGAGGGGAGCTTTTAGCTTTTGGTCTCGAATTTCGTCTTATAAAGATTTACTTGCTGGGTTGCAGCAGGGAATGCAAGGCTTTTGTAGAATTTCAGTTTGATTCCCAATGCAGTCTTGACTTTGATCCGTGAGAGGAACGCAGCACAAAGGAGTTGCATATGTTGAAGTGCCCTCGGTTCAGTGTGAATGTTTATGTGCCTACAATTGTGTGTGTATGCTTCTAATCTTTTCCGGATCTTGGTAATTTTTGTGTATTTGTGAATTTTCTTTGTCTCATGTGATTAAAATTTGGCCACGGTCCATAGAAATTGTCTCCGCGGACCGAGTGGACACGCGAGTCTGTTATGAAACGTGTCGTATTTCACAAGCAATTGTATATAGTTAGCATGCAACAGCAGGCTATAGATGCACTACATCAATGTTTTAAGGAATAAATAATTTTGCCTTCAATCTTATCTTGTGTACCGATGTTACGTCGCCGTTACCTTCGCCATTTACCTTGTAGTTTTCCTTTTGGCCCACCTATAGCGTTTCCATGTGCACAGGTGTAGTGATTAGTGTCATTTTTTTTATCTGAAAGAAGTGCTCTGGAAGAGATCGTGTTTTCACGAATCTTGCTGCAGGCTGCACTTACGCATGGTGTTCACGTCCTATTTACTTTACGCAATATTTGATTCACGGGAAGAATGCCTGGATCATATTAATAACTACATCCCATTCTTTATCAATGAATTTACAATGAATGTTCTTTTGTGAGTTTTTCTTATTAATAAATTAAGTAATTTTCCGACTCAGTGCTACCTCTTTTTGTCGTGTGGCTAGAGTTGGTGGCGACCCTATCTTTTATATTGATTTCAGTGTCAAATAGCATTTTCTTATTCAAAGTGCGCGTGGCTCTTTTAGCTATCAGGATACATTCAAAGGGCGCTTCATGCTTCTTGCACATAGCGTCCCAATATTCACGCCACTTACAATATATATATATATATATATATATATATATATATATATATATAATTGAAGACGGAAACCACGTGTGTACGTGTACCTCACCCCTCATGGTAATGTACAAGTGAGTCAGTGAAAAACACCAATAAAAAGGTGTTAGCATGTGGACCTAATGTGCTGTTCCAGTCTCATCTGTACCTAAGGTCCATCACCGTTCCCTTTGGATCCCTATGTAATTCGGTGCTCTCCGATACACAGGATCGAACAGCGGAGGAGTGGTACTCAAGCGTCAACTTTAATTTACAATATCTCCGGATGTAATTAACATATTACAATGCAACAAACGTCACTGATTACGTATTTGTTTATATGTTCAGATGTGCTAACAAAACTAATGTGGTTCCATTTAAAAAAACGTAGATTTGTGTTAAAAAAACATACTTCCGTGCATTTTTGTATGGTTTGTATTAAACAATTACACTAGCCCCTCTCCTCACGTTCGGTCTGTGGAATCGGTTCGTCAGTATTTGATGTGTTTTACGAAATTTATCCAGCGGTAACGTTAGGTGACTCACCCTATATATATATATATATATCTCTGGAGATAAAGACCAATAACCTAGATAACTTTTAATTTTTTGACACTCAGAAATTGATACCTAAGAAAACCCTTATCTCATCTTCAGTAGTTGGGATGAAAGGCTTTCCTTTTTGCGTGACGTACAAATTGGTGTGAAATGTAATATGTTTTACCATTTCATCAGTAAAAAAATTCACAAAATATTTTATATGGTGATGGATTTGACATCTCTGTAAAAACAGCTGTAGGGCCAATTTTTTCCACAAAATTAAACAGTGCTTCAACTCTGAAATTTTGACTTCATTGTGGAGGATCATCCTGAACAATGGGTACACTTCCAGATCCACCAGGAGTACCAGGATGATTTGGGATGTTTGGCTGTATACGTGAAGAACTAACTGTCACAGATGTTGTTGCTTTAGCCAGTGGCCATGTCGAACGTCTAGGCATGGACAGATAATGTGATTCCGAGGCTGAAGAAACATCATTTGATGGAGTTTTAGCCATGCAAGGTTGTTTATTATCGCACAAGTGATGATTACTTTCTGGTAAATTATCATCTGCTTCATTGCTACTCTCTTCAGAACATGAAAACACAATATTATCACAGTCAGGTTCATATGTAGGATCAATGTCAGAGTCTTCAAACGAACTTATTTCACTATCTGGGTCTGACGGAAGGTCCTCGAAAAGTAGTTTTCGTATTTAATCATCACTAGGACACCTCCTAGCCATACTGAATGAAAGCTGTATCCCAGTTGCGGGATGGTTAGCAGCGCTAACCTATATTCAAGTAACAAAAATATGAAATAAACAAACTTATTTCACATAACTATTGCACTGGAGGTCATTAGAGCGAGGTGGCGCAATGGTTAGCACACTGGACTCGCAGTCGGGAGGACGACGGTTCAATCCCGTCTCCGGCCATCCTGATTTAGGTTTTCCGTGATTTCCCTAAATCGCTTCAGGCAAATGCCGGGATGGTTCCTTTGCAAGGGCACGGCCGATTTCCTTCCCCATCCTTCCCTAACCCGAGCTTGCGCTCCGTCTCTAATGACCTCGTTGTCGACGGGACGTTAAACACTAATCTCCTCCTGCACTGGAGGTCATTAGCATGAACTAAATTTACATATTAAAATACTTACTTGGAAATGAAAGTAGTATATATGTGCCAAATTAGTTGTTCAAAACGTACACCAACTAAACGGCACAAAACTGCTGCAAGGCAGCAAACGAATTGTGCTGTACTAACAATAGGGAAGCAAAATGCGTGATATCCAATGTCGTGCCATCTAGGGAGAAGTCCCTCAACTAACTGTGTGGCTCATACTGACTACTGCTGCCCCATTCGGTCACCAGGTGTCGTAAAATAGGTGGTTAACATTGATAACCATCGCCCTTGAAATAGATAATGCCTGGTGGTAGCCACTGCCCCTGAAAGAGATAAGAAACAAAAAGGTGCCATAAGTTAATGTCAACGGCATGAGTGTGCAGAACGCAATGAAAACGACTGCATTAAAGACACAAAACGTGACGTAGGGCCTGCAGTTTTAAAAGCTTCGCCGGCCACTGTGGCCGAGCGGTTCTAGGCGCTTCAGTATCGAACCGCGCTGCTGCTACGGTCGCAGGTTGGAATCCTGCCTCGGGTATGGCTGTGTGTGGTGTCTTTAGGTTAGTTAGGTTTAAGTAGTTCTAAGTCTAGGGGACTGATGACCTCAGATGTCAAGTCCCATAGTGCTTAGAGCCATTTGAACTATTTTGTAAAAGCTTCATGATGATCTCTCCACTCGCGAAATTTTCCGGACCAGTACTCCATTCGAGTCTCTGGGAGGGCACTGCCAACGAGGAGGCCTTTTTCTCATCAGTGTTCTTCCTAATTTAATGCGGCCCACCGCGAATTCTTCTCTTGTTTTAAGCTCTTCATCTCGGAGTAGCATTTGCACTCTACGTCACCAGTCTCTCTCTTATATAGTTTTTATCCTCTGCAGACCCCTCTAGTTCCATGGAAGTTATTTCCTGACGTTTTAACACTTGTCTTATCTATGTGTCCCTTCTTGTCAACGTTTTCCACAAGTTCCACTCTTTATCGATTTGAAGGAGAGCCTTTCCGTTTCTTATCATAGCGCTCCACCCAATTTTTAACATACTTCTATAGCAACACATCTCAAACGGTTCGATTAGCTTCTAGTCCGGTGTTCCCAGAGTCCATAATCACTACCATTCAATGCTGCGCTCTGAACGTACATTCTCCGAAATGTCTTCCTAAAGGTAAGCCCTGTATTTGATATATTGCGAGAAAACTGCTACTGGATGCAGCCACTAAATAAAATACAAGGTGGTAATAAACAGCAATATGCCAGGGGAAAGTGTCGCTGTTGGTCAGTAGATCAAGAAAGCTATGGACTATCCTACTGTTGATGTTTACGTCTTCTATACCTACGTGGTGTAACGCCTGAATCGTGCTTCAGTGGTTTGAGGAACATAGTGAAGAAAAATATATTTAATTCCATGGCTTCCAGAGTAGTTTAATATCAACAGTATGGAATACATTCTCAAGATACTGAACACAGTAAGTCGTTAATTACAGTGTTTTATTAAATAATTGTTTAATCTGAGTTATGATGTGACATCAAGCGTTTAGTTTCTCTCTTGAGTTACAAGTTGTTGCCGGTGTCTAAAAATCTCTCATCATGCTACAAGCAGAATTTTTTCCAGCTATCAGCTTCAATAGATTTCACATCACGAACAGTTATTGCAGAATTTTCTTTACTGTGAAGCTTCAGAATCTTTATCCTTTTCCTACGATCCAGTTCTCTATGCTACTAATAGTTATGTCAAATAATGCTGTGAGCTGTGTAGTTGCTAGGCAGAGATATTTCCTAAGGATGATTATATGTCCACCCTACAGATCCTTCGTAACTACGGTCTGATTCTTAGTAATACCGCTTTTGTTTCTCACTTTCCACAGGTACCACGGTCAACCGTACATGCTGTTAGCTGTACCGCTGACGAGTGCAGAAGTCCGGATGACAGATGGTCGAGACACTTATGCCCCACAGGGCAACCATCTGCAGGTGCCATTGCTTGAGCGGCAGCCCATGTCACCAACCATCAGGTGTCGATATACACGTAAAACATATGTGATAGTGCTTCTGTGCGCTGCGATCCTCGTTACTTGGTCGGTTGCTAGTTTTCCTAAGCACAAATTGTGGCCATATGACCAACGCACCGTACCGCAGCGGGGGGCTGCCAATATATTCTTCATAGAGACAACATGCGCCATTGAGGTAAGTACCTTCATTTCTAAGTGAGGATGTCTCCTCCGCAGATGACCATATATGACAGTACAGTATCTTGCCGTTGATAGCAGTATGCTTACTACACTTCTGAGAGGGAATTGCACTGGTAATATTCTCACTCAGTTTGCCAGTCCAGTCTCATTCGACAGCAGCGAAAATTTCTCATTTTGTCATTATTGCTGATGATACAACTATGCTCGTAAATAATATTAGTTCTTGTACTGATATGAGAATATGAAACATTTTAAGCTATGAACAGATTGTCCCTGATGTTTCTCAAGTCAATAAGTTATTCTATTACAGTGCACGTAAATTACTGTGCATCTTTGGTGTGTTTCCGTAAACCACATATTTCTTTCCGTGGAAACGTACGAGTTGTATGACACAGGTAATGGAAAACGAAACTTCACTTGCGAACCTATAACTGGAGTCATTGCGTCTGTGGGATTTCTGCTGGTTTTCAAGTACTACTGTGCACATGCAGTGTAAAAGCGAGATGACCACTTGAGGAATCCACAAGTTTCGATTGGAATTTGGAAGAGAGGGCAGTCAAGTGAAAACTGAATAATAGGCACAACGAGACCAGGGAATGGTTCAATTCAAAACAGAGCACCATACGCTTTAAGACATGTATCCCAATGGGAGACGAAACGATCAGTTCCTGTTTCATAGAAAGCTGTCGGCCTCTGACGGCTGCACAACCACAGCCACTCTTGCACTTCCTTATACGTCTGTAAACGACCTCCACGCATGCCTTTCTTCAGAATGCCAAAGATGTGAAAATCACACGGTGGAAGACCTGGGCAACACGGAGGTGTTGCAGTATTTCTTAAGAAAATCGCTAAAGCGTATCATTCGTCCGATTTGTAGTGGGAGGGAGGCGGGGGGTGGTTGGCGGACGTTTTCATGTAATGGGATGATTCCATTCGACAACATTCCCGGGCGTTTTGACTTCATGACACGTTGCAGTTTCTGCAAAGTGTCTTCATAGCACTGCGCACTGATTTTGGTTCTTCCACTCCCGAGGAACTCGACAAGTTGAGGGCCCCTTCAATAGAAGCAGAAGGCATAGTGACCTTATCGGACCTTGTGTGAACATCTTTGGATATCTGTGGCGGGGGATATGTGGGATGTCTCCACTGATGACTTTGTCGTTTGCCGTCGGGCGGAATCATCCTGCGGCACGATAACACACGCCCACACTTTGCCAATCGGACGAAGGCTACACTTCAGCGATTTGGTTGGGAAGCACTGAAACGTCCTCCGTGCAGCCCGGATGTTTCACGCTGTCGTTTTCACATCGTTGGCGACCTGAAGAAACACATGCGTAGACCTTGGTCTCAGACGGACGAAGAAGTGCAACAATGAGTGCGGTTTTGCGCCATCAGCGGCCGATCTCTTTCTATGAAACAATAACGGATCATCTCATCTCACAGAGAGAAAAATGTCTTTACACTTGTGGTGATTACTTTTGAACAAAACTATTCCATAGTTCTATTGTGAAGGCTGATCGATTTTCATTTGACTGCTCATCATATTCATCAAACGTGCATGCCCTTACCTCCCAGCAGTCACACTCGGACCAAACTGCAGTGGCCAAAAATAGGTGGCTTATTGACTCGAAGAAAACATCATGCCGATCAGTCTCTTGTTCAAAGAGAATTCTGGAAGTTTTGGCCCCCTCCTTCTGCCTTAAACATTATCTGTTGAATAATTTGTACTCCGCGCACATTTACACGCAGTGGAGCAGCGGCGAATGAGACCCGGGTATACGAGAGTGGTCTGAACCGTTCCCGTACCCATAGTAAATATGAGAATTTATCTTGCTGGAACTAAAAGCCCTTGTAGCAACGACATTTCTTGGGTGCCCATTTGTTAGCCGTTGCAGTTGCAAAGTCCAAGTCCCGGCTTTTTGGGGAAGAGTGTGCTTGTCTTTTCCTGACCCCCTAAATTGGTCACTATTTTTAAGGATGAGTAATTTTCCCATAGCGACCGATGTTTTCTAACTTCCGTTGCTGAGGCACTCTTAATTGTCCTGCCAGAAGGTAGCACTTTACAGAAGCTCCATTAGGGGTCGGGAAATAACCAATGAAAATGCCAGCAATCTTCTCCTAATTCGGAATGGCTCGAGGGCCTAAAACTGGTGCAGTATGGAAGCTCGCGAAATCCAGTTAGTTGATCAGCTGCCATCTTGTGTGTAAAAGTGGTGGACGCACCGGAGTGAACGTGCTGTTCCGAAAGTAGTACTAATTTCCATATTCAGGACTTTGTGATCCATGTGGCATTTCTTCCTCTGCTGATAGTTGAGAGGACTGGTAAGGGCGTTTCCAGTGCGTGGACGTGGAGTGCTCTCCGGTTTGACAGCTTTGGTGGGAGAGTGTTGCTTTTTTAGCGAGGGTGCTCGCGATAAGTAGGCAAAGTCCTCAAACTAACTTGTGGTGGGGAGAATAGGGAGAATATAGCTGCACCTTTGGAGTTTTTCTGAACGAGACGAAATTGGTGAGGTTTTCATTGAAACCAATAAATTACGTTCGTTACTATGGAAATTTTTTTGTGTGATGTATTGTGTAACCCTTTCGCCGCTGACTTTGAACTGCATTCCTCTTTTATTGTTGTGAAGAAAATCTGGGGGGGTGTTGTTAGGAGGACTTTGGAGGCGGTGTACTTATTCCAATCCAATGGTCGGATATCGGAAATCTTTCTCATGGTAACTAGATTGCTACAGGACACTAATTATTGACTTTGCGGTCAAAGTGAGGTTGGCAACAATTATTTAAACTGATTTTACACGTATAACAGCGCAGAGAATTAATCTTGGTTTGACAATGTAAAGGTTTCGAATTAAATCCACTGAGCAATACGACGAGTCATTTTTCTGTAACGCCGATTTCGGCAAGAGCTCGTGGATTTAGTTCGCGCCCGTGAGTGTGACTTCGCACAACGCTACAGAAACTGTGAGGCACGGGAGAAAAAAAGTTTCACTGTTGACGTTTTATTCGGTGTTCACAATTAAATTCGTAATTTTAAAAAACCCTCCTTGCTGGAAAACACAGTCTATTCGTTGTTTCGACACTTATTTATCATCTTCAGTGGGTCTCTTTTTACACTGCCTGACAAAAAAGTTTAGCACTCAGAAGACATTGCCGAATGTCAGTGTAACTTCGTTCGTGTAGATATTATGGGCGGCTATGTAAATATTATTATTGTTGCCGCTCTTTGCGTCAGGTAGAACGCCATCTTGTGGATTAAGCGTTGTTTCGTATTCTTACTAGGCCTGATGACTATATACAGGGAGTGAAGAGTTTCAGATGTTGAGCGATCTCCGTGAAGGAAATGAAATACCGTGTACTCGTGTGAAATAGCGTTATCCGCACTTCAGAGAGTTTGAGAGGAGCCTCATTGTTGATCTCCATTT
This sequence comes from Schistocerca nitens, assembly GCF_023898315.1. NCBI lineage: Eukaryota > Metazoa > Arthropoda > Insecta > Orthoptera > Acrididae > Schistocerca > Schistocerca nitens. The sequence goes on from NC_064615.1 coordinate 928,533,643, forward strand.
GGCCAGCTGTTCGAATCGGCAGTATCCAAATTTGTGGGGCATTCTGATGTCACATTGGTCCGATGTTGGACTGTATGGGAACGTGAGGGCAAGTTCACTCGTGGCCAAGGCTCAAGTCGATCACGTCTCATCACCACCGTGAAGGATCGCAGGGCTGTGCAACAAGCACTTCGTAACCCCTTCACATCTGTATGCGGCAACAAGTAAAGGACTCCTTGCAACAAACTTCTTAATCCCGCACCATTGGTCAAAGACAAGCAGGAACCGGCTTATGCAGTTGTCAATAATTGACCTTCGTCTGTGCGAATGCGCACAGGTTGCCCTAATTCTTACGGGAATCGCCAAAGAGTGCGCGAGTAATGAGTAGGTGGGCAAATGTCTATAAGGTACAATACATATGTAGAATTGTGGACAGTTGGGAATGTGAGTCTCACGGGATGCGTGCAAGGGATAAGTCCCTGCAGTCGCGCTATTCATCTGTGTCCTCGGTGGCTCAGCTGGATAGAGCGTCTGCCATGTAAGCAGGAGATCCCGGGTTCGAGTCTCGGTCGGGGCACACATTTTCAGCTGTCCACATCGAGGTATATCAACAACACCTGTCGGCAGCTGAGGTTGTCAGTTAGTCATCATTATTATCCCATTCTGCCCGTGGGTGGGGCGGAACGGGAAATATGCAAGACTTTCTTTGAAAAATTGTAAAAAATGCAAAATGTATTGTTTTAGGAGATTTTAAAATAAGGTACATTAGGTTACACTAAAAGGTGTTTTTTTATAACTTTAAGAAGTGTTTCCTTGTGTTCCCCTATTTTATACACATTGTTAAACATTAAGTATCCCGTTCCGCCCCGAGTTCCCCTACCACTTTTAATCTATGTTTTTCCCATCACTGATTGTATTATTTAATTTCTATGACATTTGAGAGGTAATGTAATTAAAAAACGAATTGTATTTATGCCCCATAGGCTATACATTCGAGAGGTGAAGTTACGGTAACATAAAATTTTGGCACGTCATGAGATAACGTAGATGTTATTAAATTCACAACCACTATGCTCTGTGACTCACATTGCCATTATTCACAATCGCCGTAAAATATTGACGAAATACCATTCTCCAACTTGCGTGTAACAAATAATTGTAATATTGGTATCCATCTTTCCGTTCAAAATTAGAGAATCTCTATAAAGTGAATATCACTAAATACCTAATGCACTGAGATGAGAAAAGGCATGGGATACCTCCTAATATCGTGTCGGACCTCCTTTTGCCCGGCTTGGGTCAGCAACACCACGTGGCATGGACTCGACAAGTTTTTGGAAGTCCCATTCAGAAATATTGGGCCATGCTGCCTCTACAGCCGTCCCTAATTACGAACGTTTTGGCGGTCCAGGATTTCGTACACGAACTGACCTCTCGATGAAGTCCCATAAATGTTCGACACGATTCATATCAGGCGACCTGTCGCCAAATTATTCTCCTCGAACCAGTCGCAAACAATTTACGCTGGTGACATGGCGCACTGTCATCCATAAAAATTGCACCGTTGTTTGGAACATGAAGTCCATGAATGACTTGTAAATTGCCTCCAAGCAACCGAGCATAACAATTTCTAGTCAATGACTGATTATGGTGCCACCACCAGCTTGCACAGTGCCTTTTTGATAACTTGGGCCCATTCCTTTGTGGGGTCTGCGCCACACACGAACCCTACCACTAGCTCTTACCAATTGAAATCGTGATTCATGTGACCAGTCCACAGTTTTCCAGTCGTCTAGCGTACAACCGATATGGTCACGAACCCAGAAGAGACGCTGCAGCCGACGTCGTTCTGTTAGCAAAGGCACACTCCTCGGTCGTCTGCTGCCATAGTCCATTAACGCCAAATTTGCCGCACTATCCTAACGGATACATTCGTCGTACGTCCCAGATTGATTTCCGCGATTATTTCACTCAGGGCTGCCTTTCTGTCAGCGCTGACAATTCTACACAAACGCCGCTGCTCTCGGTCGTTACGTGAAGATCACTGTGCTGTCCGTGGTGAGTGGTAATGCCTGAAATTTGGTATATTTTTCACACCCTCGACATTGTGGATCTGGGAATACTGAATTGCCAAACGATTTCCGAAATGGAATATCCTATGCGTCTAGCTCCAACTACTCTTCCCCGTTTGAAGTCTGTTAATTTCCATCGGAAAACTTTTCGTGTGGAGCACCTGAGTTCAAATGATAGCTTCGCCATTGTACTGACCTTTAAACCCAGTGTACGCGATATTACCACCATCTGTATACAGGGTGGTCCAGTTTTTTGGTTTGATGCTTATTTCGTGAGATATTTGGCCCGGTCACTATCAATGGATGTATATTGCTATCCCATGAATTTTGTCTCCACAATGTACAATCATGTAACTGCGACGAATACGATAAAATTCGAGAGGCAACATGACACAATAAACTGTTTTGTCCCTTAATCATGTTTTCCGCGGAATGTACGAGGGCCGTTCAGAAAGTAACCTCCGGTTGATTTAAAAAAATACACCAAGTTAAATAAAAATATTTTAATATATACATCTTACAACTACATCTTTGCACTATTTTTCTACATAGTCTCCATAGCGATTGAGGCACTTATCGTATCTCTTCACAAGCTTTGAAATTCCTTCTGCATAAAAATCACCCGCTTGTGCCTGGAGCCAGCCTGTGACCGCATCTTTGAGCTCTTCGTCGTCATCAAACCGCTGTGACCCGAGCCATTTCTTCAAATGCATGAAGAGGTGATAATCACTTGGCGCCAGGTCTGGGCTGTAAGGTGGATGGTTGATAACGTCCCACTTGAAGGACTCAAGAAGGGCCGTTGTTCTGCGAGCAGAGTGAGGACGGGCGTTATCGTGCAAAAAAACGATACCGGAAGTCAGCATACCACGGCGTTTGTTCTGTATAGCCCGTCCTAACTTATTTATTGTTTCACAGTACACGTCTTGATTAATGGTCGTACCACGTTCCATGAATTCAACCAACAACACCCCTTTGGCATCCCAAAACACCGTTGCCATCAGTTTTCTGGCAGAAAAATCTTGCGAGGCTTTTCTTGGTTTGGTAGGCGAATTAGAATGTGCCCACATCTTTGATTGTTCTTTTGTCTCAGGGTTCACGTACTTAATCCAGGTTTCGTCACCGGTCACGATTCTGTTTAACAATGGTTCTCCTTCGTCCTCATAACGTGACAGAAAGTCTAATGCAGAGGCCATTCTTTGAGTTTTGTGGTGGTCGGTAAGAATTTTGGGCACCCATCGTGCACAGAACTTACGGAAACCCAATCTTGCTGTCACTATCTCGTACAAGAGAGTCTTAGAAATCTGTGGAAAACCAGTAGACAACTCCGACATTGAGAAACGTCGATTTTCACGAACTTTTGCATCAACTGTCTGAACGAGTTCGTCAGTCACCAATGATGGTCTACCACTCCTCTCTTCATCATGAACGTTTTCTCGTCCACTTTTAAATAAACGTACCCATTCACGGACAACTCCTTCACTCATAACTCTTGGTCCGTACATGGCACAAAGCTCACGATGAATAGCTGCTGCAGAATATCCTTTGGCTGTAAAAAACCTTATGACAGCACGCACTTCACATTTGGCGGGGTTTTCTATTGCAGCACACATTTCAAACTGCCACAAAAACTAAACTAGCGCAGGTACGACGTTCACTCGACCACAGCTTGATGCCGACTGACCTGTTGAGTGCGTGAACGCACAGATGGCGTCGCTACTCCCCCCACAACCCGCACTGTGACCAATCGGAGGTTACTTTCTGAACCGCCCTCGTAATTGTACGAACGTTAGAAGTAAACCAATAATTACTAGAGTCACAATAAACTATTCATACTGTACAGTACAGGAAACCTATGTCATTAGCTAAATCCGAAATATCGAACACGGATTTGTATTTAGTCAGACCATGAGTCAGAACCGGCACCGTTACATTCACCACTGAGGCATCGTCAAGGTGGTTCCCGGATACTGTTAACCACTGTGTGGCAAATGAAAAGATCGGAAATTTGGTAACCAATGGACGCAGATATCCACTGTATTATATCTTACTCCAACCTAAATCTGTATGGAGACCTACTACAACTGTGTGGTACGTGCACCACCGAAGTGAGGAAGAAGAAAAAAAAAAGGATCTGTAACCATATTACATTCTTTATCAGTATATGAAATTATACCTCTGAGACTTGTACGAATGCAGCGTCTGTAGGTGGCATATACATGGTGTCCCACCTAACTCTGTCGCTCCATATATTTCCGAAGTGAAGCAAAATGGGAAGAATGCAGTTGGCCAAGGATGCACCTATGTCAGGTGCTCACACAATGGGCAGGGATGCATAATCCGTAAAGCTTAGCAAAAACCACTGTCAACTTTAAGTTAGGTATTTTTTAAATGGCTCATGTATGTTTTTCAACAGAAATGAAAAATACATATACAATTCAGTGATTCTTGTGTCTTAACCACAATTATTGGTGGCACGTAGCCCACAGAAACTTCGAGCTTCTGCATGTCATCCAGTACCGATAATCCAGTCATAAATAAACGGTTAACGTCACGTTCGATGAACCCAAGTCGCCTCCAGAGATCGACCACGTGCGCAGCGTTTTGCAGCAGTACACTTGTGAAGCCGGTGAACAAGTGAGCGTTGCACGGATCGTAGTGTTTCCTCAGATACTGCCGCACACGCAGCCGAAATACGTTGTTGCGTATCCTCTGGTGTCGTTGGGGGTTTCGTGATACACACACTCTTTCACTGAACCCCAGAGAAAGAAGTCTAATACCGTCAAGTCGGTGGGAAGGCTGCCCAGCTTACAGAACCTCCCCGTCCTTTGCACTTATTTCGAAACGTTGCGTCTATAATTTCCTGGAAAGACGTGCATAGTGTGCGGAGCATCTGTCATGCTGCAACACGTTTTCAGTCCCACATCGTCCATGAGAAGGGACACCGTGTGTTGCAGAAATGATGCATGTTACCGTCCGGTTAATGTTCATTGGTAAAAAAATAGGCACCTATAATATGGACACCAATGATATCGCTCAGTACATTGACAACCCTGTTGTTCACGAGCAACTGCACAAAGCCAGTGGGGATTTGCACGGACCAGTTGAGGATGTTCCGCAGATTCGCAAGACCGCGATTTGGGAATGAACCTTCATTGGTAAAAAACGTATCACTTAGGAAGCCAGGATGACCTTGCAACCGCTGGAGTACAAAAAGACAGAATTCAATGTAGAATTCAAATTGATCCCCGTACAGTTGTTGGTAGAGTGGGATATGGTACGGGTGAAACGTATTCCTGTGCAAAATTCTCCACACACACTACTATGGCTTATACCAGAACCGCGTGCAATCTGTCGTACACTCACCTCAGGATTGTGCGTTACAGAAGCACGCACAGCAATTTCGTTGTCAGTGTTAGTTGCTGCTTTTGCACGTTGACGCTTTCTGGGTGCCCAGCTGTCTGTTTCCATGAGAATTTTACAGATGTTTACAAATGGTATGACGTCTTCGATATGGGTAGCGTTCAGCGTACACTGCTACATCCGTGGGTGCATTTCTATCACAAAAGCCGTAAATCAACGCGATACCCAATTTTTCTTCATTTCTGAAGACCGGCATATTGACGAGACGCCCGCAAATGTCACAAGCCACACCAAAACAGGGAAAGCACTGTAAGAAAATGCGCCACACTGTATTTTCCAGTTTTACACCGACAGTAGTATACAAAGCCCGATCAGGAGAACTGAACAGTGTTGGCAGAACATGTGTGCCGGTAACGGTCTGTTTCCAGTAGGCTGCAGGAGAGTGCAGGCAATCCTTGCCCTGCACATTACGGCAGAAACTGCGGCGCCGTTGCTATCCTTTAAAGTATAATGTTTCAGGTGGCACGAGGTCACAACATTGAAACCAAGTCTGCCATCACCGATTGTACCTCTAGTTTTCATTTTTGCGGAGAAAAACATTATGTGCTATTTAAACAAACCATACTTTGTGTTGGAAGTTGTGTTCGTTTACCTTTGTGGATTATGCATTCCTGCCCATTGTGTGAGCCCCTGATATAGGTGCGTCCCTATACAATTGCATTTTTCACACTTTATTTCTTTTCGGAAATTATGAGGTGGCAGAGTTACGTGGGACACCCCGTAAGTGCGGGCAATGTTTTTACCTGAATTGGAAATAATTGCCGGCCGGGTTGGCCGAGCGGTTCTAGGCGCTACAGTCTCGAGCCGCGCGACCGCTACGGTCGCAGGTTCGAATCCTGCCTCGGGCATGGATGTGTGTGATGTCCTCAGGTTAGTTAGGTTTAAGTAGTTCTAAGTTCTAGGGGACTGATGACCTCAGAAGTTAAGTCCCATAGTGTTCAGAGCCAATTTTGTAAATAATCTCTAATGGACGGCCGTCTGGCAATATACATAGACAAAAGTAATACTGTGCAAATCAATGTGAACTTACTGTTAATTTATACGACCCAGACTTGTTACCTAAAGCATAATTATCTTAACTAATGTACTCCTAGTACCGTGGGGCTCCCCCTATTGGTCAGCACTTGAGTGAACAACGTCCACTGCACATCGTGCGACGAATGATGTACACAATAGTGCAATTATCATAAGCGGAATTATCATGTAATGGAATGTAAAAGAGTCTACAAATTACAATGAAGATTAGAAAATAACCAACATTAGTACACATCTAATTGACGCTACGTGTTAATTCCCCATGTAAGAGCAGGTTTTCAACAGATGCCAGGTCAAAATTGTAAGGATGTTAATAAACTTTAGTTTGGTACATATTTCCATGAGACCCCTCACAAAGTCAGCACACAGTCACCACCCTACGTGCGCAACACCATGCAAGGCGACATTACACCGTGGGCAACAGACAACACACACAGTGAAGTGATCTGCGTTCAAATGGAGCAACAAAGTTCTCGCAGCAAATGCAAAGTCCAACACACTATACAGAATTAACATATCTTTGATAGTGTAACAACAAATAAAATTTTTCGTAACCGCACCTTATCTGGCTCGTTTAGGACATTACATTTAGAATTCCTGTTACTTGTAATCGTACATATACAAATAAGGAAAAAAATGGTGCAAATGGCTCTAAGCACTTCGAGGCTTAACATCTGAAGTCATCAGTCCCCTAGACTGAGAACTACTTAAACCTAACCAATCTAAGGACATCACACAAAGCCATGCCCGAGGCAGGATTCGAACCTGCGATCGTAGCAGCAGCGCGGTTCCGGACTGAAGCGCCTAGAACGGCTCGGTCACAGCGGCCGGCTACGAATAAGAGGATGATTCTCTAACAACCTATATAACCTAGTTACAAAGACTTTTTTTAGCTTCGCTGGTATATGTACCAAATGGTTGTAGGTTTGGGTCGAGTAAGGTGGATATTTGTGTCCATTGGTTACCATATATCTGATCTTTTCAATTGTCATAGTGCAGCTATCGATAATCGGAAACCACCATGACGATACCTCAACGGTGTAATGTAACGGCACCTCATCTGACTCACGGCCATCTAAATACAAATCCATGTATGTCAGTTTGTATTAAATAATGGCGTACAGTACTGTTGGTCCTTTGTGTCTCTGATAATTATTGGTCTACTTCCGACTTTTTTTACAATTCAGTACCTCCTAAAACACGATTAAGGAGACAGGGAAAACAGAATAGTATTTTACAGAGTCATGTTGCCTCTCCAGTTTTATCGCGTTGGTCGCAACAACGTGAATGTATTATATATTTAGCAATATTCCTTTTGTGAAGGGTTTTGCATTTGAACTGAATAAAGGACGCCAGTATTTAACAGTCGCGTGTTACACGTAAAATTGAGAATGCTATTTCCTTAATATTTTACGACGTTTATGAATAACGGCAGTATGGGTCAGAGAAGACAGTGGTTGTGAATTTAGTAATCTCTGCGTTACGTCATGTCGTTCCCGCGGGTGAATATTAACGTAGTTCAACGTTTCGACTGTGTAGCCTATGGGGTATAAATAGGTTTCATTATACATTCGTGTACTTTTCCAGTTAATATTTACTCATGGTCAATGTAATGGTTCGTATCAATACCATTATTTTTTTTCTTTTTTCATGTTTTCCCAATATATCTAGGTTCACTTCACCTGGAAATTCAATAATAACAATGTCTAATAACATAAAACAGAAAATACCGTAATATTGACCTAATATTGGTATCTTCTATCACTAATTGTAATTCCTATATGTTAAGATTTTATCACAATACCTCTAATGTAACCTTACATCAGGTAGACGGGTTAGCTCACAACACATTCCTTACAAGATCATGGCATAAAACGTATAAAACTATAACTGCAGCCTGAGGCCTACTTTATTTGTTATTTATTATGATTACTATATGTGACTGTGTCCCCACCATACACTATGATGGACAATGAAAGTATTCATGACATATCTCAATGCGTAATGTTTCATTTCATTTCTTCTTCTGGGGTGCTTCGCTTTTTTTGTTAGGCAGCATATTTCTGAAATTACATTAATTGCAAAGGTATCTATAATGCTGGTCTTCAGGTTCATGTATTACTATAAATAAAATAGACTGTTCACATTCTACTATAAATCTAATGTTTTCCTTATTGAGAACTGAACAGCTTGCACATATTTTTAATATATTCTTCTGTTTGTCACACAAGCATTGCTGTGTTATCTACAGCTCCCTTTAATCAGAGGACAGTCAGCTAAAAGAACTTCAGGTTCTAGGTTACCTGTGAAAATGTTTGCTAACAGGAGGGATAAGCTACTGCCCATGGTTAGAGCTTTAGATTGTAGGCCTATGTATGTATTACTGTCAGGTTTTAAATAATTTTGATTCAGTACTAATTCTAAGAGATGAAGTAGTTCTGTAATCCCAGCACCAGAAACTGTTTTATGTCTGCAGAGATCATTCTTTATAATTTCCAATGGAGGAGTGGGAAGTCTTTCTAGAATGGCGAAGGCTTTACTGACGACGAAAAAACTTTTAGCATCCCAGCTCTAAATAACGTCCCTGCCGCCGGTGGATATTTATGAATGGCGACCAGATCAATTTCGCATACAGTACAAGACTATCGGCAGTACCTGCTATTGTTGGTATGGCTATTTAGGTATGATGTGTATACAGAGAACATGAACGATAGTGGGCAGTGTCAGATATTAGAAGGGGTACTTGGACTATGACATGTTACAAGGAAGTTGACTTCCAGGCTATATACAATCAATTTTTACAGATTTTTTGCGATGGATTCGAATAAGGTTGTCAAAATATAGCCCTCTAATAGGTTATTCGTATGTACCTCATTAGAAGAACAATACGTATCTTTATCTCAATCAGGAAAAGCGAAGTCTTGTACGAACTCCTGTGGAGAATAGGTCAGAAAATGCAAAGAGTGGAGACAGTTCGTCGACTCCGTGATTGGCCATCGACAGCACCTATTAAGAATATGAATAACTCTTCTCGGAATTGTAATTAAACATGTCTGTGCAGAGAAAAGGTCTTGAACTTTACTGAATCTCCATCTATAAGTACATAATTTTGCCTGATCTGAGCAATAATGAGGGATACGTAACTCACGAAGGCGAAATGAGCGCAGTCGAGATACACTGCTGGCCACCGTAAATGCGACACCCTGAAGGAAGCATCCGAATGAAGTCAAATTTACACCATGGGTTTGCAGTGATGAGATATGCAACTGATTAGAATTTCAGCGCAGACGCACATCACGCGCGCCTGTGGCGCCACCTCATAGCGCCATTTAAGGCTTGGCGATTTCGACGAGTGTACGTTCGGCACGTGTGTTTACCTTGTGGTTGTTTCACAAGACGATCAGTTATGCCTCGTAGACAACAGCGAACATCGTTTGATCAAGTATCCGAGTTCGACAGAGGAAGGATAGCGGCTTACCGAGATTGTGGATTATCATACAGACACATCGCTAGTCGTGTAGTACGAAACCAAACAACTGTAATGCGGATATGTGACCGTTGGATGCAGGAGGGTACGACGGACCGACGTGGTCGATCGCATTCCCCTCGGTGCACCACTGGACGTGCTGATAGGCAAATTGTGCGCATGGCAGTGACGGATCGCTCAGTGACATCCCGAACCATAGCACAGCACATTGCGTCTGTAACGCATCATCCAGTGTCTGCGCGTACCATTCGACGCCGTTTCCAGCAGAGTGGTCTGTCCGCAAGACGTCCATTGCTTCGTCTACCATTGACGCAGAACCACAGACGTCTTCGTCGCCAATGGTGTGATGACAGACGGATGTGGACGGCAGAATGGAATGACGTTGTCTTTATTGACGAGGCACGCTTCTGTCTGCAGCACCACGATGGTCGGATTCGAGTGTGGCGACACCGTGGAGAGAGGATGCTGGACAGCTGCATTATGCACCGCCACACTGGTCTTGCACCGGGTATTATGGTATGGGGCGGTATTGGGTATTACTCTCGCACGCCTCTAGTACGCATTGCCGGTACTTTAAATAGCCGGCGCTACATATCCGAGGTGCTGGAGCCAGTTGTCCTTCCTTACCTTCAGGGCTCGGCCACAGCCATATTTCAACAGGATAATGCGCGACCACACGTGGCACGCATTGTCCAAAGGTTCTTCGTCAATAACCAGATTGATTTGCTTCCCTGGCCGGCTCGCTCTCCGGATCTTTCGCCGATAGAAAACATGTGGTCCATGGTTGCTCAACGAGTGACCCAGATTACATCCCCAGCTGCCACACCAGATGATCTTTGGCAACGTGTGGAAGCTACTTGGGCTGCTGTACCCCAGGAACACATCCAACGTCTCCTTGACTCAATGCCGAGACGTGTGGCAGCGGTGATCTCCAACAATGGCGGCTACTCTGGCTACTGATTCTGGCAGGAACCACATGTCACAGACGTCTGTAAACGTAATCATTGGATACTTGGTCAACATGTTATCTACAAAATAAATTTTGTTATGCTACCTCTTGTCTTTCTTGGTGTTGCATTTACGGTGGCCAGCAGTGTATTTATTGGAAGAATTCTGCGACAATGGGTAGATGCCAGAACGTTGTATACGCTTTAGCTTTCGGTGCGATTTCCGTTGCCGATGCAAATTTTTTGTACTGAGATTATAATTATAGCTTGAAAATCAGCTCCCACTGTGTCAGCGTTCCAATTAAAAAACGCAGCCTTCGACTGGTAGCCTCGTCTGCAGTTTCTCTCAATATCTTCACGCAGCGTTACAAATGGAACGACGTTAACGAACTGCCACAGTAGCAGTAATATTATTTCACAAATGAGTATTGACTCCGCACAGTTCTGACGTCGCTTCACAACGGGCTGAAAAAGACTACGGTGCGTTGGCAACAGAGTAGAGTTTAGTAAAGTCTGTCTCAGCAATGTGACCTTAAATATAGCATTTGTGTACGAAATTCCTCTGCTAGAACACTACGTATTTTTATCTACAAGGTACATAAATACATATAGCATCGTCCCATTGTCTTCCTATACTGATGTAGGAATGGTTATAGCCACCAGACATTCTAACACGTCTCCATTGACCGCTTTATGAACTGTTATCTTCTCTATAAACTCATGTAAACTCCTAAAAATATCAAAATTTTATAATCATATTGTTGGAGTACTATGGCAGAGTGTCATCCTGCATTCAACATTTCACTAGTCTACGTAGCTGTAACCAAATTTTCTTTACTTTCACAGTAACTGGATTTTAGCCCGTCCAGTTAGCCGCGCGGTCTAACGCAGTGCTTTCCGGGAGGGAAGGCGTGCCGGTCCAGTCTGTGGATGGTTTTTAACGCGGTTTTCCATCTGCCTTGGCGAGTGCGGGCTGGTTCGCCTTATTCCGCCTCAGTTACACTATGTCGGCGATTGCTGCGCAAACACTGTCTCCACGTACGCGTACACCATAATTACTCTACCACGCAAACATTTCGGGTTACACCGTCTGATGTGCGACGTTCCCGTGGGGGGTGGGGGGGGGGTGGGGGGGGGGAGCGGCCACTGGGGGCCGAACCGCACAATAATCCTGGGTTCGATGTGGAGTGGCGGTGAGGTGAGTGGACTGCTGTAGCCTGTTGGGGGTTTGTGAACCACTGAGGGCTATGGTGGTGACGAAGCCTCTCTGTCGTTTCTAGGTCCCCAGTTCAATACAATACAGAACTGGATATTAATATCTCTTTATATTCCTTATATTTTGCGCTGATGCTTGTCTCGTTCGTCGTCAACTAGGTGGTATGATGTCATATAAAGAGAGTTGGGTCTTCAAATAAAAGCAACAGCTTTGTAATATGGCCATTAATTTTCGTGTAAGTACTATATGGCACAGTGTTGCGAATCACAAAATTAACAGTAAACCTGCGTAAGACCTGTCTGTGAATTCTTGTGTCACTTCGTCCCTTAAGTGGAACAGACGACACAACGTAACAGTTAAATATTTTTCCATGTAGACTAATTGATTTCGATTGTTATTGTAACTTACTAATAGTTCTTACTAAAAGCGACACAGTACATTATTCAATTTCTTTCGTTTCGATGCAAATTTTGATATAGATGTTTGGGCTTTAAAGTCCCCTCCATTCATCCGTATTTTTGATACTCCGAACCTAAAATATTAAAATTAAAAAACAAAAATTACATATACAGCGTGCTTCCGCAATGGGAACTTACACTAAACAAACAGCGCTTAGAGCTATTGTTGAGTTACATTTAATTTTTGTTTCATGATAGTGTACCCTTGATGACTGCACGACACAAAGCTTTACGCCTCATCTGGGCCCGTCAACTCCGACATTGGACTGTTGATGACTGGAAACATGCTGCATAGTCGGACGAGTCTCGTTTCAAATTGTATCGAGTGGATGGACGTGTATGGGTATGGAGACAACCTCATGAATCCATGAATCCATAGAGGCTCTGAAATGGTGTGGGGCGAGTGCAGTTGGAGAGATATGGGACCCCTGACACATCTAGATATGACTGACAGGTAACACATAGTTAGCATCCTGTCTGATCAACTGCATCCATCATGTCCATTGTGCTTTGGGACGGACTTGTGCAATTCCAGCAGGATAATACGACACCCCGCACGTCCAGAATTTCTACAGAGTGGCACCGGGAACACTCTTCTGAGTTTAAACACTCGCACTTGGGATGCCTTGCAACGCGCTATTCAGAAGAGATTTACACTCCTTCGTACTCTTACGGATTTATGGACAGCCCTGCAGGATTCATGGTGTCAGTTCCCTCCAACACTACTTCATACATTAGGCAATATCATACCACGTCGTTTTGCGGCACTTCTGCATGCCCTACACGATATTACGCAGGTGTACCAGTTTCTTTGGCTGTTCAGTGTACTAAGCTGTTACTATTTGTAAGTAGATTGTTTAGGGTTTTATGTTGGTAACGCCACGTAGCGTCCTGTATGAAAATCACTGACTGTGCTGTGTGCAGTCTGTGGCTGGTTGGACTTATTGCTGGAATATTCGCTTGCGTAGTGTTTGGCACTGGGATGGGAACAGCGCGTAGCGTTGCGCAGTTGGAGGTGAACCGCCAGCAGTGGTGGATGTGGAGAAAGAGATGCCAGAGTTTTGAGAGCGGACGATCTGGACGTGTGTCCATCAGAAAAAGGAAATTTGTAAGACTGGATGTCATGAACAGTATATTGCAGTAAAGCCCTAATGATCCGGAGGCTCCTAGTACGGCTCCTAGTACCAGTTACGCCAAAAGACGTCTTTAATTACTAATATCTAATAAGGTAAAACCGGTGCTTCGCACCTTGACTGTAGTGGTTGCCCTACATCTTTACTGTCGAGTAACATTCGGTCGAAGTCTCGCGTTACCCTCTCCATTCTCGTGGTTCACCATCGCGGCATATGGTGTAGTTGATATCTCTCCGTCCGTGAGAACCGGCTTCCTGCTCACAGCCAGCTTATTCTGCAGCACTGCTTAATTTAGCGAATTGATTTCGGCTATTTGCCGAGTTTCAGTAAACGTAAAATTGAAAAATAAATACCCATCTAAACAAGAGACACCTCGCAATCTATTCAAATGTGACTGATGAATTTGGAAAATTTGTTTAGGAAATTGTGCGTGTGGGACGTCAGTTCATAAATTCCGAACTTTATGGAGATGTGCCTCAGATTCAAGGACAACCTTCTTTAACACTGTAACTGAGATGTTACGCTACCACAAGTTGCGTGCACGGTGGGTACCAAATGTTTAACCTATGATCACAAAACTCGAGAAAGTGTTAACTTTCGTGAGAAGAACAAAGAATTTCTGGATAGAAAGAACTGTGAATAGGAACGAAACATGGATGCGATATGTGAACTCAGTAAGTAAGAAACAGTCCAAAGAGTTCAAGTATACTCTTTCCCCCAATAAACACAAGCTGTCAAACCACACAAAAAAGGGTTACAATTTTTTGGGAACGTCAAGGAATTTTCACAACAGAGTTCAAGAGAGTAACGCATGAGACTACTGTGCCATCACAGGTTTATATGAGGTTTTTACGAAACTCCGAGGATCAGTCCAAAACAAACAGCGTCGGGTGATCACACAAAAAAATCCTCCTTCACGATTATGCAACACCCTATACTGCGAATCGAACGAAGGAGAACTCAGACTTTTTGGGAGATATTTCAGCGTTCTCCCTGAAGTTCAAACATGGCACAAAAGACTTTCTTCTGTTTCCCAAGATAAAGTCTTCAGACTTAACGACCGACGTTGGGCTCAAGGACGCTGTCAACAACCCACTAAAATGCGGCACCATTCTTTAACGAAGGTATAAAGAAGCAGGTGTCACGATACGTCAAATGTTTGAAATTGTATGGGCACGGTATGGAGAATTAATATCAACATTTAAGTGCAGTTTCTGATCGAGTTTCCTTTTTCTGTCAGAATTTGTGAGAATTGTTTTAAAAGAAAAACTAATACTTTTATCATTACTTCTTCAATAAAAATATTTTTTGAATTTGAGTGTACTTCTCGCACATTATTTTGGATTTTATTTTCAATTAAGTTCCATATTGAATGTAAATGGTGATCCATTATGTACTTAAATATCTCACACAAAATATTACTTGCTGTTGGAATGTACGTGTTAATGCTATGTATATCCATCGTTTTCAGCCAACGGTCCACAGTATTTGGTCGCCGTAAAAATAACTAAATCGTTCTTTAAGCCAGTAGCAGAGCGTAAAGCTTGATATAAAATTGCAGGCCGCGTTCGGCCAGACCATGAGCTGATAACTATTACCAGTCTGTATTCCTTCACAAACGCTTGGGGAAAAAGAAAAAAAGAAAAAGTAAAAAAGAACGTAGCTAATGAGGAGTCAGGAAATTTCTAATTATCAAAATTAATGCTTAGAAATTACAATTTCTCACTAGAACTACTCTTTCTATACTTTTCCAATGTTTTTTTCGATACAGAATAATTACAGTTCATCCGTCATGAAATAGCTGTCTTATGAACACTAAATAACTTCCTATATAGACACAGGACAAAGAAGAACAGAGACAATATATTTTCATTCTTTTAGCATCAACCTAATAAGCAATAGAATGATGCAATGATTCTTTTATACATGGCGGTGTGCGATCTATTCTCAGACTCGCATCCGGCAAAATACAATTAATACGCACGAGCGCAGTTCAGTAAGTAAAATGGTTCAAATGGCTCTGAGCACTATGGGACTTAATTCCTGAGGTCATCAGTCCCCTAGAAATTAGAACTACTTAAACCTAACTAACCTAAAGACATCACACACAGGCATGCCCGAGGCAGGATTCGAACATACGACCGTAGCGGGCGCGCGGTTCCAGACTGCAGCGCCTAGAACCGCTCGGTCACTCCGACCGCCTAAACGGGTATTCATTGGACAAATATATTAGAACTGACATGTGATTACATTTTCACGCAATTTGGGTGCATAGATCCTGAGAAATCAGCACCCAGAACAACCACCTCTGGCCATAATAACGGCCTTGATACGCCTGGGCATTGAGTCAAGCAGAGCTTGGATGGCGTGTACAGGTACAACTGCCCATGCAGCTCCAACACGATACTACAGTTCATCAAGAGTAGTGACTGGCGTATTGTGACGAGCCAGTTGCTCGGCCACCATCGACCAGACGTTTTCAATTGGTGAGAGATCTGGAGAATGTGCTAGCCAGGGCAGCAGTCAAACATTTTCTGTATCCAGAAAGGCCCGTACAGGACCTGTAACATGCGGTCGTGCATTATCCTGCTGAAATGTAGACGTGTAACCAATGGCACCCCATACCATCACGCCGGGTGATACGCCAGTATGGCGATGACGAATACACGTTTCCAATGCGCGTTCACCGCGATGTCGCCAAACACAGATACGACCATCATGATGCTATAAACAGAACTTGGATTCATCCGAAAAAATGACGTTTTGCCATTCGTGCACCCAGGTTCGTCGTTGAGTAGACCATAGCAGGCGCTCCCGTCTGTGATTCAACGTCAAGGGTAACCGCAGCCATGGTCTCCGAGGTGATAGTCCATGCTGCTGCAAACATCGTCGTACTGTTCGTGCAGATGGTTGTTGTCTTGTAAACGTCCCCATCTGTTGACGCAGGGATCGAGACGTGGCTGCACGTTCCGTTATAGCCATGCGGATAAGATACCTGTCATCTCGACTGCTAGAGATACGACGACGTTGGGATCCAGACGGCGTTCCGTATTACCCTCCTGAATCCACCGATTCCATATTCTGCTAACAGTCATTGGACCTCGACCAACGCGAGCAGCAATGTCGCGATACGATAAACCCAATCGCGATAGGCTACAATCCGATTTTTATCAAAGTCGGAAACGTGATGGTACACATTTCTCCTCCTTACACGAGGCATGACAACAACGTTTCACCAGGCAACGCCGGTCAACTGCTGTTTGTGTATGAGAAATCGGTTGGAAACGTTCCTCATGTCAGCTCGTTGTAGGTGTCACCACCGGCGCCAACTTTGTGTGAACTCTCTGGAAAGCTAATCATTTGCATATCACAGCATCTTCCTCCTGTCGGGTAAATTTCGCTTCTGTAGCACGTCATCTTCGCGGTGTTGCAATTTTAATGGCCAGTAGTGTACTTAAACTTAACTAAACTAAGGACATCACACAGAGCCATACCCGAGACAGGATTCGAACCTGCAACCGTATCAGTCCCGCGGTTCCGTACCGAAGCGCCTAGAACTGCTCGGCCACCGGGGCCGGCTCAGTAAGTGATGCAACTCATTTTTTCCTCGGCCAATTTCGGATGGAATAATCGAGAATTTGTTGTGGAACATGGTGGAATAGTTGCGCTTCAGATCACATAGTTTTATGAATTTCGGGTTGGTGGCGTCGCTATACGTAGCCTTCAAAATGACGTCTGTAACGGAGGTGCGTTCCAAACAGAGAGCTGTCACTGAGTTTATTTTTGAGGGGAACCAGAGCACCGCAGATATTCATAAATGCTTGCAAAATGTTTACGGGACCTACCAGTTACAAAAGCACGGTGAGTTGTTGGGCGAGGCACCTGTCATCATCGCAACAATGTCGCGCAAAGCTGCCCGATCTCTCGCGCGTCGGCCGGCCGCACTCAGCTGAGACTCCAGCAATGTTGAAACTTGCGGACACTCATGTGAGGTGATCAACGGATCACTGCAGAACTGGACGTCTCTATTGCAAATGGTAAAACACTCGTCCCCCTGTTCGGGTACTCAAACGTGTGTGCTTGGTGGGTTTTTCGCCGCCCGATGGAACTCCATAATGAGTAGCAAGTTTTACCCAATGGAGGATGCACTGTTTGGGACACAATACGTAGATGGGAGATTATTGATGCAGCAAGACGCTGGCACCGACGACGACCAGTAGATTGGTACCATACTGGCATACAGGTGGCGCAAGGTCGTCGCATTGAAAGGAGTTTGTGTTTAAAAGTATGATTTTGTAGAAAAGAACTCTAAAATAATAAGAAATCTTTATTAAAACCAACCTTCTTTCAGAAATAAAGGTAGATGCCATTTTCCTTGACTTCAGGAAAGCGTTCGATACAGTTCCGCACTGTCGCCTGATATACAAAGTAAGAGCCTACGGAATATCAGACCAGCTTTGTGGCTGGATTGAAGAGTTTTTAGCAAACAAAACACAGCATGTTGTTCTCAATGGAGAGACGTCTACAGACGTTAAAGTAACCTCTGGCGTGCCACAGGGGAGTTTTATGGGATCATTGCTTTTCACAATATATATATATATATATATATATATATATATATATATATATATATATATATATATATATATATATATATATATAAATGATCTAGTAGTGTCGGCAGTTCCATGCGGCTTTTCGTGGATGATGCTGTAGTGCACAGAGAAGTTGTAGCATTAGAAAATTGCAGTGAAATGCAGGAACATCTGCAGCGGATACGCACATAGTGCAGGGAGTTGCAACTGACCATTAACATAGACAAATGTAATGTACAGTCTAAGACATAAAAACTGACCGCCGGCCGGCCGCCACAAAGTCCGAGTCGTTCACTTAAGGTGGCCAATAAAACTGACCGCCCCTGACAGCTCTAAGTCCGGCCATCTGCACAATCTGGCAACACTGTAAGACGCGGAAGTGTTAGGAGGAAGTGTTGTCAACTTCCGAGTTGACATGGATGGAGTGAGCCCGTGGTCTTGCGGTAATCGTCGTGCATTCTAAATTTGGAGACGCATGTTCGCGTCCAGCGGATTTTTTTTTTACCACATTTCGGTCTAAAGTTATGAGTCTGATTGAACATCGAAGACAATTCGCTTAACACTCTACCCACCCGCAAAAACAAGTATTCCAGAAACAATTTCGCAGGACAGCACGTAGCTGCGTCGCGATCATAACAGCTTACGCTCGAGCGTTTCCTCGCGCTGCAGCGGCTACCGGCCACCGGCCAGACGCCACCCGCCGCCTGAAATCCCGCGCCGCCCATGTGAAGGCGGCGCCACGCTGTCAGTGTATGTATCAATGCCATTTTTGAATTTGACGTTATTATCTTGCTGTTAAGCATTGGATTTTGCATACTTGAAAATCGTGAACTACACTTAAGCATTGTAAAATTGAGTCGCAAGTGGTATAACAGAGGGGTGAATGTAGAGGAGACAGCTAGAAAGATTTGAACTGTGCGAGGAGCGAGTGCTCTCGGGAAAAATACGCCAGAAAAAGATATTCTTGTTTCAACAAAGATCGTTCTGGCATGAATGATTTTCCACATTAAGGAAGTCTCGACTTCTGATATATGTGACATTTTACCATTTTACCATCATGCGACATTTGCATTCAACAGGCAAAGTTCAGAAATCTGGTGTGGGAGTATTGCATGCTCTAAATTCTAAACAACAAAAATCAACAGAGTGACTATTACTGAACGTCATCAGGTCGCTTATTTAGCATTCCTTTGCAGTACTGTTACTGGTGATGTGTTATGATGCCATTATCGTTAACTTACTAAGAAGAAATGAAAGGCTGAGCCCCACCAAAAGACGTAGACTAGAGCAAAGAGTAGTGTGAACATAATATTTAACATTTGATAGCTCCATAAGTGTGTTTTGGACTACGAATTCTGCCCCAAGGGGTGTGTGCAACACAGCTGGAATTTGTGTCAACAACTGAGACACCTTTCGGTCGCAGTGTAAGAGAGTCGAGCAACAATAGTACATCGCTTGTGCTACTGCATAATAACTCACTGTTGATTTGAGAAACGAAACTATCCAGGAGATTGATAGGAATGTCGTCTCTCAGACACTTGTATTGATAGGGAAGTCCTCTCAAGCACTTGTCCCTCTCGTCATATATTCGTAAAATATTACCTTTCCCGCTCTTTATCGATCAACCATCAAGGCAATTCATTTCTATACGAAAATACTCTTAAAACTACCATGGTTTAATGACATCCTTTGGACCTTTGGACGAATATAGAAAACGTATGGTGGGAAGTAAACCATCACGCTACACTGTCGACAACTTAATGAAATCAATGCCCCTTCGAGAAATCTTCCGTAATGATCGTGGGTGGGTTGGTTACTAAAAGTATACTCGTCCACAAAACCCATGTGGACAATTATCTGATAGTCGGTCAAGCTATGCTTTTTCGCAGCTCTTTAGATACAAGTTGATTTACTTTCAGTCTCCCCCTTGCAATTCTTGCAATGCAATGTTATTGAAAAATCTCATCCACTCGACGCCAACTGAGGAATTGACTGGTGCATGTGTTGTTCAACACACAGTAGTTGTCACCCTCACTGGAATCAATGACTGTGCGTGTGCGTGTTTTCGTGTTCACGCACAATCTGAATCAATACTGTTAACATTACAGAGACAACCCACAATAAATACTGCATCAAATGTGACTAAAGAATTTTAATGCGATGGGAAGTTACAAACTGAATTTTTACCCAACCCACAACCTGCATATTACGTTACTTTAAGTAAGATGTATTAACTCCATAGTATCGTGAGCAGAGACAGTGCGCTCTTGTTGTCGAGGCTCGCCACAAGTGCAGCGATTAGCGGAGCCCATTGCCGCCGCGATTTGTTTATGTTGGCTGAGCGTGGACACGGCAGCAGACGCTTCGCCATTAACAGAAAGAAATCACCTTGGCTCTGACTGCAGTGAGCGGATATCACTGCCTGCGTGTTCTTATAGTAACGAACGTGAGACTACTCACAGGTGCCATGGAGCAATTGCAACGGGTATCATGTCATTAGTCATCAGAATATTAACCATTGATGAAATGTCCACTCTATTTGAATCCCAAGAAAATAGGAACCTTCTCACAAAGGAATGTGAGGTGATATCAAAATTTATCCAACATACAAAAATTAACTGCAGGGCTTTCATGTATGCAGTAGTAGCACACAAGGAAATATGTCTTGGAAGCGTATATTTCGTTTCCTCTTCTCATATTAACGCCCGTGTTTTAGTATGAAGTGACAAAAAAACACGAAAAACTAAAGTTCCTGAGAAGAATATCAGTCATTTCCTCTTCTCATATCATAACTTTTGTTTTACTATGAAGTAAGGAAACAGTTTAAGGTTGTGAAGCGTAATATGACACCAGATTCTTATCGTAGGCGCTATCGGAAACGCAAAAAGCAGGGAGCTGTCCATTCTTTTGTCCAACAGTCTGTCTCTTTTCATGCATTATTCCCGCTAGGAGATTCTTATTTAAGGACTTGTGGGCATCAAGTTCTTCAGCAGAACAAGGCTTATGTTATTGTGCTAATTACGGTATGGAAAAATGCAACAAAGACGATTTCCCCTAAAGCAGTGGGGATATTTGCAAATGTCTGTACTCAGCAATGACTACCAGCTTCACAAAATCCATGCGGCAGGCAACACAACTGTGCGTGCACTTCAGACTTCATTCAGTAAAACGTCAGTAGATGGATGGAAACGTAAAATTAACGTCGCTTTCCGACTCGTATTCAATCCGGAATGAGGTGTTATTAATGTAGTTGAGCATTCTAGCAATTACACTTTTATCATTCCCATATGAGTATTCCGATAGCCAAAAGAACCTGTTAGTGTGAAACTATCGGGAACTGCATTAATATCAAACTGCAAGAACTTGAGACAATACGTGGACTCTTCTCTCCGCTGGTGACCTATTACTGTTATTTAGGATTGTCTCCGTCCTAGGCGTAATTCAAATGGAACTTAAGAGGCGCTTTTCGCTATTATTGACAAACATCAGCAACTTGTAATCACTGCGAATTACAACTGCGTGATGATATGGCTCAGGTTGTCAATAGTTGTGGTGGTGTTATGCTGTCAAACTGCTTACAGTAACGTTAATGGTGGCACACATAATTTAGCGCTGACTACCTACTTAAGTAAAGATAGTGTTGTGGCGTCGTCGCTTATCTTTATTTGGCCTCAGCTTGAGTAATCCTATTTTACGAACATAGTACTCCATTCGCGGGCTGCTAATGATACAGTATGACTACAGAGATCTTCGTGCGGGTATTACATTAATTCTGCAATGAATTGCTTAACAAATATTACCCTCAGCTATGCAGCTGGAATGACTCCTTACACAAGTACTCTGTGTTGCACTTGGTTAAGGGATCAGTTCGCTGCAATCCTGCTTCTACTGTTCGTAAATACTTGTACACTTCATAAATGGTTCAAATGGCTCTGAGCACTATGGGACCTAACTTCTGTGGTGGCTGGCTCTGAGCACTATGGGACTCAACATCTTAGGTCATAAGTCCCCTAGAACTTAGAACTACTTAAACCTAACTAACCTAAGGACATCACACACACCCATGCCCGAGGCAGGATTCGAACCTGCGACCGTAGCGGTTGCGCGTTTCCAGACTGTAGTGCCTAGAACACCTCGGCCACACCGGCCGACATACTTGCATACTGACCGTTCGTTATATGACTAAATATGAACTACAATATGATTCGCATATATATGACATGGGTTAGCGCCGGCACAAAGCAATGACTAAGGGTTGGATGCCGTTGAAGTCCCGTTACACTGATGGCAAGACAAATGTTCGCATATCACCTCTATTGCCTCAAAAAACAATTGCATCTTAAATATCGAAGGACCGACGTCTTCACTGTCACAGCGCGTTGAAATACAGCTAAAACGGCAGATGGATATTGAAAGGTGGCTACACTGAGCCACAGCGCCAGAGATCGCTAGAGAGCATTGTTCGCCCGCCTCCACTGGCAGAGTGATTATTGAGATGTCGTAGTAGTCAGTGCTTGTCCAGGACTCGTAGTAGTCAGTTCGTGTTGAGATGTGCTAGTAGGGAGTGCTTGCTGAGATGTGATACTGAAAAATTCTTGTTGAGATGTTGTAATAGCGAGTCGGTGTGGAGATATATTGTAATAATTTGAGTGCTTGTCATCAATATATGAAGGTAACGAAACTTGATTTATTTTTCATTATTTCCATGTTTTAAATAATGCGTCATTACAGGTTCAGTCAACAAAGCATCTGGCTTGTGTTCTTGGATTAGAGTGTAATTGTGGTTCTCTTGAGTGATTATGGTATTTTTATTTCCTTTAATTAATTCAGTATAAATGTTATTTAAAAATTCTTGTGTTGTTGAAGAAGAACCGTGCCAGATGCGTACGTTGAGTCACACTCCCACACACAGAACAGTTACTCTTGTGCTTGTTGTTGCGTTGGTTTTATAGTTGCTGGGGACTTAATTAATTAATTGTGTTAATGAAAATTTCCATTTCATTCATTGTTATTGTTCAATGCAGTCAGATTGCGTAATAATACGAGTCAGGGCCAATCGTTTACGAGACTTCGTAATCGGACAGACAGCTGCTAAAGCAAGAAATCAAAATCATTTTCATTACATTTAATTAAGCCCCCATGCACGTGGCGACCGCTGCTTCGGATCGTCCCTTGGAATTCTTCTGATTGTGTAGACAGTAGTATTGTTGTAGTAATTTGTAGTTTAGTAATTGTAGTCTATATTGCATGTGTAGATTTGGTAATTAGCATTCTTCTAATGGTATTTTTCAAAATTTAATTTTTATTGCCTTGTATACGCGTTTGACGATTTAGTGCAATTATTTCAATTGTTCGTTAATCGTGTTTGAGGGAAACATTTCGAGTGAATGATTGTTGGAGATAAAGTGTCATTGTGTGCAATTTTCATATAGTGACGAGTTTTGTATATTTTGTAAATGATTACGCGATCAATGAAAAAGGCAAAAATGATGAATAGTGAGAATGACGAAATTGTTAACATGGCGAACTCGCCAACAGAGGAAAACAGTGTGATGAATAATGAAGTGGAAAACAATGTAATAAGTCGGGAAAATAGTCCGGAACCATTTCAAAATTTTTCTCAATCAGAAAATTTACAGAATATGAGATTAACGATAGAAGATTCTGAAATAGTATCGAACACAGATAGCTTTACAGCTATGACGAGGGAAACTGGTTTTGCGGGAAATGTTAGGGGCGAAAAGAATTGTGAACCGGCTACTATGGAGCAGTTGATGGGTGCAATATTAAATCTGGGATCACAAATGGGAACAATGGTAACACAGATGGGAACAATGGAAACACGAATGGAAACAATTAAAACAGAGATAGGAACACGGTTAGACTCACAAGGATCTGAATTAAAAACTGATATGGGAACAATGGAAACACAGTTACGATCTGAATTAAAAACAGTGGGATCACAAATAGGAACAATTAAAACAGAGATGGAAACAATGGAAACACGGTTAGACTCACGAATAGGGACATGTTTCAAAAATATGAAAGATGAGTTAAAGAAAGAAATCAGAGAAGAAGTACAACCGATTTTGAATTCTCACAATAGTAGATTAATTGCAGTAGAGATTAGACAAAGGGAACAGGATCGAGAACAGGAAGAAAGAGATCGCGTGATAGTACAAAAATTTTCAGAGTTAAATTTACAACGTGCACACGATAAGGAAGAAATATTTGAGAGAATCGAGGAATCCGTACCAAATGACAGAATAAATAACTTAACGCAACAGTGTGAACAGTTAACTACTAAATGTGACAATACTGAAACCCGAGTTGCGACACTTACGGAAGACGTAAATAAACAGAAAGAGCAATTAGGTGACTTATCGGAAAGAGTTGAGGAGATTTCAGATAAATTGACAAATCTTAGTTTAAATGGGGATAGAGATTCAGATGATACAGCTCCATTACCATTTGCAGAAACCGAAGAGTACCAGAACATAAATAAGCATGTTGAAAATCAGGGAAAATTTAATGAACGCGTTAAAAGGGAAGTTGAGGCATTACGAAAGCAAGTCAAACAAATTGAAGGCGAAATCGTAGGAAAAGACAGCAGAAGAAATTTGGAATCACAGTTAGCGGAGGGGTTTGAAGAAAATAATTTGTTTCATTTACGGGATGCAACAAGAGAGCGCCAGGCGCGCGAACTTGACAATAATCGACATTCGGACTGGAACAGACGCGGTAGGTCTTTGTCGCCGCGAGGCGGAAGCTTTGACTGTAAACACTTCTTGACTGTTCGGAAATTTAAGATCTTTCGCAATTCTAGGAATGACATACGTCCATGTTCATGGTTGGATCGATTTACGTGCGCACTTCCGCCAGATTTGCCACAGTGTCACAAACTGGAAATTATGTGCAGCTATTAAAGTCCTCAGGGGATTCACTACACTAAGTGAATATGTGCAGTAGCGATCACAGGGCCCCGAGCTGTAGTGGTGCTATTTCTCTTTTAGTTTTCTGCACCGCTGCCTACTCTTTCACTATTCTTTGCATCTATAAAAACAATTCTTCTACTATCCATCTATCTAGACAGTAGTTAAAGAATAACCGGATTTGACTGTTTTACCCAAAAGTGACTTTGGAAATTACCGTTTGGACTTACTGCATCTTCAGCAGCATTCATTCGTAGTTTAAATGAAATTTTACCTGTTTATATTCGTGACAATATTACTTCATATGTTGACGACATTCTTATTGCTAAACGTTCTTGGAGTGAGCACAACAAAATTTTTGATTCATTATTACGTATTTTTGCAAGAGTTGGCATTACAGTGAACTTGGAAAAATCTGAATTTGGTCGTTCTCAGGTGAAATTTCTCGGTCACATTATTTCTACAGAAGGTATTCTTCCTGATTCAGAAAAACTAGACGCTATTCGTAATTATGCTGTTCCTTCCACAAAACATGATGTTCGTAGTTTCCTTGGTATCTGTAATTTTCTTAGACGCTTTGTTAGATTGGACAATTTGGCCACACCTCGTTTATGTGAACTATCTGGAAAGAAATCTAATTGGTGTTGGGATGAGGAAGCTCAGTCAGAATTTGAACAACTTCGTGATGCTTTAGTTGCTGCTCCACTTCTTTCACATCCGGATTTATCTAAAGATTTTTGTTTGGCGACGGACTCATCATACAAAGGCCTAGGTGCACATTTATTTCAAGAGATAGAAGAAAACGGCGTTGTAGTACAGAAGACTATTGCATTTGGAAGTCGTGTTCTCTCTAAATCCGAAAAGAATTATTCGATTACGGAACTTGAAGCCTTGGCTGTTGTTTGGGCTTTCACAAAATTTCGCACATTTTTGTTTGGCAGACATACTAAGGTTTACACCGATCATCGAGCTCTGGAATTTCTTATGTCAACAAAATTAACTCACAGCAGATTGTCACGATGGGCGTTGTACCTACAGGAATTTGATTTTCGTATTGTTTACATACAGGGATCTTCAAATATTGTTGCTGATGCTTTATCACGTGCACCTATGGGTTTGAAACAAAGTGCTGAAGAGGACGGCAAAGAAAACCATTATTGTTTGATGTACATTCAAGGTGTTGCGTTTGAGAACTTTATTTCGTCTTCGCTCCAGGACATCGCTAAGGAGCAAAATAAGGATCCAATCTGGAAGGACATTAAGGAGAAGTGGAGGAGAAAGGAAAGCGTAGCGATTAGACAGCATTATTTAGTTCGCAATGACATTCTTTTCAAACGAAAATCGGTCGACAACTCTGTTTGGTTAGTTTGTATTCCTGATGAGTGGGTCAATAAATTGATTTGGTACACACATTTCAGTTATGCGCACTTTGGTCCCAGAAAATGCTTTCATAAATTACGAGAAAATTGCTACTTCAGTAATATGGAAAAACGTATTCGATCCGTTCTTGCCAAATGCAAATTATGTCAAATGGCTAAGCCGCCAACTGTTTCTCACAGAGCACCGTTGATTCCTATCATTCCAGCGAAATTAAAGGACATGGCTGCAGTCGATTTGTTCGGTCCAGTGGTTCGTTCTACTAATGGTTTTGCGTACATTTTCGTAGCAGTGGAACTGACATCAAAATATGTGTGTTTTACACCGTTACGCAAAGCAACAGCTCGTTCAGTATCTAACGCTTTCATCAAACATTTTCTTAAAGAAGTTGGTCATGTTGACAAGGTTATATCAGATAATGGATCACAGTTTCGCTCTAAAATTTGGCTTCGTACTCTACGGCGTCGTAAAATTAAACCAATCTTCATTTCACTTTTTCACCCTCAATCTAATGCTTCAGAGAGATGGATGAGGGAAATCAATAAATTGTGCCGTCTTTATTGTCATCAGAATTACAGAACTTGGGATCAGTATCTTCATATTTTTCAAAACATTCTGAATGAACTTCCTAATGACTCAACTTCTTTACCGCCTCTATTGATATTAAAAAATAAAGTACCAACAAATCGCATTTCTGAAATCGTTCCTTTTCCGCCTTCACGGAAACTGCGGCATTCTGAAGTTGTCAACCTGGCTCTACGAAATATTGCGTCTGCGGCTGCTAGAAGAGAGAAATCAGCGAAACGTCCTGGTCGTTTAAAAATCTTGTCAGTTGGCCAGAAGGTGTTAATTAAGTCCCACCGTTTGTCTCATAAAGGAAAAGGATTGTGTCGCAAATTTTTTCTGCTTTATAACGGTCCATATAGAGTTCGCAAAATTATTCATGATAACACTGTTGAAGTAGAAACTCTTAAATCTCGGCGCTCTAAGGGAATACATCACATATCTAACGTTAACATTTTTGTGGAATGACATACTCTAGAGAAACCAACAGCTACAGGTAAACACGAAGAGATTACAAGGATACCGCGCTGTGTTTTGGCGGCGGCACATACTCAAAGCAACAGTCAAGTCGGCGCGCCGCACAAGGCAGTCGTTGACCGCAAACAATCGCTTCCTACGTCACGCGCCTACAGCTGATCGAGCGCTCAGTGCGAATGCACTGACAGACGTAAACAAATACACAGTCTAATTTCTCCGACTAAATTCTGTATAAAGCTATGGTGACTTTATAAATTATGTTATTAACGTTCAGTATTTTTCAGGATACGGTTGTGTAAAATATTTAAGACCTTCAGGTAAATTCTGTGCGTGTCCGACGTTAAGACGACTTGCTATGGAGAAAATTTCAGGAAGAATGTAATTTCGAAGAGAAAAGTAATAAACTAAAAAAAGGGTAACTATTAATTGAGTTTATTTTTCAGGTAACATATTTCCACTTAGGTACGTACTTTAGATGTAATTTGCTGCTCGCGATTACGTGATTCATACTTTGTGCTAATTTAATGTTCTATGAATTTACTTGTGAAGCGACGTGCTTGTGTACATTTGCTGATTTTGACAATTATTGATTAATGAACAGTGTTATTACTTGTGTATATTATGCATCGCTTGGCTGCTATGCTTTTTCACTGATGTCATATTTTTTAATTATGTGCCTGCTGTGCTTATTTATTTAAATTATAATTGTCACCTGATTAATTGTGCTGATGTGGTTAGATATGTAAGTTATACTTTGTGATTTATCTGCTTGCGCCTTCATGGGTACTTATTAAGATTACATATGAACATTTATTTGCTTATGTCGATGTGATGCTAATGACTTGTTTATTACGTAAGATATATGTTTGCTGCTTTTTGTATGGATTGCATATTTACACATTTCTGTCTTGTTGTCATAACTACTCTTCAATTTAGACTATAGCAATGCTGATGTACAGTGTACGAACATAGAGTTTAGGTTACACTGTGGTATTAATTATAGATTGTTCGCCTGGCAGAGCCTCGTTGTAGGGGTTGTGCTGCATCCACTTGTTGACATTCTATTCTCTACTGGTATATTTACTCGCTATTGCATGTTTTGCTTACGCTTAGTGCCTTATATTTTTAAGATAAGAAAATTAACTGCTATAATTCGACGAACGACATTAGTAAAAGAAAGTCATAGAAGTCACATGAGCTGAGGTTTTATGGAAGCTGTATAAATTTATGCT
This sequence comes from Schistocerca nitens, assembly GCF_023898315.1. Taxonomy (NCBI): domain Eukaryota; kingdom Metazoa; phylum Arthropoda; class Insecta; order Orthoptera; family Acrididae; genus Schistocerca; species Schistocerca nitens. The sequence continues at coordinate 928,562,567 of NC_064615.1, forward strand.
AATAGGAAGGAAGCTAACGACATGACAGACCAAAACTAGGTTTAGACCATTGACAGTATTACACTGCATTTTCGTGAGCAATTGAAATAGGAAGTGACACTTGACACAAAAAATACTCCACATGTTTGCTTCTGCTATAATTCTTGAAGTGGTGTACACACTGTGAAATATTATGATCATTCACACTCCGTAATCGTACTTAATTACTGAGAGTTATTCGAACTAAGTCTGTTAGAGGTCATGTATGCATTTCTTTTATTTAATGATGGACAAGGAACCAAAATGTATCTTATAATTTATAATGAGTAGAAAATTTGGGTCAGATGGAATACACAGAGGTTGTGTGTGGACAATGTGTCTTCGGATTGCATGGGATGCTGAATTGAAGTTGCACTAGGATTTTATCTGTACTTGTTCGAGGAGACTGACTAGAGGAAAGAGTTGTTATGGAAGTGAAATGATATTGGTGCTGAGGTTTATATGTATCGACGTATTATTGAAGTATTAAGATTAAGTGATGATTATTGGAGTTTGGTGGATAAGAGGTAAAGTAAGTGAGGAGCATATTTTTTTTTTTGTTGGTCCATATGGAACAAGGAGGATGAAGATGGCAGACTAGAACACTCAAGTAGAAAGAAGATTGCCTACACACACACTTTGTTAAATCAATAAGCAGTATACATTTTTTTTTTTGAAGAGAGGAAGTATTTGCATATCTTGGCTCACTGACAGTTGTTCAGCAACAGTACAATTTGATCTGGCTTGGCAAACATTGGTCTTGACATGATGACTATGACGTTGACTAACTATTATTGACTGTTATACATTGCTGCCACTACTACTTGGTACACATGATGAACATCAAATCTTGGACAGAGTTACATTTACACAGTTAACACTATTCAATTACACAGTAGCACTTAATGAGGATGAAAGATGAGTGGATGTGTTTTGTGTGTTTTCCTTTCCTAATCCTACCCACCTATCTCCTAAATATTATTTTATTTGTTGGTAGTGGCTTGCACTGACACCCATAAATATTATAGGTTAACTGTTATTGTGTACTGTAATAGTTAATGTGACAATTAACTGATATCATTTGTGTGTTTATTATGATTTGTATGTTTAGTGTAAGAGCATTGATTATATTTTGTTAAAGAAATTGTATGTGCATTCAAACTATTGTTTATGACTGAACTGTCTCAGTAGTTATGGTGAATAGTATGGACTGTTACTTGCACTTTTTCTACATGATTGGTGCCACAAGGACATGTTTAATTTCTGCTGATGAACTGTGTGATCAGTGATTGTAAAAAAATTATGGACTGTTACTTGTACCTTTTCTACAATATTGGTGCCACTAGGACATGTTTAATTTCTGCTTATAAACTCTGAAGAACAGTGTGATCAGTGACAGAGTATTTTATGGAACTGCTTCTGCTGAGAAATGTGACTTGTTGCTGTGTGTACCTGCTCAGCTTTGCTGGTGCCACTCATGGACTGCTTCTACTGAAATGGTGTTACTTGTTGGTGTCTGCACCTACTCAACATTGCGGGTGCCACTGATGGACTGCTTCTACCGAAATGATGTCACCTGTTGATGTCTGCACCTACTCAACATTGCTGGGTGCCACTAATGGACTGCTTCTACTGAAATGGTGTTACTTGTTGGTGTCTGCACCTACTCAACATTGCTGGGTGCCACTGATGGACTGCTTCTAATGAAAAGATGTCACCTGTTGATGTCTGCACCTACTCAACATTGCTGGGTGCCGCTGATGGATTGCTTCTACTGAAATGAAGTCACCTGTTGCTGTGTGCACCTGATCAACATTGTGGGTGCCACTGATGGACTGCTTCTATTGAAAAAAAATGTTACTTATTGGTTTTTGCACCTGTTGACCATTGCTGGGTGCTATTGCTGGAACTGTCAACTGCTTATTCATGGGCTATGGATAGCGTTTATGTGAATATTTGTATAAACTGATTTTTTTGTGTATTACTGTTTGTGGAAAGTTATGAGACTCTTACCTGCACATATTCGTCATTGCTGACGCTATTGATTGAACTTATTAACCACATAATACTTGTGTAAACTATTATGTAAAGTCACATGCATGAAAGAATTTGTATTGCTTACTGTATTCTATATAATAGGTTATTGAAAGGTCAGTGCAAAGCCAAAATTTTATCTAGTTATATGGTATTTACGTATTAATATTATCTTTTATTTTTGTCTGTATTTTTTTGACGAATTTGGTGGTATTTTCACCACCAATGCTGGCAAAAATACCATCAAATTCTAGCCGTGGAGGAAGGGCATATGAAAGGTGGCTACACTGAGCCACAGCGCCAGAGATCGCTAGAGAGCATTGTTCGCCCGCCTCCACTGGCAGAGTGATTGAGATGTCGTAGTAGTCAGTGCTTGTCCAGGACTCGTAGTAGTCAGTTCGTGTTGAGATGTGCTAGTAGGGAGTGCTTGCTGAGATGTGATACTGAAAAATTCTTGTTGAGATGTTGTAATAGCGAGTCGGTGTGGAGATATATTGTAATAATTTGAGTGCTTGTCATCAATATATGAAGGTAACGAAACTTGATTTATTTTTCATTATTTCCATGTTTTAAATAATGCGTCATTACAGGTTCAGTCAACAAAGCATCTGGCTTGTGTTCTTGGATTAGAGTGTAATTGTGGTTCTCTTGAGTAATTATGGTATTTTTATTTCCTTTAATTAATTCAGTATAAATGTTATTTAAAAATTCTTGTGTTGTTGAAGAAGAACCGTGCCAGATGCGTACGTTGAGTCACACTCCCACACACAGAACAGTTACTCTTGTGCTTGTTGTTGCGTTGGTTTTATAGTTGCTGGGGACTTAATTAATTAATTGTGTTAATGAAAATTTCCATTTCATTCATTGTTATTGTTCAATGCAGTCAGATTGCGTAATAATACGAGTCAGGGCCAACCGTTTACGAGACTTCGTAATCGGACAGACAGCTGCTAAAGCAAGAAATCAAAATCATTTTCATTACATTTAATTAAGCCCCCATGCAATATTTGTGACCGACTGGGCTTCGAACCTGGACCTCCTTACTAGGCAGACATGCTGATCACTGCACTATTTTTTTTTGTAAAAAGTTTGAGAAAACTTTCAGCACCAGGTAGGTGGAGGCAAAGAGGGCAGGAGTCGAAGATCCGAGGCCTGCCCCAATGCCTCCCCCATACCTGTCACTGAGCAGCTGCATTATTCCCATGTATTCCATGTTTGCGCCCATATATACCTTTAAATTGTGGAACAAAATTGAAGTAGTAATTAAGGCAAAATAAATTACATACTGCTGCCTCCAATGGCGAGCGTTCCTTGCAGAACATAATTTATAACAGTGCAAAGGGTGACGAAACAATACATAACAAACATTCATTCAGAAATATATTCAGAATTTAAGTTGTTATGCTCTTAACCACAATCCGAGTTGGAGTCTCTCTTCAGTTACAGCTAACCAGTGCGCACCTATTGCAGTATTGTGAGAACGGAGATGCAGTATTTTGGATTTAAAATTTGGTTCAAATGGCTCTGAGCACTATGGGACTCAACTGCTGAGGTCATTAGTCACTTAGAACTAGTTAAACCTAACTAACCGAAGGACATCACACACATCCATGCCCGAGGCAGGATTCGAACCTGCGACCGTAGCGGTCTTGCGGTTCCAGACTGCAGCGCCTTTAACCGCACGGCCACTTCAGCCGGCGATTTAAAATTTGGTAAATTCTTTGTGAGAACTTATGAGACCAAGCTGATTAGGTCATCGGTCCCTAAGCTTACACACTACTTAATCTAACTTTAACTTACGCTATGGGCAACACACACACACCCATGCTGGAGGGAGGACTCGAACCTCCGACGGTGGACACTGTCGGGACGCAGCAGCCAACCTCTTTTCAGGTCCTATCTACACACGCTCCTCGTCAGACGCGAATTCCCATCTTTGCCGCATACCACATGCGCGGTTCTTTCGGGAATGTACGAAAGGAGAGACACTACGAATCCGGGTTCGAACATGGTCAGGCACAAATTTTCATCTGACGCCATTGTTCTATTTTAACGCGCATGACAGGCTGGACATCTGTCCTTCAATCTTTAATTGATTAACAAGGCTGTCTATTTCGATTCGTGGTGTCTGTTCTTTCGGAAATGTCCGAAAGAACAGACACACACACACACACACACACACGCACACACACACACACACACACACACACACACACACACACACACACACACACACATTTTTATCTCTAGTGCTATTCGGAAATTGTTTGGCAACTCAGTGATAGTGCCGGACTGGAGCTGCATCAACCTACTCATTTCACTAGACATAGTTTTAATTTTCTGAACAACTCCTGTTTAATAAGTGACAGCGACAGTGTCATCGTTTACTTTTTCGGAAACCTGCTTCTCTCTGCCCTAGCCTATACTATAGCAATGAGTGATTGCTCACATTCTTGATACCTCACTGGACGTGCTACTGCAACTGTAGCCAAATATTCAAATCCCGCTGGAAAATTATGTTTCAAATCAGATGGTTTTGCTCCTCCCGTACTGTCATTGAAAACGATCACAACGAAATTAAGTATAGGTATCCTATGAAACCCTTGAGTTCATACTGCGGTGCTGTGAAGATGAAAAAAGTAGTTTTTCACAATTATCAGATGACACATGGAATTTGTCAGATTCCACTAATTATGATTGCATTATTAACTGTTGATTCACAGGCGCTTTTCTGCCGCTTATTGTAATTGTTACTTGAATTTTAGAGCCGGAAGAATAGAAATATCAAATTTTCGCCATATGGAATGTTCGAATTCACCCTAAGTCTTCACGTTTCGAACAAAGGCAGAATTGCGTGGCGCGAGATTCGATCCGGCGACCTTCGGATTACGAACCCGAGCGCTTACCGCTGCGCCACGACGCTGTGGAAAATTATTAATCGTAGAGAGTATTTCACCGCAGCGGTTTCTTTTAACTGTCGATTTTCTCGACAACGGCTGAGAAGTGCATCTTGGTGCTTTGCCACATTACACCTCTGGCCATGAGCTTTTATTATGCGCAGTATGAAGCGAATCTGAATTTCACAATTGGCGGCCTCCCCTTGTGAGTGACTTTCGCTTGAGACGTGACATTAGGATATCAGTTAATCCTTTTGAGTCCACGAAAGGCGTTCCACATGGGAAATACAACTACTGTCGCCTCTTATGTTGCGGTTTATCTGCCATAGCGCTTACTGAGTCAATAAGTAAGTAGAAGACACCGCGCCTATTCGCTAGCTCGTAGGTAACGTGCTTGCCTGTCAGGTGCATGCTGCCTCTGTTCGCCTTTCGAGCCTCGCCGAAAGCTAGATTTTAAATTGTTTTGTAGCAGAGCTACAAGCAGGCACATACAAATTCAATGAGCAAATCGTAAGACAACGCTCTAGCAAAATTCGTCTTGCTTCTTTTAGTAACCCTTAGTTTCAAAGCGAAAACTTTGAGGTACTGCTAAATTCGTAATGCCACGTTTTTGTTTTCTGACGACATATTTTTTGTTGTTGTGAATACATAATTTTATCTATGAACTGCCACATTTTCATAATACTTGCGAAGCAAATCATGAAGTAACACTTCAACTTGTTGGAAAGGTGGAAAAAGCACTACCCTTTCTGGATGCTCTCTGTCTCTTTCTGGATGTCGAGTAATACGACCTTCGAGTAAATGGTTAGAGATGAAGAACCCAGTGGTGAATGAACTCTTAGATGAGCTGAATTCGGGAGACTACTCTTGAAAAGAGTAAGTAGACGATCTATTCACAGTAAGACTTAGAAAATATGCTAGTACTGTTAAACCAATGTGCACTGAACATTGTGAAAAAGTATTTAAAGACTAGCCCCACGAAAATTGGTGTAGTATTCTTTATGGGGAAGCATGTCCAGCACACATACTGAAAAATTATGTTTCTCAATGAAACTTTAGAGAGGGTTGTAGTGTATCTAGAGGTAGCCCTGGATGGGAAACTATTATGAACACCTCACATAAAGAATATTTTCCACTGCGAAAGATAATCTTATAAGCACTAGAAGCTGCTGTAGGGTAAACTGGGGTCTAAACGCAGTACGTACTGGATATACATCCCTGCAAAAAGACCGATGATTATTGGCCTATAATATGAAAAAAGTCCAACAGAAGGTGGCTGCTAGGGAGTCTGGCAAAGTGCAGAGACTGGCCTGCTTTCACAAACAGATGGAATTAGCAGGACATCCACTCTTGGAATGGATATTATGCTAGACATGCTCGCCTTACACCTGTGGCTTAAAATGGAGGCAGCGGCAGGAATATAAAGGCTAAAAATTCGAAATAACTGGATATAGTTAGAATATACGGAATCCCAAATCAGTAAGGCGATGGCTGGGGAAATGCTGACTAACTACACAATAACTTCTAGCTGTTTCAATAAACTTTGCTATGTAACAGTTGGAAGCAGGGAGCAGTGGAAAACCGAACCACAACACCGTGCAGGAGACATAATGTAGTGGTTTACTGACAGGTCGAAAACAGATGAAAGTACCAGGTCTGGTGTACTGCCTTTAGGGAAGATGGCCACAGTATTACACGGTATCTTCTACCAGCATGTGAACGGAGGAAAATTAGAATGGACCCTACAAAAATCGTAGCATCTACTTTTATTCAGACAGCCAAGCAGCTCTGAAATCTGTATCAGCCCCTGCAACTAGACCGAAGGTCGTTGCAGAATGCCATGAAGCATTTTCTTTCGGACATGTCTGAAAGAACAGACACCACACATATATCCATATACAGGGTGTTTCAGGAGGAATAGTGCATATTTTAGCAGGTGGTAGTACAGACGAAAAAAATTCCATATAACTGCGTCCACTTTTTATTGAGTACAGAGATACAGCTGTTAGTACATAACGCTAACAAACTCAAAGCAAAGGCAAATGATGACATTCAAAGTTGACTTTCAAAAATTCACCAACCAACTTCAAATCACATTTGACTTCTCTTGATAACACCAGGTGTAGCCTTACTGAGGTCGTATTTGCGTTCTTTTACGAGGGCTGTACTATTCATAACCCGAACGATCAAATCGGCTCTTGGGTTTACTTTTTATTTGTAGACTTCGCCTTTAACCATCCCCACATGCAAAAATCCAGAGAGATAAGATCCGAGGACCTTTAAGGCCAAGAAAAGTGCCCATATCTAATGATCCACCTTCCGAGAAATGTTAGGTTTGGATAATGTGTCACCTGACGACTATAATGTGCAAGAGCCCCGTCATGTTGGAGGAACATACTCATTCTTGTAGCCAAATGAACCTGCATCTCGGTTCTTACAACAGTGCAATAGGTGCGCACTGGTTAGGTGTAACTGAAGAGAGACTCCAACTCGGCTTGAGGTTAAGGGCGAATCCCAAGCGCATGGCCACGAACAATTGGGAGCGGAAACTTAATGTCATCGGAACCTTGTTGAAGGACCATGACATGCGATTGTTAGACCGACTGCAGAAAGGTCTCTTTGTAAATACATACATACTTAGCAAAATATATCATGTCGCAGCAGTCTTACCGATACTGCAGGTCACTGCACATAAAATATTAGCTGTAGCCTTTTGGTATGTGTGGAAACAAAGTATCTTCATAGTTTCCCTCCATACGGCGACTTTGCAGAGGCAAAATGGAGGACTTGGAATTAAAGACGTGCTTTTAAAACTAAAACATGCCACTAAGACGGGCATCATGAAACTTCTGTTCCTCTCGTTAGATCCTGGGGATAGGAACGCTCCTGTTAATGTAGCATTCCAGCCTAGCTTACGTCCGAAAGCACAATGGCGATTGGAGCTGTATAAGACTTCCAACAGCACAAACCAACACTACAACCGTCTATGACTATATTACCACACATAGTCTTCACAAACCAATTCCGGTAAATTAACCTACAAAAAAACTGTAGGAAAGTCTGGAAAAATATCAACAATCAAATTCTACCAACTAGAGTCAGTGCCGTATGGTGCTATGTTGTAAACGAAACCATACCCTCAGCGGAACGATTATGGGAAATCAAATTGAAACCATCTCCACACTGCGACAAATGTCGGCTTGTAGAAACTGTAGCGCACAAAATGGTTCAAATGGCTCTGAGCACTATGGGACTCAACTGCTGAGGTCATTAGTCCCCTAGAACTTAGAACTAGTTAAACCTAACTAACCTAAGGACATCACAAACATCCATGCCCGAGGCAGGATTCGAACCTGCGACCGTAGCGGTCTTGCGGTTCCAGACTGCAGCGCCTTTAACCGCACGGCCACTTCGGCCGGCTGTAGCGCACAACTTCTTATGTGAAAATAGAATCAGGATTTGGAACTGGACTACGAAGAAATTAGCACCATCAACAGAACCGCAGAAAGTCATATACCGATAACTGAAGCTTTACAACCCGACTGGAAATGTTACCCGTCCGCAAAGAATAACACATATTCGTGGCGTCTGTGACTGTGTTTTACGTCGCAAAAATAGAACTTAGAAGAGTACATGTTTTATATTGCAGAACAACATTTTACGCTGAAGAATAACAAATATAAGGAATGGTTTAGAATTTTTTTTATCTATAGCTTTAAGTGGGCTACGAAAAGGTGAACAGTTTTTTTTATTAGAACCAGAATACCGTTATTTCACTTTTTTATTCCTGGAATATTCTTTTACGTTTGTTCTAAAATCAGAACTATTATAATTTGGCAAAAGCCCTCCGGTTCCGAAATTTTTTTCATTTATGGAAAAATATATAATTTCCTTACAGACTTCATATGCATCCAGTGCAAAATAAGTTAAATTGAGAATATATTTCTGAATGAATGTTATGTATTTTTTTCGTCACCCTTTGGACTGTTATAACTTATGTTCTACAAGGAAAGCACGCCATTGGAAGCAGCAATCTGTAATTTATTTTACCTTAATTACTACTTCAATTTTGTTCCACAATTTAAAGGTATATATGGGCGCAAACATGGAATACATGGGAATAATGCAGCTGCTCAGTGACAGGTATGGGGGGAGGCATTGGGGCAGGCCTCGGATCTTCGACTCCTGCCCTCTTTGCCTCCACCTACCTGGTGCTGAAAGTTTTCTCAAACTTTTTACAAAAAAAAAAATAGTGCAGTGATCAGCATGTCTGCCTAGTAAGGAGGTCCAGGTTCGAAGCCCAGTCGGTCACAAATATCCATCTGCCTTTTTAGCTGTATTTCAACGCGCTGTGACAGTGAAGACGTCGGTCCTTCGATATTTAAGATGCAATTGTTTTTTGAGGCAATAGAGGTGATTTGCGAACATTTGTCTTGCCATCAGTGTAACGGGACTTCAACGGCATCCAACCCTTAGTCATTGCTTTGTGTCGGCGCTAACCCATATCATTTATATGCGAATCATATTGTAGTTCATATTTAGTCAAATAACGAACGGTCAGTATGCACGTATGTCGGCCGGGGTGGCCGAGGTGTTCTAGGCACTACAGTCTGAAACCGCGCGACCTGTTACGGTCGCAGGTTCCAATCCTGTCTCGTGCATGGATGTGTCTGACGTCATTAGATTTAAGTAGTACGAAGTTCTAGTGGACTGATGACCACAGAAGTTAAGTCCCATAGTGCTCAGAGCCATTTGAACCATTTATGAAGTGTACAAGTATTTACGAACAGTAGAAGCAGGATTGCAGCGAACTGATCCCTTAACCAAGTGCAACACAGAGTACTTGTGTAAGGAGTCATTCCAGCTGCATAGCTGAGGGTAATATTTGTTAAGCAATTCATTGCAGAATTAATGCAGTAACCGCACGATGATCTATGTAGTCATACAGTATCATTAGCAGCCCGCGAATGGAGTACTATGTTCGTAAAATCGGATTACTCAAGCTGAGGCCAAATAAAGATAAGCGACGACGCCACAACACTATCTTTACTTAAGTAGGTAGTCAGCGCTAAATTCTGTGTGCCACCATTAACGTTACTGTAAGCAGTTTGACAGCATAACACCACCACAACTACTGACAACCTGAGCCATATCATCACGCAGTTGTAATTCGCAGTGATTACAAGTTGCTGATGTTTATCAATAATAGCGAAAAGCGCCTCTTAAGTTCCATTTGAATTACGCCTAGGACGGAGACAATCCTAAATAACAGTATTAGGTCACCAGCGGAGAGAAGAGTCCACGTATTGTCTCAAGTTCTTGCAGTTTGATATTAATGCAGTTCCCGATAGTTTCACACTAGCAGGTTCTTTTGGCTATCGGAATACTCATATGGGAATGATAAAAGTGTAATTGCTAGAATGCTCAACTACATTAATAACACCTCATTCCGGATTGAATACGAGTCGGAAAGCGACGTTAATTTTACGTTTCCATCCATCTCCTGACGTTTTACTGAATGAAGTCTGAAGTGCACGCACAGTTGTGTTGCCTGCCGCATGGATTCTGTGCAGTGATATGGCAGCTGGCAGTAATTGCTGAATACAGGCATTTGCAAATATCCCCACTGCTTTAGGGGAAATCGTCTTTGTTGCGTTTTTCCACACCGTAATTAGCACAATAACATAAGCCTTGTTCTGATGAAGAACTTGATGCCCACAAGTCCTTAAATAAGAATCTCCTAGCGGGAGTAATGCATGAGAGGAAACAGACTGTAGGACAAAAGACTGGATAGCTCCCTGCTTTTTGAGTTTCCGATAACGCCTACGATAAGAATCTGGTGTCATATTATGCGTCACAACCTTGAACTGTTTGTTTTCTTACTTCATACTAAAACAAAAGTTATGATATGAGAAGAGGAAATGACTGATATGCTTCTCAGGAACTTTAGTTTTTCGTGTTTTTTGCCGCTTCATACTAAAACAAAGGCGTTAATATGGGAAGAGGAAACGAAATATACGCTGCCAAGACAATATTTCCTTGTGTGCTACTACTCATACATGAAAGCCCTGCAGTTAGTTTTTGTATGTTGGATAAACTTTGATATCATCTCACATTCCTTTGTGAGAAGGTTTCATGAGGGATTAATTAAATATAATGCAAATATTTTTAATTTTAGTAGCTGAATGTCCGGCTACGAAGTCTCGTAACCGGTTGGCCCTGAGTAGTAATAGTACGCAATCTGACTGCATGGAATAACAAAGAATGAAAGGAAATTTCTGTTAATAGAAGTGATTAAGTCCCCAGCAACTATGAAAGCCACGAAACAACAAGGGACAAGTTTAACTGTTCTGTGTGTGGAAGTGTGATTCAACGTACACATCTGGCACGGTTCTTCCTCAATACGACAAGATATTTTAAAAATGGCTCTGAGCAATATGGGACTTAATATTAGAGGTCATCAGTCCCCTAGAACTTAGAACTACTTAAACCTAACTAACCTAAGGACATCACACACATCCATGCCCGAGGCAGGATTCGAACCTGCGACCGTAGCGGTCGCGCGGCTCCGGACTGAGCGCCTAGAACCGCTAGACCACAGCGGCCGCCCAAGATATTTTAAATTACATTTATAGTGAATTAATTAAATAAAACTGAAATACTATAATTGCACATAGAAACCCGAATTACAGTCTAATACATGAACACAAGCCAGACGCTTTGTTGACTGAACCTGTGACCAAGAGGCATTGTTAGTTAGGAATTTAAAAAAAAAATGTTTTTTACCTTCATATATATTGACTAAAAATACACTCTGATCATTACAACATCCCCCTTTGAACAACATCTGCTGTCTAGCCCATGAAAACGACTGCACACGACATGGCCTCAAATAGTACAGCTATCAACATCCCCTCAGCAAGCACTAACCACCACAACTTCTGAACAAGCACTGCCAGTGGAGGCGGCGGAATAAAACTCTTTGGCGCAATCTCTGGCGCTGTGACTCAGTGTAGCCACCTTTCATATGCCCCTCCTCCACGGGCTAGAATTTGATGGTATTTTTGCCAGCATTGGTAGTGAAAATACCACTAAATTCGTAAAAAAAATACAGACAAAAATAAAAGACAATATTAATAAGTAAATATCACATAACTAGATAAATTTTAGCTTTGCACTGACCCTTCAATAACCTAATATATAAAATACAGTAAGGAATACATATGCTTGCAAACATGTGATTTTACATAAGTTCACACAAGTATCATGTGGTTAAACAATTCAATCAATAGCGTCAGCAATGACGAAGATGTTCAGGTAAGAGTCTCATAACATTTCATAAACAGTAAATACACAAAAAATCAGTTTCTACAAATCTTCACATAAAATCTTTTCAATAGTTCAATAAACAGTAGCACTTAGAGTTGTTGACAGTTCCAACAGTAGCACCCAACAATGGTCAACAGGTGCAAATAGCGGTCTCATAATATTTCATCAGCTGTATTTAAACAGCTCAAACAGTGGCACCCAGCAATGTTGAACAGGTGCAGACACCAACGAGTGACATTATGTCAGTAGAAACAGTTCCATCAGTGGCACCTAGCAATGTTAAACAGGTGCAGACAGCAGTCCATAATATTCATTATCACTAATCAGACAGTTCATCAGAGTTTATCAGCAGAAATTAAACATTTCCAAATGGCACCCATTAATGTTGAACAGGTGCAGGCACGAACAACAGTTTGAATGCACACACAATTGCTTTTACAAATTATCAATGCTCTTACACTAAACATACAAATTATAATAAACACACAAATGATATCAGATAATTGTCATATTAAATATTACAAATACACAAATATCAGTAAACCTATAATATTTATGGGTGTCAGTGCAAGCCGCAACAAACAAGTAAAATAATATTTAAGAGATAGGTCGGTACCAATTGTTTGGGATTAGGAAAGGAAAACACACAAAACACACTCATCTTTCATCCACATTAAGTACTACTGTGTAATTGAATAGCGTTAACTGTGTAAATGCGATTCTGTCAAAATTTAATGTTCGACATGTGTATCAAGTAGTAATGGTAGCAGTGTGTAACAGTCAATAATAGTTAGTCAACGTCAGTCATCATGTCAAGACCAATGTTTGCCAAGCCAAATCAAATGTACAGTTGCTGAACAACTGTCAGTGTGCCAAGATATGCAAATACTTCCTCTCTCCAAAAAAAAGTATATACTACTTATTGATTTAACAAAGTGTGTGTGTAAGGACAATCTTCCTTCCACTTGAATGTTCTAGTCTGCCATCTTCATCCTCCTTGTTCCATATGAAAAAAAAATGCTCCTCACTTACTTTTCCTCTTGTCCACCAAAACTCCAATAATCAACTTCACACAATCTCAGTACCTCAATAATACCTCTTCAATACGTCGATACATATAAACCTTATTGCCGATATCATTACACTTCCATAACAACTCCTTCCTCTAGTGCAAACTTCAATTCATCATCCCATACAATCCGAAGACAATGTCCACACACAACCTCTGTGTAATCCATCTGACCCATATCTTCTACTTATTATGAATCATAAAATACATTTTGGTTACCTTGTCCATCATTAAATAAAATAAATGCATACATGACCTCTAACAGCCTTTAGTTCGAATAACTTTCAGTAATAAGTACGAGTACGGAGTGTGAATGATCATAATATTTCAGTGTGTACACCACTTCAAGAATCATGGCAAAACAGAAGCAAACATGTGGAGTATTTCTTGTGTCAAGTGTCACTTGACATTTCAATTGCTCACGAAGAATGCAGTGTAATAACTGTCAATGGTCTAAACCTAGTGTTGGTATGTCATGTCGTTAGCTTCCTTCCTATTAGCATAAATTTATACAACTTCCATAAAACCTACAGTTCATGTGACTTCAATGAAGTTTCTTGTACCAATGTCGTTCGTAGAAGTATAGCAGTTCATTGTCTCATCTTAACATATAAAGCACTGAGCGTAAGCAAAACATGCAATAGCGAGTAAGTATACCAGTAGAGAACAGAATGTTAACAAGTGGATGTACCACAATCCCTATAACGAGGCTCTGCCAAGCGAACAATCTATAATTAATACCATAGTGTGACCTAAACTCTATGTTCGTACACAGTATATCAGAATTTCTATATACCAAATTAAAGAGTAGTTATGACACCAAAACAAAAATGTGTAAATATGCAATCCAAACGCAAAGCAGCAAATATATATCTTACATAATAAACAGATCATTAGCATCATATCAGCATAAGCAAATAAATGTTCATATATAATTTTAATAAGTAAACATGAAGGCGCAAGCAGATAAATCACAAAGTATAACCTACATACACAACCATATCAGCAAAATTAATCATGTGACAATTATAATTTAAATAACTAAGCACAGCAGGCACGTAATTAAAAAAAATGTGACATCAGTGAAAAAGCAGTGCAGCCAAGCGATGCATAATATACACAAGTAACCACCCTGTTCATTAATCAATCATTGTCACAATCAGTTAATGAACGCAAGCACGTCGCTTCACAAGGAAATTCATAAAACATGAAATTTAGCACAAAGTATGAATCACGTAATCGCGAGCAGCAGATTACGTCTAAAGTACGTACCTAAGTGGAAATATGTTACCTGAAAAATAAACTCAATTAATAGTTACATTTTTAGATTATTAGTTTCTTCTTGGAAATTACATTCTTCCTGAAATTTTCTCGATAGCAAGTCCTCTTAACGTCGGACACGCACGAATTTACCTGAAGGTCTTAAATATTTTATACAACCGTATCCTGAAAAATACTGAACGTTAATAACATAATTTATCAAGTCACTGTAGCTTTACACCGAATTTAATCAGAGAAATTAGACTGTATTTGTTCACGGCTCTTTTTTTTTTTTGGTTTTAGGGCGCAAAACTACTATGGTCATTAGCGCCCGGTCCGTGACTTAGGAAACAGTAAAAAACCGAAAATGGAAACCAGGAGCAATGGGAACGAAAGTCATTAAATTGGAGAAACTAAAAGCAGAAGGAAGGCTTAAAAATCCATTACAGAAAGGGGTTGGTTGTCCCCAAAAAAAGCTTCAAATGACTGATGTCATTTCACTGGCACTAATAAACTCGAGAACGCGATCGGCCGAGCGCGTGTCATCTGCTAAAATGGACGATATATCAGGCGACAGCTGTAGACGGGCGCGTAACGGAGTAAAATAGGGGCACTCAATTAAAAGGTGTCTTACCGTCCACAGCCGAGAGCAGTGGGGACAGAGTGGGGGAGGATCGCCACTTAAAAGATGTCGATGGCTAAAAAGACAGTGCCCTATCCGGAGTCTAGTTAAAATTACCTCCTCCCGACGACGCTTTCGGGAGGAAGAGATCCAAGCAAAAGGAAGAGCTTTCACGTCCCGCAATTTATTATGGGGAATTGTCGACCAATGTGCGTGCCATAAAAAATCAACACGACGACATAAAACGCGAAGGGAATCGATTGAATAGCTGGCCGAAGAAGAGAGACTGCAGCCTTGGCTGCTATATCGGCCGCCTCATTTCCACAGATACCAACGTGTCCCGGGAGCCAGAGGAAGGCCACCGAGACGCCCCCCAGGTGGAGCAAGCGCAGACAAAAAATGGTTGAAATGGCTCTGAGCACTATGGGACTTAACATCTGTGGTCATCAGTCCCCTAGAACTTAGAACTAATTAAACGTAACTAACCTAAGGACATCACACACATCCATGCCCGAGGCAGGATTCGAACCTGCGACCGCAGCAGTCGCGCGGTTCCGGACTGAGCGCCTAGAACAGCTAGACCACCGCGGCCGGCGAAGCGCAGACAGTCCTGAATCCGGTGGACCAGAGGGTGCACAGGGTAAAGAGCTTTGAGACTGAGGAGAGAGCTGAGAGAATCTGAGCAGATAACGTACTGTTTCCGCTGATGGCGGCGGATGTAGTGGACAGCCTGGAGAACAGCGTAAAGCTCCGCAGTATAAACCGAACACTGGTCGGGAAGCCGAAAGTGATCTGGGGTGTCGCCAACAATATAGGCACTCCCTACACCTAACGATGTTTTCGAGCCATCGGTGTAAATAAATGTGGCTTCCGTCATTTGTGCACATAGAGCAGCAAATGCCCGACGATAAACAAGTGAAGGGGTACCATCCTTGGGAAATCGACAAAGGTCATGGAGCAGGCAGATCCGGGGACGGAGCCAAGGCGGTGCTGTACCCCAACTTGTCAAGAAGGTTTTAGGAAAGTGGAAGGAAAGAGAATGGAGTAGTTGACGGAAGCGGACTCCCGGTGGTAGTAGGGAGGAGGGGCGGCCTGCATACCCTACATCAAAGGAGGCGTCGAAAAAAATGTCATGGGCTGGATTAGCAGGCATGGAAGACAGATGGCTAGCATAACGACTCAGAAGGACTGCTCGCCGATTGGACAGCGGAGGTTCAGCAGTCTCAGCATAAAGGCTTTCCACAGGGCTGGTGTAAAAAGCTCCAGACACTAAACGTAAACCCGGTGGTGGATAGAGTCGAGACGCCGAAGAATAGACGGCCGAGCAGAGGAGTAGACTATGCTTCCATAGTCCAATTTCGAGCGCACTAAGGCGCGATAGAGGCGGAGAAGGACCACTCGGTCCGCTCCCCAGGAGGTACCATTCAGGACACGGAGGGTGTTGAGGGATCGCAGACAGCGAGCCGAAAGATAGGAAACGTGGGAGGACCAGCACAGTTTTCTGTCAAACATAAGACCCAAGAATTTAGCGACGTCCGAAAACGGAAGGTTGACAGGTCCTAGATGTAAGGAGAGTGGAAGAAACTCCTTACGTCGCCAAAAATTAACACAAACGGTCTTACTGGGAGAAAAACGGAAGCCAGTTTCGATGCTCCAAGAGTAGAGGCGATCGAGACATCCTTGAAGACGTCGTTCAAGAAGGCTGGTCCGTTGAGAGCTGTAGTAGATCGCAAAATCGTCCACAAAGAGGGAGCCCGAGACATCAGGAAGGAGACAATCCATAATTGGATTTATGGCAATGGCAAACAGTACAACACTCAGCACGGAGCCATGGGGTACCCCGTTTTCTTGGGAGAAGGTACGGGATAGAGTAGTGTTCACCCCCAGCCTAAATGTGCGCTCTGCCATAAATTCGCGAAGAAAAAGGGGCAGCCGACCTCGAAAGCCCCAAGAGAACAGTGTTCGGAGGATGCCTGTCCTCCAACAGGTATCGTATGCTCTCTCCAGATCAAAAAATGTTGCTACCGTTTGGCGTTTCCGGAGAAAATTGTTCATGATATAAGTGGAGAGAGCAACAAGATGGTCAACTGCAGGACGATGCTTTCGGAATCCGCATTGGGCAGGTGTTAAAAGACTGCGGGATTCCAGCCACCAAGTTAAACGGTAATTCACCATACGCTCCAAAACGTTACAGACACTACTCGTGAGACAAATGGGGCGATAGCTAGAGGGGAGATGTTTGTCCTTTCCAGGATTCGGAACAGGAACGACGATAGCTTCCCGCCATCGTCTGAGAAAAGTAGTGTCGGTCCAAATTCGATTATAAAGGCGAAGTAGGTAACGCAGACTATGGGTTGATAAATGCAGCAACATTTGGACGTGGATACCATCCGGTCCTGGGGCGGAGGAGCGAGAAGAGAGTGCATGTTGGAGTTCCCGCATGGAGAAAACAGTATTTTAGTTTTCGCGATTTTGAGAGGAGAAAGCAAGATGTCGCACTTCCGCTGCACGTTTCTTCGGGAGAAACGCTGGCGGGTAATTTGAAGAGCTCGAAATCTCAGCGAAGTGCTGACCCAATGAGTTAGAAATTGCGATGGGGTCCACTAATGTATCATGCGCGACAGTGAGCCCAGAGACCGGGGAGAAACTAGGCGCGCCTGAGAACCGTCGAAGCCGACTCCAAACTTCCGAGGAGGGAGTGAAGGTGTTAAATGAGCTAATACAGAATTTCCAGCTTGCCTTCTTGCTATCGCGGATGACACGACGGCATCGCGCACGGAACTGCTTATAGCGGATACAGTTGGCCAAAGTAGGATGGTGGCGGAAAACGCGAAGAGCACGTCGCCGCTCACGTATTGCGTCACGGCATGCCTCGTTCCACCAAGGAACTGGGGGGCGCCGGGGCAATTCGGAGGTGCGTGGTATTGAACGTTCCGCAGCTGTAAGAATAACGTCGGTAATATGTGTGACCTCATCGTCGACGCTGCGAAAGTGTCACTAGAGACGAAAAAAGTGTCCAATCGGCTTGGGCAAACTTCCAGCGTCGCAGGCGCATATATGGCAGTTGAGGCTGTAGTATAAGGACACATGGAAAGTGGTCACTCGAGTGTGTATCATCAAGGGCGAACCATTCGAAGCGCCGAGCTAGCGGAACGGTACCGACCGCAAGGTCCAAATAAGATAAATTTGTCGTGGAGGCAGACAAAAATGTGGGGACCCCAGTGTTGAGGCAAACTAGATCCGCTTGGTGGAAGACGTCTAGCAATAGTGAGCCATGTGGACAAGGATGTGGAGATCCCCAAAGTGGGTGGTGGGCATTGAAGTCCCCAACCAGCAAATAGGGGGGTGGAAGCTGGCCAAGAAGATGAAGGAGATCAGCTCATGCCATTGGTGTGGACGATGGAATGTATACAGTACAAAGAGAGAACGTGTATCCAGAAAGGGAAAGACGGATGGCGACAGCTTGGAAGGAAGTGTGTAAGTGGACTGGGTGATAATGGAGAGTATCATGGAGAAGAATCATGAGTCTTCCATGGGCTGGAGTGCCTTCAACAGAGGGGAGATCATATCGGACAGACTGAAAATGAGGGAGAACCAAGCGGTCATGGGGATGCAGCTTTGTTTCCTGAAGACAGAAGATGACCGGCGAGTAGGATCGTAAGAGGATCGACAATTCATCCCGATTGACTCGAATGCCGCGGATATTCCAGTGGATAATGGACATAGGGTGAACAGAAAATGGAGGAATGTGACCAAAGTTGCTGTCAACTCAACGACCGCTCAGAGCTTGCGACCGACAGCATGGAATGGCATTCAGCCGAAGGCAGAAGATCCTGATCCATAGGTTGTTCAGGAGCAGCCCCTGCCACCAGCGATCGGCAGGTTGATCGGCAGCCAGCAGTGCGCCTCGGCGACACAGAAGACGGCCGAGGGCGATTTCCGCCAGGTGGTGCTGTAAATGGGACACGCCTTGGCGGAGAAGGAGATGAACTGGGTTTCTTTGTAGCCTTCTTGGAAATATAATGTTTAGAAGAAGGAGGAACCGATGGTTGTGAAGTTGGGGTACGTAAAAAATCTTCACGAGTATGCTCTTTTTTCGAAGTCTTGGTGTCTGACTTTTGGGCTCGAGATTTAGCAGAACCCAATGAAGGGTGAGCCATAGAGTGGGCAGGCGAAAGTGGTGAGGTTGAACAGGCGATCTTTGCGCTGGCCGATCTGACGACCGTGGCACTAAAGGAGAGGTCGGAAGTATGCATGGCCGCCTCCTTTGTTGGCTGAGGAGAAGCAAGGACAGTGCTGTATTTTCCTGTCTGAGGCACGGTGGGCTGTCGACTGGCGAATAATTTTCGAGCAGCAAAGGTCGACACCTTTTCCTTCACTCTGATTTCCTGGATGAGCTTTTCGTCCTTAAAAACGGGGCAATCACGAGAGGAAGCAGTGTGGTCACCCATACAGTTGATTCAGTGAGGGGATGGAGGTGGACAAGCACCCTCATGGGCATCCTTGCCACACGTAACTCATTTGGCCGGATTTGAACAGGACTGGGTGGTGTGATTGAACCGCTGACACCGATAGCAATGCGTAGGGTTTGGGACGTAAGGGCGAACGGAAATTATCTCATAGCCTGCTTTGATTTTCGATGGGAGTTTGTCAAATGTCAAGAAGACAGTGCGGGTTGGAATGATGTTCGTGTCAACCCTTCTCGTAACTATGAACAGCCATTACGCCCTGGTCAGACAGGTAGTGCTGAATTTCTTCCTCAGACAATCCATCGAGGGAGCGTGAATAAACGACTCCACGCGAGGAATTTAAAGTGCGGTGCGCTTCAACCCGGACAGGGAAGGTGTGGAGCAGTGAAGTACGCAGCAATTTTTGTGCCTGGAGGGCACTGACTTTCTAACAACAAGGTGCCATTCCGTAATCTGGAACAAGACTTCACAGGACCTGCAATTGCGTCGACACCTTTCTCAATAATGAAAGGGTTGACCGTGGAGAAGTCGTGACCTTCGTCAGACCGAGAAACAACAAGGAACTGTGGCAATGATGGAAGAACTGTCAGTGGCTGAGACTCAGTGAACTTACGCTTGTGAGCAGACATAGTGGAAGGTGAGGAAACCATTGCGGAACAATCCCCCATGATTACCGGCGTCTCCGATGGCGCGCTCCTCCCTTGTGGGGGCCCTCTCTGAGGGCACTCCCGCCTTAGGTGATTGATCACACCTCAGGTCACACCTCCCGACAAACGGACGGAGGGACCAATCGGCACTTTCGGAAGTTATCAGCTCGGGTAATCACCCCTCCCTGGGCGTGGCTGTTACCAGAGGGTACGTACGTGTCCTACCTGTCTACATGGGGCGGGGAATTACGCGTTACCCCGTCACCGGCTACGCACAAAAATGCGTGGGTTGGCCTTCAGACACGCACAGGGAGGAAGAAAGGGAAAGAAAAGAAGAGGGGTCTCAAACGCCGCAGCGGAGATAAGGGTACAGAGAAGAGGTAAGGAAAAGAGAAGGACAAAGGAAGGATGAAGACATACAAGCAGAGAAGGCGAAGAATGCTGTACATATACGAGCGTCCGTCTCCGGACGTAGGCACAAACCATACTCCCAGAGGGGGAGAAAGGGAAGGAAAGAGCCAGTGGTTAGGGGAGGAGGGGCGACGATGGGGGAAAGAGAAGGATGCGGAAAAGGAAGGTATGCAGCCCGGAAAGGAAGGAGGGCCACATTAGCTCGGGAGCCCATGCTCGCTACGCACATATCCACAAAAGAGTTGTGGACCCCCTGGGGGGTTGTTTACGGCTGTCAGTGCATTCGCACTGAGCGCTCGATCAGCTGTAGGTACGCGTGACGTAGGAAGTAATTGTTTGCGGTCAACGACTGCCTTGTGCGCCACGCAGACTTGACTGTTGCTTTGAGTATGTGCCGCCGCCGGAACACGGCGCGGTATCCTTGTACTCGCCGTGTGTGTACGTATAACTGTTAGTTTTTCAAAAGTATTACATTCCACGAAAATTTTAACGTTCGATATATGATGTATACCCTTAGAACGCTGAGATTTAAGAGTTTCTACTTCGATAGTGTTGTCATGAATAATTTTGCGAACGCTATATGGACCGTTATAAAGCAGAAAAAATTTGCGACACAAGCCTTTTCCTTTGTGAGACAAACGATGAGACTTAACACCTTTTGCCCACCTGACAAGGTTTTTAAACGACCAGGACGTTTAGCTGATTTCTCTCTTCTAGCAGCCGCAGATGCAATATTTTGCAGAGGCAGGTTGACAATTTCAGTATGCCGCAGTTTCCGTGCAGGCGGGAAAGGAACTATTTAAGAAATGCGATTTGTTGGTGCTTTATTTTTTAATATCAATATAGGCGGTAAAGAAGTTGAATCATTAGGGAGTTCATTCAGAATGTTTTGAAAAATATGAAGATACTGATCCCACGTTCTGTGATTCTGATGACAATAAAGTCGACACAATTTATTGATTTCCTTCATCCATCTCTCTGAAGCGTTAGATTGAGGGTGAAAAAGTGAAATGAAAATTGGTTTAATCTTACGACGGCGTAGAGTACGAAGCCTAATTTTAGAGCAAAACTGTGATCCATTATCTGATATAACCTTATCAACATGACCAACTTCTTTAAGAAAATGTTTGATGAAAGCATTAGATACTGAACGAGCTGTTGCTTTGCGTAAAGGTGTAAAACATATATATTTTGATGTCAATTCCACTCCTACCAAAATGTACGCAAAACCATTAGTAGAACGAACCACTGGACCGAACAAATCGACTGCAGCCACCATGTCCTTTAATTTCGCTGGAATGATAGGAAACAACGGTGCTCTGTGAGAAACAGTTGGCGGCTTAGCCATTTGACATAATTTGCATTTGACAAGAACAGATCGAATACGTTTTTCCATATTACTGAAGCAGCAATTTTCTCGCAATTTATGAAAGCATTTTCTGTGAGCAAAGTGTGCATAACTGAAATGTATATACCAAATCAATTTATTAACCCACTCATCAGGAATACAAACTAACCCAACAGAGTTGTCGACCGATTTTCGTTTAGAAAGAATATCATTGCGAACTAAATAATTTTGTCTAATCGCTACGCTTTCCTTTCTCCTCCACTTCTCCTTAATGTCCTTCCAGATTGGATCCTTATTTTGCTCCTTAGCGATGGCCTGGAGCGAAGACTAAATAAAATTTTCAAACGCAACACCTTGAATATACATCAAACAATAATTGTTTTCTTTGCAGTCCTGTTCAGCACTTTGTTTCAAACCCACAGGTGCACGTGATAAAGCATCAGCAATAATATTTGAAGAACCCTGTATGTAAACAATACTAAAATCAAATTCCTGTAGATACAGCGCCTATCGTGACAATCTTCCATGTGCTAATTTTGTTGACATAAGAAATTCCAGAGCTCGATGATCGGTGCAAACCTTAGTATGTCTGCCAAACAAAAAGGTCTTAAATTTTGTGAAAGCCCAAACAACAGCCAAGGCTTCAAGTTCCGTAATCGAATAATTCTTTTCTGATTTAGAGAGAACACGACTTCCAAATGCAATAGTCTTCTGTACTACAACGCCGTTTTCTTCTATCTCTTGAAATAAATGTGCACCTAGGCCTTTGTATGATGAGTCCGTCGCCAAACAAAAATCTTTAGATAAATCCGTATGTGAAAGAAGTGGAGCAGCAACTAAAGCATCACGAAGTTGTTCAAATTCTGATTGAGCTTCCTCATCCCAACACCAATTAGAATTCTTTCCAGATAGTTCACATAAACGAGGTGTGGCCAAATTGTCCAATCAAACAAAGCGTCTAAGAAAATTACAGACACCAAGGAAACTACGAACATCACGTTTTGTACTAGGAACAGCATAATTACGAATAGCGTCTAGTTTCTCTGGATCAGGAAGAATACCTTCTGTAGAAATAATATGACCAAGAAATTTCACCTGAGAACAACCAAATTCAGATTTTTCCAAGTTCACTGTAATGCCAACTCTTGCAAAAATACTTAATAATGAATACAAAATTTTGTTGTGCTCACTCCAAGAAAGTTTAGCAATAAGAATATCGTCAACATATGAAGTAATATTGTCACGAAGATAACCAGGTAAAATTTTGTTTAAACTACGAATGAATGCTGCTGAAGATACAGTAAGTCCAAACGGTAATGTCCGAAATTGGTAACAGTTACCAAAGGCTACAAAGGCAGTGTATTTTCTACAATCAGGGTGGAGAACTATTTGCCAAAAACTTGCGCACATATCAATCGTGGATAAAACTTTAATTCCATGGAAATGTTGAAGTTCATCTAAATTTTGTGGGCGGTCAGTTTCAGGAATGATGATATTATTTACCTGTCTGGAATCCAGAACCAACCGAATTGACCCATCCTTTTTAAGAACGACGTGTAATGGGTTGGTATAAGGACTGACTGCTGGCTCAATAATGCCTTGATCTAACATGTATTGAAGTTCACTCTTAACCTTGTCTCTGTAAGCCAAAGGAATAGCGTACGTTTTTCCTCGAAATGGTGTATGTTCTTTTACTTTAAATAAATACTGTAAGCCTTGTATAGTTCCTGTGTGATGACTAAATACTGTAGCATGTGAAGTCAAAATTTGGTGCAATTCTTCTCTTGCAACGTCATCTGGCACTTCAGCTTTCTTAACCTTTTCGTTAATTAATTCTCCGCTATTAATTATATCATCCATCGCGTCTCTGTATCTATTATCGTTGTCATGAATGAACACATTGTCGTCATAATGCTCAGCGAAAACATCAGAAGTAAGATACCTTAAACATTTTGTGTCATTCAGATTTTGTTAAACACTCGAAAAATTTCAAACATTTCGGCATTCCGGCAACAGTCAAATTCACACTTCCTTCTTTAAAGTTTAAAATTGCCTTATGTGTGTTAAGAAACTCCATACCTAATATTATTTGTGTACTGAGTAGTGGAACAATAATAAAATTAGCAGAAAATTCGCATCCTTTACAAATGAAATTTAGGTTGGTCTGTTGTTTGACTTCCACACTTTTTCCAAAAATTGCTCCTCGAATTGTAGTTTTAGAAACAGGTAACTCATGACAAGCAATAGTTCTTACACATATACGAAAAACTGATTCACTAATAACATTCAATGGGCTCCCAGAATCTAAAACCGCAGTGAACTTATTCTTACCCACACATACTTCAATAACAGGATGTAAAAATGCGTTTACATTATTTTCCTTTTCGTCTAGCAAAATGTCTCATGTCTTCCAGGCGTACGTAGTGTAAAGTCGTAGTGTCATTACTTTCTGAACCGTCTATATGGCTGCCAGAAGCCGAAGCTACAAGTCATTGGCGATTGTTTGCGTCACGTCTTTGATTATTCGCGTCATTTCGCGGATCAATTTCTACGATTTGCACTTGTCTCTCGGAATTTCTGTCACGCGGAGGATGCCAATTAGGTCCCTCCTGTCTGTTAGATGTAAATTCTTGATTGTGTCTGTTATTAAAATTTCTATTTTCCTGTCTATCTGCATGACTACTTCTTGTGCAATTTTGACTGTCACTTCTGAAACTGTTATATCTACTACCCTGGTTATTTCTGTAGTAAGAAATCCTATTATTGTATGAATAATTTCTGTCTTGATGATACCGATTACTGTTTCCGTATGATTGTTCATTCCGGTTGGAATTTCCGTTATTATAATTGTCTGTGTAATTTCTGTTAGACCGTCTGTTATTATCATAAGGCTGGTATCTATTATCCTGTCTGTTTCGTCTGTCATTCTCAAAATTACCCATATAACGTCCGTTCCGATCATTATCCCTTCTCTCTGAAAATTATTTTGATTACCGTTACTGAAAAAATTACAAGAAGTCCCGTTACCGTTGTCATACTCAAGTTCTTGTAGCAAAGTCTTAAAAGTCCCAATGTCGCCTTTACATCTTCCGGCTAAAGCAATTTGTCTTATGGATTGTGGCAGCTTAGTTAAACAATTGCGAATTAATTCAGTCGGGCTATAAGGGCTGGAAAGGAACTGATTCTTTCGAATCATGTCTTCAAAGTATTCTGCTGGCGTGCGGAACTCCGACTGTTTAAAATTACGCTGCATAATAAGACTATGACTCTGTCTTGTGTGTTTTCGGACCAATATACCGATAGAAATGCATGATAAAAATCATTTACATTACTACAATCTCTAATAAGTGCACGCATGCGCGTTGCCGGTTCGTTTTCTAAATATCCACACATAAATTCCAGTTTGTGACTTAGTGGCCAGTTTGGTGGAAGTGCGTACATAAATTGATCTAACCAAGAACATGGATGTATGTCATTCTTAGAATTGCGAAAGATCTTAAATTTCCGAACGGTTAAAAAGTGTTTATAGTCAAAGTTTTCGCCTCGTGGCGACAAAGACCTACCGCGTCTGTCCCAGTCCGAATATCGATTATTGTCGCGCTTATTATGAAAACAACTGATCTGTGATAGCTTTTCGGCGACAGTTCAACATTTCACACAACAATGCCGTTCCTAATGCAAACACAATTCGGTCCTGGGTTCGGCAGTTGGAGGAAACTGGTAGCACACTAGGAATAGATACACATGGCCGACGTAGATCCATCAGAACGCCAAAAATTTGTAGCGGGCGAGAACAGTTCAACAATCTCTGCAACCTTCTACTCGACGACATGCTGTTGCATTGGGGATTTCAGACCGCAGTTTGAGGAAGATTCTGCAGTGCGATTTGAAGTTTCATCCTTTCAAAATAATGATTGCTCAAGAATTACGCCCAGAAGACTACGCCAACCGTCAAAATCTGCGTGAGCAAATGCTTGCTCAGATCCCTCCGAATGCATCTTCCTTCAGTAGTGACTAGGCACATTTTCATCTTAATGGGTGCGTGAACAAGCAAAACTTTCACTACTGGGCTGAAAATAACCCCCCAATTATTCACGAAAGACCGCAACCTTCTCTTAAAGTGACAGTGTGGTGTGCCATATCACAATTTGGTGTGGTAGGCTCTTACTTTTTCGATTAGGAAAGAGTGACAGTGAATTCCACACGTTATGTTTCAGTTTTGCAAAATTTTCTGCAACCCAAAATGGACTAGATTGTTGAAGAACATGGACTTGGAGACTTGAGGTTCCAACATGATGGAGCTACTGCTCACACATCTCTAATTTCTCTTGATGTTTTGAGAGAAATGTTTCCAGGGCGCCTCGTCTCTGAGTGGTGATGTCATGTGGCCTGCACGGTCACCAGATTTGAGCATTTGTGACTACTTTTTTGAAGGGGTAGCTGAAGGAAAAGGTTTTCAAAAGCTGCCCTCACACCCTACCAGAGTTAAAAGAGCGGGTTATTGGTAAAGTGAATGCCATACCCCGCAATACGCGTGCAAGAGCTGCTCGAAACTTCAGGGATCGTCTAATACAATGTATTGATGTTAACGGCGCCATCTTGAATTTACTTTCTATTTCTTCTTAAACCTGCTTAATCGGTTCTGCCGTACCCTGTAGCTTGTTATGCATTTGTGGCCAACAGCAAAAGTTCGTCTGTAATACGGAACAAGTGTGCCTTATGGCTGTACAGTTAGGTGCTATATAAAATTGCTGTACTGTTTCGTGCTAGATAAAATATTCAATCTTGAATTTAAACCACGTTCACTCGTTTTTACCATATCACTTGTTAAAATATGTCCAGAAAGAGAAGATTTTATTTCTACCTAAGCGCTACCATGAGACAAAGTATAGGGCGTACATAAAGTCCCGGAATTCTTTCAATTATTTATTGCACAAGAACTAAACATTGTACAGATCTCATTCAATTGCATCTCTAAGAGAGACTCAAAGTTCTTTTTACAAACATTCGATATGCTAACCATAAGTGACCCGGCAGACGTCAATACGGTAATCTAATTCTTGCCATACCCGTCCCAGCATGGCATCGTCGACTGTGGCAGTCGCTTCCCGTATTCTCACCTGGAGCTCTGCTACATCACATGATATAGGCGGTACATACACCAAATGTCTAATGTGTTCCCACAGAAAAAAAGTCACACGGAGTGAGATGTGGTGATAGGGGAGGCCATTTCATGAAACAGCTGTCACCTTCTGTAGCACGGCAGATCCAAGTTCGCGCGCCTGGCGCTCTCTTGTTGCATCTCGTAAATGAAACAAATTATTATCTTAAAAACCCGCTGCTATCTGTGATTCTAAATTTCTTGTACTGTCTTTTCCTACGATTTCGCCTTCAATTTGTTTGACTTGCTTTCGTAATGCCTCAAATTCCCTTTTAACGCGTTCATTAAATTTTCCCTGATTTTCAACATGTTTATTTATGCTCTGGTACTCTTCTGTTTCTGCAAATGGCAATGAAACTGCATCATCTGAATCTCTGTCCCCATGCGAACTAAGATTTGTCAATTTATCTGAAATCTCAACTCTTTCCGGTAAGTCACCTATTTTTTCTTTCTGTTTATTTACGTCTTCCGTAAGTGTCGCGACTCGGGTTTCAGTATTGACACATTTAGTAGTTAACTGTTCATATTGTTGTGTTAGGTTATTTATTCTGTCATTTGGTACGGATTCCTCGATTCTCTCAAATATTTCTTCCTTATCGTGTGCACGTTGTAAATTTAACTCTGAAAATTTTTGTACTATCACGCGATCTCTTTCTTCCTGTTATCTATCCTGTTCCTTTTGTCTAATTTCTATTGAAATTAATCTATTATTGTGAGCATTCAAAATCGGTTGTACTTCTCTAATTTCTTTCTTTAATTCATCTTTCATATTTTTGAAACGTCCCTATTCGTGAGTCTAACCGTGTTTCCATTGTTTCCATCTCTGTTTTAATTGTTCCTATTTGTGAGTCTAACCGTGTTGCCAAAGTTCCCATCTCTGTTTTTAATTCAGATCCTAACTGTTTCCATTGTTCCCATCCGTGATCCCAAATTTAATATAGCACCCATCAACTGCTCCATATAAACTGGTTCGAAATTCTTTTCGCCCCTAACATTTCCCGCAAAACCAGCTTCCTTCGTCATAGCTGTAAAGCTATCTGTGTTCGAAACTATTCCAGAATCTTCTGTCGATAATCTCGTATTCTGAAAATTCTTTAATTGTGAAAAGTTTTGAACTGGTTCTGGACTATTTTCCCTGCTTATTAATTTGTTTTCTACTTCATTATTCATCATACTGTTCTCCTGTGTTGGCGAGTTCGCCATGTTAATTTCGTCATTCTCACTATCCATCATTTTTGCCTTTTTCATCGATCGCGTAATCATTTACAAACACACAATATGACACTATCACTAACAATACCATTCACACGAAATTCTTCCCTCAAACACGATTAACGAACAATTGAAATCTTCATAATTGCACAAAATTGTCAAACGCCTATACAAGACATCCAAAATTAAATTCTGCAAAAGTACCATTAGAAGAAAGACAAGATAACTACAAATATTCATTACCAAATCTACACATGCAATATAGACTACAATTACTAAACTACAAATTACTACAACAATACTACTGTCTGCTATTTTTACTATCAAAAGAATTCCAAGGGACGATACGAAGCAGCGGTCGCCACGTGCATGGGGGCTTAATTAAATATAATGCAAATATTTTTAATATTAGTAGCTGAATGTCCGGCTACGAAGTCTCGTAACCAGTTGGCCCTGAGTAGTACTAGTACGCAAAATGACTGCATAGAATAACAACAAAGAATGAAAGGAAATTTCCGTTAATACAATTAATTAATTAAGTCCCCAGCAACTATGAAAGCTACGAAACAAGGGACAAATGTAACTGTTCTGTGTGTGGAAGTGTTATTCAACGTACACATATGGCACGGTTCTTCCTCAATAAGACAAGATATTTTAAATTACATTTATAGTGAATTAATTAAATAAAACTGAAATACTATAATTGCACATAGAAACCCGAATTACAGTCTAATACATGAACACAAGCCAGATGCTTTGTTGACTGAACCTGTGACCAAGAGGCATTGTTAGTTAGGAATTTAAAAAAAAAATGTTTTTTACCTTCATATATATTGACTAAAAATACACTCTGATCATTACAACATCCCCCTTTGAACAACATCTGCTGTCTAGCCCATGAAAACGACTGCACACGACATGGCCTCAAATAGTACAGCTATCAACATCCTCTCAGCAACACTAACCACCACAACTTCTGAACAAGCACTGCCAGTGGAGGCGGTGGAATAAAACTCTTTGGCGGAATCTCTGGCGCTGTGACTCAGTGTAGCCACCTTTCAAGGTTCCTATCTTCTTGGGATTCAAATAGAGTGGACATTTTATCAATGGTTCATATTCTGATGACTAATGACATGATACCCGTTGCAATTGCTCCATGGCACCTGTGAGTAGTCTCACGGTCGTTACTATAAGAACACGCAGGCAGTGATATCCGCTCACTGCAGTCAGAGCCAAGGTGATTTCTCTCTGTTTATGGCGAAGCGTCTGCTGCCGTGTCCACGCTCAGCCAACATAAACAAATCGCGGCGGCATTGGGCACCGCTAATCGCTGCACTTATCGCGAGCCTCGACAACAAGAGCGCACTCTCTCTGCTAACGATACTATGGAGTTAATACATCTTACTTAACGTAACGTAATATGCAGGTTGTGGGTTGGGTAAAAGTTCACTTTGTAACTTCCCATCGCATTAAAATTCTTTACAGTCACATTTGATGCAGTATTTATTGTGGGTTGTCTCTCTAATGTTAACAGTATTGATTCAGATTGTGCGTGAACACGAAAACACACACACACACACACAGTCATTGATTCCAGTGAGGGTGACAACTACTGTGTGTTGAACAACACATGCACCAGTCAATTCCTCAGTTGGCGTCGAGAGGATGAGATTTTTCAATTACCTTGCATTGCAAGAATTGTAAGGGGGAGACTGAAAGTAAATGAACTTGTATCTAAAGAGCTGCGACAAAGCAAAGCTTGACCGACTATCAGATAATTGTCCACATGGGTTTTGTGGACAAGTATACTTTTAGTAACCAACCCACCCACGATCATTACGTAAGATTTCTCGAAGGGGCATTGATTTCATTAAGTTGTCGACAGTGTAGCGTGATGGTTTACTTCCCACCATACGTTTTCTATATTCGTCCAAAGGTCGCATGCATTTGTAGGTCCACATGGCAATGACCCTGTTACCTCTGCCCACATATTCTCTATCTGGTTGATGTTCGGTGATCGTGGAACAAACGGCAACAGCTTTATCCTCTCTTGGCCCTGAAACCAATCTCGCACTGCTCTGCTATGATGGATGGGGCTCTGCTCCTGTAAATAAACTGTTATCGCGTTCGTTCATATATTTATATTTAACTAACATATTAGTAATAAGCACATTGTATTATTATTTTACACAGTGTTTAAAAATTCAGGCGCTGTCATAAATAAGTGATCTAGATTCAACCGTCCGATTAAGAATGTGGTTTACCCAGTCTATCAAATAATGAGAGTCGCATTCGGATATCCACATTAAGCCTGACTGGCTGAATCCGATTAGAACGATCTGGTATCGAAATGAAATTACAGAAATCGGATAATTTGAACGTCTGTATTGCAACAATGCTGCGCACATAAATTCCTATGATAGAGTAACAGGTAGCAACTGCCTAAGAAAAAGTGAGAAATATGTCTACTAGCAGCAATGTAACGTAATTATAACCCATATTTATGTGATGGAAATACTGAATCGAACAATGCACATCTATTTCAGTGGTGGGAAGATGCACCATATCGTATTTGCTGATGACATAATGACAATATTAATAATAATAATAAAACTTCCGTGGTGCCGATAGGGGAACTCTCCCCCATACGGGTGGTACCGAAGAAATTAAATACTTGGGGTGGACCAAATACTAACACAATCCTTAACAGCTACTCAGTCCGTTGAACCAAAAATCCACGCACGTCTGACTGAAAATCACCGCTACTCTGGCCACCGTCTGTTAGCTCAATGAGCTCGGCTGAAAATATTTGCTTCCAAAGGCTTCAACACCCTCTGGTCCTGTCTGGTCCTGGTATCACCCAAGCCAAACCAACGAAACTCAAGCAAACATGAACTGTGCAAGCAAAGTCAACTTTACCCCAGGTGGTACACAACCCGGCTGTCGACAGGCGGCAGTTGGATTTTCGGATTCTGGGGAGTCCAGGTTAGCACGGCAGAGAATATCGAAGATCTCTGGTAAATTTCCCTACAAGCAGAAAACATGCATTTGAAAACTAAACATCGGTACATTGATCCACGCACGAAAACTAAATAATCTCACAAAAGAAATCGACGAACAAAAAATTCTCATCCTTGCTCTTCGCCGGCCACGGTGGCCGTGCGGTTCTAGGCACTTCAGTCCGAAACCGCGTGACTGCTACGGTCGCAGGTTCGAATCCTGCCTCGGGCATGGATGTGTGTGATGTCCTTAGGTTAGTTAGGTTTAAGTAGTTCTAAGTTCTAGGGGACTGATGACCTCAGATGTTGAGTCCTATAGTGCTCAGAGCCATTTGAACCATTTTTTGCTCTTCACGAACCACGACTAACTGACAGTGAAACCTTGCAACACGGAAACCATTGCATCTTCAAGAGCAAAATACAACAAAAGGTAGCGAAAGGCGTACCGATCTTCGCATTGCTTTTCTCGAACACAGATCTATCATCAACTCTGTCAAAGAAATCACACCCATCAACAATCGACTTATGACTATGCTCATTTCGGAGCCCCAGTAAAAAAATATACACTCATCAATGCACATGCCCCCAACAACAACTAAAATAAGAAAAACACCAAAAATGTCGAAAAATTCTGGAACATACTATGAGCAAAATTCACCAAGATGACGTGAAAATATTAATGGGAGACTTCAACTCTCTATTTGGGCAGAAAAAACCAGTAGAAAAATCATTGGTACAAATTCAACATACCGAAACGCTGAGACCAAAGGCACACTTCTGACTGACATTTGCCAACAATTCAGCTACAAAATGATGTCTTACCACTTTAGAAAAAAACAGTCCCCAGGTAACATGCTTGGCTACCAGGTGCAAGCTGCTGTCGTTCGCCTTTCTAGACTCGCTGAAAGCCAGATTTTTAATTCTTTTGTAGCTGAGCTACAAGCAGATACAAACTCAGTAAGGGAACCGTAAGATAACGCTCGAGCAAAATTCGGCATGCTACTTACAGTAACCCTTAGTGTCAGGGCGGAAACCTTACGGTACTGCCAATTTCATAATGCCACTTTTGTTTTCTGCCGACATATTTTTTGTTGTTGTGAATACATAATTTTATCTATGAAATGCCACGTTTTCATAATACTTGCAAATGATACAGGAAATGAAGTAAATACAGATCTCTTCGAAGTCAAAAGTCGGTAATATTCTACTAATTCGTGTTAAAATAGGCTCAATCGTCTTACAGACACATAATGATTTATTAAGATACATTGCCGTCGTGATGTTTCTGTAGTAAGCTGAATTTAATTTGTATTGGTACAGTGAATATTTTAAATGCATTTTACATTAGTTTACTAATCTCAACATTAATCATCAAAGAGAAATTAATCAGCAGCTGAATTTTCTTTAACGATATCTACAACCATCTGACTATGCTAAAGTTGTTTGCTAATTCTACACCTGTAGAAAACCACTGGTTCTAACGATGTCATTAAACCAGTGTATTTTTAAGAGTATTTTCGTCTAGAAATGAATTGCCTTGACGGTTGATCGATCAAGAGCGGGAAAGGTAAAATTTTACGAATATATGACGAGAGGAACAAGTGCTTGAGAGAGGACTTCCCCATCAATACAAGTGTTTGAGAGACGATATTCCTATCAATCTCCTGGATAGTTTTGTTTCTCAAATCAACAGAGTGAATTATCATGCAGTAGCACAGGTGATGTAGTTTTGTTGCTCGATTTTCTTACACTGCGACCGAAAGGTGTCTCAGTTGTTGACACAAATTCCAGCTGTGTTGCACACACCCCTTGGGGCAGAATTCGTAGTCCAAAACACACTTATGGAACTATCAAATGTAAAATATTATGTTCACGCTACACTTCACTCTAGTCTTCGTCTTTTGGTGGGGGTCAGCCTTTCAATTCTCCTTAGGAAGTTAACGATAAAGGCATCATAACACGTCACCAGTAACAGTACTGCACAGGAATGCTCAATGAGCGACCTGATGACGTTCAGTAATAGTCACTCCGTTGATTTTTGTTGTTTAGAATTTAGAGCATTCAATACTCCTACACCAGATTTCTGAACTTTACCTGTTGAATGCAAATGTCGCATGATGGTAAAATGGTAAAATGTCACATATATCAGAAGTCGAGACTTCCTTAATGTGGAAAATCATTCATGCCAGAACGATCTTTGTTGAAACAAGACTATCTTTTGCTGGCGTATTTTTC
Source organism: Schistocerca nitens (assembly GCF_023898315.1). Lineage (NCBI taxonomy): Eukaryota > Metazoa > Arthropoda > Insecta > Orthoptera > Acrididae > Schistocerca > Schistocerca nitens. The sequence goes on from NC_064615.1 coordinate 928,596,278, forward strand.
CCAAAAGCACTCGCTCCAAACACAGTTCAAATCTTTCTAGCTGTCTCCTCTACATTCACCCCTCTGTTATACCAAAGTAAATGTTGTGTTACAGATGTTACACCTTTTTTCAGTTGTGACTCAATTTTACAATGCGTAACTGCAGTTCACGATTTTCAAGTATGCAGAGTCCAATGCTTAACTGCAAGATAATAACTACAACTTCAAATTCGAAAATGGCATTGATACATACACTGACAGCGTGGCGCCGCCTTCACATGGGCGGCGCCGGATTTCAGGCGGTGGGTGGCGTCTGGCCGGTGGTCGGTAGCCGCTGCAGCGCAAGGAAACGCTCGAGCGTAAGTTGTTATGATCGCGACGTAGCCACTAGATGTCCTGCGGAATTGTTTCAGGAATACTTGTCATTGCGGGTGGGTAGAATTTTAAGCGAATTGTCTTCGATGTTCAATCAGACTCATAACTTTAGACCGAAATGTGGTAAAAAAAAAAAAAAATTCGCTGGACGCGAACATGCGACTCTGAGTTTATAATGCACGACGATTAACGCAAGACCGCGGGCTCACTCCAGCCAGGTCAACTCGGAAGTAGACAAAACTTCCTCCTAACACTTCCGCGTCTTACAGTGTTGCCAGATTGTGCAGATGGCCGGACTTAGAGCTGTCAGGGGTCAGTTTTATTGGCCACCTTAAGTGAACGACTCGGACTTTGTGGCGGCCGGCCGGCGGTCAGTTTTTATGTCTAAGGCAGTACGTATTGCGAATACATAGAAAAATGGCTCTGAGCACTATGGGACTTAACTTCTGAGGTTATCAGTCCCCTAGAACTTAGAACTACTTAAACCTAACTAACCTAAGGACATCATACACATCCATGCCCGCGGCAGGATTCGAACCTGCGACCGTAGCGGTCGCGCGGTTCCAGACTGTAGCGCCTAGAACCGCTCGGCCACTCAGGCCGGCGGTGTAGCTTGCTTTCCAGGTTTCGAGAGGGTGCGTTTCTGGATCATGTATCGAATATATTGCTTCCCCCTACTTATACCTCCCGAGGAGATCACGAATGTAAAATTGGAGAGATTCGTGCGCGCACGGAGGCTTTTTTGTAGTCGTTCTTCTCGCGAACCATACGCGACTGGTACAGGAAAGGGAGGTAATGACAGTGGTACCTAAAATGCCCTTCGCCACATACCGTTGGGTGGCTTTAGGAGTATAAATGTATATGTAGATGTTGCATTACTTGTTGAATGCCGTCCGTATTATGCAGCCGGCCACGGTAAATTACTGTCAGTGTAAGGGTTTACATAAATTTTCTTTTTTCTTTTTCTATAGCCAGTCGGACGTTAATTTATGAATAGCCTTCGTATGTAGGTGAATCGCCTCAGGTCGATGTTTTTACAGAGGTGCTCGCGCTGTGCGTTTCAGGACGTGCCGTGGTCGGGGCTGCGCCCGCGGCAGGCGTGCGCCGTGGAGTCTGCGGTGCGCCACAACCCTGGACGACCCGTCTACGTGCTGCACACGTGTGAAGCACCCATCTGGGGGCTGTCACTGCCGGCCGGAGCCACAGCTGTCCACGTGACGCTGGAGGAGTTCCTACGCGACACGCCTCTCTACACAACACTCATAGAGTACGCCGCCCTCGCCAACAGCGCGTGGCCCGTCCACCACGCCTCTGACGTCATGCGAGTCATCGCACTCTGGAAGTACGGTGGACTCTACCTAGACCTGGACTTCGTCGTACTGAGGTGAGGAGGCGATTACATAGCTACAGAGGTTCGACAGAATAATATCTGCATTCATATCTTTGCCATCGATGGATGGAGGCTCTACGGTGGCAGAGACCATGGAATTGTAGGTTTCATAGCTAGGTCACAAGAGGCGGTATCTGTGCCATGCAATGCGGCCGCCCAGCGAAATTCAAGGATGGCAATGTAACCGGCTACAGAGCAGAATAACGTGAACTTCATCTGGCCGATATATCCTGGCTGATGGAGAACTTTCGTGAAACGGGGCGGAAACTCTGTCAAAAAACTGCTCGCTCTACAAATATCATCTGAAACCTGGGCAACAAAGGCGAGTATCAGTATCTCACACTAAGATGGCCCACATCACCATTGTGACTAATATGGTGAGATTATAATACAAGGTGTTCCAGGAGCAATGGTATGTACTCATGGATGTGAGAGGAACAATCATTCGAAGCTAAAACGATTAGTAAACATTGGCTCTAGAATGCGTAGCTTAACAAAACTCTACTACTGGAAGCTTTTTGCTTTCCACATTTTGTGAGCTGGTAGACCAATACAAGAAAAAGTTGTCTTGTAAGCATGAGCTCCAAATTGGATACCGTAAGAGCTCTTAACCACTTATTCAGTAGAAGTTGAACAAATGCTCCTAGCTCGTAAGGTAATCATTTTAGATAACATGTCTACTAGACCTTTTTGCTTCGAATGATCATTCCTGTCATATCCTGAATATTGACCATACCTCCTGGGATTTCCTGTGCGTAAGAAAGTTACGTTTTGCAGATAGCGATATTCAGACGCAATGTATAAACTGCCGTGTGATGAACATTGCTTTTGAGATGTCGCTGACAGTGTCGTTCGTTCACATTATTGTATGGCGCAGCCATGGAGCTACATGCAGCTACATGGAGGTCGTCTGTGAATAATGTCTGTAGCTTGAAGCAAACGGGTAACCAACTCTTCTGGAATGTGTTATGTCTCTTACACCAAACGCTTCATCTCCCCCCCCCCCCAAAAAAAAAAAAGAAATCCTTAGGATGTCAGCTACATCTCTAAAACAACAGTCATCAAACAGCTGTTTGAACACTATCTCTTAACATTACTGGTATCAAAACCTTCACGGACCTGCAATGCGGAAATGGCGCACTATATCGTTTTCACACATAAAATTAGCCCGCATCTCGTGGTCGTGCGGTAGCGTTCTCGCTTCCCACGCCCTGGTTCCCGGGTTCGATTCCCGGCGGGGTCAGGGATTTTCTCTGCCTCGTGATGGTTGGGTGTTGTGTGCTGTCCTTATGTTAGTTAGGTTTAAGTAGTTCTAAGTTCTAGGGGACTGATGACCATAGATGTTAAGTCCCATAGTGCTCAGAGCCATTTGAACCATTTTGAACATAAAATTAGTCCATCTCTTCTACACTCCCAAAAATTTCGTATACTCTGTGATGAACGTGTGGGGTTGCTATTCTGTTATCCTGAGCAACGGATTAATCTGAGATGTACCCTTTACCCTGTGGCTCCTGCAAGATGCAATGTCCACCCCCACACTACTACAGAAGTCAGACAGACGCTCCTAACGTTCTAAAGAGAAATGACTGAAAAACTTTCAGCAATAAATATCTTCTGCATTCGTCTGCTGTAAGGAAATGACACAAAAATTCACAAAATTTCTTACGTAACTAGTGGGATACTTGGGTACTGGAGTAGTGCTAGTTAGTGTAAGAAAAACATGAAACTAACGAAATTATTATTTATTTTGCTAAGACTCTGAGAAATCACAATGGCACTTTTAGTAATTAACTGAACACTTTATTTCCTGGTTCTTTTCGGAACGTGAAGTTACCTCTTAAGGATAGAATTCGCTAATGAAATTTCTATACAGAGTTTAAGATTGTTATTGACTTAGCAGAATGGCTGAGAGCCACGCCTACTCAACTTGAATAATTATCCGTTAGAATGTTGCTAGGTATGGGCGAGGCTGTCGCGTGTGAAATTCAGTGAAGTGTACTGTTGTGCAGGAAATATGGGGCTCGCAACAGCTGTAGCGCACAATACCGTAAGCTGCGATGACTGCTGTCTGCGCCACTCGTTGCTGACAAATAAGATAGCTCTCATTCTATCTGGATTGACCTTCGCCAATCAAACTCTCCCTATGCCTTGATGAAGTCAAGGACTCCTATTCGCCCCTAGTCTAACTACTGGCATGGTACACCGGACAGATAACCAGTCCACCGCAATGCCACTCAAAGTTCGCTCGCAGGCGTTTAACTATATCTCTGTCCGTTCACACCGCACAATATGTGTGTCGGCCAACACAGTGAACAGCGCTTAATCGCAAGGACTCAATTTAGAGTCGCACTTCGATTCGCTCTCGACAGAGGTGCTCTCCCAATGAAGTACTGAGGAGAGACTTGTTCCTCGCTCTTTGAGTACACATATGAGCGCGCCCGCTCTCGTTAGGTGTTCTCACTCCAAGAGCAACAACGGAACGGCCCCTATCCACACCAGACGTGAAGGGGTGTATCTTTCGGTCTCTTAAGTTATTCCTTCATCTCAAGGCGTCAGAAATATAGTCTGCCAATCAGCATTGCTCTTCTAAAACGGGAGAATGACGTTTCGTTTAAGGTGACCAATCCGGAAATCTGTAGTATCGGCGTTTGGGGTTTGCTGCCTCCCTGTGAAAATCTCTGAAACTGCGTGCTATGAGTAAAGAATGCGTAGGCTGGCCGCTCCCACACAATGTAGCGGAATTTGCTTTTAAGCCGAACATGGGGTCGTCCTTTCACTCGGGCAAACGCTGTCTGCTCTACGGGCGGTCACCGGCCGACGAAGATGGTTTGGGACCGGCATCCTGGTGTGCGGTTGCTTCTCCCGAACTAAAAGCTCCTGTGACCGTCGTGTCTGGAATGTGTGTGTGTACGCCAGCCTCGAGTATTTCAACCACGGTGCGCACTTGCGATTTATTAGTTATTTGCATATCGTTTACATGAATTCATACAACATTGGCTTTATCTTATCGAGTTTGGGTTCGAATGAAGCGCCTTGATGTCCGGAATATGATTGTGAGGGTGGAATATGTAAGCAATGAAGGTCAGCAGACCACGACGTCTTACAATACATAGTTTCCTTACGCCGTGCATACATGTATACAAAAAGGCTCTTGCATTCCAGAAATATTACCTTGCAGTAATGACGGCCATAATGAAGAATATTAAATAAAATACACAGGTACACTGAGGGAGAAAACAGTGTTTAAACTTCGTCATACTCTAGCAGTGATGAGCTTCCAGTAATGAACCTCGCAGTAGACTGATAGTCAACTCTTCGCAGAATAGTCATCTCTAGCAGATCATTGTTAGCTACGCTACCCTTCTCACCGCACTTGCCCTGGTTGTCGGGCAGTTTCAGATCCGAATCGTAACATTTTTGTATAAAGATTTTTTCTATTCCTTATATGATAAAGGGACAGTCAAGGACGCTAATTTTAATGGGTGCCACTTTAGCATCATTGAGCAATTTTTGTGATGTAATTTTAGTTAGGATTTTGAAGTATTCCAAAAATACAGAAAAATAAATAATTATTGTTCAATAGTAAACAATAAACTTTTAAGATTTTGTGTGTTCAGAATTTTACATTTACAACTACATTACATTTTTGTTTATCAGAAGATTATAGTTATATTAAAATACTACCTTCACTATGTTTTGTTTAATGCTACATTTTATGTGGGGCCATCAAAATTTTCCTCTTGTGTGTCACATGTTAAATTGTCAGTATCATAATAAATGCAAAGCACCAGTTTGCTTTTGTTCTACAATATTGTAGAACAAAAATAAACTGGTGCTTTTCATTTATTATAATGTTGTTCTACCAAGCCTCGGGCATGGATGTTTGTGATGTCCTTAGGTTAGTTAGGTTTAATTAGTTCTAAGTTCTAGGGGACTAATGACGTCAGAAGTTGAGTCCCATAGTGCTCAGAGCCATTTGAACCATTTTTTTGTTCTACCAAGAACCGGCAGAAGATTCTGTTAACGTGTCAATATCATCTTCAACATCACTTTCATCACTGCTGATGCAGTCTATGCTACCTCTGGTGGCTGTAAAAAATTTCATACGTGTCTCTGATTATGCACATTTACAGTATGTTGTGCAAGATGAATTATAAGATTTGCAACTGCAGTTACTTCTAGTTGAGGCTCTCCGTGAGCCATTTTCCACGGAGACATTGCACGAGACGACAACTGCTCTGCTGATTTCCAGTAAATGACTTGCAAATAAGATCGTTTTATGCGGTTTTGCAGGACTTTATCTGTTGATGGAAGTGATTTTAAATTAGAAAAGATTTCTCTTTTGGTTGTAAGCAGTTAGTGTCATAGTTTAGTCATTGATTCACATGGTCTATCATTACACAAAAGTGAAAAAAGTTGATATCCAACTGTCATTATTTGATGATGACCAATGTAAATTTCGCCTGTTGATCCAAGTCAAAATCTTCATGTACCTGCTACAAGGTTCATGCAACAGCCTTGCCTTTTCGAAATGAGTAAGAGACAAAATCACACGCTCTTAAACTGTGTACTGCAAGTATATTCTTACACTCGTCAGCCAGATTATTAGCACTTGCTTTAATGTCAACTGCCTGCCCATTAAATCTCTTCATAGTCGGAAAGTGGTGTAATATTAGCTTCCTCGTCAGCGAATAACGACTAACTGCTCCTGATTCACAAAATGTAGTTGATTATGTCAGTATTCGATGGAGCATAGAAAAATCAGTAAGCTGTTGCTTATTTTGGATACTGCTTAAAACAATATTCCGCGTAGGTAATGTTGATGTCTATGTCAGGAATATTTGTTTAACAGCACCAGCAGATAGGCGTCTTTCTCTGATGGCTCTAAGCACTATGACGTCTTTCTCATTCATGTTTTTTATAGATGGAGTCTCGTAATTATCAAAAACAATAAATGTGTCCTAATCTCCTTTCATAGCATTTGTCATGATGGAGTGGAGGAGAGACGCATTTCATACGATACATCAAAGCATTGCGATCAATGATCTTAACATCTGAGAATTAACTAATGAACTAGTGACAGCAAGTTCCTTTAGCAGAGCTATTATTGCTGTATTCATCAAATAATGACAGCGGAACTGCAGACAGTTCATATTTAAGAATGTCTAACAAATTGATATTCCGTTGTTGTGAGATAACTAATAAGCGAGCATATATCTTATCTGAATCATAAGTTTGTTTATTTTTTTCCAACTGTAATGGTTCAAATGGCTCTGAGCACCATGCGACTTAACTTCTGAGGTCATCAGTCGCCTAGAACTTAGAACTACTTAAACCTAACTAACCTAAAGACAACACACACATCCATGCCCGAGGCAGGATTCCTACCTGCGACCATAGCGGTCGCGCAGTTCCAGACTGTAGCGCCTAGAACCGCGCGGCTATCCCGGCCGGCTGGCTACTGTTCCTCTTGAAATTTCAAACATTAAGTCCACTGGCATGGCTACTTCATTACATGTTTACTGTGAAAGTAACCATTCACCTATTTGAATAAGAGACAACATAATCGCTACAAGAAACCCTTTCGCCTTCCCACAGCGAATGTAACTTTGTTCAGCAAACTGGTCAAGAAGTACAGAATTCCATAATCCGGTATTGTGTTGACACGAGTGTGCTTCTGTTCTTAGAAGAATTTTCATATCTTCTGGCAATGTTGCACTTCTAGTACATGAATTGTCATATACTGAGTATAATTCGAATGTCCGGCTGCAAAAATATATGGAAGCATACGTTTTAAGCAATGCATTTCCGACAACCAGTTTTCTCTTCTTTGCGATTTTATGAAAAGAAGGTTTATTATTACGGGGTAAGTAAGCATATTTATTCATAAACAACCGGTAGGATTATCTCTAATTATTTCCAACTTTCATTGAAGCCTGTCCATATTAGAATGATAAGTAGTGACGAAAGTACGAAGGAAAGCTGTCTCTACCATACGTAAACCTCTGCTTTTGGCCGTTCTTCGCCTGACAACATATTGGGAACACACAAAAGAAAAAAAAGTAACAACAGTCATAGGTCAATTATATATAATTTTCCGGGGGAATCTGAATCTGCAATAAAAAATAAAAGGTGTCATTTAACATTTTAAACTTCCCTACCTCCCACTCCCCTCCTAATGGGGGGAGGGGAGGGCGGGGAGAAGAAAATTGAAAATTGTTCTCGTCATTGTCTTACCCATTATGGGTCTAACATATTTTGTGATTCACTTTCTTCGATCGACTGCGTGGTCTTCGATGTATTTCAATATCTTCAGTAAAATTGAACAGTCCATATATTATATAAGACAAACTATATGACGTTATAAAAATTTATGCTCAAGAATGCCACGGTGGCACCCTTCAGAACATGAATTCTTCAGTGTCATTCGGAAAAGAAAAAACCTTTATGCCAAATGTTGCGGCGTCACTAATTTTTACATTGATCAAATAAATGGTTCAAATGGCTCTGAGCACTATGGGACTCAACTGCTGAGGTCATTAGTCCCCTAGAACTTAGAACTAGTTAAACCTAACTAACCTAAGGATATCACAAACATCCATGCCCAAGGCAGGATTCGAACCTGCGACCGTAGCGGTCTTGCGGTTCCAGACTGCAGCGCCTTTAACCGCACGGCCACTTCGGCCGGCTACATTGATCACTACCGGACTGTGGTCTCTGCTCATGACATCTCTCCTTCACATCCTGATATTTTGTGGACCTTAATTTTACAGTGTTTTATGTTGTATTAATCCTGTGATTGCATCTTGTTACAGGGTCTGAACTTCAGGAACTTGAAGCATCAGTTAATTCTTCTCGTGGATCGTAAATTCCCCCACATACAATGATTTAATTTGTATTAATTTCTGATGGCCAGTGAATACCATAACCGTAAAAGTATTTACTTACTGTAGTTTAAACTAAGTCCAGATTCAGGTCCACAGTGATTTACACACACATTCCTCCACAGCTAGAATTCAGGAAAATCAGGATGAGTGAAATGTCGACATCGACTGTATAGTGGTATTTATTTATTTATATTCTTTTGCCAAATCGCACGTTATTCACAGTGACTAATTTCTGCCTGGACTCCACTGTTATGATGACAGCGATTAAATTGTATGAGGCACAAATGGCGCCACAAGGCAGAGAATGACAACGTCGGCGAGCATCGCATGGTCCATTAGGTCTGATCGGTGAGTTACCTTCACTCGTTTCATGAAATTTTGGATAGTTCATTCACAGTCATTCCTACCACTGTTCGTAATGGCGCTAATGATCTCGCCGTTGAGCCCCCTTTACCTTTGGCAGGAAAATGCTTTGTTGGCTGGGCTACCTGTACACGACTCAGTACCCGCCCTGACAGCTCAACTTCCCCCAGTACCTCTCTTTTCTATATCTCAAATTTCATGTAGTTTCTGCTGCACACCTTGAGAGCCCGGGAGGAAAATAGCTTCGCCACAGCCTAGAGCATGTTTCCACAATGAATATACACTTTATAGTAGAACGTTCCAAGTTTTTAAAATAGGGGATACTTACTGGCAGATGTAAACCTGCAGGAGGTGGGTCATAAATCGTACGTGGATAGCACAGTCGGTAAGAGTCGGTAAGAACATTGTCCACGATAGACAAACAGTTAGGGTTCGAGTACCGGTCTGGCATACCTTTTTGACATACAGTATATGCGTCTGCGATCGACTATAGACAATGAATTACAACTATATGTGAATAAAAGTCGCGGACAAACTCAAACGTATTAAATAAAGCCCTCAATTAGATATACGACGTGCATTCAAGTTCTAAGGCCTCCGATTTTTTTTCTCCGGACTGGAAAGAGATAGAAACATGAGCATTGTTTTAAAATGAGGCCGCGTTCATTGTCAATACGTCCCAGAGACGGCAGCACTGTATGGCAGATGGAATTTTACCACCAGTGGCGAGAATGAGAACTGTTTTAAATACTTAAAATGGCGACGTTTTCCTTACTTGAACAGCGTGCAATCATTCGTTTTCTCAATTTGCGTGGTGTGAAACCAGTTGAAATTCATCGACATTTGAAGGAGACATGTGGTGATGGAGTTATGGATGTGTCGAAAGTGCGTTTGTGGGTGCGACAGTTTAATGAAGGCAGAACATCGTGTGACAACAAACCGAAACAACCTCGGGCTCGCACAAGCTGGTCTGACGACATGATCGAGAAAGTGGAGAGAATTGTTTTGGGGGATCGCCGAATGACTGTTGAACAGATCGCCTCCAGAGTTGGCATTTTTGTGGGTTCTGTGCACACAATGCTGCATGACGACCTGAAAATGCAAAAAGTGTCATCCAGGTGGGTGCCACGAATGCTGACGGACGACCACACGGCTGCCCGTGTGGCATGTTGCCAAGCAATGTTGACGCACAACGACAGCATGAATGGGACTTTCTTTTCATCGGTTGTGACAATGGATGAGACGTGGATGCCATTTTGCAATCCAGAAACAAAGCGCCAGTCAGCTCAATGGAAGCACACAGATTCACCGCCGCCAAAAACATTTCGGGTAACCGCCAGTGCTGAAAAAATGATGGTGTCCATGTTCTGGGACAGCGAGGGCGTAATCCTTACCCATTGCATTCCAAAGGGCACTACGGTAACAGGTGCATCCTACGAAAATGTTTTGAAGAACAAATTCCTTCCTGCACTGCAACAAAAACGTCCGGGAAGGGCTGCGCGTGTGCTGTTTCACCAAGACAACGCACCCGCACATCGAGCTAACGTTACGCAACAGTTTCTTTGTGATAACAACTTTGAAGTGATTCCTCATGCTCCCTACTCACCTGACCTGGCTCCCAGTGACTTTTGGCTTTTTCCAACAATGAAAGACACTATTCGTGGCCGCACATTCACCAGCCGTGCTGCTATTGCCTCAGGGATTTTCCAGTGGTCAAAACAGACTCCTAAAGAAGCCTTCACCGCTGCCATGGAATCATGGCGTCAGCGTTGTGAAAAATGTGTACGTCTGCGGGGCGATTACGTTGAGAAGTAAAGCCAGTTTCATCGATTTCAGGTGAGTAGTTAATTAGAAAAAAAATCGGAGGCCTTAGAACTTGAATGCACCTCGTACAAGTAGCTCTTTTCATCAGTCAGTGTGACAGAACTAAAATATATCTAAATTCATTTGGTGGTAATACATTTTCCGTCCGTCAGATAATACAGAAAATAAGAGAACTCAATTTATCAAGCAACCTGGCTCTCATAGATTTTGAAAAAAAGAGTGTGAGAGGGCAGACAGAGAGTCTGTGGGAAATATGGTAGAACGTGGATACCAAAATCACTTAATAAACAACACCAAGTGTTGGTATAATGGAATGTACACGTGACATACCCAGTAATACTAGGGAATTGTGCATTTTGTCGCCCTTTCTATTTCATGCACTGATGAGCCAAAACATTATGACCACCTGCTTAGTAGCTTCTTTGGCCGTCTATGGAACGAATTGCTTCACTGGTTCTGAGTTTCAGGGGGGGGGGGGGGGGTTGGGTTGGGTTGTTTGGGGGTAGAGACCAAACAGCGAGGTCATCGGTCTCAGTGGATTAGGGAAGGTCCGGGAAGGAAGCCGGCCGTGCTCTTTCAAAGGAACCATCCCGGCATTTGCCTGGAACGATTTAGGGAAATCACGGAAAACCTAAATCTGGATGGCCGGACGCGGGACTGAACCGTCGTACTTCCAAATGCGAGTCCAGTGCGCTAACGATGAGTTTCAGGGATCTGACGGTTATTTTGTAGTCTTGTGGAGGTATGTGGTATTAGGTATCTATGCAAAGGTCATGCATTTCGCGTAAATAACAGAGCGCTGATTTACGTAAGCGATGACAACGCCCGTTAGCGACTCAGATAGGTTCCATAATGTTTACATCAGGTGAATTAGGTCACCGAAACATCAACGTGAGTTCTCTTCTAATGCTCCTCAAACCATTGTAGAAAGGTTCGGGATCCGAGACACGGAAAAAATATTCAGCTGAAGGATGACAACGCCGTCGGGCAAGACATCAAGCAGGAAGGGATACAGGTGGTTCGTAGCTATGAGGGTGATTACTATCACAGGTCCCATACAAGCGCAGGAGAATGCCCCCCCCCCCCCCCCCATAGCATAATACTGCTCCCACCAGCCTGCGTCCGTGACGCGCTGCACATTTCGGGCCGCCGTTCACCTCGACGACGACGTTTGTGAAGACGACCATCGACCTAGTGTAGCAACATTATCGTTCATCCGAAGAACAGACACGTTTCCATTGATCAACGGTCGAATCACGATGGTTCCGTGCCCATTGCAATCGTAACCGACGATGCCATTGGTTCAACATGTGAATACGTGTGGGTCGTCTGCTGCGGAGCTTCATACTCAGCAACGTACGATGGATGGTATGCTCCGAAACACTTGTGCGTGCACCAGCATTGTGCTCTTTTGGCGAAGATGCCGCAGATCACTATGTATCCTACTTTACAGAGCAGACGAGTTTCCGAGCACCACATTCTGCGAAGAGCTGTGGACGTCCAACCATGTAGCACCTAGTGGAAGTTCACGGTGCTTCTACCTCTTTCTTTAGATGATCACGACAGTAGCATGTGACCATTCGATCAGCTTCGCCGTTTTAGAGATACCCCTTCACAGGCCCTGCGTAATAATAATCTGTCCTTTGTTGGAATCGCTTATCTCAATGGATTTCCGCATTTCTAGCCAATATCTTCGCTAGGGTGATCCTCCGGCCGTGTCTCCTCCGCTTACATACATATTTTCGTTACTGCGATACGCACCCGCAACGCCACCAAGCGGCGTCCAACGTTACAGTGGGCAATGCTCATAATGTTCTGGGTTATCGGTGTATTTATATAATGGAAATAAATATAATTTATGTAATGGAAATGAAGAAGGGATCCATGTAAATATAGTTGCGCTCTACAAAAACCGCTGTTTGGTAGTTTTGGAACGCTCACGTAAATGAAATATTAAGTGCTAGGATTATCGGTAGTGCTGGTAGAATTTGTAAGGAAAGGAACACAAATGAACGTTAAGAGAGAAAATGACTGCCGACTATTTCTCTTTGTTTTTAGTTTGGTTGTCTGTTTTGCATATAATTAGAATCGCATATCAATCAGTGTTGGTCCATTGTGTATTTTACATCCTTACACAATACAAATTGCATTTCTTAATGAATAAAAAGTTGTAACTTATGAGCTTTTATGCAACCAAAACAGTTACTTTAGATTCAAGTACAGTTTAAATGCACAGACAGAAAAAATGTAAGTAGTAGTTGTTATTTTCTATTTAATAGAACATTCATCATGATCAAAGGCAAGAGTTTCCTGTTATTATTGATAAATTCGAAAGTTGCTTATGAATAAGAGAAACAGGTTTTATGTAAGTTAGACGAAGTATTGAAGTTATGTCTGACATTTTTTATCTGCGGTTTTTTTATTTTAGCTTTTTGTCGAGGAAATTGCTTTTCATAGCGCTGTATAATAAATCTGTATTGTTTCCTTTATTTTTAGTAAAACATCCCTCAGTTTCACGTTACATATCACCAGTTTTCGAATGAAACCTGAATTACAAACATTGGAAATTTCAGTTCTGCTATCAATACTGTTTATTCTCAACTAACGGACAGGAGGAGAACTCTGTAGAACAATTATGTTCTATGGGTTACCCAGTCCTTTACATACTGTCACTTAGTTTGTAGATGATTCACCACTTTTGGATTTTAGGGGATTCTAGTAAGACACTGACAGCACACGTAAAGAAAGCAACCGTTATGCGGTAATGCCTAATATGTATTCAACAGTTACAATGTGCACGTAATGTGGGTATGACCTCGACCGACCAAAGTTACTAAGAAAACTACCGTAGTCTACGCATACTTATGGTGGTCTACGTTAGCTTACTGTAGTCTTACATATAAGCAAGAGTAACATATTAACACACTACTATATGCTGACGACATTGTATTAACAGCCAATTCTGAAGACGAACTACAAAAGTCAATCCATCTTTTACAATTAAATGGAAAGGGTTACAATTTTAAGATAACAGTAAGTAAAACCAAGACAACGGCACTCCTTGGGATATGTCCAGAATGAAACAAAACAGTAACTGATCAGATTTTTGGACCAGTTTCAGCACTTCAGTTATCTAGTGGGTTAAGTTACTTTAACGAAAATACGGATGCAGACACTAAGTCAGAGATATCAGAGTATTTGTGGCGCTATACACAGAACGTTAGAAATACATGAAAAGACATGAAAATGAAATTCTATACGGTGATGTCTATAACTATTCTACTTTGTGGCTCTGAATCCTGGTTTATGAAGACAGAGATTCCAGCCATGTTCAGGCGGCTGATATGAAATTTTATGTGCAGTCAAAGCTGGCACTCCACGCCCGGGTTCCCGGGTTCGATTCCCGGCGGGGTCAGGGATTTTCTCTGCCTCGTGATGGCTGGGTGTTGTGTGCTGTCCTTAGGTTAGTTAGGTTTAAGTAGTTCTCAGTTCTAGGGGACTTATGACCACAGCAGTTGAGTCCCATAGTGCTCAGAGCCATTTGAACCATTTTTGAAAGCTGGCTCTAAGTTGAACAAGATTCCTAATGAAAACATTAGCCATGAAGTGAGTATTTATGCAGCAAGTCGCAAAATAGAAGACCATATATAAAACAGGAAGAAACATTCAGAACGAATGGAAGATACAACGATCCCAAAGACGGCCTTACAGCGCAACCACGAAGGACAGAGGGAGACAAGATTGCCAGTTTGAAGACAGAACTAAGGCGTAAAATGTGAAAAGCAGAAGAAGAAGAAAAAGAAGAAGAATAAACATTGAGATGTACAAGAAAATGAAGGCGAGCTCCCGAGGAGTTGTGACAAGTAAGTAGATGACGATAGCATAACGTGAACGGCAACATGAGAGACTTTGTCGTTCGGTTTAGATGGTACTTACGAGATGCCATCGTAATATCAATTAATCAAGTTCATGCGTTTAGTGAGCAAAAATATGCTTAATCGGTCCGTTCGTCGAAAACCAACAGCCTTCCCTAAACTTCCGAGATCTTAGTACCCAGGAACACTGTTACAACATCCCCTCAAAAATTTAGATCCATGTGGTCGGAGGCTGACTGTACGTATCGGGGAAGAGCATAATGACCTGCTCAGTGCGACCCATACGTGAGAGCCACTGCTTGTCTCGAATGCTATGTAAAAATCTCTCCTCAAAAGAATGACAGTCGACAGAGCAAAGTGGGACTACTTTTTGTAGCCAACCTGTCTTTTGCACAGCTCTGGAAGGGCCGCACTGGAATGTTCCGTCCGCAGCTCGTGGTCTCGCGGTAGCGTTCTCGCTTCCCGAGCACGGGGTCCCGGGTTCGATTCCCGGCGGGGTCAGGGATCTTCTCTGCCTCGTGATGACTGGGTGTTGTGTGATGTCCTTAGGTTAGTTAGGTTTAAGTAGTTCTAAGTTCTAGGGGACTGATGACCATAGCTGTTAAGTCCCATAGTGCTCAGAGCCATTTGAACCATTGGAATGTTCCGTTAGCAGATGCTCACATCCACTGACTGCCAATTCTACCTTGCAGATGTATCCCTACTCGTGAAAGTATTCGAGATCACACCACGATTTATTTTGAACGGAAATCGCCATCTTGGAAAACATGGATAACTTTTTAATGTAACTGCGTATCGCCTGACAAAAATCAGGGCACATACCTTTATACTACTGTATCATCATTACTTGTTTAGCATTCTTCATAAATCCTCACATCCAACATTAAATTGGTTGTACACTCATTAATTACCGAAATTTCTGAAAGAAGTATTAATGTCATATGCTTCATTTTGTTTAATCTATGTAATTGGAATTTTATCGTTTTTGAGGGTGTATTGGATCGATGGCTTACAATGAAGGCTAATGGTCTAAGAGTTTTAATCAATCTTTTCACATGGATCGTTTGGTACAAATGTCTTCGTTAGTATACTTAAATAAATTTGACAGAAGAAATATCCGACATTCAGCGGCATTGTGGCTTTGAGCAAACTAACCGGCGACAGATGGAAACTTGCGTTGGATCTGTAGTGTGAACTAAAGAACTGGGGCTACGCGTTGTGTGTCCCAGGGATGTTCCACTGACTTAACCAGAAAGAAAGACATTCATAATACGGGTCAGATAACATAACTGAGTTCTGCAATAAACTTCAACTAGTAAAAGCAACTACTCTGTTCAAGAATCAAAAGAGGAGGAAGTATACTAGGGAAAGGCCTTGTGATACGGCAAGATTTCAGTTAGATTAAATCATGGTCAGACAGAGATTCCGAAATCAGACACTAGATTGTAAGGTGTACCAAGGAACAGATATAGACTCAGTTCACAATTTAGTAATGATGGAGAGTAAGCTCAAGTTTAAGAGATTAGTCAGGAAGAATCAATATGCAAAGAAGTGGGATGCGGAAATACTATCGAATGACGGGACACGCATGAAGTTATCTAAGGCTGTATATACAGCAATGAGAAATAGCTCAGTAGGCAGTACAGTTGAGGAGAAATGGAAATCTCTAAAAGGGGTAATCACAGAAGTTGGAAAGAAAAACATAGGTACAAAGAAGATAACTGCGAAGAAACCATCGGTAACAGAAGAAATACTTCAGTTGATGGATGAAAGAAGGAGGTACAAAAAATGCTTAGGAAAATTCAGGAATACAGAAATACAAGTCGCTGAGGAATTAAATAGATAGGAAGTGCAGGGAAGCTAACACGAAATGGCTGCTTGAAAAATGTGAAGAAATAGAAAAATGAATGATTGTCGGAAGGACTGGCTCAGCGTATAGGAAAGTCAAAAGAACGTCATGTGAAATTAAAAGCAAAAGTGGTAACATAAAGAGCGTAACGGGAATTCCACTGTTAAATTCAGAGGAGAGAGCGGATAGGTGGAAAAAGTGTAAATTGAGGGCTCTGTGAAGCGGAAGGGTTGTCTAATGTGATAGAAGAAGAAACAGGAATCGATTTAGAAGAGATAGGGGATCCAGTATTAGAATCAGAACTCACCAGAGCTTTGGAGGACTTAAGATCAAATAAGACAACATTCCATCAGAATTTCTAAAATAATTTTGGGAAGTGACAACAAAACGACTATTCGTGTTAGAGAGTGGAATGTATGAATCTGGCGATACACCATCTGACTTTCTGAAAAATATCATCCACACAGTTCCGAAAACTGCAAGAGCTGACAAGTGCGAGAATTATTGCGCAATCAGCTTAACAGCTCATGCTTCCAAGTTGCTGACAATAATGATATACAGAACAATGTTGTTGTTGTTTTTGTGGTCTTCAGTCCTGAGACTGGTTTGATGCAGCTCTCCATGCTACTCTATCCTGTGCAAGCTTCTTCATCTCCCAGTACCTACTGCAACCTACATCCTTCTGAATCTGCTTAGTGTATTCATCTCTTGGTCTCCCTCTACGATTTTTACCCTCCACGCTGCCATCCAATGCTAAATTTGTGATCCCTTGATGCCTCAAAACATGTCCTACCAACCGATCCCTTCTTCTAGTCAAGTTCTGCCACAAACTTCTCTTCTCCCCAATCCTATTCAATACCTCCTCATTAGTTACGTGATCTACCCACCTTATCTTCAGCATTCTTCTGTAGCACCACATTTCGAAAGCTTCTATTCTCTTCTTGTCCACACTAGTTATCGTCCATGTTTCACTTCCATACATGGCTACACTCCATACAAATACTTTCAGAAACGACTTCCTGACACTTAAATCTATACTCGATGTTAACAAATTTCTCTTCTTCAGAAACGATTTCCTTGCAATTGCCAGTCTACATTTTATATCCTCTCTACTTCGACCATCATCAGTTATATTACTCCCTAAATAGCAAAACTCCTTTACTACATTAAGTGTCTCATTTCCTAATCTAATTCCCTCAGCATCACCCGATTTAATTTGACTACATTCCATTATCCTCGTTTTGCTTTTGTTGATGTTCATCTTATATTATCCTTTCAAGACACTGTCCATTCCGTTCAACTGCTCTTCCAAGTCTTTTGCTGTCTCTGACAGAATTACAATGTCATCGGCGAACCTCAAAGTTTTTACTTCTTCTCTATGTATTTTAATGCCTACTCCGAATTTTTCTTTTGTTTCCTTTACTGCTTGCTCAATATACAGATTGAATAACATCGGGGAGAGGCTACAACCCTGTCTCACTCCTTTCCCAACCACTGCTTCCATTTCATGCCCCTCGACTCTTACAACTGCCATCTGGTTTCTGTACAAATTGTAAATAGCCTTTCGCTCCCTGTATTTTACCCCTGCCACCTTCAGAATTTGAAAGAGAGTATTCCAGTTAACATCGTCAAAAGCTTTCTCTAAGTCTACAAATGCTAGAAACGTAGGTTTGCCTTTTCTTAATCTTTCTTCTAAGATAAGTCGTAAGGTTAGTGTTGCCTCACGTGTTGCAACATTTCTACGGAATCCAAACTGATCTTCCCCGAGGTCCGCTTCTACCAGTTTTTCCATTCGTCTGTAAAGAATTCGCGTTAGTATTTTGCAGCTGTGACTTATTAAACTGATAGTTCGGTAATTTTCACATCTGTCAACACCTGCTTTCTTTGGGATTGGAATTATTATATTCTTCTTGAAGTCTGAGGGTATTTCGCCTGTCTCATACATCTTGCTCACCAGATCGTAGAGTTTTGTCATGACTGGCTCTCCCAAGGACATCAGTAGTTCTAATGGAATGTTGTCTACTCCCGGGGCCTTGTTTCGACTCAGGTCTTTCAGTGCTCTGTCAAACTCTTCACGCAGTATCTTATCTCCCATTTCGTCTTCATCTACATCCTCTTCCATTTCCATAATATTGTCCTCAAGTACTTCGCCCTTGTATAAACCCTCTATATACTCCTTCCACCTTTCTGCCTTCCCTTCTTTGCTTAGAACTGGGTTGCCATCTGAGCTCTTGATATTCATACAAGTGGTTCTCTTCTCTCCAAAGGTCTCTTTAATTTTCCTGTAGGCAGTATCTATCTTACCCCTAGTGAGACAAGCCTCTACATCCTTACATTTGTCCTCTAGCCATCCCTGCTTAGCCATTTTGCACTTCCTGTCGATTTCATTTTTGAGACGTTTGTATTCCTTTTTGCCTGCTTCATTTACTGCATTTTTATATTTTCTCCTTTCATCAATTAAATTCAATATTTCTTCCGTTACCCAAGGATTTCTATTAGTCCTCGTCTTTTTACCTACTTGATCCTCTGCTGCCTTCACTACTTCATCCCTCAGAGCTACCCATTCTTCTTCTACTGTATTTCTTTCCCCCATTCCTGTCAATTGTTCCCTTATGCTCTCCCTGAAACTCTCTACAACCTCTGGTTCCTTCAGTTTATCCAGGTCCCATCTCCTTAAATTCCCACCTTTTTGCAGTTTCTTCAGTTCCAATCTGCAGTTCATAACCAATAGATTGTGGTCAGAATCCACATCTGCCCCTGGAAATGTCTTACAATTTAAAACCTGGTTCCTAAATCTCTGTCTTACCATTATATAATCTATCTGATACCTTTTAGTATCTCCAGGATTCTTCCAGGTATACAACCTTCTTTTATGATTCTTGAACCAAGTGTTAGCTATGATTAGGTTATGCTCTGTGCAAAATTCTACAAGGCGGCTTCCTCTTTCATTTCTTCCCCCCAATCCATATTCACCTACTATGTTTCCTTCTCTCCCTTTTCCTACTGACGAATTCCAGTCACCCATGACTATTAAATTTTCGTCTCCCTTCACTACCTGAATAATTTCTTTTATCTCGTCATACATTTCATCAATTTCTTCATCATCTGCAGAGCTAGTTGGCATATAAACTTGTACTACTGTAGTAGGCATGGGCTTTGTGTCTATCTTGGCCACAATAATGCGTTCACTATGCTGTTTGTAGTAGCTAACCCGCATTCCTATTTTTTTATTCATTATTAAACTTACTCCTGCATTACCCCTATTTGATTTTGTATTTATAACCCTGTAATCACCTGACCAAAAATCTTGTTCCTCCTGCCACCGAACTTCACTAATTCCCACTATATCTAACTTTAACCTATCCATTTCCCTTTTTAAATTTTCTAACCTACCTGCCCGATTAAGGGATCTGACATTCCACGCTCCGATCCGTAGAACGCCAGTTTTCTTTCTCCTGATAACGACGTCCTCCTGAGTAGTCCCCGCCCGAAGATCCGAATGGGGGACTATTTTACCTCCGGAATATTTTACCCAAGAGGACGCCATCATCATTTAATCATACAGTAAAGCTGCATGTCCCCTTGCTTTCAGCCGTTCGCAGTACCAGCACAGCAAGGCCGTTTTGGTTAATGTTACAAGGCCAGATCAGTCAATCATCCAGACTGTTGCCCCTGCAACTACTGAAAAGGCTGCTGCCCCTCTTCAGGAACCACATGTTTGTCTGGCCTCTCAACAGATACCCCTCCGTTGTGGTTGCACCTACGGTACGGCCATTTGTATCGCTGAGGCACGCAAGCCTCCCCACCAACGGCAAGGTCCATGGTTCATGGGGGGAGAACAATGGAAAAGAAAATTGAGGAGGTGTTGGATGACGATCAGTTTGGCTTTAGGAAAGCTAAAAGCACCAGAGAGGAAATTCTGATGCAAACTAAATAATGGAATCAAGACTAAATAAAAATCAACACACGTTCATAGGATTTGTCGATCTAGAAAAAGAGTTCGACAATGTAAAATGCAGCAAGGTGTTCGAAATTCTGAGAAAGAGAAGGGTAACCCATAGCGGGAGACGGATAATATACTATATGTACAAGAGCCAAGAAGGTATAATAAGAGTGGACGACCTGGAATGAAGTGCTCAGATTAAAAATAGTGTAAGACAGGGATGTAGTCTTTTGCCCCTACAGTCTGTACGTGGAAGAAGCAATGGCGGAAATAAAAGACATGTTCAGGTTGGAATTAAAATTCAAAATGAAAGGGTATCAATGATACAATTCGCTGATGACATTGCTGTCCTGGGTGAAAATGAAGAAAAAGTACATGATCTGCTGAACGAAATGGACAGTGTGATTAGTACAGAATATGGACTGAGAGTAAATAGAAGAAAGACGAAAGCAATGAGAAGTAGCAGAAATGAGAACAGCGAGAAACGTAACTTCAGGATTGATGGTTACGAAGTAAATGAAATTAAGCAACTGTGCTACCTAGGCAGCAAAATAACCGGTGACGGGCGGAGCAAGGAAGGTATCAAAAGCGGACTAGCACTGTCAAAAAGGGCATTTCTGTAAAGAGAAGTCTACTAGAGTCAAACATATGCTTTAATTTGAGGAGGAAATTTCTGCTGATGTGTGTATGGAAGTGAAACATGGACTGTGGGAAAACCGGATCAGAAGAGAATCGAAGCATCTGGTATGTGGTAGTACAGACGCATTTTGAAAATCAAGTGGACTAGTAAGGTAAGGAATGAGGATGTTTCTGCACAGAATCGGAGAGGAAAGGAATATGTGGAAAACACTGACAAAGAGAAGGGAAGGGGAAGGGTGACAGGACATCTGTTTAAGACGTCAGGGTATGACTTTCATGGTACTAGAGAGAGCTGTAGGGGGCAAACACTATAGAGGAAGATATATATAGGGTGTTACAAAAAGGTACGGCCAAACTTTCAGGAAACATTCCTCACACACAAAGAAAGAAAATATGTTATGTGGACACGTGTCAGGAAACGCTTACTTTCCATGTTAGAGCTCATTTTATTACTTCTCTTCAAATCACATTAATCATGGAATGGAAACACGCAGCGTGACTTCAAACACTTTGTTACAGGAAATGTTCAAAATGTCCTCCGTTAACGAGGATACATGCATCCACCCTCCGTCGCATGGAATCCCTGACGCGCTGATGCAGCCCTGGAGAATGGCGTATTGTATCACAGCCGTTCACAATACGAGCACAAAGAGTCTCTATATTTGGTACCGGGGTTGCGAACACAACAGCTTTCAAATGCACCCATAAATGAAAGTCAAGAGGGTTGGTCCGCTTCTACCAATCCATCGGTCACCGAATCTGTTGTTGAGAAGCGTACGAACACTTCGACTGAAATGTGCAGGGGCTCCATCGTGCATGAACCACATGTTGTGTCGTACTTGTAAAGGCACTTGTTCTAGCAGCACAGGTAGAGTATCCCGTATGAAATCATGATAACGTGCTCCATTGAGCGTAGGTGGAAGAACATGGGGCCTAATCAAGACATCACCAACAATGCCTGCCCAAACGTTCACAGAAAATCTGTGTTGATGACGTGATTGCACAATTGCGTGCGGATTCTCGTCAGCCCACACATGTTGATTGTGAAAATGTACAATCTGATCACGTTGGACTGAAGCCTCATCCGTGAAGTGAACATTTGCACTGAAATGAGGATTGACACATTGTTGGATGAACCATTCGCAGAAGTCTACCCGTGGAGGCCAATCAGCTGCTGATAGTGCCTGCACCCGCTGTACATGGTACGGAAACAACTGGTTCTTCCGTAGCACTCTCCATACAGTGACGTGGTCAACGTTACCTTGCACAGCAGCAGCTTCTCTGACGCTGACATTAGGGTTATCGTCAACTGCACGAAGAATTGCCTCGTCCATTGCAGGTGTCCTCGTCATTCTAGGTCTTCCCCAGTCGTGATTCATAGGCTGGAATGTTCCGTGCTCCCTAAGACACCGATCAATTGCTTCGAACGTCTTCCTGTCGGGACACCTTCGTTCTGGAAATTTGTTTCGATACAAACGTACCGCGCCACGGCTATTGCCCCGTGCTAATCCATACATCAAATGGGCATCTGCCAACTCCGCATTTGTAAACATTGCACTGACTGCAAAACCACGTTCGTGATGAACACTAACCTGTTGATGCTACGTACGGATTTGCTTGATGCTAGTACTGTAGAGCAATGAGTCGCATGTCAACACAAGCACCGACGTCAACATTACCTTCCTTCAATTGGGCCAACTGGCGGTGAATCGAGGAAGTACAGTACACACTGACGAAACTGAAATGAGCTCTAACATGGAAATTAAGCGTTTCCGGACACATGTCCTCATAACATCTTTTCTTTATTTGTGTGTGAGGAATGTTTCCTGAAAGTTTGGCCGTACCTTTTTGTAACATATATATATATATATATATATATATATATATATATATATATATATATATATATATATATATATATATATATAGTCGTCAGCCGTCGGAAAGCATCGGTTTGTTTCCCATGGCGAAAAAACTGTGTTTAAAAATTGGTTTTTAAAACGGAATTTTACATGCCCATTCGATAGAGCTGCTCAAAAGTAGTCTAGAGCGATGTTTGTATGATCGATATGTACTAACCGGGACAGTTAAACACGAAGAATAGCAACTACACCATAACGACAGAGAAGGACTGCTGCATGGCTTGAGCAGTCAGCGTGGACCAGGACAATGCTGTCGCTGCAGAAATACTAGTTGTGCTTCGTGGTAAATTGAAATTGAATAAAATCGCAAACAGCTGGTAACTGATGGTTTACTCACACTTCCCATTTCTCTGTGTCGAAGCATCATACTACAGGTGGTATTGAGCAGCTGGGTCCAGATAAGCATCGATGTGCAAATTGAATGCAGGTGAAGGAGTAAAAGTATTCAAAGTCCTTAAATGGTTCTGAACCTATTTAATACAGTCACCAACAGGAAACTAGACCGAACCGAGATATAACGTATCAGATTGTAAGGGACCCTACTTATAATAGCAAATCCAAGAAACCAGAACAATAGGTTAATAAACCGCCTAACCTGGCCTTAATGTACAGATATACGAACATTACATTCCCTGCAGCTGGTTGTCGTGAGGGCAAAACACTGGAGACTGTTGCATTTTACTAAACTGGCGAGTATCGCAAAACATTACTAAAACTAAAACTGCAAATATCTACCGAAACATCATACAAAACGCACCTAATGACTTAGGTAAGAAACCCGGTTTATATACTAGCTGACCCGGTAATGCTTCGCAATTCCTAATATCTACGGGAATTGCATGTCGTCCTAATCTGGCATGTATCCCGGTATTATGTAAGGATGCAAATTTTGGCCCTTGTTGAGGCTTCTCCCTCTTCGAAAGTATGTAACACAAAATTATAATTAATCATAGAGAATATGTATGAAAAAGACTCTTTTGTTTTCGTTTTTGGTTTTTATTTGTTTTTTTTTTCATTTTTTTGTACACACTACATCTACAGAACTTCAGAACATAAATTTTTGGTTATTTGGATACTATATTATGAGAGTATGAATTGGTTTTTTGAACTAAAAGTTCGGAAAACCCAACATACGAATGACCAGCCGAAGTGTATACAGTTAGTTACATGTTCCATGTATCATTTTGCACGATAGGTAGTGATGTTGTGGCCCGAGTCATTTTACAATCACATCACAAATTAATTTGTACATATGATTACATTCTGAACATTTCTCACTTTTTAACCTCTTTTTACAAAAAGAAAAAAAAGATATGTAGACGTGAGTAATTCCTTGTCAACCACACACACACACACACACACACACACACACACACACACACACACACACACACACGCGCGCGCGCGCATGCACGCAGAAGTATATATATATATATATATATATATATATATATATATATATATATATATACGAGGGCTATTCCGAAAGTAAGGTCCGATCGGTCACGAAATGGAAACGACTATGAAAATCCGATAAAGCTTTGCACAGATGTGTTGGGTAGTGTCTCTAGTATAACCCCAGTTAGCATCACGTCGCTCTTCTCATTTCTGAGCTCGCAGTGAGTGCGTAAAGATGTCTAGAAAATAGTGTCTGCCGCCAAGTACGGGGGCCTGGTGAGAAATTTCCCCTGAAGCTATGCAGCTAACATTACATAACTGTCGTGCTGTTTCGTCTTCAAGACAATTCTCAGCCGCATTCTGCAGGGGCAATGAAGATGCTCCTGCATCGTTTTCAAATGGAAATGTGAGATTACCCACAATACAGCCCGTAATTGTCTCCCTCTGAGTTTCAGCTCAGGTCACATGAACCGCTGGTTATGAAGACAACATTTCGGCACAAGACAACGAGCCGTAGGCCAGCGTAGAGAATTGGCGGAGAGCACTGGCGGCTGCCTTCTATAGCGAGGGTATGGGAAAGTTGGTACAACGCTACGATACACGTCTAAGTCGGGTCGGCGACTATGGAGATACGTAGCTGCAAGGTGTATCTAACTGTTGCAAATAAAACATTTTTGATTTTTACCGTGGTTTCCATTTCGCGACCTATCGGACCTTACTTTCGGAATAGCCCTCATATATATATATATATATATATATATATATATATATATATATATATATATATATATATATATATATATATATAGGGTGATCCATTTATGAGGATATACAGGGTGCTCCATAAATGAGGATATACACGATGATCCATTGATAGTGACCGGGCCAAATATCTCACGAAATAAGCATCAAACGAAAAAACTACAAAGAACGAAACTCGTCTAGCTTGAAGGGGGAAACCACAAGGCGCTTTGGTTGGCCCACTACATGGCGCTGCCATAGGTCAAACGGAAATCAATTGCGATTTTTTAAGTAGGAACCCCCATTTTTATTACATATTCGTGTAGTACGTAAGGAAATATGACTGATGTAGTTGGACCACTTTTTTCGCTTTGTGATAGATGGCGCTGTAATAGTCACAAACATATGGCTCACAATTTTAGACGAACAGTTGGTAACAGGTAGGTTTTTTAAATTAAAATGCAGAACGTAGGTACATTTGAACATTTTATTTCGGTTGTTCCAATGTGATACATGTACCTTTGTGAACTTATCATTTCTGAGAACGTATGCTGTTACTGCGTGATTACCTGTAAATACCACATTAATGCAATAAATGCTCAAAATGACGTCCGTCAACCTCAATGCATTTGACAATACGTGTAACGACATTCCTCTCAACAGTGAGCAGTTCAACTTCCGTAATGTTCGCACTTGCATTGAAAATGAGCTGACGCATGTTGTCAGGCGTTGTCGGTGGATCACGATAGCAAATATCCTTCAACTTTCCCCACAGAAAGAAATCCGGGGACGTCAGATCCGGTGAACGTGCGGGCCATGGTATGGTGCTTCGACGACCAATCCACCTTTCATGAAATATGCTATTCAATACCGCTTCAACCGCACGCGAGCTATGTGCCGGACATCCATCATGTTAGAGGTACATCACCAGTCTGTAATGCAGTGAAACATCTTGTAGTAACATCGGTAGAACATTACGTAGGAAATCAGCATACATTGCATCATTTAGATTGCCATCGATAAAATGGGGACCAATTATCCTTCCTCCCATACTGCCGCACCATACATTAACACGCCAAGGTCGTTGATGTTCCACTTGTCTCAGCCATCGTGGATTTTCCGTTGCCCAATAGTGCATATTATGCCGGTTTACGTTACCGCTGTTGGTGAATGAGGCTTCGTCGCTAAATAGAACGCGTGCAAAAAATCTGTCATCGTCCCGTATTTCTCTAGTGCCCAGTAGTAGAACTCTACACGACGTTCAACGTCGTCTCCATGCAATTACTGGTGCATAGAAATATGTACGGGTGCAGTCGATGTTGATGTAGCATTCTCAACACCGACGTTTTTGAGATTCCCGATTCTCGCGCAATTTGGCTGCTACTGATGTGCGGATTAGCCGCGACAGCAGCTAAAACACCTACTTGGGCATCATCATTTGTTGCCGGTCGTGGTTGACGTTTCACATGTGGCTAAACACTTCCTGTTTCCTTAAATAACGTAACTACCGGGCGAACGGTCCGGACACTTGGATGGTGTCATCCAAGATACCGAGCACCATACATAGCACACGCCCGATGGGCATTTTGATCACAATAGCCATACATCAACACGATATCGACCTTCTCCACAATTGGTAAACGGTCCATTTTAACACGGGCAATGTATCACGAAGCAAATAGCGTCCTCACTGGCGGAATGTTACGTGACTATTCCAGTGTCATCTATCACAAAGAGAAAAAAGTGGTCCAACTAAAACGTTCATATTTCTTTACGTACTATACGAATATGTAATAAAAAATGAGGGTTCCTACTTGAAAGAAACGCAGTCGATATCCGTTTGACCTATCGCAGCGCCATCTAGCGGGTCAACCATAGCGCCATCTGGTTTCCCCCTTAAAGTTAGACGAGTTTCGTTCCGTTCTTCGTAGTTTTTTCGTTTGATGCTTATGTCGTGAGATATTTGGCCCGGTCACAATTAATATTGCGTGTAATTTGTTGTTTAGAAATGTATAACTTACTTCCTAACAGCATATAGTTTTAGTTTCTGGGTTAGTGTATGGAAAACAATGATTCACTTAAAGTGAATGGTAAACTCGCTTGTTGGTATATGTGGTGTGAGAGAAACATCTCCAGTTGCCCATCTGTGAGCATAGTAGTTTAAGTGACGAAAATTGTGGCATTGTCAAGTATCGGATGATTCACATTGCGTAGTAGTATTTTAATCAAAAGTCTAAGCCATAGATACAACTTTTCTAATACACGTTTTCTGGCCAAACCGATTGCGAGAAAGAAAACAAAAGAGCACAGTGATGTATATGCAATATTTGTTTAAAAATGACATGTACAATAGCAATAATTTGTCTAATGGTTTAAGAGCCCTGCTATCACATTTAAAACTGACTGCGAGAAAAAAAAGAGAAAAAAATGTTTTTTTTACAGTATGACACAGCGTTTTCTTTCTCGCAGACGGTTTTGGTGGAAAGATTGTAACTTACTGTTTAAAAAAAATATATCTGTTATAATGCTTATCAGAGTATCATGTGAAAATTTGAAATATATCTGGTAAGAAATTTTAGAGATTTTTAGAAACAACGTTTCATACAAATTTGAAACATTTTAAACCGGCTTTGAATCATTAGCTAACTGATTTTGAAATTTACTGCACAGGAACCTGTCTGAGTTGGGTGAAGACTGGGCTGGAGCGGAGGACAACATAACGGTTGCCAACAGTGCGATGCATATGTCTGCACGGCCCGGCTCAGCAGGGCAAGAGATGGCGAAGGCCTTCATCGAAACACTGCAGACAGACTTCGACGGGCAGCAGTGGATGTACAACGGTGGCGGGCATCTCACGAGATTGCTATTTATCCGCTGCAACGTAACCAGCGTAAGTTAAGTTGGCTGATGCGCCTTACACCTGTTTCGCTGTTATAACACACCCACCCACCCACCCACCCACCCACCGACACACACACACACACACACACACACACACACACATATATATATATATATATATATATATATATATATATGTGT
Source organism: Schistocerca nitens (assembly GCF_023898315.1). Taxonomy (NCBI): domain Eukaryota; kingdom Metazoa; phylum Arthropoda; class Insecta; order Orthoptera; family Acrididae; genus Schistocerca; species Schistocerca nitens. Next base: position 928,624,505 of record NC_064615.1, read on the forward strand.
ATATATATATATACACTCCTGGAAATTGAAATAAGAACACCGTGAATTCATTGTCCCAGGAAGGGGAAACTTTATTGACACATTCCTGGGGTCAGATACATCACATGATCACACTGACAGAACCACAGGCACATAGACACAGGCAACAGAGCATGCACAATGTTGGCACTAGTACAGTGTATATCCACCTTTCGCAGCAATGCAGGCTGCTATTCTCCCATGGAGACGATCGTAGAGATGCTGGATGTAGTCCTGTGGAACGGCTTGCCATGCCATTTCCACCTGGCGCCTCAGTTGGACCAGCGTTGGTGCTGGACGTGCAGACCGCGTGAGACGACGCTTCATCCAGTCCCAAACATGCTCAATGGGGGACAGATCCGGAGATCTTGCTGGCCAGGGTAGTTGACTTACACCTTCTAGATCACGTTGGGTGGCACGGGATACATGCGGACGTGCATTGTCCTGTTGGAACAGCAAGTTCCCTTGCCGGTCTAGGAATGGTAGAACGATGGGTTCGATGACGGTTTGGATGTACCGTGCACTATTCAGTGTCCCCTCGACGATCACCAGTGGTGTACGGCCAGTGTAGGAGATCGCTCCCCACACCATGATGCCGGGTGTTGGCCCTGTGTGCCTCGGTCGTATGCAGTCCTGATTGTGGCGCTCACCTGCACGGCGCCAAACACGCATACGACCATCATTGGCACCAAGGCAGAAGCGACTCTCATCGCTGAAGACGACACGTCTCCATTCGTCCCTCCATTCACGCCTGTCGCGACACCACTGGAGGCGGGCTGCACGATGTTGGGGCGTGAGCGGAAGACGGCCTAACGGTGTGCGGGACCGTAGCCCAGCTTCATGGAGACGGTTGGAATGGTCCTCGCCGATACCCCAGGAGCAACAGTGTCCCTAATTTGCTGGGAAGTGGCGGTGCGGTCCCCTACGGCACTGCGTAGGATCCTACGGTCTTGGCGTGCATCCGTGCGTCGCTGCGGTCCGGTCCCAGGTCGACGGGCACGTGCACCTTCCGCCGACCACTGGCGACAACATCGATGTACTGTGGAGACCTCACGCCCCACGTGTTGAGCAATTCGGCGGTACGTCCACCCGGCCTCCCGCATGCCCACTATACGCCCTCGCTCAAAGTCCGTCAACTGCTTATACGGTTCACGTCCACGCTGTCGCGGCATGCTACCAGTGTTAAAGACTGCGATGGAGCTCCGTACGCCACGGCAAACTGGCTGACACTGACGGCGGCGGTGCACAAATGCTGCGCAGCTAGCGCCATTCGACGGCCAACACCGCGGTTCCTGGTGTGTCCGCTGTGCCGTGCGTGTGATCATTGCTTGTACAGCCCTCTCGCAGTGTCCGGAGCAAGTATGGTGGGTCTGACACACCGGTGTCAATGTGTTCTTTTTTCCATTTCCAGGAGTGTATATATATACACACACTGTTATTCAGCCGGACGAATGGAAGTGCTCAGAACCGCAACAGCCAATCTTGGCAGTGTGACAAAGAAGAGCTGCCGCCGTGAATTACCGTGAAATTCTTTTGAGTATACTATTACGTCATAGTATAAAATACTAAAATGTTTAAATATTAAAATATCCTACGACTATGCCCTGAGGAAGGCCGCTGTAACATTGCCGAAACGTCGGATATTTCAGTATTTTAGCTTATTAATATTTTATAAGGCGACGCGGTGGTATACCCACAAGAATACTACGATATTACCAGTGACCGCGGAACCTTACGTATTTATACCACCGCAAAGAAATACATGAGGTTTGCAACTGGGAAGCAAGCCATAAAAGTAAATACATTCTGGGACGACGCCACCGGCCTTGCCGCAGTGGTAACACCGGTTCCCGACAGATCACCGAAGTTAAGCGCTGTCGGGCTGGGCTAGAACTTGGATGGGTGACCATCCGGTCTGCCGACCGCTGTTGGCAAGCGGGGTGCACTGAGCACTTGTGAGGCATACCGAGGAGCTACTTGATTACTTGATTGAGAATTAGAAGCTCCGGTCTCTGAAACTGACGTACGGCCGGGAGAGCGGTGTAGTGATCGGCATCCAGTGACACCTGTGGGCTGAGGATGACATGGCGGCCGGTCGGTACCGTTGGGCCTTCATGGCCTGTTCGGGAGGAGTTTAGTTTTTTTATTCTTGGACGGCAGCACCGACCAGCTGTTAATTAGTAATAACGTGTTTGAGAGAGAGTTCTTACGAAATAGAGAAAATGCTTTTCCAAGTAGTGAAACACGACAGCGTCAGACAACTGGCCAAAAAACAATCGTGCAAAAGTTCGTGGATGTTTGCCCTATTTACGCCGCTGCACTCTCGACAAAATTTTATCACTGTGAGTCCGTGTAGTCGTACAGATGGCGAAATACAGCATAGGTTATTCCACGCAGTGGAGGGTGGAATTTTAATAGCTTCTCGCCAGAGGGAAAATAAGAGAAAAACTCCTTGTATTTAGTGTTGTACGGGAAAATGTTGCCTACAACATCTACAAAAACAAGACTCCAGTTATAAGAGCGGAATGACAAGAAAGGGGGGTCATTATTGAGAAATGTGTAGGAAACGGCTGTAACCCATCCCCGATGTAATTCAGTCTGTACATTGAGCAACCAATGAAGGAAGCCAAGGAAAAATTTGCAAAGAGATATAATGTTTAGAGAGAAGGAATAAATACTTCGAGGTCTGCCAGTTCCACGGTAACTTTGTCAGAGACGACAAAAATACTTGGAAGAGTAAGTGAACGGAATGGATAGTGTCTTCAAAAACGGTTGTAAAATGAGGATCAACTAAAGTCAAGCGAGGTTAATGGACTGTAGTTGAATTACAGCGTGGAATGCTGAGAGAATTGTATTAGGAAATGAGACACTATTTGAACAGCAAAATAACTGACGAAGTTGGAGTAGAGAGGATACAAGGTACAAAGTGCCAATAGCAAGTATAGCGTTTATGAAAGAGATTAATTTGTCAACATCGAATATAAGATTATGTGTTAAGAAGTCTTTTCTGAAGCAGTTTGACTGGGATGTAATCTCATACAGAAGTGAAACATGGATGATAAACAGTCCAGACAAGAAGAAATTAGAATCTTTTGAAACGAAGCACTGTATAAGAATGCTGAAGATCAGGTGGGTAGATCTAAAGAGGAGGTACTGAATCCAATTTGGGGGGCGGGATAAGATATTTATGGCTAACTTGACTAAAAGAAGGTAGCAGGTGATAGGACACATCCTAAGTCATCAAGGAATCGTAAATTTGGTAATGGCGGTAAATGGGGGCAAAAATTATCGAGGAACAACAAGGCTAGAATACAATAATCAGGTTCAAATGGTTGAATGGTTCAGTAACTATGCAGAAACGAAAAGGCTTGCCCAGGATAGACTAGCGTGGATTGCTGGATCTACCCTTCTTCCAACTGCAGGTGACACCATCAACCATCGTGGTGTGTTTTGGCAGTTCATTGAGTAAGTGTCGTCAGATTAAGCATCCAGACGTAGGTTGGTCATTCCCTAGTCGTTCCTAGGATTGTTTTACGCCAATCAATGAATTGTGCTCGTGGGAAATCCTTTGCTGCATCGTGATTCTAAGTCCACTTTATCTCTGGGTCCCCTTACAAACTGCTGGGTCTGCCAGCCCAAAGATCAAATCTAAATACTGTGCTACTAGACAAAAGCCTCCCTGTACAGTACAAGCAAATACCAACTCCATGGAGACTTTAGAGCTGTACAGTAAAAGTACCGGAGCAATAATATTTATTTAAGAATGCAATTCCGTGTGAAAATGTACCAGAACAGACTAGTGTCTAAGGTTACTAGACCAGATTTCTGAACGAGTCCATACACGCATATTATGCAGAAGACGTGATTACACATGTTGCACAATGGATCAGTACTAGTATAGCAACGGTATACATTTCAGCTGTCAAACAAAAGTGCTAGTAAATGCTTCTTTCTTGCTCCTTCGCCTTTGCATTCAGAACGTTCCAATGGTGATGATACAAATCAAATGATAGAAGATAAAAGGCCAAATTGTGTCACTTAGCAATAAGAAATGCTACTTCCGAAATCAATATGTCTATAATATATCTGTGATTTTCCGCATCCAGAGTTGATAGAAGGTGTTTTTTAATATTTAATAATCATGTTAAAAAAAGCCTTTCTGAGACAGGGTTTGCGAATCGTAGATTAAATTCAAATTAATATCTCTGCCTCTACAGACAGTTCAGTTGTCTTCTTCTTTACGGAAAAGGAGACAACGAAGACGCAGACGAAAAACCAGTTCACATGTGTCACTGTAATACTGATAGAAAGGGTTCATTTAAATGTAAGAGGATGCATATGAAATAACTGGCACAAGATGATTGAATGATAGAAGGTAACCAGATAAAAGTAGCGTTTTGTGCTGTGTAAAATTATTTACTTCATCCTGCGAAGTTCGTATTCACAGATAATCTTATCAGCCTCCGTCCCGGTATTGAAATTTCAGAATGTTCAGTCCCACTATGTGATAGAAAATAAATGTATAAAGAGACAAGACAGCAAAAAAAAAAGGATTTGAACAAAGGTCTCTTTCTCACAATCCATTACACCATACCAGCACTAGATAGACCACAGCTGCATGGGATACCCTAGTACGTCTCCCTCACGAGTACAAATTTCAGCTCACGCCCCACCCCATTGCTATTCCCCTTTTAAACTCGCTTCATTGTCGCCAAGGCTCTCCGATGTTGGAATAGCACCTTCGCAATGAGCGGAATTGCGTTAATCCTGCCTATAGGTGATGTATTAATCATATATAGTTAGTATTCCTGAGACATACCGAGTCTCACTTATCTATGATAATGATGTAGGGCAAAGCAATGAATTAAAAATTTTACCAGCATCAGAATTCGAACCCGCGTCTTCCGCTTACATGAGATGGAATGTGTATTAGTGAGCGAGAAGTACTATGGTACACATAGAGATGTAACATCTATATTGCTAGTGTGGTGTAATGGATACTGCATCTGTGTAGTAAATAGGAAACCCAGGTTCGAAACTTCTTGATGGTACAAATTTTAATTCATTGCTTTGGCCTACATCATTATCATTACTTCTTGTTTTGCTATCATGTCTTTCTTTAAATATTTATTCCTTATTATTTAGTGCGATTAAGCGTTATAAAATCCCCATCAACTCTGTTCTTAAATGGGACAAATGTCAATTTCTTTCCTTAAGGGTCTAGGAGTAATAATAGATGCAAATGTAAATATCTCTTGATGCTCTACAAATGTATATAAAGCTCTTCCCTCCTGACATGGAAAACAAACTTGTGAAAACATTTATACTTCCAATTATTGATTACAGTGATATTATCATGCAAGACCTTTCTCAGGAAAGCTCACTGCGCTTGGAATTGGTTATGAACACCTGTGTTCATTATATCCGTGACGTTCAACTCTTTGATCACGTTTCACCATCATATGCTCAGCTACTCTTCCGGCTGCGTGCAGACAAGCGCAAAGATTTCCATATTCTCTGTCTTCTTTACTGTGTTATCAATGAACACTATCCCTCATTCACCGTCCCTCATATCTTTTCTCTACCTTAACGCTCTTTTCTGAACAACACTGCAGAAACACCCGATCTCATCAGAGCAAAATCCTTTCTGACTCACTCCATCGTTAATGACATTTCTATTAAAACGACAATAAGTTTGCAATTGTCCTTGTACCTACTCATTGCCCTTGTACATCCATCTTTCCAGTATGATCTTCCTCATTTCCCAGTACTCTTAGCCAGTGTACTCTCCGTAAATTGCCTTTACCTCCAACTCGCTATAGAAGAAAACATCTGATTTCTAGATCTATAAAATGGTTCAAATGGCTCTGAGCACTATGGGACTTAACTGCTGAGATCATCAGTCCCCTAGAACTTAGAACTACTTAAACCTAACTAACCTAAGGACATCACACACATCCATGCCCGAGGCAGGATTCGAACCTGCGACCGTAGCAGTCGCGCGGTTCCAGACTGAAGTGCCTAGAACTGCTCGGCCACTCCGGCCGGCGATCTATAAAAGTTCTTCTCATATCTGCCACTATCATACTGTTATTCATGTCATAACAATTGTCATTATTAATATTGTTATCACTATTAGTGGCTGCTGGTGCAGTAGTACAGGTAATGCCAATATTAAATTTGTTAGTTCGCAGTTAGCATAATTCACTCACACTGCCATTTCAGACACTGATATCATTTTAATACTAGTTGACGTATTAAGCTTGTTACTTCTTAGGGAACTATGATGTATTAGATACTGTATGTGTGAAAGCCTAGTACGATGTAAGAGCCGGCCTGATGGCCCTAATCGGATCAAGTTGAAAACATAAAAAAATAAGTAATTAAGCTGACCTACCAGAAATTAAATAAGAATGGTTAAAGTAATTATGAGAAAGTATGTAGCTATTCATTACAGACGAATGGAAAAACATAGAAGCCGACCTCGGGGAAGATCAGTTTGGATTCCGTAGAAATATTGGAACACGTGAGGCAATACTGGCCCTACGACTTATCTTAGAAGCTAGATTAAGGAAAGGCAAACCTACGTTTCTAGCATTTGTACACTTAGAGGAAGCTTTTGACAATGTTGACTGGAATTTCTCTTTCAAATTCTGAAGGTGGTAGGGGTAAAATACAGGGAGCGAAAGGCTATTTACAATTTGTACAGAAACCAGATGGCAGTTACAAGGGTCGAGGAACATGAAAGGGAAGCAGTGGTTGGGAAGGGAGTGAGACAGGGTTGTAGCCTCTCCCCGATGTTATTCAATCTGTATACATGGTGTTACAAAAAGGTACGGCCAAACTTTCAGGAAACATTCCTCACACACAAAGAAAGAAAATATTTTATGTGGACATGTGTCCGGAAACGCTTACTTTACATGTTAGAGCTCATTTTATTACTTCTCTTCAAATCACATTAATCATGGAATGGAAACACACAGCAACAGAACATACCAGCGTGACTTCAAACACTTTGTTACAGGAAATGTTCAAAATGTCCTCCGTTAGCGAGGATACATGCATCCACCCTCCGTCGCATGGAATCCCTGATGCAGCCCTGGAGAATGGCATATTGTATCACAGCCATTCACAATACGAGCATGAAGAGTCTCTAAATTTGGTACCGGGGTTGCGTAGACAAGAGCTTTGAAATGACCCCATAAATGAAAGTCAAGAGGGTTGAGGTCAGGAGAGCGTGGAGGCCATGGAATTGGTCCGCCTCTACCAATCCATCGGTCACCGAATCTGTTGTTGAGAAGCGTACGTACACTTCGACTGAAATGTGCAGGAGCTCCATCGTGCATGAACCACATGTTGTGTCGTACTTGTAAAGGCACATGTTCTACCTTCCTTCAATTGGGCCAACTGGCGGTGAATCGACGAAGTGCAGTACATACTGACGAAACTAGAATGAGCTCTAACATGGAAATTAAGCGTTTCCGGACACATGTCCACATAATATCTTTTCTTTGTTTGTGTGTGAGGAATGTTTCCTGAAAGTTTGGCCGTACCCTTTTGTAACACCCTGTATTGAGCAAGCAGTGAAGGAAACAAAAGAAAAATTCGGAGTAGGTATTAAAATCCATGGAGAAGAAAGAAAAACTTTGAGGTTCGCCGATGACATTGTAATTCTGTCAGAGGCAGCTAAGGACCTGGAAGAGCAGTTGAACGGAATGGATAGTGTCTTGAAAGGAGGATACAAGATGAACATCAACAAAAGCAAAACGAGGATAATGGAATGTAGTCGAATTAAGTCGGATGATACTGAGGGAATTAAATTAGTAAATGAGACAGTTAAAGTAGTAAAGGAGTTTTGGTATTTGGGGAGCAAAACAACTGATGATGGTCGAAGTAGACAGGATATAAAATGTAGACTGGCAATGGCAAGGAAAGCGTTTCTGAAGAAGAGAAAATTATTAACATCGAGTATAGATTTAAGTGTCAGGGAGTCGTTTCTGAAAGTATTTGTATGGAGTGTAGCCGTGTATGGAAGTGAAACATGAACGATAACAAGTTTGGACAAGAAGAGAATAGAAGCTTTCGAAATGTGGTGCTACAGAAGAATGCTGAACATTAGATGAGTAAATCATGTAACTAATGAGGAGGTATTGAATAGGATTGGGGAGAAGAGAAGTTTGTGGCACAACTTGACTAGAAGAAGGGATCGGTTGGTAGGACATGTTCTGAGGCATCAAGGGACCACCAATTTAGTATTGGAGGGCAGCGTGGAGGATAAAAATCGTATAGGGAGACCAAGAGGTGAATACACTAAGCAGATTCAGAAGGATGTAGGTTGCAGTAGGTACTGGGAGATGAAGAATCTTGCACAGGATAGAGTAGCATGGAGAGCTGCATCAAACCAGTCTCAGGACTGAAGACTGCAACAACGACAACATGTAGTTATTAATGGTTAGACGTCACGTACTCAAACGTTGTGGTACGAGTATTGGAGAATACTTTACTACTATTTCTTTTCAAATGCTCCTAATCCCATTTGAAGCTGTGTTCCCAGATCCTGTGTCTACTCCGTGGTCCATATCAGTTTTGTAACACATTTAACTGCGTTTACTGGAGAGGGGTGGGAGCACGGACCATACACTATTTCATGATAGCAGAGTGAATCTTATAATCAGACGTATGGGAGAATAATTGTGACAGTCCGATTCGACGGGTTGACGGGTTCCCTTTCTATGTGGTCCCACTGCATAGGATGGTTCCCGCACATAGAACCCGTATCTGCCCTGTAGATAAAATCGACACAGCAAAAGCGTCAGGTTTTGTGGCATCGATGCTTCCTCTAAGATGTGCCCGTCTTTTCAGGTGGTGGCCATGACGAACTGCCGTGGGTTCCGAGTTCTGGCGACGGAGCTGCTGTTCCCGGTGCACTACTCGCACTGGGAGAGATACTTCTGGGAGGAGGAGGCGGAGGGCGTGCTGGCTGACGCGCGGAATGCTTACGCAGTCCACGTGTGGAACAAGTTCAGTGGCGAAGCCGATATTGTTCCACAAAACTCCGCCTACGAGATGCTTGCACGCCAAAATTGCCCAGACTCCTTCAGTGCTGCCGAGGGCAGTTTCGGATAATGACTTCTCTTTTTATGCACACAGTTTGTTCTCAGTAATCGTCGACGCTAATGCTAGTTGACATTACGCAGTGCTACTTTGATATCACGATGTAGACATACAACACCTACATGAAAAACGTAGGAATCGAACCCGTGATTTGGGAAGTAATGTGATATTTGTACATGTGCCCAAGTGTTGAAAAATGCAATAATTGAAGGACATATCTGTCTCGAGGCTCAAATCCAGTGTCCGTCAGGTGAAAATCCCTATAGGAGGGGATTTGGACAAGTGAGTTTCTTTGAAAATCTCGCCGCATCGACGGAGTTAGCCTAAAAAAAAGAGGCAAACTAGATGCCGGATAGAAGAGGATGAACCATCACAATTAATTACAGTCTCTTTAACTAATCGGAACCAGCTTCTGAATCGCCTGCAACTGCCCCATTTTTACTGTTAAAATTTTTTAACCAGATCTAACAACGAGAAACATCGCCGTCACTTACTAGAGATGTTTTTAAAGATTTCGTTCTGTAGTAATAATTTGTGACCAGTTATCTCTTATAAGTATGACTTTTCAGATGGAATTTTGTGAAGTGTCAGTGACGTGTGTTCAGTTACTTATTTACGGAGACTATGTTATCAGTATGGAAACTGACCAAATAGAAATACGATTTGTGATAAAGTACTCTGTACTCTGTTCCATTCCAGACTCACTTTGGAACGTAAGTACTTTATCACAAATCTGGCCCAACGAACATAAAAGAATTTTTATATTTGTCGTGCAGATTCATATCCTTCACCTTTGACTGCTAAGAAGCGGGCTATTAGGCTATTGTGTGATAAACAGTCATGTCGCCCTAAATTCTGAATAAGTGACTCGTGTGTGGCAAAACTCATAGTTCTAGTTCAGTGATCACCGGTTGTGGATACGTGAGCACTCTGATACTGCAATGGTGTGGACGGGCCGTGCGCACACATTTTACGAGGAGTTTTGGTTGTGACAAACCATTCAGTTCAGAAAATTATGTCTGTTACGTCTAGATCTAGAATTCATTGATATTAGCATAACTCAAAATTTTTTAATTTGGAAACAGTTCTAATAAGTTTGTCTGGCACTTCATGATAATAGATAAAACACAAAGACGTTACCACACTCATATTAATAAAATCACCCTCTTAAATCTTTTGTTTTCCTTCTCAGAGAGAGAACTTCCTCAACGTTCCCTACATAACCAAACTATAACGTTTAGAATGGTTTATTTCCATTTTTACAGTGTCTGTAAAATCAAGTTGTTATTTTATACATGAACACGGAATATTATCGGTTTTTCATTTTGTTACTGAATGCAGGAAAGGGATCCAACACCAATTTTGGGAAAATTCCTGGAATTTTTCGAAGTTTTAATGCACTTCTACGATACATACGTGCTACTGACACACGTTCTGTACTGGGGCGTTACGTGAATGAAAGTGGTGAAGCAAAGTAGTCCTCCACGTGTTACTAGGAATTCGTTCATGAGCTAGTTCTAATTGCAGACCGTAATGCAATGGATGTTGCCAGTTCCCTCCACTAATGCGCCTGGTATTGATTGACAGTGTTTACAGAGTATCGGGCAATCTTCAGCAATCGGACGATCGTTCTGCTGCGTAACATGTCACGACGTTCCAATCAACAGTTAATAAAAATAAAAATAAAAATAAATATCAAGGAGACAAAATTCACAGTTATAAAGAGAGGTGGTGGAAGTAACACTAGCATAAAAACAGGAAGTGAGCAACTCGAGGAAGTAACTGAATTTAACTGTCTCGGAAGCACTATCGAGTAAAACAATACATGTCTCAAGCATATCAAGAACAGAATAAGTCTGGCCAAGAGTGCCTTCCAAGATAAGAATAACCTACTGAACAAGCAAATGAGATTCAACACCAAGAAAATATTTGTAAAGACCTTTGTGTAGAGTGCCCTGACATATGGATATGAAACTTGGACGGAACAAAGTACGAAAGGCTCGCCTCGAAGCTGAGTCACAGACCGAAAAAGTTGCCACAAAACGCCACCAGACTGTTTGTCAGGATGAGGATTGGACATGCAGCTAAATAGATGCAGACAGTTTCACAATAAAAAAATCTTCTTGAATACAACTGACATATAGGTTATTTTTTTGCAGCCATTGGAGAAAGCTCAACTCACAGCAACAAAGAATTTCATACAGAAAGGATATCTCTCAAGCGAGTATGTGCGTATTTAATGTGGGAAAATAGGGCGTTCACAAGAGTTCCGAAAGCTGCTATTAAATAATTCAGCTGGGGCGAAAAATAAGAAAATGGTTCAAATGGCTCTGAGCACTATGGAACTTAACATCTCAGGTCATCAGTCCCCGTGAACTTACAACCACTTAAACCTAACTAACCTAAGGACATCACACCCATTCCCGAGGCAGGATTCGAACCTGCGACCGTAGCGGTCGCGCGGTTCCAGACTGAAGCGCCTAGAACCGCTCGGCCACCAGAGGCCGGCGCGAGAAATAATATGAGTTATCTACTCATACAGACACACCCACAGAAAATTTTCCATATACTAATGGAAAGATCCCTCTGCTGCGGTAGATTTCAGTGTTAGCTTTCCTGAGATACACTTTGCTGCAGCTTAGAGGACACCGATTACTTAGGTTTTTGAGTGCAGTGATGTCAGCAGCTTTGGCTGCAGCCGTTCACGCACACCGTTGCCGTTTACACACCTGCCGCTTTGTGGAGACCGAACGACTCCAGCTAGCAGTCAGCTAGGCTGCCAACAGATCAGGGGATCAACTGGTAATGACATGCACCGCAGCACTGCCGTCATAATCCACCTGCTACCGTTTCATTGGTCTCAGAATTACAGTGACTACAAATCTATATGCGAGACGGCATAAGAAGGTACTTGACAGCTCGTAGCACTGTTGCCAGATTTCAACTTCGAAGCGCTCACGGCTGCAGTAGCTGTCTATAGAGCTGTGACAACAAGGAGACGCTGCCGTAGTGACGTTTATAAAATCGCGTTGCGTTATTGGTTGAGGTAGGTCGGCGAAACTGCCGCGCCCAGCCAACACCGACTCAAGGAAGGCCTCGGCGTTTGTTCGTGACGTCACGTCAGCTAGGCACAGCGAACGCCAGGTCTGTTGCAGGCATACTCACAATGGTGGTGTCTCCCTCTCTGACGCAGGAAAATGTGAAACTATTGGCGGTAGTTGACCAACACACATTGTTCTGAGAGATTTCTGCAATCAATTAATTGTGCAATTCATTACACTTCTTAACAAATAGTGTACTCCTGAACTTAAATCTCCACCTGTTTTAAGGATTGACATACAAAAACAACTTCATGGTCCAGCAGCAACAGAATTCGTGCTTCTTTACCTTATTTGTAAATCTGAGGAAGTTACGTTTGTATTGGGTTGCTTTTACAAGAAACTGAACATATTGGTGCTCTTCTTTAGGTATCTTTAGGTGACTATGGGGGTGAGGAGCACTGAATGTTAATGAAATATCTTGCGATTGTACACGTTGGGGGAGGGGGTGGGGGACAGAAGAAGAGGCAAAAGAGAGATACTAGTTTTATCAAATAAATTTTTTTTATCTTATAAAGTTTCTCCCTTCAGTTGCAAGAGGGGAATATTTATCTTTTCTAATGTGCATGTTTTAAAAAGTTTAAGCTCAGCAGTATTTTCGATGTATGAAGCTATTTTGTTTCTTGTTTAGAATTCCTTTCGTTGAAAACGACTGTAATCTAACGACTGGCAACAGTTGGACATTTACACATGTAAATTAGTTCACATTTCCAGTGACGATGTCAAACGAAAACAAATAAAGAAAAGAAACGAGTTCATTGTAAGGGGGTTTGGGTAAGTTTCGATAGCAGAATGGATCAAGTAAATATAGTTTCTTGAATGTAAAATTTTCGAAGCTTGCAATGGGGCAAAGCATAGTCTCATACTGATCTACGTTTGTTTCGACAGGATTCAGTAATACAGAACTATGATCTTCGTTTGTAGCTTTACGATAGTAAGAAAATCTTTCATCTAAATAAAACTGCAGAATCTAAAACAATACCAAACAGTTTGTCCAAAAATAAGAGATTTATAGTGATAAGCACGTCCAGGCGTTTCTGCCTGCAGCAGACTTGGCGTTCGCCGTGCCTAGCTGACGTGAAGGCACCAGTAAGCGCCGAGGCCTTCCTTTGAGTCGGTGTTGGCCCAGCCCACTGCAACTGTAACGGATCGACTTACGCTGACTTTACTGTAGGAAAAACTGCCCACCACAGGTGATTAATTAACTGGTCACGCTATTATGATCATCACTATTATGTCAGTTATGTTGATGGAAAAGATTATACATGTTTTGCTGATTTGAGTAGTAAAGGACCACTGAAACAGGACAAAATCTTCTCGGTTTTCAAGCCGCGCCAGTTCGAATAAAATTATCCTACTTTCGATGGTTTTATTCGCCATCGTCGTCGGGAATAAAACCACTAACTGCCTTGACTGGTACGGTTTCCCGCTTAAATAGCCACGTTTGCAGCCTCTGGCAACGATCAGAGAGAGTCGAACGACCCATGCACTGGGATGGTGAGTTGGGGAGCTCATAGCAGTTACGGTCCGCCTCGGGATCGGGGCCAACGAGATATACAGGTCCAGCAAAGAACTTGTGACGTCATACTAATTGACTTGTCCGCCACGCTTCGTGAACACGCGACTCTGGGCAGTGCTCACGGGAAATCAGTATGTAATCGTAATCACTAAAGATCTTAACTTTGTCGTGTGCTATCGAGAACTTGCATCATTTTGAACACGTAGTCAAGAATTATTAAACTTGTCTGAAATAGTTACTCGCTCCCCGTCGGAGACGGCTGTTAACACTCCTAACAAGGAAACCTCCCCATCGCACCCCCCTCAGATTTAGTTATAAGTTGGCACAGTGGATAGGCCTCGAAAAACTGAACACAGATCAATCGAGAAAACAGGAAGAAGTTGTGTGGAACAATGAAAAAAATAAGCAAAATATACAAACTGAGTAGTGCACGCGAAGATACACAACATCAAGTACAGCTGGAGAGCAGGAGCTCCGTGGTATCGTGATTAGCCTGAGCAGCTGCGAAATGAGAGGTCTTTGGTTCAAGTCTTCCTCGAGTGAGAATTTTTAATTTTTTATTTTCAGACTATTATCTGTCCGTCCTTCCGTGCGAGGTAACTGCGCCGTAGTATGGGCAAAAACAAACATCGAAACAAAACATGTTTTGACAGAGCACAGGAAAAACTGTGCGACTGTGAAACTGTTGCATTCATTTGTTGCAGTTTATGTGACAAACTCTTGTGTTTTCATCACTTTTTTGGGAGTTATTATCACATCCACAAGAAAACCCAAATCGGGCAAGGCAGAAGAATCTTTTTACCCATTCACCAAGTGTACAAGTTAGGTGGGTCGACAACATATTCCTCTCATGTGACGCACATGTCGTCACCGGTGTCGTATACAATATATCAGACGTCTTTTCTTGTGGAGGAATCGCTTGACCTATGACCTTGCGATCAAATGTTTTCGGTTCCCATTGGAGAGGCACGTCCTTTCGTCTACTAATCGCACGGTTTTGCAGTGCGGTCCCAAAACACAGACACTAAACTTATTACAGTGAACAGAGACGTCAATGAACGAACAAACAGATCATAACTTTGCGAAAATAAATGAAGTACACTTCTCACTCGAGGAAGACTTGAACCAAGGACCTCTTGTTCCGCAGCTGCTCACGCTAACCACGGGACCACGGCGCTCCTGCGCTCACAGTATCCTTAATGTTGCCTATCTTCGCATGGATTACTCAGTTTGTATATTTTGCTTATTTTTTTCATAGTTCCACACAACTTCTTCCTGTTTTCTCGATTGATCTGTGTTCGCCGGCCGGAGCGGTCGTGCGGTTCTAGGCGCTACAGTCTGGAGCCGAGCGACCGCTACGGTCGCAGGGTCGAATCTTGCCTCGGGCATGAATGTGTGTGATGTCCTTAGGTTAGTTAGGTTTAATTAGTTCTAAGTTCTAGGCGACTGATGACCTCAGAAGTCGCATAGTGCTCAGAGCCATTTGAACCATTTGATCTGTGTTCAGTTTTTCAAGGCCTATTCACTGTGCCAACTTATAACTAAATCTGAGGGGGTGCGATGGGGAGGTTTCCTTGTAAGACCTGCATTGTGGCGCTCTGTAAAGTACGCGCCACGACCTGTCTCTCTCGTGGGCCTCGCACAGGACCGAGGAACGTGAAGTGGCGCGACGGGCCGGCGCCACGTTTGAAACTGCCACTCTCGCCACCCCACAAGCGTCAAGCAACCTTCTTTTCTTCCTTTCGATATCTAAAGCCCGACCCCACGCCGTACTAGGTGAGTACCCCACGTCTCTGATAATATTGTTGCTGTTAATTCTAATCTCAGCTGCCGCCAAATTACCAGCCCCAAGATATCAATCTCTCGAGAGACAAGTTTTTCCTAAAACATGTCACTACAGGCACAGTACACAAGGCAATTATAAGAATCGCTTCCGAGGCAGCAAGAAATGATGGAGTGAGCATTGGCATGATTAAGAACGTTGTAGACACTATTATTCCAGTTATCACAGCCATCTTCAACCTGTCTCTTTTCAGTAGTACATATCCTACTGAGTGGAAGCAAAGTTTAATTCAACCTATACCCAAGACTGACAACCCAAAGTCGCCAGGTGAATAAAGGCCGATCAGCATACTACCTGCAATATCTAAAGCCCTAGAATACATCGTCCATGAACAGCTGACTGATTACCTCAAAACTCATAACACCCATGACAAATATCAGTCAGGCTTCCGAAAGCACCATAGTACAGCAACTGCGTTAATCAAAGTAACTGATGACATTAAACATGCTATGGACAGACGTGAAGCTACACTGCTTGACTTTGTCAAGGCTTTTGATACAGTTGACTTTGATATATAACTAATTAAAATGAAACAAATGAATATATCAAACAGCGTAATACACTGGTTCGACAGCTACCTCAAAAACAGAAGTCAACAAGTCATTTGTGGGTCGGAGAAGTCATCATGGAAAAACGTGCGCTGTGGGGTTCTCCAAGGTTCCGTCCTTGGTCCATTACTCTTCTCACTGTACATTAATGATATTTCTTCAGCGATTCACTCCTGCAACTACCATCTATATAGCGACGACATACAACTGTACATAAGTGCAAGCCCCAAGAACATTGATGACGCAGTAGCGAGTATGAACGCAGATCTCTGCTCTGTTTCTCGATGGGCACAGAACTTAGGTCTGAAAGTAAACCCCAAGAAATCCCAGGTCATTCTTGTACCTCATCCAAAGTTAAGCAGCCGGTGCTTTCGCGAAACAGTCCCTCAAATATTCCTCAATGGTACCCAACTACCATACCAAAAAACAGTAAAAGACCTTGGAATAATCTTGATTAAACGTCTAAACTGAGAAGAACAAACAGTCACAGCTTGCCGGAAATCGCTCTCCTCCCAACATGCAATCCAAAAATTTAGAAAATATTTCCAACCCATGTTAAACAAAAATTAGTCCAAACACTAGTCTTGCCTAATCTTTACTACTGTGATGTAGTTCAACACGGCACAAATAGTGAGAATTCGAGTTGCCTCGAGCTAGTGATGAATGCTTGCGTTAGATACGTGTGCAATATACGGTTGTATGATCATATCAGTCCTTCACACTCCCAGCTAGGTTGGATACGCCCACATAAGGTACGCGATCACCACACGATGTGCTTACTTCATCGATTTCTTAGTCACTGGTGCCCCCAATACTTATCTTCTCACATTAATCACCTATCATCATTCCACAACCGCAATACCACATCAGATACGTCTAGCATCTTGGCTGTACATTTACATAACACAAAATCTTTCTCCGCGTCATTCTCCATCTCAGCCATACGACTATGGAACGCGCTCCCCTGTGATCTGCGTCTTATCCAGAACCACTCAACATTCAAGAGGGAACTCAAAACTAACATATTAGGGACGGTATAACCACCATTGTCGTGCCCCTCTCATCTCTTTCTTTCTCCTCTCCATCATAGCTTCGAATTTTACCATTCTATTTCTCTTCCTCTAACCTAGCTACCTCGTCTATATCTCTTTCACCCCATTCTATCGTCTTATGTCTTTGCTATATGTGAATAACTCACAAGCTGCAAGAACATAACGAGAAAATTCACAACTAGCAATAGAACTGACATTCATAAAAGAAAAACATGTTTACTTTCATATACATAGTCATTACTATTACTATTACTATTATTACTTCTTTCTTGTCTCAGACGTTATGTCTGGTTAAAAATGGAAGGTGACGCGGACCTTGATCAAGCGTGACTTCCTTTTAACTGTACGGTATATGTTACATTGCATTTAGGAACTTTCGGGTAATTGAACAAGTGTCAATAATTACAGATTTCTGTAGTTGTATATATAAGTTTGGATGTAGCTGTATTGCATTGATGTACTGGTGGATATTGTGTGGTATGACTCCTGTAGTTGATAGTATAATTGGTATAATGTCAACTTTATCCTGATGCCACATGTCCTTGACTTCCTCAGCCAGTTGGATGTATTTTTCAACTTTTTCTCCTGTTTTCTTTTGTATATTTGTTGTATTGGGTGTGGATATTTCGATTAGTTGTGTTAATTTCTTCTTTTTATTGGTGAGTATGATGTCAGGTTTGTTATTTGGTGTTGTTTTATCTGTTATAATGGTTCTGTTCCAGTATAATTTGTATTACTATTATTATTATTATTATTATTATTATTATTGATTGTTATAATTATTTTTTATTGTTATAATTGTCCTTGTACTACTGTTATAATCTCTATTTTTTTCTTTAACATTAATACTGTATAACACGTGGTATGTCCATAATGTTCTGTACAAACTGAAATTCGGTCAACCTGAGAATGCCTGGTTAGGTGTAAGAGAAGGCCTGAAGGCCCTAATCTTGCCAGGTAAAATAAATGCATAAATAAATAAACATATAACGGAACCCCACATTTTTTATGCATGATTCAAGACTCTCGTCTTTTCAAACTGTGTTTTGCGTCCGTTTTCCAGCCAGTGCTTAACTATGGCCGACTTGTCAATTCCCTTTGTTTAAGACGTCGCTTGTGCTCGGTACAACGCTCCGCAACTGCGCGAGTTGTTGACCAACACATATGCTGCCGCATTCGAAGGGTCTGTGTACAGGAAACTAATACACACTGATTGATACTTGAACGCTGATAGTTTTCACCCACCCCTCGTTCACAAGAAAACGCTCCTGACCACGTTAGTACCCAGTGCAAAAATTATTTCTGACGACGACCACCTACAGTCTGAATTTGCAGCATTTGAGACACGTGTTCAGAGAGAAAGGATATGGCAAGAGAGACATTGCAAACACTTTCAGGTGTCACAGAAGAGTTACACCATATGAGCTGGCAGAGGCGCTGAGCGGGCTCCTTTCCTGCCATATTGGGGCAACGAGCAGCAAGCTACGACGTGCGCTGAAGAGACATGGACTGACAACGGACCCCTCGAGTTCGATGTCGCAGGTTCAATCTTAGCTCATTTGAAAGTATTGTATGAAGACGGGAAAAACACTAGTGTCTATGACTCACCATGTGCATCAGAATGGCGACAGAAAATGAATGTCCGGAAGCACCACAGTGATCACAAGGATTCACACCATCAAGATAAAGGCGAACTCCTTGGGAGTTGCCGGCCGAAGTGGCCGTGCGGTTAAAGGCGCTGCAGTCTGGAACCGCAAGACCGCTACGTCGCAGGTTAGAATCCTGCCTCGGGCATGGATGTTTGTGATGTCCTTAGGTTAGTTAGGTTTAACTAGTTCTAAGTTCTAGGGGACTAATGACCACAGCAGTTGAGTCCCATAGTGCTCAGAGCCATTTGAGCCATTTTTTTCCTTGGGAGTTACAAACCGTGCAGGATGAACAGCTTGGTATCCACTCTTAAAGAATGTATGTAGAATCATATTGATGTAACGGGGTGATAACAACTGATGGACTGTGATGTCATGCAACCGCATGCGAACCAGTTTGTCGTGAAGCTTATCGTGAAACTGGCTATCCTTTCCTATCCTGCAGATGGTGTGATAATATGTTTTATGGGCATGGAAAATAAGAAACATCCAGAGGTTGAATTTGTCTAGTAGTTCCAGGTCATATGAACTGCAATATCACACTTTTGAGGAACGATAGTATGCTCTAAAGTAGTAAGATTTTTATATGGAGATCAGGAATCAAGCGAAAGCAAGTTTTCTGACCAGCTATTGACCAAAAGCAGTGTTCATACCATAGTTGTAGTTCTCTTACGCCTATTTTCCCACTATTGTTCACTGTGAAGTAACTATTCCATACTACCCCTGCAAGATCACGCACATGAGAAAGAATCGTAGGAGGCAGAGCACCTTCAACTTCTTGTAGCCAATTTACAATCCAGATTAACAGTCGTCATAAGTATATACGAATGCGTCAACGCACTGATGTTAGCTGATCTTCATACAACTCTCTTGGTTCCTCTAATTCCTTTTCATACGAATTTCCTCTTCAAATCCCGGTTGGTTGGGGTTGACAACAAATACCTTTATCAACGATGGGATAAGTTTGTTTATCTCGACTACAAACTTCCACGCCGATTTCGCAGTTTGCTGTGCATCGTCAAATTGACGCTGTGTTTGAAATTTCGTTATCTTACGTCTTTCAATTCTGTATCACTGTGTGAAGTTATGCTATTATTGATTGCTACCCTAGATACCACTGTAATCTATTTCGCGCGCGCAATTTAATGTACATAACGTCGTAGGTTACTATCATGCACATCCTGTAAATTGTATTGAGCATCCTTGAAACACACAAACAGCAGTTTTTTTTTTTTTTTTGGCAAGAACGCCTTGTACTCTCTTGAATACCCTATTCAGATTGTGGAAATACATTGGTGGCGCCCACCTACATAGACGGAGGTGGTAATCACAATAAAATAAGGGAAACCAGAATTCGTACGGAAAGATTTCAGTGTTCGTTTTTTCTGAGCTTTTATCGATAGTGGAACGTAGTGAAATACACTCCTGGAAATTGAAATAAGAACACCGTGAATTCATTGTCCCAGGAAGGGGAAACTTTATTGACACATTCCTGGGGTCAGATACATCACATGATCACACTGACAGAACCACAGGCACATAGACACAGGCAACAGAGCATGCACAATGTCGGCACTAGTACAGTGTATATCCACCTTTTGCAGCAATGCAGGCTGCTATTCTCCCATGGAGACGATCGTAGAGATGCTGGATGTAGTCCTGTGGAATGGCTTGCCATGCCATTTCCACCTGGCGCCTCAGTTGGACCAGCGTTCGTGCTGGACGTGCAGACCGCGTGAGACGACGCTTCATCCAGTCCCAAACATGCTCAATGGGGGACAGATCCGGAGATCTTGCTGGCCAGGGTAGTTGACTTACACCTTCTAGAGCACGTTGGGTGGCAAGGGATACATGCGGACGTGCATTGTCCTGTTGGAACAGCAAGTTCCCTTGACGGTCTAGGAATGGTAGAACGATGGGTTCGATGACGGTTTGGATGTACCGTGCACTATTCAGTGTCCCCTCGACGATCACACCTCTCGGCTGTTTCTGAAATATTTTGAAGAACTGTATGAATACACTCTGCTTGAAGTGTTGTATATGAGTACATATTAAAGAGCTTCAGCACCTTATCAAATATAAAAACTGCAAGGATCAACCATACTCTGTACACTATCACTGATCTTAACTTCGTTTCATTATTTTGAACCATACATTAAAAAGAGATGTTCGTATTATATGAGCGCCCTGCTTATCGCGGGAAACTTACGGTTTTGCTATAGACTTTCTTGTAGTAACGTTATCTATTAGAACATATATTTCATATTTCACTGCATTTATCTACCGAATTAATTATCTAAAGTGAGTATTTTTTTTCATGCTATCTCACGGCTTCAATTAATCATCTGAAATGCATTATGTCTATTCCACTAGAAATACAATGCTTTGTTTTATTTTGCACAGAGGCGGCACATGACACTCACCAGACACCAGAACAGATGCTACTCACTGCCTGTGCAGCTCTGCACAAAATCCAACCTGCGTCTCCTCCATGCACAGAGACCGAAAAAACGAAGAGGGGGACTTGACCAATCAATGCTACCAAGTGTCTCCTCCAGGCAGCAGACAGGAGAAACAAAGCCTGGTTCCATTGCTCAAAATTTGCCATCGGTTCAACGTCTAAGGCTGAACAATCGGGTGCATTCCACTTGGGTCTGAGGGAGCCAATCCAGAGCCCGCACGTTAAGGAAACCCAGGCAGATAAATGCCCCTCTAGAGTGGCGCCTCAAACCAGCATCGAAAATGGAATTCAGCGGCCGTTCGCACGACCACCAACAAGACTGAACCTAGATAGTCCAACTGAATTCACAAACATACATGCGTTTGTAATGTCACCCCATTCGTGCAATCTAGCAGTCATCTATGTTTAAGGAAGGTGGTAAATGTTACACGAGGTGCTGAATAATAAACGTTATAGAAATGTAAATAAAACTCATTCAGTTCGGTTCATGGTTATCTTCTCCCCTGACGTGTTAAAAATATGAGAAAACACAGGCAGAGAAAAGATAATCTGGAGAACTTAAGGACACAACGAAGTGTAATGGAAGGTGGATTTAGTGCCGCCTATTAAGGCAAGGAATTTTTCTTTTTGTTTTATTTGTACTTTCGCCAGCCGCGGTGGCCGTGCGGTTCTAGGCGCTTCAGTCCGGAACCGCAGGACTGCTACGGTCGCAGGTTCGAATCCTGCCTCGGGCATGGATGTGTGTGATGTCCTTAGGTTAGTTAGGTTTAAGTAGTTCTAAGTTCTAGGGGACTGATGACATAAGATGTTAAGTCCCATAGTGCTCAGAGCCATTTTCATTTCTACTTTCAGTAAAATTGTTTATTTTCAATTCAATATTTGGCCTTAATTACCTTTTTCTACTTTCTACCCCACGAATAACCACTTGTACTTCTGTTTTTACTTTTATTTTTCTGGATTTGTTCTTAATTCTGTCCGTTTCGCTACGACTCTCACTGCGTGTTTAGCTATACTTTTATCTGTGATAGTGATGGTCGAACTTCTGTACTAAAGAGCCAGTTCTGCCTTTGTGGTGTGGCCTCTTGGGCCACATACGTGTCGATGTTATTATTAATTACTAATCTAGATAAATTAGTATGTTATGAACCCCGAACAGAATAGACAGACTAGTTACAATAACGGAGCAATAACCTGGCAAATGCCCTTCAGGTACAATCTGTGCTGAATACGGTGACCTGTTCACAGAGGATAGCTGACATGGTTTGTGTAGTGTTAGCAGTTAGCCAACACTACGCACACTACTTGGTTGAGGAGGCCGAATGCACGCGATAACTCACGCAGGCTGGCGTGAGGTCTGAAACAGGATACGTAATGAATGCTATAAAGAATAGTACGTAGCTGCTGGAATACTTAACTTTAATCCATCATTGTTGTACATCGCTCTTGACGATACAAGTGAGACTCTGTAGATCATGCAATGTAATACTAATGGCGCCTTGCTAGGTCGTAGCCATTGACTTAGCTGAAGGCTATTCTAACTATCTGCTCTGCAAATGAGCGAGGCTTCGTCAGTGTGCATCGCTAGCTAAGTCGTCCGTACAACTGGGGCGCGTACTAGTCCGTCTCTCTAGACCTGCCGTGTGGTGGCGCTCGGTCTGCAATTACTGACAGTGGCGACACGCGGGTCCGACGTATACTAATGGACCGCGGCCGATTTAAAAGCTACCACCTAGCAAGTGTGGTGTCTGGCGGTGACACCACAGTTTGCCCGCATTTGGCCGGTTGGTGACGTGCTGCACTGATAGAAGCGAGGCGCATGCACTGCAGTATTTCTCAAACGATTTTATAAAAACTTTGCGGTAAAAAATTTAATTTTTTCGATTCTTATAGCTTTATATGTTAGCTTCATGATGAAGTTCCCATCATTCTGTTACTGGTCATAGTTATTGTGATACATGCGTTGAAGTAAAACACTACAAAAAGTTAGAAAAATTTTCCAATGAAAAATAGGGGTTGTTGTGATTTTGCTTTTGGTGCATATTACATAGTATGTTGCTGCAGATGAAATTTATCCAATACATTTGAATTTCATTTGTCTTGGATGGAAGTCTCTATCTGTCACCAATCTCGAGAAAGTTGATTTAATGTAGTGTACTCATTTGCGATCGTGTATGCCAGTGACAAAGCCAGAATGAAATATCCATTACATGCATCATATCGCAAACGGTGTGAGATATCGAAACGAGATTTTGGCGAACGATAGCACGCAAAGACGAGAGTATTTTGCCGTATGGTTAACATGTTACCGAGTTATTCCACTAGTTACAGACTTTTTCGATGAATCAATCCAATTTTTAAGGGTCATTGATAGCCGGTGTAAAGATATTGTTGTGGTTTTGTTACAACGTAAGTGAAGATATTACGTGTTTATTTTCTTTTACCGAGGATGTGCTTTTTCGTAAGTTATGGACCTTACTTGTCCTTAGTTTCTCAATTATAAAGTCAATAAACCACTGTTTCACAACATTTTATTTAATTGACAATCTGCAAAATCCGCTATTTTCAGCGAAAGAAGCAAATTCATCATGGCAGCAAGGTAAATGTGAGTGTTACTCAAAATTCGCTACTCATGATGCTTCTCTGTAAGTTAAAAATGGTTAACAAGTCGAGCGAAAATAAATCGGTGTTTTTGTCGCATTTTCAGTGCATTTCTTTTTGGATGGTAACCAAAGCAGAGCTCTTTCTCGATGGCCACCAGACAAGTGTGGGCATGGAGGGGCTTTACTTCATATTTACAATAATTATGAGTTAAGAAAGGCACTTCCACCATTCTATTTCTCTTCCTCTAACCTAGCTACCTCGTCTATATCTCTTTCACCCCATTCTATCGTCTTATGTCTTTGCTCGATGTGAATAACTCACAAGCTGCAAGAACGTAACGAGAAAATTCCCAACTAGCAATAGGACTGACATTCATAAAAGAAAAATATGTTTACTTTCATATACATAGTCATTACTATTATTATTATTATTAGTCTTGATTGTTATAATTATTTTTATTGTTATAATTATCCTTGTACTACTGTTATAATCTCTATTTTTTTCTTTAACATTAATACTGTATAACACGTGGTATGTCCATAATGTTCTGTACAAACTGAAATTCGGTCAACCTGAGTATGACTGGTTAGGTGTAAGAGAAGACCTGAAGGCCCTGATCTTGCCAGGTAAAATAAATGCATAAATAAATAAATATATAACGGAACCCCAAATTGTTGATGCATGATTCAAGACTCTCGTCTTTTCAAACTGTGTTTTGCGTTCGTTTTCCAGCCAGTACTTAACTATGGCCGACTTGTCAATACCCTTTGTTTAAGACGTTGCTTGTGCTCGGTACAACGCTCCGCAACTGTGCGAGTTGTTGACCAACACATATGCTGCCGCATTCGAAGGGTCTGTGTACAGGAAACTAATACACACTGATTTATACTTGAACGCTGATAGTTTTCACCCACCCCTCGTTCACAAGAAAACGATCCTGAATACGTTAGTACCCAGTGCAAAAATTATTTCTGACGACGACCACCTACAGTCTGAATTTGCAGCAATTGAGACACGTGTTCAGAGAGAAAGGATATAGCAAGAGAGACATTGCAAACACTTTCAGGTGTCACAGAAGAGTTACACCATATGAGCTGGCAGAGGCGCCGAGCGGGCTCCTTTCCTGCCATATTGGGGAAACGAGCAGCAAGCCACGACGTGCGCTGAAGAGACATGGACTGACAACGGACCCCTCGAGTTCGATGTCGCAGGTTCAATCTTAGCTCATTTGAAAGTATTGTGTTAAGACGGGAAAAACACTAGTGTGTATGACTCATCACGTGCAGCAGTATGGCGACAGAAAATGAATGTCCGGAAGCACCACAGTGATCACAAGGATTCACACCATCAAGATAAAGGCGAACTCCTTGGGAGTTACAAACCGTGCAGGATGAACAGCTTGGTATCCACTCTTAAAGAATGTATGTAGAACCATATTGATGTAACGGGGTGATAACAACTGATGGACTGTGATGTCATGCAACCGAATGCGAACCAGTTTGTCGTGAAGCTTATCGTGAAACTGGCTATCCTTTCCTATCCTGCAGATGGTGTGATAATATGTTTTATGGGCATGGAAAGTAAGAAACATCCAGAGGTTGAATTTGTCTAGTAGTTCCAGGTCATATGAACTGCAATATCACACTTTTGAGGAACGATAGTATGCTCTAAAGTAGTAAGATTTTTATATGCAGATCAGGAATCAAGCGAAAGCAAGTTTTCTGACCAGCTATTGACCAAAAGCAGTGGTCATACCATAGTTGTAGTTCTCTTACGCCTATTTTCCCACTATTGTTCACTGTGAAGTAACTATGCCATACTACCCCTGCAAGATCACGCACATGAGAAAGAATCGTAGGAGGCAGAGCACCTTCAACTTCTTGTAGCCAATTTACAATCCAGATTAACAGTCGTCATAAGTATATACGAATGCGTCAACGCACTGATGTTAGCTGATCTTCATACAACTCTCTTGGTTCCTCTAATTCCTTTTCATACGAATTTCCTCTTCAAATCCCGGTTGGTTGGGGTTGACAACAAATACCTTTATCAACGATGGGATAAGTTTGTTTATTTCGACTACAAACTTCCACGCCGATTTCGCAGTTTGCTGTGCATCGTCACATAACGTCGTAGGTTACTATCATGCACATCCTGTAAATTGTATTGAGCATCCTTGAAACACACAAACAGCAGTTTTTTTTTTTTTTTTTTTTTTTTTGCAAGAGCGCCTTGTACTCTCTTGAATACCCTAGTTGTTTTTTTCAATGAACTACACTGTCATACTGCTGCGGGCTTATTCGAAAATTTTTCATAATTGTTTCCTCACTATGCTGTGGATGACTTCCATGTACGCAAAAATAAATAGTTCCCGCTTCTTGGACAACGATTGTTTTTCACAACGTTTTGCTGGAAACAGGATTTGTGGCTCTCTGTCCGACGAGGGGGTTGAACTGCATGACTTGACACCTTTTTCAATATCACTTTAACTCGTTAAGCACGTATCGTCATCATTAATTTGTCCGCGAAGTTGAACGTATACGACACCACACATTCCACTGACTCATCTTGCTGAAACGCTAATATTTAATCTTCCACTTCTTTCTCACTCCGCCGGCCGTTGTAGCCGAGCGTTTCTAGGCGTTTCAGTCCAGAACCGCGCGACTGCTACGGTCGCAGGTTCGAATCCTGCCTCGGCCATGGATGTGTGTGATGTCCTTAGGTTAGTTAGGTTTAAGTAGTTCTAAGTTCTAGGGGACTGATGACCTCAGATGTTCAGTCCCATAGTGCTCAGAGCCATTTGAAACTTTTTTTTTCTCACTCCGCGAAATCAGTTGGGCTCCTTTCTGACTAAATGTCAACTTCGGCAACTGTCGTTAGAGATATAATGCAATGTTTGCTTTTCTTATCTTTGTCATTGCTCTGTTTTGTGTTACATCACTAGCTCTGTAGCACTGTTGGTGATTACTCGTCGGCTAAGCAGTTTAACAACACTCCGTAGTGTCATGCTGTGCTTACCATTGGATACCTGTAGCCATTAGCAGCCAATGTTTTGGTTGAATCGTAGAAAATGCCAGGCGCGTCGAATGCCTTAAACATCATTGGTATTCTGCGACCTCGCACTCAATGGATTCCTTGTGAGACCAATGTTACGGCCCGCCCCCAACATACGAGATATGCTGCAACCTTTTAAAGACAAGCTCTTCATGCGCGTGGTGTGCGGTGTTCCTTGCGAATGTGGCATCAACAGCTGGTGCAGTTGCGGAGCATTGTACCGAGTACAAGCGACATATTAAACAAAGGGAGCTCGACAAGTCGGCCATAGCTGACCACTGCCTATAAACATGATACAAAATACTGTTTGAAAAGACGAGAGTCTTGGCTCATGCTTCAACATATTGCATTCCGTTATAAAGGAGGCAGCTAAGATTAGAATAAACAGTAACAGTTTTGCCAGAGGCCAGGGATACACACTCAGTAGGGCGTGGGGGCGGGCTATGGATATTGAGAGGAAGCAGAGATGGAATCTTGACGCTTGTAGCGAGGCGGGACCGGCGGTTTCAAGCTTGGCCTGCCCTCCGTCCCGCGGTTGGCTGGAGCTGCTACGAGCTGCCCAACTCACCTTCCGCGCACACGTCGTTTCGGCCGTCCCTGATTGTACCAGAGGCATTACTTATACAGGGTGTTACAAAAAGGTACGGCCAAACTTTCAGGAAACATTCCTCACACACAAATAAAGAAAAGATGTTATGTAGACATGTGTCCGGAAACGCTTAATTTCCATGTTAGAGTTCATTTTAGTTTCGTCAGTGTGTGCTGTACTTCCTCGATTCACCGCCAGTTGGCCCCATTGAAGGAAGGTAATGTTGACTTCGGTGCTTGTGTTGACATGCGACTCATTGCTCTACAGTACTAGCATCAAGCACATCAGTACGTAGCTTCAACAGGTTAGTGTTAATCACGAACGTGGTTTTACTGTCAGTGCAATGTTTACAAATGCGGAGTTGGCAGATGCCCATTTGATGTATGGATTAGCACGGTTCGAATCCTGCCTCGGGCATGGATGTGTGTGATGTCCTTAGGTTAGTTAGGTTTAACTAGTTCTAAGTTCTAGCGGACTAATGACTTCAGAAGTTGAGTCCCATAGTGCTCAGAGCCATTTGAACCATTTGATTAGCACGAGGCAATGGCCGTGGCGCGGTACGTTTGTATCGAGACAGATTTCCAGAACGAAGGTGTCCCGACAGGAAGACGTTCGAAGTAATTGATCGGCGTCTTAGGGAGCACGGAGCATTCCAGCCTATGACTCGCGAATGGGGAAGACCTAGAACGACGAGGACACCTGCAATGGACGAGGCAATTCTTCGTGCAGTCGACGATAACCCTAATGTCAGCGTCAGAGAAGTTGCTGCTGTACAAGGTAACGTTGACCACGTCACTGTAAGGAGAGAACCAGTTGTTTCCGTATCATGTACAGCGTGTGCAGGCACTATCAGCAGCTGATTGGCCTCCATGGGTACACTTCTGCGAATGGTTCATCCAACAATGTGGCAATCCTCATTTCATTGCAAATGTTCTCTTTACGGATGAGGCTTCATTCCAACGTGATCAAATTGTAAATTTTCACATTTAACATGTGTGGGCTGACGAGCATCCTCACGCAGTTGTGCATTCACGTCATCAACACAGATTTTCTGTGAACGTTTGGGCAGGCATTGTTGGTGATGTCTTGATTGGGCCCCATGTTCTTGCACCTACGCTCAATGGAGCACGTTATCATTATTTCATACTGGATACTCTACCTATGCTGCTAGAACATGTGCCTTTACATGTACAACACAACATGTGGTTCATGCACGATGGAGCTCCTGCACATTTCAGTCGAAGTGTTCGTACGCTTCTCAACAACAGATTCGGTGAAAGATGGATTGGTAGAGGCGGACCAATTCTATGGCCTCTACGCTCTCCTGATGGTTAGGTTAATGTTGTTTAACGTCCCGTCGACAACGAGGTCATTAGAGACGGAGAGCAAGCTCGGGTTAGGGAAGGATGGGGAAGGAAATCGGCCGTGCCCTTTCAAAGGAACCATCCCGGCATTTGCCTGAAACGATTTAGGGAAATCACGGAAAACCTAAATCAGGATGGCTGGAGACGGGATTGAACCGTCGTCCTCCCGAATGCGAGTCCAGTGTGCTAACCACTGCGCCACCTCGCTCGGTCTACGCTCTCCTGACCTCAACCCTCTTGACTTTCATTTATGGGGGCATTTGAAAGCTCTTGTCTACACAACCCCGGTACCAAATGTAGAGACTCCTCGTGCTCGTATTGTGGACGGCTGTGATACAATACGCCATTTTCCAAGGCTGCATCAGCACATCAGGGATTCCCTGCGACGGAGGGTGGATGCATGTATCCTCGCTAACGGAGGACATTTTGAACATTTCCTGTAACAAAGTGTTTGAAGTCACGCTGTGTGTTTCCATTCCATGATTAACGTGATTTGAAGAGAGGTAATAAAATGAGCTCTAACATGGAAACTAAGCGTTTCCGGACACATGTCCACATAACATATTTTCTTTCATTGTGTGTGAGGAATGTTTCCTGAAAGTCCGTACCTTTTTGTAACACCCTGTATAAGCGGAAAACTGTACCAGCCAAGGCAGTCAGAGTTAACTCTTTACGACGATGCTGTAGCTAGCAATCGAAAGCCCGAGAGTTTTATTCGAACTGACACGGTTTGAAAACCGAGTAGGTTTTATTCGGGCACGACGCCGCTAAAAGCAACCGGACGTATCACTGGGATTAAATAGTCACGCTCGAAGTCACGACATGTTATCCAAATTATACAGTTTTAACGTGCTCTACTTACATTTCTTCAGATGGCGAACCAAACCTCTACATTTAGTAAAATAACTTCAATCACCACACTCAAGTACTATTATTTTCTAAATAGAAAAAGGTAATCTATATTAAACGGCTTTCACAAACGTAAGGAAATTTTTGTTGTTATATGCTCATGACTCGAATTGTTATTATGTGCCCATAATATTACGATTTATTATTGTGTACCTGTGTCCATTGCTTTGAGACAATCATTTTTCTGAATTGTCGAATTTATTACTCAAAATTTAGATAAACTAAGGAAACAACGAATTGAACTTACAAGTAGTTAGCAGTAAAGCTACTTGAAGAATGCATGTACAAATGTTTTATTTTAGCTGGTTGTGCTTGTGATCACTATATTATTTCAATTGTGGTTTCCTGTATTTGCTCATGTGTGTCATTTGTCTTGTATCAGTGTTGCAGTGTACTGATGTTGTTATATTATTTTGGGAAAGTTATACAAGTGTGTTGTTTGTAGAAATTGTAGTGGCGTGAAATTTGTACATTAGTAACCCATGCGGATTGTTGTAGCGAAAATGTTCTGTAAGGAATTTTATGGATGACGGAGCGATAGAGGTTATGGAGTAAGTGAACTACGAGGGTTGCCCAGAAAGTAATGCACCGTATTTTTTTTTCTTCAATAAATCTTTATTGAAGATCATGAGAATTTCACACACGAAATAAATGTGTTTCATCTACACACACTATTTTCCCACGTAATCTCCATCCCGTTCAGTGGCCTCCCTCCAGCGCGAAACAAGGACGTGTATGCCCTGTCGGTATCAAAACTTCTCCTGGTGGTAGTCAGTGCTAGACTGTCTGTATCACCTTATCGTCGTCCTCAAAATGTCTTCCACTAATGGCAGCATTCAATGGCCCAAACAAGAGAAAGTCCGAAGGAGCTAGACGAGGGCTGTAGGTTGACTGGGGTAACACTGTCCAACCGTGTTTTGCGATGTGTTCAGCAGTACTCAGACTTGTGAGGGGCCGAGCGTTATCGTGTTGCAGCAAAACACCTCCTGGGTTGCTGTGGCGCCGAAGTCTACGTAAGCGCGTCTTCAGTTTTGTTAATGTGTCGACATACGCTTCTGAATTAATGGTACCCCCTCTTGGCATAACATCAATGAGAACCACATCTTCAAAGTTCCGGAAAACGATGATCATAAGCTTACCGGCGGAAGCAGTTGCTTTGAATGCTTTCTTCTGTGGGAAGTGGGAATGGCGCCATTCCATCGACTGTCGTTTTGTTTCGGGCTCAAAATGGTGAACCCAGGTTTCATCACCTGTCACAATCCGGGACAAGAAGGCCTCCACCTCAGCTTCAAAACGTTGCAACAAATCATGACAAATGTTTTTTCTGTGTGACTTGTGATCCACCGGTAGACACTGCGGGACCCATCTTGCACACACTTTTGAATATCTAAGAGTGCGGATACTTGCATCCTGACAATGTTTCCGGATAGGAGACACGGATCCCCGCGGCTAAAATTCGCTGTCTGTATGGCAGCGACAACGTGCCGATCATGTCTGTATGTATAAATTTATCGATAGTTACTAGATGTGATACATAAAATCGATAAAGTGGAAAGAACTATTCAGTATCCATGTAGTGTGCTAAAATATCTTAACATTATAATTATACTTTACAAAAGAAATGTGGATTATTTTCGCTATATTGTAGAACATTCACAAGTTAGCTTAAGTCCTAAATTTTTGTCGTACTACCGATCGACATAATAATATATCAGTGTATTGACAGTTACAATCCGAAAAAAGTACTCACGCTACGATTATCTATCGATGGCACCATATCATTTTAAATTCCTGACGATAATGGGAAACTCCTTTCTCATCGAGAGATTTTGAATCGTTTTTTTTTTTTTGCAACATTCCACAAGTAGATTTAATCCCAGTCTTGGTACAAATTTTTATTCGTCGTCTCAATCTGCATATATACATAATATATTTTGAGACTTCAAAATGTCTCTCGAACAAGATAGTTTCACTTGATTTAATTTTTCCCCAGGTTATTCCACTGTTGAGTGTCTCTGGTGACACCCGTAGCGCTATTCATTATTTTCCACAAGCTGTCACTAGTCACCTAATTCACTGCTTCCATAAGCAGCAATTTGTCATTTCAAGAAATCGAAACCGTTACTTTTATTGATACCCCTTGTGTTATTTCCTCTCATATTTCTTCATAGCTTTAAAGTGATTTGTGTGTGTGTGTGTGTGTGCGTTTTATTTTCTAGGTATTGCACTTTATTTGATGTATTTTGTACATTGTATAGGCTCGTTGAGTGGATGATATCCCGAAGCTGTTACAAAAAAAAAAAAAAAAAAAAAAAAAAAAGAATGTAATATGACTACTAAGGAGTCAGGAGCCAGTTAATAAAAATATCTCGGAATTACTCTATACAGTGCTTGAAAGACAACATTCACATGAGCGCTTTGTCAAATATAGCTGGTACACCGAAGCTTTATCGCCTTTGTCGTCACTTTATTTACAACGTGTGAAGTGTAACTTAAGCTCTATGTATCCTCTTGCGATATGGTAATAGAGATTATGTCATTCGTCAGCTGTTACCGTCGTTCCTTATTCTTTTCGGGAAACGCATGAATAATTGTGCTGTAATACGCATATCACGAAGCCTTAATGTGCATCCTATTGTTTTAGTCTAACTAGGATCATTTTGATAAATAACAAGGGCTCATATTTAGCTTCGTTAAGATATCATAGCATCAAAAGGGAAATTAAATTGTTTTTATCTGCAGCTACATTTTAACCTGCAATTCACAATTAAATATCTGGCAGAGGGTTCATTGAACCACCTTCAAACTATTTCACTACGTTCCACTATCGATAAACGCTAAGAAAAAACGAACACTGAAATCTTTCCGTACGAATTCTGGTTTCCCTTATTTTTTTGTGATTACCACCTCTGTCTATGTAGGTGGGCGCCAACAATGTATTTCCACAATCTGAAATGAAAGTTGCTGATTGAAATTTCACGAGAAGATTGTGCCGCTACGAAATATGCCTTTGTTTTAATGGTTGGCATCGCAACTGCGGATCATATCCGTAAAACTCTCTCCCGTATTTCATTGCGGTAAGAAACAGTGTTATCGATTCTGAGGACACCTCTCGGCTGTTTCTGAAATATTTTGAAGAACTGTATGAATACACTCTGCTTGAAGTGTTGTATATGAGTACATATTAAAGAGCTTCAGCACCTTATCGAATTTAAACACTGCAAGGATCAACCATACTCTGTACACTATCACTGATCTTAACTTCGTTTCATTATTTTGAACCATACATTAAAAAGAGATGTTCGTATTATATGAGCGCCCTGCTTATCGCGGGAAATTTACGGTTTTGCTTTCTTGTAGTAACGTTATCTATTAGAACATATATTTCATATTTCACTGCATTTATCTACCGAATTAATTATCTTAAGTGAGTATTTTTTTTTCATGCTATCTCACAGCTTCAATTAATCATCTGAAATGCATTATGTCTATTCCACTAGAAATACAATGCTTTGTTTTATTTTGCACAGAGGCGGCACATGACACTCACCAGACACCAGAACAGATGCTACTCACTGCCTGTGCAGCTCTGCACAAAATCCAACCTGCGTCTCCTCCGTGCACAGAGACCGAAAAAACGAAGAGGGGGACTTGACCAATCAATGCTACCAAGTGTCTCCTCCAGGCAGCAGACAGGAGAAACAAAGCCTGGTTCCATTGCTCAAAATTTGCCATCGGTTCAACGTCTAAGGCTGAACAATCGGGTGCATTCCACTTGGGTCTGAGGGAGCCAATCCAGAGCCCGCACGTTAAGGAAACCCAGGCAGATAAATGCCCCTCTAGAGTGGCGCCTCAAACCAGCATCGAAAATCGAATTCAGCGGCCGTTCGCACGACCACCAACAAGACTGAACCTAGATAGTCCAAGTGAATTCACGAACATACATGCGTTTGTAATGTCACCCCATTCGTGCAATCTAGCAGTCATCTATGTTTAAGGAAGGTGGTAAATGTTACACGACGTGCTGAATAATAAACGTTATAAAAATGTAAATAAAACTCATTCAATTCGGTTCATGGTTATCTTCTCCCCCGACGTGGTAAAAATATGAGAAAACACAGGCAGAGAAAAGATAATCTGGAGAACTTAAGGACACAACAAAGTGTAATGGAAGGTGGATTTAGTGCCGCCTATTAAGGCAAGGAATTTTTCTTTTTTGTTTTATTTCTACTTTCGCTAGCCGCGGTGGCCGTGCGGTTCTAGGCGCTTCAGTCCGGAACCGCAGGACTGCTACGGTCGCAGGTTCGAATCCTGCCTCGGGCATGGATGTGTGTGATGTCCTTAGGTTAGTTAAGTTTAAGTAGTTCTAGGTTCTAGGGGACTGATGACATAAGATGTTAAGTCCCATAGTGCTCAGAGCCATTTTCATTTCTACTTTCAGTAAAATTGTTTATTTTCAATTCAATATTTGGCCTTAATTACCTTTTTCTACTTTCTATCCCACGAATAACCACTTGTACTTCAGTTTTTATTTTTATTTTTCTGGATTTGTTCTTAATTCTGTCCGTTTCGCTACGACTCTCACTGCGTGTTTAGCTATACTTTTATCTGTGACAGTGATGGTCGAACTTCTGTACTAAAGAGCCAGTTCTGCCTTTGTGGTGTGGCCTCTTGGGCCACATACGTGTCGATGTTATTATTAATTACTAATCTAGATAAATTAGTATGTTATGAACCCCGAACAGAATAGACAGACTAGTTACAATAACGGAGCAATAACCTGGCAAATGCCCTTCAAGTACAATCTGTGCTGAATACGGTGACCTGTTCACAGAGGATAGCTGACATGGTTTGCCCGCATTTGGCCGGTTGGTGACGTGCTGCACTGACAGAAGCGAGGCGCATGCCCTGCAGTATTTCTCAAACGATTTTATAGAAACTTTGCGGTAAAAAATTTAATTTTTGCGATTCTTATAGCTTTATATGTTAGCTTCATGATGAAGTTCCCATCATTCTGTTACTGGTCATAGTTATTGTGATACATGCGTTTAAGTAAAACACTACAAAAAGTTAGAAAAATTTTCCAATGAAAAATAGGGGTTGTTGTGATTTTGCTTTTGGTGCATATTACATAGTATGTTGCTGCAGATGAAATTTATCCAATACATTTGAATTTCATTTGTCTTGGATGGAAGTCTCTATCTGTCACCAATCTCGAGAAAATTGATTTAATGTAGTGTACTCATTTGCGATCGTGTATGCCAGTGACAAAGCCAGAATGAAATATCCATTACATGCATCATATCGCAAACGGTGTGAGATATCGAAACGAGATTTTGGCGAACGATAGCACGCAAAGACGAGAGTATTTTGCCGTATGGTTAACATGTTACCGAGTTATTCCACTAGTTACAGACTTTTTCGATGAATCAATCCAATTTTTAAGGGTCATTGATAGCCGGTGTAAAGATATTGTTGTGGGTTTTGTTACAACGTAAGTGAAGATATTACATTTTTATTTTCTTTTACCGAGGATGTGCTTTTTCATAAGTTATGGACCTTACTTGTCCTTAGTTTCTCAATTATAAAGTTAATAAACCACTGTTTCACAACATTTTATTTAATTGACAATCTGCAAAATCCGCTATTTTCAGCGAAAGAAGCAAATTCATCATGGCAGCAAGGTAAATGTGAGTGTTACTCAAAATTCGCTACTCATGATGCTTCTCTGTAAGTTAAAAATGGTTAACAAGTCGAGCGAAAATAAATCGGTGTTTTTGTCGCATTTTCAGTGCATTTCTTTTTGGATAGTAACCAAAGCAGAGCTCTTTCTCTATGGCCACCAGACAAGTGTGGGCATGGAGGGGCTTTACTTCATATTTACAATAATTATGAGTTAAGAAAGGCACTTCCCTCAAGCGCTTGACACTTCCCCTGCAGCAAGTTGATGACCGACAGCCCCCCCCCCCCCCCCCCCACCGCTACTGTTCTCCCCATGCTTGTCCAGCCAAATGTGCATCTACCCCCCACTTTATTCTATACCCACTCTACCGATCGTTAAATGTCTATGCCATTTAAAACACTTTGCGTTGACAGTTCTCTGTTGCTGCCATACTTAGCGAGCCGAAAGTTGCGACACTGTTATTGTCTGATGGAGTGTTGTGGTGTTTTATGTGTGAGCGAATTAATGATTGATTAATAATGTTCATTTTACTTGTATTGACATGCATTATGGATATGAAACACGATCCAAAAATGTTGATTAAATGTTTTGAATGTCATTTTTCTTCTACTCCTTGTGTTGATTTACAACAGCCTAATATTAATTTCATATTTCTTTTTACAAATATGTACTGAATTTGAAGGTCACTTTAATGCACTTTGATGGATCCATGTTACTTCTATTTGAAATTATACCATAGCCGATGAACGGCAAGAGTCGCACATGTTCAAGCAATAAAACATCCTCCTCACACATCTTCTAACCCTGCAGTGTCCACACAACATATCTCTCTGCCCCCGAAGAAGGCTGCCAGCTGTACTTAGCTCAGGGCTGAATTCACTAACGTCAATTAAAATTAATCACATCTTAAAGTATTATTGCCTGTGTAAGTATTTTTGTTTGCTACTGAACAGGAAAAGTACAGTAATGTTGGTTGATGTATGTAGATTCAGCTGGTAGTTCTTACACACTTAGTATTGTAAAACACAGCTGAGAACTGCAGGCCACATGAATATTTGATTAATGATGTATGTGCCTGGCACACTGCAATTGGAATTGGATTATGACTGACCTATGATGCGTGACTGTTCTCTTATGTACATACATACATTACTCTCTCTTTCTCTCTCTCTCTTTCTTTCTTTTTCTCTCTCTCTTTCTCTCTCTCTCTCTCTCTCTCATGCATAAATGTGTGGAGGGCAATAACTGTGATGTAAAAGAAAGGAAGGAAGGTTAAGGCTTTAATTCCTGTCTTCAACAAGGGATTAGGGACAAAGAACAAGCACAGATTGTTGCAAGGTAGGGAAGGAAACTGATCTTCCTCTTTTGGAGGAACCATCACAGCATTTGCATGGGGCGATTTAAGGAAATCACAAAAAATCTGAATCAGGATGATCACATGTGAGTGTGAACTGTCATCACCCCATATGTCAGTCCAGAGTGCTAACTACCTCGCCACAGTGCCACCTCACATCTTGAAAAATGATCTGTGTATTTTTGTATTTTACATTTGTTTCCAGATTCACATTTCAGAACAAATTCATACTTACTTGGCCATTTATTGTGTAATTTCTTCCCATTAAGAGAGTTTCCTATAGCTGTCACGGCTGTCAAACTGGAGGAGTGCAGAACAACCAACATGAAAAAAGACGAAAATGAACATTTAGACAGTGCAGAAAGAAGACATATCTTCAACTGTAGTTTTATACAAACACACACACACACACGATGTTATATATATATATATATATATATATATATATATATATATATATATGTGTGTGTGTGTGTGTGTGTGTGTGTGTGTGTGTCAAATTTGCTTGAAATGGATCCAGGAGTTTGGGAGAAGATATTGGAACACAAACACTGGATCCATTTCAACCAAATTTGACACAGAAACAACGTGACTCAAGAATATCAGCACTGTGGGTTTTATAACCTCCTACCTGCAATAGGAGCAGACATAGGGAAAAACGTGGTTTTTCTCAGCACCTGGCAAATTGGCTGCCCTTCACAGTCGACATGTTGTGTGGGGAAAAGTATTGGCTTGCCTTATTGACCTACTTTGCAGTGCAGACTATATGTCAGGGACAAGAAACGGTTTTACTACCCCTTCACATGTAGGCTGCCCTTCATGATAGCTGTGTCGTGTTGAAGTAGTACAGGACAGCCTGCATGTCAGAGGCAAAAAAGAACTCTTTTCAAGGACCTGATGTGCAGGTTACCTGACATGACAATCATGTTTTGGCTTGCTGAATAGACCTGTTTTTCAGGGGCTATTTGTGTGGATGGACATGCCAGTGGAAAGTTTGAAAGGAAAGGGTGGGTCATGGTAAGGGGCAGGAGGAGATGATAGAGGTGGGGAGCAGGGGATGGATAGAGAGGAGGCAGGATGTCATGGATGGAGGGAGGAAAAGAATGGGGATACACAGAGAGAGTGTGCTAGGTGGAATTGGACAGACAAAGGAGAGAGAAGAAGAGATGGTCAGAGTGTGGGAAGCAGCAGATGGACAGAGAGAGGGGGAGAAGGAGACTGACAGAGATAGGAGGGAGAGGAGTTAAACGAAAATAGGGAGTGGGGGAGATGGACAGATTGTGGGGGCAGGAGGAAGAGGGCAGAAAACTGGGAAGGAAAAGATAGGCAAAGAGAGGGGGGGAAGGGAGAGATGTGCAGAAGGAGGGAGAGGAGAAGTATATGGACAGAGATAGAAAGAGAGAGAGAGAGAGAGAGAGAGAGAGAGAGAGAGAGAGAGAGAGAGGGAGGGAGAGGGAAAAAGATGTGGTCAGAGGAAGGGGAGAGGGAGATACATTCAAAGAGAGGGGGTGGAGGATTTAGAGAGTCAGAGAGGGTTTGGAGGAGAAAATAGACAGGTAGAGATGCATTACAATTATTACAATCAAAATTGGTAAAAATACTACTTAGTGTGTGTAGAGGAGCTATGTTGGTGTAAGAAACTGCTAGTGCCCATAGCAGTGGCAGGTGGTGCTTAAAAGGGTTGGTAACGCCTGACATATAGGCTCTCCTACATAACTGGCAAATTCTGTGAGTAGTACTGGAATGCATTACATCAGTTATACATGCAGATGGGCATTGCTGAGCAGTGAGAGAGGGGATGTGGAGATGATTATTGAGAGTGGGGATGATAAGATGTATGGAGAATGGGGGAGGAGATGGTCACACAAAAGGGGAAGAGGAGATAGACAGGGAAGTGGAAGGAGGAGATGAACAGAGGGGTGAGGAGGAGATAATCAGAAAGAGTGTTAGGATGATAGGAAAAGAGGTGAGGAGGAGGTCAAAGATGGGAGGTGCAGATGAATGTATAGATTGAAAGGAGGAGATGGACAGATAGATGGGGAGGATGTGACAGACATGTACAGGAGGATGAGGGGATGGACAGAGAAGGGGAGGAGAAGGAGATGCACAGAGAGAGGAGAGGAGGAGATGGTCAGAGAGAGTGGGAGAAAAGGATGGTCAGATTGAGGGGTGAGGAGGTTGTCGTGAGAGAGGGGGGGCATTGCGTGATGAACAAGGAGAGGGGGGAGATTCACAGAGAAAGGGGAGAAGGGCATGGACAGTGAGAAGGGAGAGGAGGGTATGGACAGAGAGTGTGTGGGAGGAGGAAATGGAAAGAGGGGGAGGAGAAGGAATTGGACAGAGACATGTGGATGAGAGTAAGGGCAGGTTGTGGTAGGAGGATAAAATGGACAGAGATAGTGGACAGAAATAGTGGAAGGAGGTAAAGTTAGAAAAAGGAGGAGATGGTGAGAGAGTGGGGAGGAAGGGATGGACAGCGAGAGGGAGAGCAGGAGATGGACAGAATGAAGAGAAGAAGGAGGTGATTGCTAACAGATGACTGGAAGAAACAAATATCTGGGCAACACTGGGTACTCGGCTAGTTTAATTATAAAAAAGTTGATTAAATAATAAATACAACACTACACAGTAAACGTTAAACAAAATTTTGCTTACAAATGATGTGATCTGAAGTAAAAAGTAAGTTAGAAAGAGGAAAACAAATAAAAATGCAATATCATATGGACAGAACACAACACAGATTATGTCATAAGGACTGAATATAACAAATGTTTTATGTAAACGTATTCCTTTTATTGTGCTTTTCTGTAATAGAAATGTGTCGAATGTATGCAGCGAGTGCTTTGCCCTCTGATGTATATGTATCTTATGTAGATCAAATTTGTATCTTACTGAGATAACATACTTTGCGATATCTTTGATATCTTTATCTCCGATCGCTCACGTAGGGAACCAGAGGCGCTATATTCGCAGGCTTTTTAAAACTCTCTGATGATATTTGGCATTGGTATTTGACATTCTACTCACCGTAATAAGAAAATATAAAAAGAATGGTCATTTTTTTGTCATCAGTTCTCTGACTGGTTTGAAGCGGCCGACCACGAATTCTTCTCCTGTGCGAACCTCTTCATTTCAGAGTAGCACTTGCAACCTACGGCCTCAATTGTTTTCTGGATCTATCCCAATCTCTGACTTCCTCTACAGTTTTTGCCCTCTACAGCTCCCTCTAGAACCATGGAAGTCATTCCCTCATGTCTTAACAGATGTCCTTTCATCTTGTCCCTTCTCCTTATCAGTGTTTTCCGCATATTCCTTTCCTCCCCGATTCTGCGCAGAACCTCCTCATTCCTTATCAGTCCACCTAATTTTCAACATTCGTCTGTAGCACTACATGTCAAATGATTCTTTTCTGTTCCGGTTTTCTCACAGTCCATGTTTCACTACCAGACGAACATTCCCATAAATTTCTTTCTTAAATTAAGGCCGATATTTGATATTAGTAGACTTCTCTTGGCCAGGAATGACCTTTTTGCTATTGCGGGTCTGCTTTTGGCGTCCTCCTTGCTTCGTCCGTCATTGATTATTTTACTGCCTAGGTAGCAGAATTCCTTAACTTCATGAACTTCGTGACCGTCAATCCTGATGTTTAGTTTCTCGCTGTTCTCATTTCTACTACTTCTCAGTACCTTCGTCTTCCTTAGATTTACTCTAAATCCATACTCTGTACTCATTAGACTGTTCATTCCGTTCAGCAGATCATGTAATTCTTCTTCACTTTCTCTCAGGATAGCAATGTCATCAGCGAATCGTATCATTGATGTCCTTTCACCTTCTATTTTAATTCCTCGATGTACAGATTGAACAATAGGGGCGAAGGGCTACATCCTTGTCTTACATCCTCTTTAATACGAGCACTTCGTTCTTGGTCGTCCACTCTTATTATTCCCTCTTGGCTGTTGCTTTTCCGAAAGTCAAATGGTATGTCGTCAGACTCATACATTCTACACACCAAGGTGAATAGCCACATCCACCAATGATCTTAAACCGAGCGAGATGGCGCAGTAGTTAGCACACTGGACTCGTATTCGGGAGGACGACGGATCAATCCCGCGTTCGGCCATCCTGATTTAGGTTTTCCGTGATTTCCCTAACTCGCTTGAGGCAAATTCCGGGATGGTTCCTTTGAAAGGGCACGGCCGACTTCCTTCCCTAATCCAATGACACCGGTGACCAACCCAATAATCTTAGAAATCCTGGTGGAATGTTATCTATCCCTTATGCTTTATCTGATCTTGAGTCCTCCAAAGCTCTCTTAAATTCTGATTCTAATACCGGGTCACCTATCTCTTCTAAATCGACTCCTATTTCTTCTTCTATCACATCAAACAAATCTTCCCCCTCGTAGAGGCTTTCAGTGTTTTCTTTCCACCTATCCGCTCTTTTCTCTGCATTTAACAGTTGAATTCCCGTTGAACTCTTAATGTTGTCACCCTTGCTTTTCATGTCACCGAAGGTTGTTTTGAGTTTCGTGTATGCTGAGTCTTTCTTTCTGACAATCATTTCTTTCTCGATGTTTTAACATTTTTCCTGCGGCTATTTCGTTTTAGCTTCCCTGCACTTCCTATTTATTTCATTCCTCAGCGACTTGCATTTCTCTATTCCTGGGTTTCCCGAAATATTTTTGTACTTACTCTTTTCATGGATCAATTAAAGTATTTCTTCTGTTCCAAAATGGTCTCTTCGCAGTTATCTTCTTTGTACCTTTGTATCCCACTTCTTTGGATACTGATTCTTCCTGATTTATGTCTTAAACTTCAGCCTACTCTTCATCACTACTATATTGCGATCTGAGTCTATGTCTGCTCCTGGGGACGCCTTACAACCCAGTATCTGATTTCGGAATCTCTGTCTGACCATTATACAGTCCAACTGAAATCTTCTCGTATCAGCTGGCCTTTTCCAAGTATACGTCCTCCTCTTGTGATTCTCGAACAGAGTATTCGCTGTTACTAGCTGAAACTTCTTACAGAACTCAATTAGTCTTTCTCCTCTCTCATTTCTTGTCCCAAGCCCATATTCTCCTGTAACCTTTTCTTCTACTCCTTCCCCTACAAATGCATTTCAGTCTTCGATGACTGTTAGATTTTCATATCCCTTTACATGCTGTATTACCCTTTCAATATCGTCATATATTTTCTCTGTTTCTTCAGCTTGCGACGTCGGCATGTAGAACTGAATTATCGTTGTCGGTGTTGGTTTGCTGTCAGTTCTGGTAAACACAAACCCCATTACTGAACTGTTCACAGTAACACACTCTCTGCCCTACCTTCCTTTTCGCAACGAATCCTCCCGTTATACTATTTTCTGCTGCTGTTGATATTGCCCTGTACGCATCTGACCAGAAATCTTTGTCTTCTCTCCACTTCACTTCACTGTCCCTTACTATATCTAGACTGAGCGGTTGCATTTCCCTTTTCAGATTTTCCGGTTTCCATACCACGTTCAAGCGTCTGGCATTCCACACTCCGACTCGTAGAACGTTATCCTTCCGTTAGTTATTCAATTTTTTTCTCATGGTAACCTCCCCCTGATCTGGCCCTGTCAAAGCGGCCTTGCTGTGTTGGTACTGCGAACGGCTGAAAGCAAGGGGAAACTACAGACGTAATTTTTCCCGAGGGCATGCAGCTTTACTGTATGGTTAAATGATGATGGCGTCCTCTTGGGTAAAATATTCCGGAGGTAAAATAGTCCCCCATTCGGATCTCCGGGCAGGGACTACTGAAGAGGACGTCGTTATCAGGAGAAAGAAAACTGGCGTTCTACGGATCGGAGCGTGGAACGTCAGATCCCTTAATCGGGCAGGTAAGTTAGAAAATTTAAAAAGGGAACTGCATAGGTTAAAGTTAGATATAGTGGGAATTAGTGAAATTCGGTGCAGGAGGAACAAGACTTTTGGTTAGGTGAATACAGGGTTATAAATACAAAATCAAATAGGGGTAATGCAGGAGTAGGTTTAATAATGAATAAAAAAAGTAGGAGTACGGGTAAGCTACTACAAACAGCATAGTGAACGCATTATTATGGTCAAGATACGGAGACGAAAATTTAATAGTCATGGGTGACTAAATTCGATAGTGGGAAAAGGGAGAGAAGGAAACATAGTAGGTGAACATGGATTGGGGGTAAGAAATGAGAGAGGAAGACGTCTGGTAGAATTTTGCACAGAACATAACTTAATCATAGCTAACACTTGGTTCAAGGATGATGAAAGAAGGTTCCATAAGAAGCCTGGAGATACTAGAAGGTACCAGATATATTATATAATGGTAAGACAGAGACTTAGGAACCAGGTTTTATATTGTAAGACATTTCCAGGGGCAGATGTGGACTCTGACCACAATCTATTGGTTATGAACTGTAGATTAAAAGTGACGAAACTGCAAAAAGGTAGGAATTTATGGAGATGGGACGTAGAGAAACTGACTAAACCAGAGGTTGTACAGAATTTCAGGGAGAGCATAAGGGAACAATTGTCACGAATGGGGTAAGAAATACAGTAGAAGAAGAATGGGTAGCTCTGAGGGATGAAGTAGTGAAGGCAGCAGAGGATCAAGTAGGTAAAAAGACGAGGGCTAGTAGAAATCCTTGGGTAACAGAAGAAATATTGAATTTAATTGATGAAAGGAGAAAATATAAAAATGCATTAAATGAAGCAGGCAAAAAGGAATACAAAAGTCTCAAAAATAAGATCGACAGGAAGTGCAAAATGGCTAAGCAGGGAAGGCTAGAGGACAAATTTAAGGCTGTAGAGGCTTATCTCACTAGGGTTAAGATAGATCCTGCCTACAGGAAAATTAAAGAGACCTTTGGAGAAAAGAGAACCACTTGTATGAATATGAAGAGCTCAGATGGAAACCCAGTTCTAAGCTAAGAAGGGAAAGCAGAAAGGTGGATGGAGTATGTAGAGGGTATATACAAGGGCGATGTACTTGAGGACAATATTATGTAAGTGGAAGAGGATGTAGATGAAGATGAAATGGGAGATACGATACTGCGTCAAGTGCTCTACTATCTGAGCTACCGAAGCACGACTCACGCCCGGTACTCACAGCTTTACTTCTGCCAGTATCTCGTCTCCTACCTTCCAAACTTTACAGAAGCTCTCCTTCGGGAGTGCTAGTTCTGCAGGTTCGCAGGAGAGCTTCTGTAAAGTTTGGAAGGTAGGAGACGAGATATTGGCAGAAGTAAAGCTGTGAGTACCGGGCGTGAGTCGTGCTTCGGTAGCTCAGATGGTAGA
This sequence comes from Schistocerca nitens, assembly GCF_023898315.1. Classification (NCBI taxonomy): domain Eukaryota; kingdom Metazoa; phylum Arthropoda; class Insecta; order Orthoptera; family Acrididae; genus Schistocerca; species Schistocerca nitens. The sequence goes on from NC_064615.1 coordinate 928,668,655, forward strand.
GCACTTGCCCGGGAAATGCAAAGGTCCCGAGTTCGAGTCTCGGTCGGGCAAACAGTTTTAATCTGCCAGGAAGTTTCATATCAGCGCACACTACGCTGCAGAGTGAAAATCTGATTCTGGAAACATCCCCCAGGCTGTGGCTAAGCCATGTCTCCGCAATATCCTTTCTTTCAGGAGTGCTAGTTCTGCAACGTTCGCAGGAGAGCTTCTGTAAAGTTTGGAAGGTAGGAGACGAGGTACTGGCGGAAGTGAAGCTGTGAGGACGGGGCGTGCGTCGTGCTTGGGTAGCTCAGTTGGTAGAGCACTTACCCGCGAAAGGCAAAGGTCCCGAGTTCGAGTCTCGGTTCGGCACAAAGTTTTAATCAGCCAGGGAGTTTCGTATCAGCGCACACTCCGCTGTAGAGTGAAAACTTCATTCTAATAATGAAATATTGTTGCACTGGTAGTTGCCATTAGTGTCCCTGATGTGATGTATTAAGAGTGAAAGTCTAAGGTATCACCATATTCCAAGACAATTTTTATATTACTATAGAAGGTGGGATTATTAGATTAGTTGCTTTTCTCATATTCGTTTTGTCTTTTGTATTATTGTGTACTGTGACCTATTTTATGTGTCTTGTTCGGTAATAAGTTTAAAATGAATGACTGAGTTTAGGTGACGCTGAAACAGTAGAGAAGAGGGTCCATCAAGAGACAGAGCATGTAAAAAGACTACATCATGTAATTATTTACCTTATTTGTGTACTAATTATTATGTATAAGTCTTCATTCTAGGAATTTTTTCAATAGATGAGGAGAAAAGTGTCTAAAATTCACTATCAGTTCCTTGCAGGAAGAGTAAGTGTTGTTGATTTTGTATACAACGTGTATGTTGTGGATGTCCTCCTCAAAACAGAGAGACCAATTAGTTAAGCTCTTGTGTTTATGTTTGCTTACAAATAAATTTGATTTTTCTTCTCTTACCTATCAATCATAAAAAAAGACAATGGCAATGCTGTAACTTCAGCGGAACATGTGTGGGTAAAAGAAGAAAAGTTGTGTTTGCTCCTGATGGATCTCATCCAAAAAAATTCATTATTGCTCATATTACCAAACATTCATAATTTTAGTTATTATGTTCTTTTCTGTGATGGTTTGTGTCAGCTGTTTGTGCAAGAGAATGAAGACATACAGAAGTGTGCCGGCCGAAGTGGCCGTGCGGTTAAAGGCGCTGCAGTCTGGAACCGCAAGACCGCTACGGTCGCAGGTTCGAATCCTGCCTCGGGCATGGATGTTTGTGATGTCCTTAGGTTAGTTAGGTTTAACTAGTTCTAAGTTCTAGGGGACTAATGACCTCAGCAGTTGAGTCCCATAGTGCTCAGAGCCATTTGAACCATTTGAACATACAGAAGTGTGGACAAAATTTTTGTTTGGATCATGATAAAGAGAGTAATTAGTGTAGTTGTTTTGATTTCAGAATTGTTGGACTTACGTGTGTAGCTGTAAGTAGTTGGAGTGATGAAAGTGTGAACAGTAGTTATTGTACTTCGTTGAAGAAGTAGTTAGTTCAACTCAGGTGAACTTCTGAAGATTCTTCTTATATCTTACAATTTGTAGTGTGAATTGAGGAATATCTGTAAAAATAGGAATAAATGCCATGAACCACTTGCATTTTCATTTTTTTGTATCACTGAAATATTTTACTTTCATTATGATTTATTGCAGCCCCATATGTATTAATTGTGTCTGTGAAACTGATTCTGTAACTGTGTGACATCAACCGCTGATTTTCATTGGTCAATTTGTTACCCACTCAGGTAATTAATTCTTATGTGTATGTTTTAGGTTTATGTACTTCAAGGTAAATGATGATGTTCAATTGTAAAGATAATCTATGGAACGGTCACGCTCATTGTAGATATTTTCTGAAGAATTAGATGTGAAAGAAGACTTGAAGAAGGTAAAGAAACCAAGTGGGCACAGAAGTACTGAGGCTCTTTGACGTTCTGATGGGGCTGTACTGACGAAGACCACTCACCAAAACTGAAATCAAACTGAGTGATCTGTCAGTATAAGTAGGTACAAATGCAGGAGCGATCAAATGCCACAGAGTCACGATAAAGTTATAAGTGTTTTTAAAGTTCCACAATTTTGGTCCACTGGACTGTTCTGCAGTTTTCCATGCTTAGTCTCCCGACCTTCCTCTGTCAGAATCGTCACTCGGGTCTTACTTGTATGCATAGGAAACACCTTATTGACAGTCGAGAAGAATGTGCGCAGCACTCAGGAGTGTGATGTGTAGCCAGACCGTAAGCAGTGTCATTTTTGCTAGGACGTTACTTACACCAAGCTGCTACAACATACTGAATTATGGATATCCACATGGTTTGACTGGTGTAGATGAAAAATATTCAACAGTCTCCCATGCTGTCCTCAATTAATCCATTGTGACAGAAGCTGATGAGATAGTTAAAAATGATGGAGTCCTCCTTAACTTCAAATAGTGTCAGTGCATGTGAAGCAGACTTTTCCCTAACCTTTTTGGTGTGCTGTTAACCTCAAACATTAGTGACAAGGAAAACTTAAATGGCTTGCTCCTTTCACTTCAAAAGTAGATTATGAGTCCTTAAAATTTTGTGTAGGTCAATTACTCCACAACTTTATTTAATTTTTTGTGAGGAGGACTCAATGTTGGGATCATCATAAGTAACTGATTAGCTGTTAGTAGTTAGTCTAAAAGCACTTGGGTTGAAAACTGATACTTCATTACACTATTGCTTTTAAAGACTCAATCAGCATGTTATTTTCAGTGATAAGATTCACATTTTCCCATAAGATGCAAGGTGTTAACTATATTTTGAACGTTCATACATTTAGTGCTTTAGGATGGATGTATCTGCCAGAAATAGTTCAAAAACTTGTTCTTCGCTTATTCAAACAAAGATGTTGTTAGCATTATTCTCTTATGACTTGCTTCTGAGTAACTTAAAAAAAGTAATATTTGATGCTGTAATGTTTATCAAGCTCTTCAAGCAACATATTGGGTACATAGAGTACAATAGTAAGGATTTAGCTGTAAGGCATAACCATGTAGTAGTATGTTCATACAACATTTTTGAAATTACCCTTTATTTTATTATTTTTTACAAATCTGTCATTTTAGCAGTATTTTAGGATATAATGATACAATTTGTAATTTCCTTTGGTCATCTCCTACAGGACACAATCCAAATCTTCCCAGCCCTTAAGGGCGACGTAAGCAAACGTGGCTGTTGGTTGGCTGGTTCACTTCCTTGGAGTGTATTATATCGACACAAGCTTTTTCACAACCTCTTTCCTAAGTAATTTTGTCAAACGCGGTCTTTGGCGAATCAGTGTTGCTCACAATCAATAGCAAATAATCCTGTGTTGAAAGCCATGTGAATTTCTTCTCAGAAGAGAGTTATTATTCGAGTGTAGCCCTAGTCTGGTTCCAAATGAAACTTGGAGAGCTATTTTCGGGCTCACATGCTATTCCAACAGAAGTCCCTTTCCTTTAATGGAGAGCCAAGTTCATAAGCAGAAGTACTGTGTATAGTAAATCTGGTGACATCAGTCTACTTCATATTCAGTGCTGAAGTTTAGTTTTGAATATGGAGTTAGCTGCCTATATTTAGTAATATCGTTCCACACAGTAGAATAGGTGCGCATAGTTTGCAGGTTCATAATTATCTGGAAGCTGGTCACTGATAAGTTTATTCATTTCTGTGCAATCACAAATTTATCTATGTTTTACCATTAATGGAGTGTAAGATTACTTTTTGTGTTGATGATTCTTGTTTACATGTTGCAATGAGATATTCCTTATTTGTAATGATAAGGTTATAAACCTCCCTGATGTTGTTCAATCCGTATATTGAGCAAGCAGTAAAGGAAATGAAAGAAAAATTCGGAGTAGGTATTAAAATCCATGGAGAAGAAATAAAAAACTTTAAGGTTCTCCGATGACATTGTAATTCTGTCAGAGACAGCAAAGGACTTGAAAGAGCAGCTGAACGGCAAGGACAATGTCTTGAAAGAAGGATATAAGATGAACATCAACAAAGGCAAAAGAGGGTAATGGAATGTAGTCAAATTAAGTCGGGTGATGCTGCGGGAATGAGATTAGGAAACGAGACACTTAAAGTAGTAAAGGAGTTTTGCTATTTGGGGAGCAAAATAACTGATGATGGTCGAAGTAGAGAGGATATAAAGTGTAGACTGGCAATGGCAAAGAAAGCGTTTCTGAAGAAGAGAAATTTGTTAACATCGAGTATAGATTTAAGTGTCAGGAAGTCGTTTCTGAAAGTATACGTATGGAGTGTAGCGTGGAAGTGGAAGTGAAACGTTGACGATAACTAGTTTGGACAAGAAGAGAATATACGCTTTCGAAATGTGGTGCTACAGAAGAATGCTGAAGATTAGATGGGTAGATCACATAACTAATGAGGAGGTACTGAATAGGATTGGGGAGAAGAGGCGTTTGTGGCACTACTTGACTAGAAGAAGGGATCGGTTGGTAGGACATGTTCTGAGGCATCAAGGGATCACCAATTTAGTATTGGAGGGCAGCGTGGAGGGTAAAAATCGTAGAGGGAGACCAAGAGATGAATACACTAAGCAGATTCAGAGGGATGTAGGCTGCAGTACGTACTGGGAGATGAAGAAGCTTGCACAGGATAGAGTATCGTGGAGAGCTGCATCAAACCAGTCTCAGGACTGAAGACCACAACAACAACAAGGTTATAAACTGTTTATGTTGTCTTTAAAAGTCAATACATACCTTGCTAAACCCATGTCTTGTGAACTCATTTGTCAGAAACACATTACCCATTATTCTTGCTTCATTTATTCTGCCGTGTAGTGAGCTACCATCTTGTCATGCTGTGGAAGTCAAATGTTTCTTATAGTCGCATTTGTAAATCGTTGTTCAGCTACAGAGCAGGCACTCCCAAAGTATAAACAATAAACAGTAGGATGTCTGTATATGTTAGTTAACTTTCAGAAACTGAGTAAGGTAAGGATACGTGTGATTTACTGCTGGACGCTGATATGAGACTTGTGGTTGCATTGTTACACTGAACTACTATTATGACGTCCAATAGGACCTTAGGCTTTTTTTAAGTGATCTTTCAGTTAGTTAATTATTTTCGGCATTTTGAATTTGTGTGTACGCAACATAGGAGACTGCCCCATAGGACGGCAAGACACTATAAATGGAAAGCAAACATGCATTCAAAATAATCTAGTGCCTTTATGAAACTATTCGCTCGTGTACTGCATACTATATTTCGATATGCAGGACCATTCTTCATCCTATTGCGCTGAATTTAAGTAAGCATGTTGCGTTGATTATTTTCCACGTATTCTAGAGTAAAATCGAATTACTAACTTTTTTCTCTCTCTAATTGTGCATATCATTAGTATCAGGGCTTTTTTTGTCACTACCTGCATGATAATTCTGTATTTCACCAGACACACACAACATACAATTTTCAAAGCTCCCATTAATATGCGTTAAACACTGTAGACACGTTTTGTAGAGCTTTAGAATGGTTTTTAAAAAGTCTTTCGTTCAGTTATTAAAGAAATGTAGTATTTCAACTAATTTTTTCATATTGCGTTACACAGCCACAAATTTATTACAAGACAGTTGTATTTTCCACTGGTCTGTTATACAATCACTGTCATTTATATCAATGATCAGCTGAGTTTGGTGATGTGTCATTTACAAATAGTACTAGCCATCATAATTTTACAGCGTCACTCTGGGATGGGAGTATACTTACATCCATCTTTCATTTAAATCTATAACCACTGTCATAGTGGACTCAAGCCAGAACAATGATTTACACTCATCAACAAATTAACGCAACATAACTGGCACAGTGGCATGTGTGTGTAAACACAAAATCGCATAATATATAGCACAGAACATTGCTTTACATGGGTTGAGTCGACACTGTCCACGACAGCCCGCATCCATGTGCATATAGGGGGAGGGGAATGAAGCAACTATAAGAGAAAGAAGTGGGGGGAGGCTAACTAGAATATGAGCTAAAGCAAGTGATGGTGCCTTGCTCAATACCAGCAGCGTCATCTCGGCACACACCACGTCCCAGCCTGATAACTAACCAGCACGGCATATGGCAGCTGCACTGCTGCACTGTCTGAGCCAGAAGGGGCACTGGCGTCTTTCCAGAGTGAAAATTGTACAGCAGTAGAGGAGTGTAAAATGAGTACACTGAAATAAGGATCTAACGGTCGGAAATGAAGATCTGGTTTCGAGTAGACATAAAAAATTATATCTTATGGAAACAACTTACTCTCATAGCACTTGTTCACTGTGATGACCGACAGTCTCAATGCAAGCATTAGAATACTGCATAAATACAGCGAAAAATACTTAACATGAAGCTAAGTGAACTAAAATATTTTTCGTGTTAAACTGCAGCTGCACTGAGGCTCAGTCGATTTGCTTTGGATGAAGAGGTGCGCAACTGGATACAGTCACTATATTGTCTCGCAGTGGGAGAAATATATTAATAGTTATGATGATTACCTTTGATATAATAAACAATCTACTCATTTTTTTCGGTCTGTCTCGTTTTCAACCGACTGCTATCATGTGTGATACATACCCATGGTTGATTAAGCATCTGATATTACGTTATTCACTTTCACACAGAGCTAAATAACTGACGTTATTCCATTTTTACACACCACAAAGGGAACTGTGGGAATCTAGTCGAGTTCACAATTGTATTCACTTCGTTGCTGCAGGTCTGTGTTACTCAGATGAAAGTTTTACATACATTAACATACATCAATTTCCTAAAATATCGTTGAATAAACACGTGGTTAATGGGATAATGGGACATCCCTTTCATGCTGGTCACAAACGTCAGTGTACATATGGAGGTATTTTGGTTTTGCCACCTTTATATGAATTATTCAAAACTTTTTATAACTATTTGTGTACTTGTTTAACAACGATTACGATATGATCATTCCCTTGCTGACATCAAGATGGACCTAACAATGTGACATAAGCGTATGCTGGATGTCTGTAATATCTGTTAGTGATTTCATAATAAATTTTTGACACAAATGTTCATAACTTCGTCCATAATGTTACACATATGCTAAATATTTTAATGAGCTAATCCCACTATGGCGGGTTTGATACTGTCATCAGATTATTGATAGCATTTTAGGAAGTAGCTTCAGCGTTTTCCGTAAAAATTCTAAGTTTCAGTTTTAACAAAATCAGTTCCTGGCTATTTTTCTTCACTTGGTTAAGCGAATGGTGGAATGTTCTCCCTACCCCCTTTGAAATTTCCAAGCCTGCAGGCCACTGCAGCAGACTGGCCAGCTCGCCACGTCCATTCACAGCTTGCTGCAATAAACGGTGGCTCTCTAACTTACCTCGCCCAGTCACTACACGGCAACTTGCTAGCCACAAATCGCTCAACGAAATACTCTCCTCTTCAAATACAACGCTTAGTGGTCTCACTGCTCATGATGTCACAAAATAATGAGTGCGAAATGTAAATGATTGAATTTATAAACGAGACTGGGAACCAGCAGAGGAGTGCTCTGACGAAAACAGGCCACCATCAAGTTGGTCGCAGCTGGCGAAGGGAATACAAGGTCATGGGTTTACAGCACTGCTGTGGCGACAGACTACACTTGCTGCCGATAGATGGCGCAGCTTGCAAGACTATTGTAGCCCAATTACGACAGCAGAGGGTCACTGACACATTCCAGATGATTCGGTATCACACACTAACCGATGTAAACAGCAGAAATCAAGATGGAAAGGCAGTATTTAAGGATGCGTGAACCAACCCATCATCATCGAACAGCTTGGCAATAATGTGACATCGAGCCTGTGCTATGCCATGCCACGCCGATGACGTAAATGGTTCTGTCTCAATCAAGACATGTCCAGTATACATTAAAAAATCCTTAACTTCACCTATTATATCAGAAAATCAGTAAACATTCAAAAATCCTTAACTTCACCTATTATATCAGAAAATATTTCTCTGTTTACTTTTAAAATCTCTTATTTCTTGTTTCTTATGCTCACCTAATCTCTCAACTTGACACATTTGGTTGTTTAGTTCTTCAAAAATCCCACTAAATTTCGAAATTCTACCACAAAGACTGCAAGATTTCAAAAATACAGCTTTAAAAACAATAGTGTTCTGTCATGGTCGCCAAATGTTGCGAAACAGGAGTCTCCCTGGTAATACTTCTGTCAGTAATTACCGTGTTTATTTAAATAAATTAGTGATAAAAAATAACTGATTCTTCAAACTGATACCAAATTTTTCAAAAAATACTAAATGTGGAGAAAACCTTATATGTTTACAATAAAAGAGCATAAGATCTCTAGTATGTGATCTGGGAATAACTAACAACATAAAATTTTAACTGTTCCCAGAAGTCCCTGAATGTTACACTCACTTGGACTGAAACACAATTACTGATATTCACGAAACAGGTAAGCAACGTCCCACAATGACTATGGAATACAATAGTATGACGAGTTCTGAGATGTAAACAAACAGCAGTCAGTACATGGTTGTCACATTTAAGGATTACACTGGTCTAAATTCTTCGCCAATGGAAATCCACCTACTCTTTCCTGATGGATCGTAGACAACAGCCTTAATAGCAGAAACCATACGACACGTATGTTTTACTAGTACTTTATATTAAACAAGACGTAATTCGATATTCAGTATGGATGTGTATGCAAAGCGGGAGAAGTAACATTCACAAACAACTTTTGTATGTAGGAAAACATAAATAAAACATAAAATGAAAATGTGTGTATCACTCCAGATGAACGTATAGCACATGTTAATGCTTCAAGAATTAAAACAATGTCAAAAGAGAAAATAATGAAAAATGTATAATGTTTTTCCACATCAAAGCCTTTAATAAAAGAAATTATTTTTAGTTAAACGTTTTTAAATTACTGAAAGTATGATTTTAAGTGCCTGGGACTAAATTTACGTGAGATAGGTAACAACAATGAGAAGTTGGAAAGGGAAATTCAGCAAAAATTTTATATTTTTATTATGTGAGTTCTTTCGAAAGAGATTTATGAAGGAGAGCTTCCGAACTGTGATCGTGTCCAATGAAGAAACACTTAGTTGTGGTAAGTGGCGTGCCGTCATCCAACGTGGGCGGCCCATAAACCAGAAGCATGCTCCTAGTTAAGAATTACAACTGTAATTATCATGGCCACTTGTATAGCGAGGCAGTAGTAGGTTAGTTTATTACTGTCTTCTCGTTGATTGAAGTACCTGTAGTCAGCGATGTATGCCGAACTTGCTCCATACTTATATTTATTATTTACAGCACGTGTTCAGTGTCAAAAGCAGATCACTTAGTAAACATGTCATTCCACTGTCCGAACTGCGTAATTTTTGAATCATTTTGTGGGAAATTAGATCTTGACATGATGTATGTTTGTACATCACCTTCACAGTCCGCACTGTGCATCGAAATCAGTCAGCTTGGTAAAACTATTATTTCCCTGTTCCGATTCTGTAGCTTTGAAATCATTATTTTCTGACACAATAGTTTGCAACGAAAATCATTTTGAGCTATGTGTCCATTAAGTTCACAGTTCGAGCTACACATCGAAAACAGTACACTCAGCAAACATATTACTCCGCCACCAGCACTTCACAATTTTCAGGTTACTTTGTGTGTAGATAATTAATGACAGGAAATACTTTAATATATACGGTGTCCAAAAAGTCCTTCTTTCATTCAAAAAACTTGGAAGTATTAGCGACAGAGAGTCGTGTTTTATTGTAAAACGTTTAGGAACGTTCAACGTCCCTTTTTCTGCTATGCCCGATTTTCAGTACGTGTCCCACGCGTCGCCCACAGAACGTGAAGATGATATTTGAGTTTTGCGCATATGAAGGTCAACATTACGGTACCAACAGTTGTGATTACTTCATAGATTCATGCACCAAGGGTAAAAATGTCACTGTTATTGTGTAAACGCGATCCTTGTTTCGTTTCGTTTTGTTTTGGTTTGCGTTAGGGCGCAAAAACAAGGGTGGTCACACGCGCCCAAGTGAAAACTATAGAACACGAACACCGAGAGGAGTTAAACGACATACGTCAGTCCCTATGAACAGAATAGGATACAGCTAAAAACAGGCACGTGGAAAACGGGCTAAAAGAACACCATACACAAAAAGGAGTATCAAAACTAAAAATTAAATGGCCTTCGCCATATTGCTTCGGCGGATAAAAAGTAAAACGTGGGCGACAGCCCAAGCGTCATTTGATAAAACGGCTGATAAATCAGATGGAAAACCCAAGCTGAAACATTCCAGCAGGAAGTGGCGGACAGTTAAAATTCGGGCGCAATGTGTACAAAGTGGTGGGGTGGTGCCACTTAGCAAATGATGATGGCTGAAAAGGCAGTGCCTACCCAATACGCAGCCGAATTAAAATAATCTCCTCCGGGCGGGAGGAGCGAGAGGAGGCCGTCCAGCCGGCCGGTGTGGCCAAGCGGTTCTAGGCGCTTCAGTTCTGGAGCCGCGCGACCACTACGGTCGCAGGTTCGAATCCTGCCTTGGGCATGGATGTGTGTGATGTCCTTAGGTTAGTTAGTTTTAAGTAGTTCTAAGTTCTAGGGGACTGATGAACTCAGATGTTAAGCCCCATAGTGCTCAGAGCCATTTGAACCATTTTGAGGCCGTAAAAGGCGCTGGGAGAGGCTTAATAAGCCGAAGCTTATTCCTGTGAAGGGAGGACCATTGGCGATGTCAAAGTGACCCCAGCTCCTGACAGGCGGCAAGGCAGAGATCATCGGAGGGAATATAGGTACTGGCGGGCTGAGGTACAACGACTGCAACCTTGGCAGCAGCGTCAGCAGCCTCATTTCCTGGTAGACCGACATGACCAGCGACCCACAGAAACATGACACTGGCTACACGAAGAGTGAGCGACTGACATTTTTCCTGGATCCGCTGCACTAAGGGATGAGCTGTGTCCAGCGCACATAGACTTTGGAGTGCACTGAGTCTGAGCAGAGGACACAATCGGAAAGGCTGTGTCGCCGGTTGTACCCCGTGGCCTGATATAAGGCGAAGAGCCCAGCTGTAAATACTGAGGAGTGTACCGGAAGCCGATAACGAAAGACACAGGTGCCAATGACGAAGGCACACCCGACCCCACAATCAGTCCGAGAGCCACCAGTGAAGACAAAGGCACTATCGCCAAGTTCAATGCGAAGGTCGTGAGTCTGGACGAGATATACCGAGGCTGGAGTAGTGTCCTTAGGAAGCGAATGAAGGCTAAGGTTAACATGGGCCGCTTCACGAAGCCAAGGTGGTAAACGGTTCACACCCACTGGGAAAGTTGCAGATAGTGTGAAGTTAAGCCGCCATAGCAAATGGCAAAAGTGGACTCCAGGAGGTAATAGAGAAGAGGGACGAGCCCCATACTGACTGACGGTCAAAGGAATAATCAAAGAAGGAGGCATAGGAGGGGTGGCAATGTATGGCAGAGAAACGGCATGCATACCTGCTGAGGAGGAAGTCACGGCAGTAGGACAGTGGTACTCCTGCAGCTTCAGCATATAGTCTCTTAACCGGGCTGGTGTAAAAGGCGCCCATGGCCAAATGGATGCCACGATGGTGGATAGTGTTGTGACGGCGTAAGAGGCATGGGCGTGGAGACGCATAAAGCAAGAAGCACCCATAGTCTAGTTTAGAACGACAAGGGACGGGAACAAACGGAGGAGGGTGGTTCGATCGGCACCCCAGTAAGTAAGTAAGTACCAGTTAGGACACATAGGACATTGAGGGACAGTGTACAGGGGGCTGCCAGGTAAGACACATGGGAGGACCAAGAGAGTTTCCTATCGAGCATGAGCCCCAGGAATTTAGTTGTTTCACCGAATGGAAGAGTAAGAGGCCCAAGATGTAGAGATGGTGGGAGAAACCATTTGCGCCGCCAAAAATTCATACAGAGGGTTTTGTCAGGCGAAAAGCGAAAGCCATTCTCAATGCTCCAGGATTAAATACGATCAAGACAGTGCTGAAGACGCCGCTTATTGAGACAGGTCCGTGGAGAGCTGGAATAGATGGCAAAATCGTCAACGAAAAGGGATCTGGAGATGCCCCTTGGGAGACAGGCCATGATAGGGTTAATGGCGATAACAAAGAGGATGACACTCAGGACAGAACCCTGAGGCACACTGTTTTCCTGGATAAAGATGTCCGACAAGGCAGAAACCACACGCACCTTGAAAACTCGATCTTGTAAAAATTCCTGAAGGAAACAGGGCAGGCAGCCACGGAAGCCCCACGTGTAAAGAGTATGGAGGATACCAGTTCTCCAGCAGGTGTCATAGGGCTTCTCCAAATCGAAAAACACGGCCACAGTCTGGGATTTCCGCAAAAAGCCATGCATGACATGGGTGGACAAAATAATGAGATGGTCAACTGCAGAACGCCTTGCTCGAGAGCCACACTGTGCATTCGTCAATATATTGCGAGTCTCGAGCCACCATACCAGCCGGGCATGAATCATATGTTCCATCACCTTGCATACGCAACTGATAAGAGAGATGGGGCGGTAGCCAGAAAGAAAGTTTTTGTCCTTGCTGTGCTTAGGCATGGGTACGACGATGGCTTCTCGCCAGCGTCTGGGAAATGTGCCCTCTGCCCAGATGCGGCTGTACGTGTTAAGCAGAAAGTGCTTGCCAGCAAGAGAAAGATGCTGCAACATCTGAATGTGGATGGCGTCCGGCCCTAGGGCGGAGGAGCGGGATGAACTGAGAGCATGATCGAGCTCCCTTATGGTAAAGGCGGCATTGTAGCACTCACGATTCGGTGAAGGAAATGATGTTGCCAGAGCCGCCTCCGCTCTTTTCCGATGGAGGAAGGCAGGGTGGTAGTGCAAAAAGCTCAGAACTTGCGCAGAATGGTGGCTCAATGTGTTGGAGATAGCAATAGGGTCCACGATAACATCGTCTGCTACTGTCAGACCGGAAATTGGGGAATGGATCTTGGTCCCAGAGAGCTGTCTGAGGTTGGAACTTTTAAAAGAACAAGTGAATGAAAGCCAGCTAGTTCTTTTGCTGTCCCGAAGGACGTGACGACACTTTGCACGGATCCCTGTTTATAATGAATGCGGTTTCCCGTCGTAGGACGATGGTTAGAAATGCGGATAGCACGTCTCTGTGCGCGACTTGCATCGCGGCGTGCCTCAGTCCACCAAGAGACTGGAACACGATATAGTAAAGAGGAAGTGCGAGAAATGGAACGTTCTGCAGCAGTAAGGATAACGTTGATGAAATAGTCCACCTGGTCATCACAGCTGGGGAAATCTTGTTCTGCGAAAGTCGCCAGGAAGGAGTAAAGCTGCCAGTCAGCCTTAGTAAACAGCCATTTTGGAGCGCATGCAGATGGGGTAGGAGTTAGAAAATGGATAGCACATGGGAAATGGAAGCTCGACTAGGAGTCAGAAAGAACGGATCACTCAAGACAATGGGCAAGCTCGGAAGTGCAAAAGGATAGGTCCAGATGGGAATAGGTGTGCAAGGAATCCGGAAAGGAAAGTGGGTGCTCCAGTGTTAAGGCACAAGAGGTTAAGTTGGTTAAGAAGGTCAGCCAAGAGAGCACCTCTCTGACAGGTCCTGGGAGAACCCCAGAGGGGATGATGCACATTAAAGTCACCGAGTAGCAAAAACTGGGGAGTTAGCTGCCTGGTAAGCTGAAGGAAGTCTTCTCCGGCGACATCAAAGGACGGAGGTACATAAATGGTACAGAGGGAGAAAGTCAGGCAGGGAAGGTAAAGGTTAACTGCAACAGCTTGAAGATGGGTAGTCAGGGAGATCGGTTGACTATGAAGGTCATCCCGTATGGGCAGCATGATGCCCCCATGAGACGGAATGCCGACCTCTGGGGGAAGGTCGAAACGATTCGGTAAGTAATGTGAAAGCTCAAAGCGGTCGTGAGGGCGCAATTTCGTATCCTGAAGGCAGAGTACAAAGGGATGCTGCGATGCTAAAAGCAGCCGCAAATCCTCTTTGTGGGACTGAAGGCGCGGAACGTTCCATTGGAGGATAGTCATGAGGAGGAAGAGATGGAGGGGTATTAACCCGGGGGCCGCCGAGTGACAGCCGGTGCAGAGACGCTACTACAGGGGTCCACAGAAGCATTGGCTTGCTTGTGCGGTCGGTCCATGGAGTCCAACGCTGAAAAACGGTTGGTGGTCAGCACAGGCTACACAGAGACCGGCCGGCCTAAGGTACCACGTGGCGACACCGTCGAACAGGATCGACTTGGCGAAGGAGAAGACCGTTTGCCTTTAGCGGACTTCTTCGAACCTTTCTGGTTAGAGGAAGACTCGGGTGTTGTTTGGCTTGAGGGATGGAGGAAGTCTTCATGGGAGTACTCCTTTTGTCCTTTTGTCCTGCCTACTGGTTTGGAATCGGTGGCTTCGGCCCTTGAGGCGAGAGTCTGACGGTTTGTTGTACAGTAGAATGGGGGGGGGGGGGGTTGGAGAGAGGGGTAACAAAGAACTGTAGGTGCCAGACGGGAGAACACAAGGTTTGCGACTAGCCAGTAACTTGCGAGCTACTGGGCAAGGCACTTTTTCCTTTACCCGAATCTCTTGGACAGCCTGCTCATTCAGATACACGGGACAATTCCGAGAGGAGTCGGCATGGCCGCCATTGCACTTGAGGCATTGGGGAAAAGGAGGTGGAGAATCGCCCTAATGTGCATCCCTGCCACAGGTTACACATTTGGCTATGTGTCGACGAGATGTTCTAGTGTGGTAAACGGTGACACTGGTAGCAGCACAGCGGGTTCGGAATGTACGGCTGGACTGTGATAATTTCATAGCCTGCTTTGAGCTTGGACGGCAGCACCACCCTAACAAAGGTGAGCAAAAGAGTGCGGGTGGGCACTAAGGAGGTATCTACCTTTATAATTACTCGATGGACGGCAATGACACTCTGTTCAGAGAGGTAAGACTGTATTTTGGCCTCGGTTAGACCGTCAAGTAGCCTGGTGTAAATTACATCACGGGAAGAATTCAAAGTTCTGAGGGCCTCGACACGAACAAGTTAGCTGTGGAGAAATGAGGTAGCAAGCAGTTGTTATGTTTGAGAATCAGAAGCTGTCTCCAGGAGCAAAGTGCCATTCCGTAAACGAGAGCAGGATTTCACAGGGCCAGCAATTGCATCAACACCTTTCTGAATAATAAGCGGATTGACCATGGTGAAAGAATGAGTCTTAAGTACCGTGGTGCAGCGGGAAGGGTCTTCGAATTAATAGCCTCATTACGTTTACGTGTTGTAGACATTGATTGGGAAGCTGAGTGACTCATTGCGAGAAAATCCCCCATGATTGCCAGCGTCTCCGATGGCATGCTCCTTCCAACTGGGGCTTCCCTTCACAATGGGGCACACACGACTTAGGTGATTGGTCACACCTTAAGTCCCACTTCCCGAACACCTTACAGAGGGACCAATTGGAAATTTTGGAAGGTTGCAGCTCAGGCAGTCACCCCTCCCTGGGCCTGGCCTGTACCAGAGTGTATGTGCAAACACTAGCTGTCGACCCGGGGCTGGGAATTATGCGTTACCCAGTCACATGTTACGCATCAGAAGCGTGGGCCGGCCTTCAGGAGCGCACAGGGAGAAAGAAGAAATAAGAGGATTCTCAAACGCTGAAGTGGAGGAATGAGAGGAGAAGGAAAACAAAGAAAGGAAAAGGGAGCCAAAAATAAAGGTGAGACTATTCGTACATCCGCGACAGAATGCAGAACATTCCCAATAATTACCCAGACATGTTCCCCAAGGAAGAGGAAAAAGAATAGCAAGAGAGCACGCAGCACAGAAGGGAAAAATGCTGCTGCTAAGGCTGGGGCCCCATGGTGGCCAAGCACAAACGCGCCAAAGAGTGGCAAGCCCTCTGGGGGACACGCGATCCTTGACGCAACCCCCCCCCCCCAAAAAAAAAAGACACTTCCAATGGAGTGGCATTTGGAGAGGGGGCAGGGGCCATCTTATGGGTCCATGGCGAGCCATTCCCCTCCATCTACCAACATGTTGATACGCCTCCACATTGCACTTTTAACGTGGGGGATGTGCTGAGTGAAATATTTGCTGAGAAACGAATGGGTCATGACGGTCATAATGTACAGGTCCGATCTCTCTCAGTGTCACACAGTTTCTTTTTGTAAGGTTACATCAAGAATCACGCATACCCAACACCAGTCAGTGATATTGTTACCCCTCATGCACGAATCGGTGAATCAGTCAGAGCACTTGATGTTGCAGTGCTGAACTCGAACATCGCCTTGATGTTCTATGAGCGACGAGTGGAGCACACATTGAAATTCTAAAAAAATTAAAAAACCCCGTCCGAACAGACCTAGGAGGGCCCAACGGTGCAGACTGACCGCGGTGTCATCGTCAGCCGACAGCAGTCACTGGATGCGGATATGAAAGGGCATGTGGTCAGCACATCGTTTTCCATTCCATTGTCAGCTTTCGTGGCTACATCCGCTGTGTCTTAAGTAGCTCCCTAACTCAGTGGGCTCAGTGCACCCCGTTTGCCAACACCACTTGGCAGACTCAGTCTGTCACCCATCCTAGAGCTATTGAAGCCCGACAGTGTTTACCTTTGGTGATCTGAAGGAAACTGTTGCTACCTCTGCGTCAACACCTTTAGCACATTGAAATTTTGGCATAAAAGAAATAGAAAACTTTGATATCTGGTAAACGTTTCACAACAAATCACGTCACTCCATCTCAAACAGTTCTAGTTAACATTTTGTGAAACGATAGCGGAACTTTATCGACATCCTGTATCCGTTTTGCAATATCACAGTTTGCGACACCCATCGATAACAGCCAGCGTTATACCGCGAAAAAGACGGTCTGAAGTTCCTGCTATAAACACGTGATCAGCTCGCTTACGCTCGACTCTAAGCAGTCTCTCCACCTGTCTCCCGTTTCATTTGTTACTGTTTTACATGGCGATTTGTCGATAGCTTTCAAAGCTTGTCTCTCTCATAAAACAGTACATGAATTATAATAAAATATTAGTATAAAACTTTTTGCACGTAGAAATACATATATTGCCTTCATCGACTTAGAAAAAGCGTTTGATAGGGTAGACTGACGACAGCTTTTTAAGATGCTGAAAGAGATTGGCATAAAGCATAACGACAGAAGAGTAATGTAGAGACCAGAGTTGGCTGCGATAAGATGTGGAGAACATCAAGAAGAAGTTACTATTAAGCAGGGTGTGCTACCGGGCTGCTCACTCTCTCCTTCTTGTTCAGTGGATACATTCAGGGGACAACGGATGAAACTAGGGATATACTAGGAGCTATAGGAGGAATTAAAATTCATGTTTAGAAAATAGACATGCTGAGATTTGCTGATGATATCTCCGTGTTAAGTGAAGATATAGAACAATTAGAATCGATTCTGGCACAGATGGAAGTCACTATCAGCTCTTCCTGTAGTATGAAAATTAATAAAGGTAAAACAAAAATGTTAGTGGTAAGCAGACAAAACACTGTTGCCAATATCCATTTAACAACAAAATCCTCGTATCCTTTGCCAGCTTTGGGAGTAAAATTACATCGGGTGGAAGGTCAAGGAAGGACATTGCAGGCCGAATCCACCAGGCAAAAGCTGCTTTAAACAAGAGAAGAAAACTTTTCAGATCCAGTAGCACTAACAAACACCTCAGGAGAAACATTATAAAGACGTTTGTTTGGAGTGTGCTGTAGTACAGAAGTGAAACATATGCACTCTGAGGAGCAGAGAAATATAACACAACAGCCTTCTTGATGTGGTACTATGGCAGAATGTGTAAGATCTCCTGGGCAGACTAAATACCAAACGAAGAGGTACTCCACAGAGTGGAGAAACAGAAGCCTCGACTCCTGAAGGTAATCAAACACAGAAGCCACATGTGAGTCGACCATTTGCTCAGACAAGATGGTACCACTAAAAATATCATTGAAGAGGCAGTAGAAGGCAAAAATACTGAGGGAGACGAAGACTAGAATAAATAACTGCAACACCTATACCACTCTCAAGAGGAAGGGAGGAAGCAGATATGCATGGTGAACTGCTCCTAACGAAGCTGATGATTGAGGAGCTAAGAAGAAGAGGATGTTAATAAATGTAGAAACACAAAATATTAGAAAATGAAAAATAATCAATCCTTTGATGACAGTTATCGAACGTCTATAGAAATAAACAGAGAACCTGCACTATTGCAATTCTATCTTTGATGTGAAGGAGGAATACGAAATAAAATCAAAACAGTTCTGCCGGATTATAGTAATTTTCACACCTTTCATTACAATGACATGATGTTTCTGCAGAAAACTCTGCACACATAACATGAAATGTGCTCAATATTCAGATCACTTGGCGATTATGGTGGATAGTTGCTTTTCGAAGTGTTCCAAACTTCCCAGTTCAAGGACAAACATTCCCACAGAGTGTGGGCAGCTAGGGTACAATGGTGACTTCTAAGACTGGTCAGAAGAGCAGAATAATTGGAAGGTTACGCATTTATCAATATCACACAATGCTACTGTAAAGACAGGAAAATTTAAGAAGCACATATAATGCACTTTGCTGTACTTACACAAGGCAATTTTGGAGAGTGTTCACATGGAAAATATGGTATCTACTTGTAACTTTCCGCTTCTCCTGTTGACTGGTTTGAGTATCGAATAATACAAAGTATTTCTATTGGGAAACTTTCCAGCATACAATAATTCAGCAGCTGTACCGCTGGCATCAACTTTAACATCTGCAAGAAATTAATCAATCGTTTCACAAGTCCCGTCGACATAGAGATCATTACAAACGGAGTAGGAGATCGGATTGTTTCAAAGATGGTGAAGGAAATCGGCTGTGCCTTTCAAAGAAACTATGGCGGCATTTTCTTGGGAGATCACGGAAAACCAAAATGAGGATGCCCACAAGCGGTTTTGAACCCTCGTCCTCCCAGATGTGAGTCCACTGTGTTAACCACTGAATCACCCAGCTCGGCACACCGAGCTCTCTAAGACTCATGTGCTCCGAAGTTAATTTTAGATTCCGAGAGAGGAGTCACAGGACAAGGATTATGTTACACTCCAGCTTCCATGACACAAATAGTTTTGATGTATCGACTTTTTCGATCTGGTCTGTGAATATCATTCAACAGACAAATACTAACAGTGAATGATAATAGTAGGGGGTCAGAGCATAAATTTCTAATGGTGCTTAATACAAATTTTCGGCTCTTGACAATGGCTCTTTGCGTAAGGTCCGTTCACTGTCAGTTTGATCGTGAGTGACTCTTCTGAAAATATTTCTTTATCAGACTTCGCAGATTTAATAATTCCAAAGTTTGGGCTCGTGCTGGACCGTTCATACGATTTGTAACAGAGAATCTTTAGCCATGCCAAGACACCGTTCAATTGGAACAATAGCTTGCAACATAAATGAAACACAAGATTAAATAATATCACTGTATTCACAAAATTTTATACTGCATTAAATTACGTAGACTCTTATTAAGTCTGTTGCTGTGTGCAGCTATGAGTACGCCTAGAGAGACTGCGTCTCAATGAAGTAGAATAACGGCGGTGTGTCAAATAATTATCTGCCGCAATGGCAAATAAGCGTCCGTTACAAGAACAAAAAAGGTGTCATCTTCTCGGCAAGCACCACCACTACTTGTTTGATGTGGACCACTTACGTCTGTACTTACAGTCTCCAGAGATTTGCTGGGTAGTATGGAATTTAGATCTGTCTTTGAAGATAGGTTCTGAGGTTTAGATTTGTGACAAGATATGCATGTTTTAAGTACATCGTAAATCTTTCGACTCATATTAGCGGAGTAACAATACGTGTTAAGTTATACAAGGCACATCTTCGTTCCATAATGTCCCCAAACTAAATGTGTGTGCCAGATTAAGTTGAGTTCAGAGTCCTTGTTGATATACAGGGCGGTCCATTGATAGTGACCGGGCCAAATATCTCACGAAATAAGCATCAAACGAAAAAGCTACAAAGAACGAAACTCGTCTAGCTTGAAGGGGGAAACCAAATGGCGTTATGGTTGGCCCATTAGATGGCACTGCCATAGGTCAAACGGATATCAACTGCATTTTTTAAAAATAGGAACCCCCATTTTTATTACATATTCTTGTAGTACGTAAAGAAATATGAATGTTTTAGTTGCACCACTTTTTTAGCTCTGTGATAGATGGCGCCGTAATAGTCACAAACGTATAAGTACGTGGTATCACGTAACAAATGTTTTACTTGGACCACTTTTTTAGCTTTGGGATAGATGGCGCCGCAATAGTCACAAACGTATAAGTACGTGGTATCACGTAACATTCCGCCAGTGCGCACGGAATTTGCTTCGTGATACATTACCCGTGTTAAAGTGGACCGTTTACCAATTGAGGAAAAGTCGATATCGTGTTGATGTATGGCTATTGTGATCAAAATGCCCAACGGGCGTGTGCTATGAATGCTGCTCGGTATCCTGAACGACATCATCCGAACCGTTCGCCGGATAGTTACGTTATTTAAGGAAACAGGAAGTGTTTAGCCACATGTGAAACGTCAACCACGACCTCCAACAAATGATGATGCCCAAGTAGGTGTTTTAGCTGCTGTCGCGGCTAATCTGCACATCAGCAGCAGACAAATTGCGCGAGAATCGGGAATCTCAAAAACGTCGGTGTTGAGAATGCTACATCAACATCGATTGCACCCGTACCATATTTCTATGCACCAGGAATTGCATGGCGACGACTTTTAACGTCGTGTACAGTTCTTCCGGCAGGCCGGAGTGGCCGTGCGGTTAAGGCGCTACAGACTGGAACCGAGCTACCGCTACGGTCGCAGGTTCGAATCCTGCCTGGGGCATGGATGTGTGTGATGTCCTTAGGTTAATTAGGTTTAATTAGTTCTAAATTCTAGGCGAATGATGACCTGAGAAGTTAAGTCGCATAGTGCTCAGAGCCATCTGAACCATTTGAACAGTTCTGCCACTGGGTACAAGAGAAATTACGGGACGGTGACAGATTTTGTGCACGCGTTCCATTTAGCGACGAAGCGTCATTCACCAAGAGCGGTAACGTAAACCGGCATAATATGCACTATTGGGCAACGGAAAATCCACGATGGCTGTGACAAGTGGAACATCAGCGACCTTGGCGGGTTAATTTATGGTGCTGCATTATGGGAGAAAGGATAATTGGCTCCCATTTTATCGATGGCAATCTAAATGGTGCAATGTATGCTGATTTCCTACGTAATGCTCTACCGATGTTGCTACAAGATGTTTCACTGCATGACAGAATGGCGATGTACTTTCAACATGATGGATGTCCGGCACATAGCTAGTTTGTGGTTAAAGCGGTATTGAATAGCATATTTCATGACAGGTGGATTGGTCGTAGAAGCACAATACCATGGCCCGCATGTTCACCGGATCTGACGTCCCTGGATTTCTTTCTGTGGGGAAAGTTGAAGGATATTTGCTATCGTGATCCACCGACAACGCCTGACAACATGCGTCAGCGCTTTGGCAATGCATGTGCGAACATTACGGAAGGCGAACTACTCGCTGTTGAGAGGAATGTCGTTACACGTATTGCCTAATGCATTGAGGTTGACGGATATCATTTTGAGCATTTATTGCATTAATGTGGTATTTACAGGTAATCACGCTGTAACAACATGCGTTCTCAGAAATGATAAGTTCACAAAGGTACATGTATCACATTGGAACAACCGAAAAAAACGTCCAAACATACCTACGTTCTGTATTTTAATTTAAAAAACCTACCTGTTACCAACTGTTCGTCTAAAATTGTGAGCCATATGTTTGTGACTATTACAGCGCCATCTATCACAAAGCGAAAAAAGTGGTCCAACTAAAACATTCATATTTCTTTACGTACTACACAAATATGTAATGAAAATGAGGGTTCATGTTTAAAAAACGAAGTTGATATCCATGTGACCTATGGCAGCCCCATCTAGCGGACCAACCATAGCGCCATCTGGTTTCCCCCTTCAAGCTAGACAAGTTTCGTTCTTTGCAGTTTTTTCGTTAGACGCTTATTTCGTGAGATATTTGGCTCCGTCATGATCAATGGACTACCCTGTATATACACCTGTTAGAGCCATCAGGAGGACGACGATAGAACAACACGTCATTATATATCAGATAACGGCTAGATAGTGGAGGGTCAGGTTGATCTATGACTAAAGCTCTTACCTTGTTCCAGTGCAGATCAGATTTTTCTAGAGTTGCCATGTGTCTACACAAATCAATGCAATATTGGTAATATTGTTTATACTGCATTAGGAGTATTCTGTAGTCATTCACATTATCAAGATCATTGGTACAATCATTGATACCTTGTGGAAGACGAGACAAAGCATCAGCGATGACGTTGTCTTTGCCTTTAATGTATACAATCTCAAATGAGTAATTCTGCAGAGATAAAGCCCAGCGTGACAACTTAGGATGAAGTAACTTACATGTTAACAAAAATGTCAGAGCTTGGTGATCTGTATAAATTTTCGTGTGGGTACCGTACAAATAGTAGTTAAACTTTTTGAAAGCCCAGACAATAGAAAGAGTTTCAAGTTCAGTGGTTGAATACGTACGTTCACATTCACTTAAAATACAGCGTCCAAATCCAATGATTTTTACGTGTTCCTCTTACCCATTTTTAACTACTAGAAATAGGCAACAACCCAAACCACTGCATGACGCGTCACACGTCATACAAAACTCTAAAGTCTGGACGTCCTAAAATGTTTGCATTCACCAATGCATGCTTAATACTATCAAAATCTTGCTGGCACTGCTCAAACCAGCAATAGTTGTTGTCGAAAGAAAGAACAGTGTCCTAGAAATGACTTCAGTTATTTTTTAGTGCGAGGACTAGGAAAATTCCTAATAGGGTCCAACTTATCTGGAGCAGGCCGTATACCTTGTGCATTAATTATGTGTCCAAGATATCTAATCTCACTACAAGCAAATTTTGACTTCCTTAGGTCAGCTGTTACACCAGCTGATTCAAATTTAGCCACAATCTTTTCAAGGGTGTAAAGATGTTCATTCCTAGTCTTAATGGCTATCAAAGGATCATCACCATAATGTGTAACAGTCTCAAGTAACTCTTCACCAAGCACAATATCCAAAGCAGTAATAAGTACGCCTGAACTGACGCTCAGTCCGAAAGGAACGGAATTTGTATGTTCGGCCCCAAAATATGAAAGCAGTATATTTTCTGGTATCAGGAGTGATTACCACTTGCCAAAACGAATTTCTCAAGTCAATCGTGGAAAAGTACTTAGCATCTAAAATTTTTTGTACCTGTTCCTCTAAATTTTCTGGTTTAGTGCGTACAGGTAGTATAATTTCGTTTATGGCACATGCATCCAATACCTCTCTAATGTTTCCATTAGGTTTCTTGACAACAAGTAATGGACTATAGTAGGGAGATCTGGAAGGTTCCATGATATTCCACTGTAACATTTAGTAAAGACCTGTAATACTTAGCTAGTACTTGATAAAGCTCGTTGCGTTCATCGCCAGTAATAGCAGTGGTTTCGCGTAACTTATAGCTAATCATTGTTTTCAAATCATCATATTCTGTGTCACGTGGGAGTGTCTGTGTGTTTATTTCCTCACTTTCTTGCAAAAATTGAATTTTGTACCCAGTACCATACTTGTCATGTTTGAGAGCCCTGGTATTGAAGTCAATCGTGATTTCACTGCCCTTAAGTCTAAGGAAACACGTTTCGAGAAGTCAATAATACTTCCTTCTCACATAACATATCTAAACCTATAATACAATAACTAGATTTTGGACTACGAGGAATGACCATTGTACTGTTCTACTGCCTATCTTAATGGTCGTAAAAACCTGTTTCGTAACTCTACTAGACTTATTACCTACGGCAGTTAAAATCTTACGCTTTTGAACAGTAAACTCCAGAACACATTCAAATTCAGTCATTTTCTTATAGGGTGGCGCACGGAAAACCGGCCCCGAGTACAGACTGCTCGCCAATTACGCACGATTTGTTGCCCCTTACGAGCAGATTTTGCTGTTTTATTTCCTAACTTATTGGTCATTTTCTTGAATACATTTAAAATGATATCGTAAAATGATATAACGTTAGATCGTCAACTTCAGATATGTGCCACGCCCAGAATCATTTTAATAACACAGAAAGGTTTACTTCAGATAATAATCGTGAATCATGCCTGTCGTATAAGTATCAAAGTAGTCTACCAATAACAAAGACGAATTTTGAGTCGATATCCATCATTTCGCGGAGAGTTCTGGTGGCATGGCACATCTCAAACGTGGTCAGTTAATTTATATCAAAATTGCCTATTTTAGAGTCTTGCCCCCCCCCCCTCCCCATCCCTGCAAAAATTTCTGCCGCCACTCACGACCAGTAGTTTGTACCCTACAAACACTACGTTTTAGCGTATTGGATAAAAATTGTAGAAACAGATTTTTAAAATTACAATTCAGTTTCATGACACACTCATTTCCAACAGAAAAGTATGGCAGGTAATCCAAAACTGTAGTATTTGAATAAATATTTTACATTTTATAAACTCAAGTGGGGTCAGACATTTTGGAAACACGTGCTATTAAAAAAAGTTGGTGATTAGAGCAAGTGTAAATGAAATTAGAATGAACGCAGAGTAGTCAGACTGCTCTGTAATTCCTCCAAAGGATTACCAACAGAATTTGAAATGTGAAAATGGTAGAGGGGATTATTTAGATAAATTCATTTCACTTCATTGTAAAACTTTATTTAACTATTTATAGAACACATATATAAAAACTTAAATATTGATGTTGACAAATATAATTTCAGAAATTTTTTATGGTTCCAATCGACTTCTTTTTTCGGTCAGTGTGTGTCCGGCTTACGAAAATATCCTCTCTGAAGGTACTGAAGTCGCTGGTACGCACAGTTTATTTAGGGCCGATGAATATAAATGTGGGTAACGAAGTTTCCTTTGTTCCCACCACAACATAGGATCACCAGCGCTTGGGAGCAACATCTCAGAAATGTATTTGTCCATTTCAGCTACGGCCATAGCGTTAGAAACATAAGTTTGTGTTGTTTTTGCCACTTCATTGTCAAAGTGTTTCCACAAATTCAAATTTGTTAATTTTGGAAAAGATGGTGACGATGGAAATCCCACTGAACAGGAAGTTACCGAAGTAGGTTCATTAGCTTTTTCTTGTGCTAATAGTTGGCGAACTTCACTCACGATTCCATTGTATACCTGCATATACTTCGTGCTTCCTGCTGTGAAATAGTTTTTTTTTTTTTTTTTTTTTTTTTTTTTTTTTTTTTTTTTTATCGTGGATCGAGTAACGTCGCTTGGGCAACAACGTATGACGTATTAACAGCCTTTATCGTCGTCTCAGGCATTGTAACTGTTACGGGGGCAACCCTTACTGACTTTTAAACGTAGAAATGAAGTTTAAAAGCGTCCAGGTTAAAACCTCCGTTTTGGACAACGAACAGTTTGCTCAACGCTCACCTCTTTAGTTACTTCATGAAAGATTTGAAATAACGTAACTGAATGTTCTATGATATCCCACTCCTCTGGCGTCAGTTTATGTTCATGGTTTCCGAGAACAGCTAAAGTGGAAATTATGGGCAATTTGTTTCCAAAAACACGTGTTAGCATGTCGAAAACCGAGTACCACCGCGTGGGGACTTCTTGTTTTAGTTTTAGCATCGACAGATTCATTTACACTTGCGTTCCCTTGAGTTTATTCATTAAAAGTGAACTTTTTTGAAATATTGAACGAGATATTTAGTCTTTTCGATCACACTCTCAGTTGGTTTTATACCCGAGTTGACCATTAAATTTATAGTGTGGGCGTAAAAGGGGATGTGAGCCCATTTACAAATTTTGACCGCAGCAACCATGTTAGCTGCATTGTCGGTTACAACTGCCACTATTTTGTTGTTTATTCCACTGTTGGTCGCTTCTCTTTGTAGAAAATTAGCTGTGTTTTCTGCAGTGTGCCGAGGCGAAAATTCCAGGCAACCCAATACATTCGAATGAAGTCTCTTGTTATCTTCCATATAGTGTGCAGTAAACGCAATAAAACTTTGATTGTGCGAGGAAGTCCACCCGTTAGTTGTCAGAACGACTGCTGTCGTCGAATTAAGTTTTCCTCGTAAATTATCCATTAGTTGACTGGATAGTTGTGACAGCAAGCTGGTCGAAAGGATTTTCCTACTTGGAAGCTGGTAATTGGGGCAGAGCAGTGAAACAAACTTCCTAAATTCTTTGTCTTCCACAATGCTAAACGGATGGTGTACCTTAAAAATCATTTTAAGCAACTGTAACTCGATCTCTTTGCTTTTATAAATTAGGAGGGGATTAATAATACTGACAAAATTTGTCAAAGATGACTGTCCTCCTCCTATTGAAATGGGTTCAAATGTGGCAAATGCAGGCGTCCTGCTGACCAGATTTTTCGATGATAGCGAATCAACATCGCTGACAGATTCGCTCACAGAGGCTGAGGAAGTAGAGGCTGGGTTGTCGCAGTTGACGTAGTAGCACTTGTTTCTGCAGATGTTGACGATGGAGACCTAGATCGAAAATCCGTCCTCTGCAGTGGCACTGTAGGGTGTGTCTTTATAAGATGCCTTTTTAAATTATCCAAGGAACCTCCAGCAATGCTGACGACGGCTTTGCAATATTTGCATTCTTCTCTATCCACCTCTCTTTTATTGTAGTGATACCACAATACAGACGCTGAAAATCGTGGCATTTGTAATATTATTATAATTTCATTACTAATTCGCTTTAACAAGTTACCATGAAAAGTTTTAAAGAGAATCTCTGTATGCACTGAACAAACCATTACAAATAAATGTTGCTATGCAAAATTATACATGATAAAAATAGTTGGAAATTGAATGGCAGGGAATGGTGTTGATCAAGTCAATGATAAAAGATTCGAAGTATCATTATGGTTGCTTTTATGACAATTTTAAAAGTTATGATTTCTTTTCTTGAGCTACCACCGCTCCCTCTCCTTTCTCCAAATGGGGTCCATTCCATGTACAAACGAGCTGTGAAATTTGAGCTCAATGAGATAAGGGTAAGGGAGGCCCCTGGACCGTAAAAATTTGAAAATTTAAGAGGTGGTGGTCCAGACTGCTGCACTCACCGGTACCTCTGATACCGAGTAGCACGTCCTCTTGCATTCATGCATGCGTGTATTCGTAGTGGCATACTATCCACTAGTTGGACCATATTGTTCCACTCCTCAACGACGATTCGGTTTAGATCCCTCAGAATGGTTGGTGGGCCACGTCGTCCGTAAACAGTCCTTTTCAATCTATCCCAGGTATGTTCGAAAGGGTTCATGTCTGGAGAACATGCAGGCCACACTAGTCGGGCGATGTCGTTATCCTGAAGGAAGTCATTTACAAGATGTGCACGATGGAGCCGCGCATTGTCGTCCATGGAGACTAATGCCTCGCCAATATGCTGCCGATATGGTTGCACTATCGGTCGGAGGATGGCATTCACGTATCGTACAGCCGTTACGGCGCCTTCCATGACCACCAGCGGCGTACGTCGGCACCACACGATGGCACCCCAAAACAGAAGGGAACCTCCACCTTGCTGCACTCGCTTGACAGTTTGTCTAAGGCGATCAGCCTGACCGGGTTGCCTCCAAACACGACTCCAATGTTTGTCTGGTTGAAGGCGTATGCGACACTGGTCGGTAAAGAGAACGTGATGCCAATCCTGAGCGGTCCATTCGGCATGTTGTAGGGCTCATCTGTACCGCGGTGCATGGTGTCGTAGTTACAAAGATAGAATCGGCTGACAGTTGTCACACAGACACCTGAGCCATTATATAACTACCATTACATACATTATGTGGACGAGTGACTGTGGGTACTAATACTAAACAGTAAAAAAGAGCGAATATGGGTGGATGTAAACAAGATATCATTCATAACATTCATATCACGAACAAGGAAGTACTTGTGTGACAGATGTCAGTCAACTCACGAGCTGGCTGACAGTTGTCACACAGACACTTGGGCCGTTATATAATTAGCATTAAATACATTACGTGGACGAGTGACGGTGGGTACTAATACTAAACAGTAAAAAAGGGCGAATATGTCAAGATGTTTCGAACCAAATGTCTTTGATGGTAACAGATAGTCGAAAAGTTAGTTGGTTCAAATGGTTCAAATGGCTCTGAGCACTATGGGACTTAACTTCTATGGTCATCAGTCCCCTAGAACTTAGAACTACTTAAACGTAACCAATCTGAGGACATCACACACATCCATGCCCGAGGCAGGATTCGAACATGCGACCGTAGCGGTCGCCCGGTTCCAGACTGTATACTCTGTCCAGGTCACATTCTCCTCTTTTGCTCTATGATAGGAGCATTTTTCGTTCTGGTTCCAAAATGTTACTCTACCATGATTATGACAATAGGTTTTTTCATTGCCTTTCGAACCATATTGCTTATATCGTAGCAAAGGGTAAAACTTTCACCAAAGAATACAGCGACCATTAATTACCTGTATTCACCTACCTTCTTACAATTTGAAGCGATTCGCAGGAGTGTGAAACACAGAACTGGCATGCGTAATAAGACTGATAAAAAGCGTGTTTCTTGCATGTAAAATCCGAATGAAGCTAGATTTTTGAAAGCGAGTTTTCAATTTTATCTTAAGAATGCATGTTTTATTAATTTCATTCACTTTAAACTGTTTCCGCGCATTCAGTTCACATAAGAACCTTCGTGCAACGTTTGAACCGATACGCACAAGTTTGAAGCATAGATGTGGTGCGCTTCATAAATCTCCCCGAAAAACGTGTTTTTGTACGTCAGATCCGAACGGTGCATACAAAAATGGCGCCATTAGCTGTCCATTAGCTTCAGCCAGACTAAAATATTTTGCAAAAGGAATTAATCCATTCGCACAATTATCCTGAGCTCCAGATGTTCGAATGGCTATGCAAATGGCCGCTGGGTCGGACTAAACCAAAGACGTTTTTCTCCATGTTCCTAGCTCAAATAGGAACCGAGCACCAAGATCTCCCTCCCCCTCCCCCACCAGCCCCCCTGCCACCACGATTCTGTGCTTCCTTTTCAGACATATGTGCTACAGCTTTTGTAGTGTAACGATGAGAACACACAGAAATCTTAGTCATTAGTACTTCGTTTAGACATTGTAAGTACAAGATATTGCCATTTTGGATTGCTACTGTACCGAGTTTGTTCCAGAGATGCTTAGAACAGTTAATCACAAAGGTACCTTACGCTATGAATCTACATCTACATCTACATTTATACTCCGCAAGCCACCCAACGGTGTGTGGCGGAGGGCACTTTACGTGCCACTGTCACTACCTCCCTTTTCTGTTCCAGTCGCGTACGGTTCGCGGGAAGAACGACTGCCGGAAAGCCTCCGTGCGCGCTCGAATCTCTCTAATTTTACATTCGTGATCTCCTCGGGAGGTATAAGTAGGAGGAAGCAATATATTCGATACCTCACCTCATCCAGAAACGCACCCTCTCGAAACCTGGACAACAAGCTACACCGCGATGAAGAGCGCCTCTCTTGCAGAGTCTGCCACTTGAGTTTGCTAAACATCTCCGTAACGCTATCACGGTTACCAAATAACCCTGTGACGAAACGGGCCGCTCTTCTTTGGATCTTCTCTATCTCCTCCGTCAACCCGATCTGGTACGGATCCCACACTGATGAACAATACTCAAGTATAGGTCGAAGGAGTGTTTTGTAAGCCACCTCCGTTGTTGATGGACTACATTTTCTAAGGACTCTCCCAATGAATCTCAACCTGGTACCCGCCTTACCAACAATTAATTTTATATGATCGTTCCGTTCCGCACGCATACTCCCAGATATTTTACAGAAGTAACTGCTACCAGTGTTTATTCCGCTATCATATAATCATACAATGAAGGATCCTTCTTTCTATGTATTCACAATACATTACATTTGTCTA
The DNA here is from genome assembly GCF_023898315.1 of Schistocerca nitens. Taxonomy (NCBI): domain Eukaryota; kingdom Metazoa; phylum Arthropoda; class Insecta; order Orthoptera; family Acrididae; genus Schistocerca; species Schistocerca nitens. Next base: position 928,698,792 of record NC_064615.1, read on the forward strand.
TGTTAAGGGTCAGTTGCCACTCCCTGCACCAAGTGCCTATCCGCTGCAGATCTTCCTGCATTTCGCTACAATTTTCTAATGCTGCAACTTCTGTGTATACTACAGCATCATCCGCGAAAAGCTGCATGGAACTTCCGACACTATCTACTAGGTCATTTATATATATTGTGAAAAGCAACGGTCCCATAACACTCCCCTGTGGCACGTCAGAGGTTACTTTAACATCTGTAGACGTCTCTCCATTGATAACAACATGCTGTGTTCTGTTTGCTAAAAACTCTTCAATCGAGCTACACAGCTGGTCTGATATTCCGTAGGCTCTTATTTTATCAGGCGACAGTGCGGAACTGTATCGAACGCCTTCCGCAAGTCAAGGAAAATATCATCTACCTGGGAGCCTGTATCTAATATTTTCTGGGTCTCATGAACAAATAAAGCGAGTTGGGTCTCCCACGATAGCTGTTTCCGGAGTCCATGTTGATTCCTACAGAGTAGATCCTGGGTTTCCAAAAACGACATGATACACGAGCAAAAACATGTTCTAAAATTCTACAACAGATCGACGTCAGAGATATAGGTCTATAATTTTGCGCATCTGCTCGACGACCCTTCTTGAAGACTGGGACTACCTGTGCTATTTTCCAATCATTTGGAACCTTTCGTTCCTCTAGAGACTTGCGGTACACGGCTGTTAGAAGGGGGGCAAGTTCTTTCGCGTACTCTGTGCAGAATCGAATTGGTATCCCGTCAGGTCCAGTGGACTTTCCTCTGTTGAGTGATTCCAGTTGCTTTTCTATTCCTTGGACACTTATTTCGATGTCAGCCATTTTTTCGTTTGTGCGAGGATTTAGAGAAGGAACTGCAGTGCGGTCTTCCTCTGTGAAACAGCTTTGGAAAAAGGTGTTTAGTATTTCAACCTTACGCGTGTCATCCTCTGTTTCAATGCCATCATCATCCCGGAGTGTCTGGATATGCTGTTTCGAGCCACTTACTGATTTAACGTAAGACCAGAATTTCTTAGGATTTTCTGTCAATTGGGTAGATGATATAGTTGTCTGAGAGGAAATTCCTGAAGAACATTTTAGTAAATATGAATGAACAGGATGACTATAATTAACGTTAAACTTTCAAAACGCTGGTCAGAATGACGTCAAATTGCAACTGAATATTGTCGGAGAAGGGGGAAAATGTATGGCATAAGAAAAAAATAGTAGGAAAATTGATCAGTAGATGGTGCTGTATGTGTCAGAATACGTAAATGAAAACACCTGTTATGCGCATGACCCATTGAAATTGGTATAAGCACCCCGGGTACACGGCTTTTCCTCCTTTCGTGTCTGCGACGTTAGCCATGACTATCTCATTGCAGGATCGCTCTGCTTGTAAAGCTGTATTACTCGTACAAGAATGATGACTGAGCACACGTCGCTCTGCAGAAGGTCCGGACACTGAAGGGTTTGAGAAAAGTCGTTGGTCCGATGACTGCCGTGGGTCTGGAGAAAATGATTCAGAAATTGAGAAAGGACGGGTTCTTTTGATGTGCAACTGGTAGAGGGAGGAAACGAATTGATTCGACGTCAGTGGAAGCAGTGGCCACAGATATGCAGGAGGAGACGAGTGGTGGTGTGCAGTCGTGTAGGGCACGGAGAATTCCCCGAACGTTGGACATAACCGTGAACACGGTGCGTGAAATCCTACGAAACATCCTGCGTTGCTATCCATTCAACATTACCCATGTGCACGAAGTGCTCCCTGTGGATCTGCCAGCCGGCCGGTGTGGCCGTGCGGTTCTAGGCGCTTCAGTCTGGAACCACGGGACCTCTACAGTCGCAGGTTCGAATCCTGCCTCGGGCATGGATGTGTGTGATGTCCTTAGGTTAGTTAGGTTTAAGTAGTTCTAAGTTCTAGGGGACTGATGACCACAGATGTTAAGTCCCATAGTGCTCAGAGCCATTTGAACCATTTTGTTGATCTGCCAGCAAGAGAGAGCTTTGTTTTAAAATTTCTTGCTCGCATGGAAGTGGACAGTGACTGGCCGTGGAAGATTTTATGGACAGACGAAGCCCGCTTCCAACTGACAGGATATGTCAGTACATAGAATTGTCGAATATGGGCAGCGGAAAATTCGGACGCAAATCAGCCAGTACCACTTCATCCTGGAGAGGTCACTGTGTGGTGCGGGTTTTCAGCATAATTTATCATAGGGCCATATTTTTTCGAAAACACAGGTGCTTCCGCTCCTTTTACCTGTACCGTCACTGCTAAGCGCTATGAGTGTCTTTTGCGCAACCACGCCATTCCAGCTCTCCAACAGCGTGGATGGGATCACTTTTATGCAAGATGGCGTACCTCCGCACATTGCAAATTCAGTTAAGCAGGTGCTGAGGCGGCATTTCGGAAATGCTAGAATTATCAGCCGCCATTTCCCTACAGCCTGGCCGTTCCGATCACCTGATCATAATCCGTGTGACTTCTGGCTGTGGGGCTATCTGAAAGATGTTTTGTCCAGTGTTCCGATTGCAAACTTAGCTGCAATGAAGGCACGCATTGCGCAACACATGCTGAATGAGACCCCCGGAAAACACGCACTGCGCGACACATTCTGAATGTGACCCCCGGAAACACTTCGACCAGTTGTAGAACATGTTGTTCCTCGATTTCAACTTGCTGCAGAAAACGGTGGACAACATACTGAACATGTTTCGCGCCAGTCACACGGAAATTAATAATAACATTTGATTTTGATCGATGCTTTTTATGCGATTTTAGGATTCATGACAATTAAAAACAGACTTTTCCCATCCCATGTGATCTGACCTTGCTGTGGTGGATGGACTTGCGTAAGTAACAGTATCACACCTGTACACCCATGCACAGTGAGCAGTACCGTCTGTTTAACGTCAGACGTACACCTTAGCATTTTTGAACGATTCATTTGTCATTTGTAGTCGACCACTATTAAATTATGATGCTTACAGCGCCATCTATTGCTACATTTCTCTTCTGTCATACATTTTCCCCCTCCTCCGATAATATTCCGTTGCAATTTGACATCATTCTGACCAGTGGTGTTATTTCTACAACGGTTCGAAAGTTGAACTGTAATTATAATCGCCCTGTACTATGCCTGATTAAAAGTGTGAAGCACCCACTAGGGAAGGAGGAAAGGAAATGATGCTTTCACGGGTTGAAAGAATATGTGATTTTATTTCAGTGAGCGCAATATCGATTTAAATTTACAAGGAACTTGGCAGTACAAGCCCATTTATCAATATGACTTTGACGTCGTATTTCATTTGGTCTGATGTATACATAGATTCGGTTAAGGACGGGTGTCATACAGCCGTTGTATCCGCTGCAGAGGCGAGTTGCCCAACTACTGTGGCGACTGGTCATTGATATCCTGTACATTGGCACTGGGACGGAGTTGATGTCTATGCTGGTACCACACACGTTATACAGGGGACCACGTTGCAGATCTTTCTGGCTACGGAAGTACTTCAAACTTACGCTGACCGTTCGTAGAGGCAAATATGTGGACCAGTATTTTCGTGACGAAACATGGCACCGCGATACTGTCACTTACCAGGCGCTATATGAGGACGCAGGATGTTCCCTTAATCATTTCCAGTCATGTCACGAAATCATATTCGATGCCTTTCCTCACCATTACGCCAGGAGTAACTTCACTGTGCCTCGCTAGAGCCCGTTTTACGCTAGTGGCATTCTGGTGGAAAAGACTACTCGTAGAGTAGTGCGCCTTTCGTAGGAGCGCGATTCGATGAAGATTGTGCCGAGTGTGGAGTCCTAAATGTCCGAGTACACTGTGCACGCGCCGAATGTGGCAGCATCTACTTACATTGCAAGTTAATCTGTTCTGGTCGAGGTCAGTCGTTTTATAGAAATGAATCTTGTGCTTTCGTATCTTCTTACGCATTATTATGTTCCTTGCTTCGATTCTGTGACACACTGAAATGACTGCACGAACCCTGGTATTTTCCTTATTAGTGTTAACCTACAATAGGGACATATAAAAGCAGGTATTATCGTTTTACAGAAAAGAAGCCTAAGCGTTTCATAAATAATAAGGTAAAAAAATAAACATGGTATGATGAAAATAATTTCAGCAATCAAAAAGTCGCAATTATGGTTCAAATGGCTTTGAGCACTATGGGACTTAACTTCTGAGGTCATCAGTCCCCTAGAACTTTGAACTACTTAAACCTAACTAACCTAAGGACATCACACACATCCATGCCCGAGGCAGGATTCGAACCTGCGACCGTAGCGGTCGCGCGGTTCCAGACTGCAGGGCCTACAACCGCTCGGCCACTCTGGCCGGCAGTCGGAATTATTCGACGAGAAAATGTAACACCCCAATTACAGAAACCATAATAAACAACCCCTTGTTGTAAGAGAAGTAGGAAAGTTAGTCATCCTGACAGGGACGGCAGCTACTGGCGACAAAATTTACACTTGTGATAGTTTGATCAACAGGAATGCCATGTGAATAATAATATATACCATCAAATCGAGACTGAGTGAAAGAACGTGATAGGATACGCAACAAAAACATCAAAGAAAGAATTGCAAAATAATTAATAACGAAGGAAAATTGACCAAAGATAACATTTACCATAGAAGAGAGTTGTAGCTGCATCGAAAAGGAATTCGATCTGACTACAATGTAACTCGGAAATGTAAATGTTAGCTTCGGTTGCTATCTAGTCACTCTCTAGTACTATTGCGATAGTAGCATGCATGTAAGCGCTACTAGATTGTTTTAAGCTAATCGGAAGTTAAGTTTTTCGAATAGACGGAAGTATTATTCAGAAGTCATACTAAAGCAAAGTCATCTTTACCGTTAGCAAGATAACGGATACGGAGATTCCCGACGAAGTTAAATCGTGTGAGATTTGTGATGGGACTTAGCCTTCGTGATACTGAATAAGCACGAACATTCAAGGACATTGAAAAAGGAAGGTCGCCGACGGTAAAACAATTATTAGTCTCGAGTAGGTAACAGACAAACGCTAACACGAAGGACGTACAATTGCGCCGAGTTGTCAGAAGTTGTCGTCAACGACTGGATTACTGATGCAAACGGAAGCAATTCCCTGAGTGAGAAATCGGTGTGCGTGCTCAGCGTAGGGACAATTAATTACAAGAAACAATAAAATTGGATTCAAACTTAAATTCTTCGTATCGCCTACATAACTGAATAGAGATTATCATGTGTATTAGTGAAAATTAATTGACTATTAGAATACTATGAAGTGAAAAGTGAATTCATGGTTATTTAAAAGTGAACAGTCATCGATTTGTCCCAAGATTACGAAGCATTCTGAACTTCGCTTAAGTACAGGTTATCTCTGGAATTACGTCGTGTAGTTATTTAACACGCGACGTAGCGACGTCTTTAACGACGGAATAACAATTTATGAAGTTAACATCTTCGCAATTCCATATTGTGGCCACGACTTGGGTGATGGATTGAAGAAAATGGTTCAAATGGCTGTGAGCACTATGGGACTTAACATCTGAGGTCATCAGTGTACATCCCTGAGGCAGGATTCGAACTTGCGACCGTAGTGGTCGCGCGGTTCCAGACTGAAGCGCCTAGAACGGCTCGTCCACACTAGCCGGCAATGGATTGAAGATTCAAGACTTATTATTATCAATATTCAACATCCATTATCTAACGGGGCATGATAAAAAAAAAGAAGAACTACAGTTAGCCAGTTCGCGCAAGCTGAAAAGTCTGTCGCGGAATCACAACAAAAGAAAACTGGTGGTCATCATTTCAGGTCATCGAGTGGTGCAATTGCCGCGTTTATCAGCGAAGAAGCAAGAGCGGCTTACATATTCTGACCCGCTGCTCTATCGAAATATTAACATTCATCACGAAAGACGGTATCTGAAAAATGACCAAAACACGCGAGGAGTTTGTGTTTTTCTACTAGTTACAGAGTGGCGTTGTCGTGAGCGACGGACGCCGTTCCACGTCATACCGACTGGGACAACCATCACCGCCGAGTCGTGTCAATTCTAATGAGACTAGGCGCCACAAAAAGTAATTTGCGATGTTATTTGGCACTTAACTTTAACAAGAAACAAAGATAAAGTCAAGCGGCGCTATTTACTGCATTCTAGATACTGCTCGATGCATTCTTAGACCTAAGAAGCTAACTTTTAAATAAATATTATTGTGGAACGTTAATACTGTGTATTCAAGTTATCAGTATGCCTATGTTCCGACAAGAACCGGTGGAATATTCCATAAATATTGCTTGATATATTTACAAGTATATATTTTCTCGAGCAAATAAACGCAAATGTTTTGAAATGTTTGGGGGAAACTTTTCCTGTTCCTTCAGCTCTCAGGAGTGTAGAGGATTTACCACACAACCTTTGACAAGAGCATCCACCATCAATTTTACTTTGGTAATTAAGAAACTCTCTTATCACTGCTTGTTGCTACATCCTGTTACTATGTTTCGATTTTTTCGCAAAAAGGGTAGTCCCTCATAATCTTACGTTGCCGAACTGCACAGCAGACAGCTGTCACAGTACACGAAATGTCGACTCTGAAGTGTAAACGAAAACGGCCACTCGAAACAGACGGAATTCAGCAGAGGAATAAAACGCCAGGCGTGCTGATGATAGACTAACTTGTCTCGAGTAGGTAACCGAGACCAAAAAGTCGATCGTGTTAAAGGAGCTTAAACCGCTGAAAATAGTGAGACCTGTACCCCGGTCGCCGCCATGCTTGCCAACGATGGTCACCTGGGCTAGTGTAGAACTGCTGTTCAACGCCGAACACGGTATGTCGCTATTCTTTGGCAGTCCATGCTCCACAGTCCATGCTCCATAATCACAGCGCCACTCAAGATGCAGCCGTTTTGTTGTGGTGTGCCTATGCATGGGACGATAATTCCCTGGTTCCACTGCTGTTAGTCTCCAGCCAATTGTGCGGGATCACATAAAGGTCCACTACTTGTTCTCGGATGGAAGACGCAAATGGGAAGGGTTTAGATGTGCTTGGTACACAGTATGGATTTCCTTCCTTGTACTGATCAAAGGTGATCGACCGGAACCTTGACGACAAGTGCGCCTTCCCTCACTTTTACATGCAATCCAATAATGCATCATTGTAACATCCCAGCGCCCACAAATCTGGATGTTGCTGGATTCGACCAGGCGGCCAGATAGAGACCCACAACCGTGACTCTTTCAAACTCTGTCAGGTGCTGATAACGCTGTCTCACACGAGTAATCTGCATCTCTGTGTCATTCACAGCGATCATTCATCATCTACTGCTGTTCACGCCCTTTATACAACCTACCAGACCTGGTAACAACACTAAACACGAACAATAGTAATGCACTGTGGTGGCCGTTTCCACCTCTCACAGAGAATTGCCACTGTAATCATTTAATACCCGTCGATGGTACGTACATGTTACTCTGACATACGACCACATCCTCTGTGTGATCCGTTATAATTTACAGATAGGGAATGTTTGAGATTTTACAAGGACCCGGTTTAAAGTGCATATTCTTCCAGCTAGTAAGCATAAGTGGAAAAAAGTTAGGTAAGCGTCATTGGGCTTCCTTTGCCAGCGAATCATGGATTATAGTCCACTGAATTGGTTTATCAATTTGTTGTTGTTGAAAACCTTGTCTGATGAGTTATGTGAACTTCCTACTGAAACGTTTCTCTCTCTCTCTGTTCGTCAGGAAGTACTTGTATAAGAACTAGTAGTATTATGGTTAACCTTAATGCTTTACTGAGTAACGCCGTAGCCCCAGTTTTATGACTGTTTTAGAGGAGAGTAAAAGAGTCGTGGCAGGCCAGTTCTGCTGGATGAACGGGGAGAAGTAAATTTCCCATATGAGGAAAGCTTGATGGTAGCTAAACTACTACTGCTGCTACTACTACTACTACTACGTGACCAGGCCCAGTGGACCGCACGCATCTACAAGTTTCCTCCTCCACTGTATTCTGTCCATTGCTGCTATCCGCCAATCGTCCACATCTATCGACACTTGGTTTAAATCTTCATGGAGTCCATCCCTACAACGCTTCTTGGGTCTCCCTGGCAGTCTCTTTTCTGTAGGTGTGAAATCCAGGAGCTTCCGAGGCCATCTGTGATCCTCCATCCGGGCCACATGGCCGGCCCACTGCATTCTTTTGGCTTTGACAGCTCCTGCTATGTTGGGCTGCTGGTATAGTTCCTCAAGCTCTTGGTTGTATCTGATCCTCCATTCCCCTGCATCTGCATCCAGAACCGGACCGAAGATCTTCCGAAGTACTTTTCTCTCACGAACAAGGAGCTTATGGAAGTCCTGCTTCCGGATACTCCATGTCTCACGGCCATATAGAACAACAGGCTGGATCAGGGTTTTGTACAGTCGAATCTTGAACTGTCTGGAGAGATATTTGGGCCGAAGCAGTGGTGCTAGGCTGTGGTAAGATCGGTTTCCTGCTTGTATTCTGGCACTGATCTCTGCTTCACATGACGAGTTCTCTGTGAAAAGTGCCCCTAGGTATTTGAATTCATGCACTCTCTTGTAGGAATGGTCCCCAACCTGCAGTGATTGTAGATGATCAGCAGTCTGACATTGACCACGCGTCATAACGAGGTACTCTGTCTTGGTAGCTAAACTACTTTACTTTTTACTGTGTATTATGTTTGTGCATGTGATGTTTACTTGTACGACGGTCATTCTGTAAGTCATGGCAACTATGGTATATGTTGCGAACAAGAGGCATCGCTGTAATCGCAGTAAATATATTCGAAAGGCTACAGTAAACAGTACCCAAATCAACCGACAGATTGCTACCACATTCGAGGATGGCTCGGTACCAGCGCCTGATACATTCAGTGTGAGCTTGGCTGTGCTACAAGATGGAAGTAAACAGAGTGGAGCAGCGGTCGTGCAAGAAAATCGCCTTGGTGGCTGGCAGAAATGTTACTCAGTGTCGTGTGGCACTACGAGCAGCTGTGGGCGACGGCGGAAACGTGCGACACTGCTGGATGAAGCAAACATAATGCATGATAATACTATAGCCCACACAGCAGACTTCATCAAGGATTGTGTACACCTTACTCATCAGATCCCAATCCATGCGACTTCGACCTAATTCCACAGCTGAAGAAACCATTTTGTGTGAGGCGCTATACGAATGGGTTTACGCGACAGGTAGCATACATTGATGGCAATGCTAATGGCATTCAACACCCTCCCCATCGTTGGAAACGCCATCTGCATACACTGGGGACAATTTTGAAGGACAGTAGCTGATTTTGATTCAATTTGTTCCCTTTGTACTCGTGCACAATTAATTTACACAGAGTCCAGTGGGCGTCTTTCATTTCACGCATAGCCGCGACCTCCCGAACGGGAACCGTATTGTATGTTGGGATTCATACTACCTTGCCGGGTCAACGCACGTCATCAAATTATGCTATTGTATTATCGTAATATAGGCCATTGTTGGCGTGACTTATGTAATGAACCTCGTAGACTGAGTTGTTGGTTCAGTAAAATGTAGGTATAGTACTACTGATACTAGAAATAATATATGTTGTTACAAAGTAAAAACAAATGAATTACCGTAGATTAGGGTTGTTGAATAGAACTGAATAGTGGACTGTTAATTGTGTATTTATCAAGGGTGTAATCCCCGTGACATAGTAAGGCGGATACTGTCACAAAACACCGGCCGGCGTGGCCGAACGGTTCTATGCGCTTCAGTCTGGAACCGCGTTGCTGCTGCGGTCGCAGGTTCTAATCCTGCCTCGGGCATGGATGTGTGTGATGTCCTTAGGTTATTTAGGTTTAATCAGTTCTAAGTTTTAGGGGACTGATGACCTCAGATGTTAAGTCCCATAGTTCTCAGAGCCATTTGAACAATTTGAACTGTCACAAAACAAAGTGTTTTCCCACCCCTCCTTTCACTTGCCTATAGAGAATAACTGAAGGTTTAGCAGGCATGAGGGCTTGGATTTAACTGTTTTTATGCGTACTGTAGCAGAGGGTGTGGGAACGGCACCTAGCAGCCGCGCGGGATTAGCCAATCGGTCTTAGGCGCTGCAGTCACGGACTGCGCGGCTTGTCCCGGCGGAGGTTCGAGTCCTCCCTCGGGCATGGGTGTGTGTGTTTGTCCTTTGGATAATTTAGGTTAAGTAGTGTGTAAGCTTAGGGACTGATGACTTTAGCAGTTAAGTCCCATAAGATTTCACACACATTTGAACATTTTTTGAACGGCACCTACGGCAAGTCTACCAATAATGGCTGCCAAAACCCCGTGGGAATGAAAAAACAAAGAGTTAAAAGACAAAGGTTTCAAAGGACAATCTCGATTTAATAGCCGTCGCATATTTTAGCTGCCCTCGAGGACAGAATAAGAAGCGGATGTTGTTATTCCCATGGCGGGCAGTACTGTAGTACTAGTTTAATGTTTGGCTGGATTTCACAACCTTGTGCAGGGGTCAGGGCTCAGCGCCCCATACGGCCGTCAGCTGAAGGGATCGGCAGAAGACGAGTAGCTGGGAGTACTTTCGTTAGGCCACCAGCTCTCTGACGGACAAGTCAACATTGTCCCCACAGCTGTTGAAAAATACAGCAAAAATTTTCTTGGTATATTGCACGTAAAATTTCATTTGGCAAGTGAATAAAGACCTGGATTTCGAATGCTTAAGCAAACGATGACGCAAACACTGTGAAAGCTGCCACTCCTTTTTGAACTAACCACAAGCATTCAAACAAGTTAATGAGCACTTTCATACCTTGCTGTACACATCCGAAGAGAAAATATGATCTATGGATAACGGTGATGTGACCTTTGGCATTTAACTGTTACCATTTGAACAACGAATATGTAGAGGAAACTGTTAACTTGACAATACGATATTTCAAAACGTGCTGCTTATAACTCCCACTATCTTCAGTAAATTACCTTACTAACAATGGTCTGTCACGACCTAATAAACTGGGAGCGTGATTACTATGGACGAAAGCTATAAATTGCAAATCCGTCGTCTCCAAGGATAATGATGTCAATGTGTTGTCAGCATCGAGCTCACTTCAGCGGCAGAAAATCATTTACAAAAAAATTAAACATTATTTCAAGAATGTCGTCTCCTCTTTGTATAAATTATTTCAAAGTATTTTTCTTGTTCCAATGAGCCCTCTTTTATTAAAGAAATATTTCAAGTTGTCTACGAAAAATGTAATAAAATAATGTTTCTGTGGTCTTCAGTCGAAAGATTGGTTTGATGCAGCTCTCCGTGCTACTGTGTTGTGTGCAAGCCTCTTGATTTCCGAGTAACTACTGCAACTCACGTCCTTCTGAATCTGCTTACTGTATTCATCTCTTGGTCTACCTCTACGATTTTTAAAAGGTCTCAAATGGCTCTGAGCACTATGGGACTTAACATCTGAGGTCATGAGTCCCCTAGACTTAAAACTACTTAAACCTAACTAACCTAAGGACATCACACACATCCATGTCCGAGGCAGGATTCGAACCTGCGACCGTAGCAGCAGCGTAGTTCCGGACCGAAGCGCCTAGAACCGCTCCGTCACAACGGCCGACTACGATTTTAACCCCCCCCCTCCCCTCCCACGCTTCACTCCCGTAATAAACTGGTGATCCCTTGGTACCTGAGAATGTGTCCTACCAAACGATCCCTTCTTCTAGTTAGGTTGCACCACAAATTTCTCGTCTCCCCATTTCTCTTCAGAACCTCCTCGTTAGTTATGTGATCTATCCACCTAATCTTCAGCATTCTTCTGTAGCACCACATCTCGAAAGCTTCTATTCTCTTTTTGTCTAAACGGTCTATCGTCTATGTTTCACTTCCATACATGGCTACATTCCATACAAATAAATTCACGAGGGACTTCCTGACACTTAAATCTATACTCGATGTTAACAAATTTATCTTCTTCGGAAACGCTTTTTTTTGCAATTGCCAGTCTACTTTTTATATCCTCCCTACTTCGACCAGCATCAGCTACTTCGCTTCCCAATTAGTAAAACTCACCTGCTACTTCAAGTGTCTCATTTCCAAATGGAATTCCCGCAGCATCACCTGATTTAAATCCAATACATTCCGCTATTCTCGTTTCGATTTTGTTGATGTTCATCTTATATCCTCCTTCCAAGATATTCACTTTTCAACAGCTCTTTCAAGTCCTTTGCTGTCCCTGACAGAATTACAATGTCATCGCCAAACCTGAAAGTTTTTACTTCTTCTCCCTGGACTTTAACTCCTACTCCAAGTTTTCCTTTTGTTTCCTTTACTACTTGCTCAATATACAGATAGAATAACATCGTGCATAGGCTACAAGTCTGTCTCATTCCCATCTCAACTAATGCTTCCCTTTCGTGCCCCTTGACTGTTATAACTCCCTTATGGTTTATGTACAAATTTCGCTCCCTGTATTTTACCTCTGCTACCTTTAGAATTTCAAAGAGAGTATTCCAGTCAACACTGTCAAGAGCTTTCTCTAAGTCTACAAATGATATAAACGTAGGTTTATCTCCTATGAGAAGTTGTAGGGTCAGTATTGCCTCGCGCGTTCCTTCATTTCTCCGCAATCCAAGCTGATCTCTCGCGAGGTCGGCTCCTACAAGTTTTTCCGTTGTTGTGTAAAGGATTTGTGTTAGTATTTTGCAACCGTGATTTATTAAACTGATCGTTCGGTAATTTTCACACCTGTCAGTACCTGCTTCCTTTGGAATTGTAATTAATACACTCCTGGAAATTGAAATAAGAACACCGTGAATTCATTGTCCCAGGAAGGGGAAACTTTATTGACACATTCCTGGGGTCAGATACATCACATGATCACACTGACAGAACCACAGGCACATAGACACAGGCAACAGAGCATGCACAATGTCGGCACTAGTACAGTGTATATCCACCTTTCGCAGCAATGCAGGCTGCTATTCTCCCATGGAGACGATCGTAGAGATGCTGGATGTAGTCCTGTGGAACGGCTTGCCATGCCATTTCCACCTGGCGCCTCAGTTGGACCAGCGTTCGTGCTGGACGTGCAGACCGCGTGAGACGACGCTTCATCCAGTCCCAAACATGCTCAATGAGGGACAGATCCGGAGATCTTGCTGGCCAGGGTAGTTGACTTACACCTTCTAGAGCACGTTGGGTGGCACGAGATACATGCGGACGTGCATTGTCCTGTTGGAACAGCAAGTTCCCTTGCCGGTCTAGGAATGGTAGAACGATGGGTTCGATGACGGTTTGGATGTACCGTGCACTATTCAGTGTCCCCTCGACGATCACCAGTGGTGTACGGCCAGTGTAGGAGATCGCTCCCCACGCCATGATGCCGGGTGTTGGCCCTGTGTGCCTCGGTCGTATGCAGTCCTGATTGTGGCGCTCACCTGCACGGCGCCAAACACACATACGACCATCATTGGCACCAAGGCAGAAGCGACTCTCAGCGCTGAAGACGACACGTCTCCATTCGTCCCTCCATTCACGCCTGTCGCGACACCACTGGAGGCGGGCTGCACGATGTTGGGGCGTGAGCGGAAGACGGCCTAACGGTGTGCGGGACCGTAGCCCAGCTTCATGGAGACGGTTGCGAATGGTCCTCGCCGATACCCCAGGAGCAACAGTGTCCCTAATTTGCTGGGAAGTGGCGGTGCGGTCCCCTACGGCACTTCGTAGGATCCTACGGTCTTGGCGTGCATCCGTGCGTCGCTGCGGTCCGGTCCCAGGTCGACGGGCACGTGCACCTTCCGCCGACCACTGGCGACAACATCGATGTACTGTGGAGACCTCACGCCCCACGTGTTGAGCAATTCGGCGGTACGTCCACCCGGCCTCCCGCATGCCCACTATACGCCCTCGCTCAAAGTCCGTCAACTGCACATACGGTTCACGTCCACGCTGTCGCGGCATGCTATCAGTGTTAAAGACTGCGATGGAGCTCCGTATGCCACGGCAAACTGGTTGACACTGACGGCGGCGGTGCACAAATGCTGCGCAGCTAGCGCCATTCGACGGCCAACACCGCGGTTCCTGGTGTGTCCGCTGTGCCGTGCGTGTGATCATTGCTTGTACAGCCCTCTCGCAGTTTCCGGAGCAAGTATGGTGGGTCTGACACACCGGTGTCAATGTGTTCTTTTTTCCATTTCCAGGAGTGTATTTGTTGGCCTGGAGGGAGCAAATGTTTAAGTGAAGGAGGCGATAATGTTGACACACCAGGAGGTGGGATGGGGGGAGGGAGCGGAGGATGGATGACAGAGAGATGTCTAGGCAGGTGAAGGTGAGGTGGGCCTAGTTGTGAGAGTATGTGGCATAGATATTCAAATGGAAGAGAGAGCGAGCGGCAAGGGAGATCTGCTAGAGGATGTAGGGGCGTTGGAAGGGTTGGATATCTTGGAGGACGATGGTCAGCAACCGGATAATGTCTTTGGCAGTAGGGTGGGGGCAGAGGGAATTGTTGCGGTGGATGGGCTGGTAGTTGGGGCAAACAGGGACAGTGAGATCAGGTTTTGTGGGGTGGAAGGCCGGGGGATTGGCTTTTGGAGGAGTAGGTGGAGTGGGGCTCGTTGCAGGTGTTGAAGGAAGGAGGAGAGGTGACGTTAGGACACTGTTTGAGGATGTGGGAGGCGTTACAGTGAGGTCAGGTGGGTGCATATTTGCAGTTTTGGGTGAGGTGGTCATTGTACAGGAGACAGCATCGGCAGCAGTAGCATTGAGGAGGGAAATGGGAGGAGTCAACAGGTTGGCGATGGCTGAAAATCTGGGCTACCTGAGTGAAGAGGTGACCTATGGAGGAGGCTGACACTATAAACACACGCATTAGGAAGATAGGGCCGGAGTTGTTGTAGAAACGTCGGGCTGAGTGGATTTCCAGGGCGGGGTTGGCATTCAGTTTCCGCCAACACCTCCGCCTCCATGACCACGGGGCTGAGTTTTGTGATCACGGCAGTGAGGGATGGCGGACGACGAGCGGTCCGGGGCTCACGAGGACAGGAGGAGGTAAAAAAGGTGTGAGGGATGCAGATGAGCCAAAGATGATGCGGGGAAGTTTCCGGTGGAACATGTTGCTGCAATGGCTCGGTAAAATAAACTCTGACTCACTAGGAAAGATCAGGCGCCAGGGGTTGAGGCTGTAACGTCATCGTAGACGAATCATAGAGCACGGCGAAATCCATTGCTCCCGCCAGACAAACGGGCCACGAGCTTCTCATGCGCGACGCGGGAAAAGCGCGGCCGCAAATAGCGGACCAGCGCCACGCTTCCACGCACTGGGAAGCAGTAACGGCCTGAACAATAGAGACGCAGGATTTCAACTCAGCAAGGCACTGGCAGTACTAAGGCATCGTTTGCCGCAGACGAACGAGTTCGAGTCAACACAGACGGAGAATCAAAGTCAGCCCATTTAAACTGGGCGCCATCACTGCCGCGCTTGCGCTGGCCCGCTATCTGCGGCATCTCTTTTCCCTTGTCGCGAACGATAAGCTCGTGGCCCGTTTGTCCGGCAGGGGGAATTGGATGTCGCCGTGCGCCACTATTCGTGTACGATGACGTTATAGCGTCAACCCGTGGCGCCCGCGCTTTTCTAGCGAGTCAGCGTTTATATTGGCGAGCCATTGCAGCAACGCCTCAGTAAGCACCTGAAGATGACGAGCAGCTGTCTCGTCGAAATATTGTGCAGCTTCCACAACATTATCCTACGTGAAGTCCCTGAACCAATGGAGCAGTTACTACATCGGTAAAGTCTTAAACAGAACCTCATAAATTTCTAGAACTTAGGCTACAATGCGTCATGTGAAATTACTACAAAACTTTCTGAAGAGCAGCTGCATCTACAAATAAAGCTATTCAACTACGAGTGTTTACTAAGGAAACTGAACGCCCTGTGAGTTGCAGGCAGATGTCTTCATTTCTAACAACGTTTTTACTCAATTACGTACGGTGTTCGATTTGAGTTGCTGAGCTGATACTACACCCTCTGATATCATAGTGTTATCTTAGCTGTGGAAGCGAACATCTATCTCTTACGCAGATAAAACTTATCTCGTTCACCCTCTTATTTTTAATAATTCGAGCTCACTGTCAGTCGTATTTTGGGCATTGTATGTGACACATCGTGAAGTGAGGTACTTACGACAGTCTGGTAGTGTTGCGGTATTTAGCGAATTACAGTAAGGCGGTGAGTACATGTCACCAAGGTACAAGTGCGTTCTTCTCTTTAACTAAGCCGCTAGCTGCATGTTATAAATAATATTCTTATAGCGAAAGAGAATTACCGTCCTACGATTTTCATTAATGAAGTCAAATGTGGGAGACGAGCTGCGGCGTGTACATATCAACGTGCATAATTTTCCCTCTTTGTCGTACAGAATAGACTGTGTAGATACGAAATGCACGTTAATGGTGCAATACACACACATATACATAAAATATAGTTGCTTACACACTAGCAAGTTATATTTCATTTCGTATTAAATATAATATCTGGAATATTTTTAAATTATCCGAACTAGTGAAAGCTTATATCCACATCACAGCGTCGTTCGATCACATCAAGAATACAGAAATAGTATTAGTTGCATTTTGGACGTATACTCAATGATCAAGTATGGCTTGTGTACCGTATCGTGTTCGAAAGAATTATGAGATTCCTTAACAGAATGAAGAAATTTTATGCATTACTTTCCGTGGGTTTTAGCGGAAGCGAGGAAACCATAGTGACAAGTGACATTGTTATTTACGTAGAATGATACTACATTAAAGAACTGAGAAGTTAATTTATGATCTACCATAGGCTCACTCATAACAACAGCTTGTCAACCACGGCTTACCTAGGCTGAGGTGGTTTTTCGGGAAGTGAAAAGTGGTGTACTCACTGCAGGTGAAAGCTTACAACGTCCATTTGATCTTGACTGTGTCTATGAAACATGATGTGATGAATCTCAGAGATTTTCACAATTGTAACTAAATGATCCCGTTAGAAATCTGTCCCTCTCAAAAGACGGAGTAAAACCTTTAGCTTCCTGGCTGAATGCCAAACTTGGTCTGGACTCTTACGTCGACAATCTCTTGCCATATATCAATGACGGCTTCTTTACAAAAACTGTTTTGTTTAGACTACTCAACATCCTTTTGTCGCGACGTGAATGTTCCCTTCAGAACTGAAACGGCATTGCGTTTTATCGGTATGGACGCTATTCATCGACTCTTCACATCGAAGTTGAAGGCACTATATGATTTTAAAGGCAGTTATACCCATTACACACTCTTTTTATTTAATGAACAATTTGCGCCCCCCTAAACATTGCGTTAGTAGTAATTCATAAAATAGAGATATTACCAGTTGGAAAGTTCGAATAAAATTGGGATGACACAGAAGTATGGGCTGGAGAAGCATTAGGCTGATCTTTTGAATTTCTTGGGAAAAAAACATATCTCCTCTTTACAGAAAACACATTGAGCAACTTCTGGCTACATACAGTGACATGGGCTGCTGTATCTCTGTAAAATATCGCTTATTTCAACCAGATTTGCACAGCTCCCCCCACCCCCCCCCCCAAAAAAAAGAAAAATATCGTTAACGTGAATCAAAAGATGGACTGACGGCTTCACTGGAATATTAAGTCCGTAGGAAATCGATCCCAGGATTTTTATGGTGAATCCACGATGGCAACTAGTTCTCTATCCTAATGGCTCCAGAAAACTGCACAAGCCGCATGCATTCGCCAACTGTTTTAGTTTCCACATCTGTCTGCAGATTTGGATGAGTGTTTGGTTTAAATGCATGTAGTGCTATACTTACTCCTCAAGCCACTGTGCAGTTGTTGTATAGTACTAGTAATAATGAATTCATATGCTATTACATTCACGTATTGATAAAGGGAAGAATATCACACGTGTCACTTCCTGTAACCTCTGTTATCTCAGCCTCGTGATTCTTACGCGAGTTGCACGCGTACGATAGTGCAGATAGATGGTCACCCAGTCTGCTTCGAATGCAGTCTCAGAATCCACGCGAGAGCTACATAGTTCTTTTTTCTCTTTTAAATGCCCGGGGCGTTTCTGTTACATATTCATATAAGTTGTACTGCCGTATTACAGTTCTAGCGCCACGTCTCTGAACGCATCAGATATCTATTGTCATGCCTAACTGATAAGGACTCGAAACTCTGGAACAACACTCTAGAATCTTTCAGATGTCTAGTATGTAATTTCCTTCATAGATGCTCTGAACTTTCCCAGAACCCTTTCCACCGATTGTAAGTCTTTCAGTAGCCTTCACTGAGACTAAATTTATGTGATCATCATATTTCGCATCGCTTCTTCGTATTACCTCAACATCCTCATGCCATGTAACGTATTTAAAACGATCACCTTTAGTCCTTTAAATGGGAACAAGCAGGTTCCTTGTATAGGTCTTATATTTATCAACAAATATAGATAACTGCCACTGATTACACCAAGTAGAAACTTCGCTCAAGTCTTTCCTTATAATTGTTCAACGCCACTTCTTCCCTGTATATTACAGCATGATGACTTAAATACGATATCTGTACGATGCGGAAAGTGGCAGTTATCTCTCAATAAGGAAAAGTGTGAGGTCATCCACATGAGTACAAGGATAAATTCGTTAACTTCCGTTACACTATAATTCACTCAAATTTAAAGGGTGTCGGTTAGACTAAATAATTTGATTAAATAACCAGGATATCCAATGACGATCAACTTCGACTGGAACGATCACGTAGATAAATTATGGGGAAGACAACCCATAGATTACGTTTTGTGGGCAGAACGCTTAAAAGATACAACAGGTCTACTAAGGTGACTACCTACACTACGATTGTTCGCCGTCTCATATGCTATATGGGATACTTACTAGATAGGACTGACAGAGGACATCGAAAAAGGTCACAGAAGGGCAACACATTTTGTATTTTGCGAAACAGAGGAGAGAACGTCACGGACAGGACAAGCGACTTGGGACGACAATCTTTAAAACAAAGGCGTTCTGAATTGCGACAAAAGTTTTTCACGAAATTTCGATCACCAGCTTTGTCCTCTCAGTGTGAAAATATTTTATTGCCGACTTACATCATAATAAAATAATAGACATCAGAGCTCGTAAAGAAGGACTTAAGTGTTAATATTCCCCCCGCACTGTTAGAGAGTCGAATGATACGGAAATAGTCTGAAAGTGGTTCGAAGAACCCAGTGCCAGGCACTGAAGTGTGAATTGCAGACTAGTCATTTACGTGTAGGTCTCAGAGTGATACTGACAGTATCCGCTCAGTTTTTATGTACTTGTATTGAGAACAGTAGAGGTCACACAACGCTTCCTTGGGTCGCACGCAGTTTTAATTTCGTTTCTTTTGAACTTCAGATATGCGGTATAACGTAATGTCTTCTAATAGTCAAACGTTCAAACGTTCATCAAGCCATTCACATACACGATAAACAAACTAAAACTGGTCTCGAAAATATTTCTTAAAACACTGCTGCGGAACTGAACTTTGTTTATGAATATCAAAAATATCCTTGGAAATGGTTACCAGTGAAACAGATTGCAGCGCTGTGCATATGGAGTACATGAAATGGTTACGTTCACAGGTGAATAGCACAAGTGGTTCTGAGGTACTATGTATTGGCCCAAGATTAGATACCCATATTAGTACGTGATGTAGCCGTGGTTGGCAGTGCAGGCACTGATTCTGGCATTCAGACTACCGTACAGATGTTAAGCGAGGCCTTCTCGACCTGTTCGCATAGTTCTGTAAGAGTTGTTGGTTGACGAGCCGCACGAGTCTCTTCTCATCCTATCATATTCCATACATGGTGGATTGGAGACAAGTCCGGAGCTAATGAGGGCCAGAGAAGTTGCTGCACGTCTTGAAGAGTAAGTTGGAGTTTCAAGGGCAGTGTGTGGGCGAGGGTTATCGAGTTGAAACAACACATAACCTTCAGTTGAATAGACTGCAAAAGAGCGACCATGAACAACATTCTGCACGTACCGAACGCTGGTTAGCGTCCATTCCAGAAACACCAAAGGTGAACGGTAGGAGCTTATCGCACCCCAGACCGTAAGGCTAGTGTGTCTTCGACGAATGCACTCTACAAGGCAGCAGTCACCAGGTCTACGTCGTACGTACAAACGACCATCAGCGGCCGGCAGAACCTGTTTTCACCGCTAAAGACCACGGCGCGGCACTCCATCTTCTAAGCGATTGTATGACGCCACCAATCGATGCTATGGCGTGAGTGGAAGAAGGGTTGGAGTTGTGCGTGCCCGTAGTCCCATTGCTAGCAACTGGTTCACAGCAGTTCGTATTGACACATCTGGGCTCACAAGCCCTCTTACCTGTGGTAGCTGTACGATCTGCCACTGCTACCCTTAAAACCTCACGATCCTCACGGGCGTCTGCGTTGAGTGGACATCCAGAATCTCGTTTGTGGGTGTGAGAATGTTCAAGTGACCACTGGTACCAGCATCGTTGCACGTGCAACTTGTGTGGCTATTCTCCGAAAGGACCATCCCATCACTCGGAAAGCTTTCAGACTCGCCAGTTGGCTGTAGTGCATGACTGTGGCATGGTTTCCCGCTTGTGTCACACATTTGCACTACACTGTGCCTTCTGGCTGTGAGCTTTCCCTATTAAAGGGTAGACACAGATGGCACTCTGGTAGCTATGCCAGTACCCTATCTGCTGGCAGATGACGTTGAGACCATTATCAGTACATCTACTGTCGCCCAGATGGCATATGCCGTCATTGGATCAAAACCGACGTCGTGTTTCCAGTTGTACTAATTTTTTTGGTAGTGTATTTTATTTATTTAATAGACGCTTTCTATACTTAATTTTTAATTATTTATACAATAAACAGTACAAAAAAGAAAGCTTGAGTGTGACTGTTAAGTTGAAAAGTTTTCAGATAAATATTACCTGATGTAGAAAAGAAGAACAGAGGTGATAAACAATCACCGGTACATTCTAGAAAATTATGTGCCGGAGAGAGAGAGTTATATTTTTTTTCTTGAGAAGCATTTCAATAATAAACAAAAAATACAGAATAGTTACAGTTACATTCTAGAAAATTATATGTGAGAGAGACTTAGCTCAGCACTTCACATATTTCAGTATCAATACATATTTTCAGTCGGTGCCATGCGTCTTACTTTACAGGAGAAATATGTCCCGTGTGAACAGATAAGATAAATAATTCCAAATATTTCAGACATTTTAATGTTAAAAGTAGAACAAAGATGACTTGGCCAGCAGTAGGAAAAAATTGTCGCGTGAGACCTAGTACCTAAATGCTCACATCTCTTTAACGAAAAAAGTATGCAACTACATGACGCTGTTTAACAAGTAGTTCGTTTAAGAAAAAACGTATAATATTCAAATACATCTATTGAATATTACGCAGGTTTCGAAGTGTATATATGGTAATCAAATGCACCACGCAGTTCAGTAAAGAAAGGAAACCTACATACACTCATGTCGTTGATAAAACAGTACATAAATACATCAAGCTGTTTAACAGCTAGTTCAGTTGAATACACCAGTATATAGTGTGTGAATACCTCACACTCATTGACAACTATTTCATTTGATTGCCTTACATAGAGTTCAAATACATCATGCTGTTTAGCAGCTATTTCATTAGAGTACACGCGCACACATAGTGCGAAAACACACCTAAAGAATGACACACAGACACTCACAAACACACAGACAAACACAGACACACAAAATTCCAGTTTCAAAGTGCTGTAAAAAATAACCGCTTAATTGTCCTGAGGCTGAAAAACGCATGAAAAGCAACAATGAACCCGGTTTTTAACTATGTTGAGAATGGCACAACAAATGTTCAGTATGCTGCCCATCTGTTTCTACCGCAAGCTGAACTGGAGGAACTATAGGTTCTATATCAGATCGGGGTGTCTCGGGGGTCACGTTCAAAATACGTTGCGGAATGTGTGCCTTCAGTTCACCTACGTTTACAGTCGGAGCACCGAACATTGTGTCTTTCAGATAACCCCGCAACCAGACGTCACACGGATTAAGATCAAGTGATCTGGACGTTCAGGCTGTAGGCTGCATGACTTCTGTTAACGCTAGTATTTCCAAAATGCTTCTGCAGCAGCCACTTCACTGGTTGAGCAATTCTCGAGGATAAAAATGATACTACCCACATGTCCACACCTTTGAAGGGTTGGAATGACGCTGGTGGGCAGAATAATTTCATAGCTTTTACCAATAACGGTACAGGTAACAGGCTTTGCAGAATCTATCTCCTCTAAAAAATAAGCCTCTACAATAAATGACGCGGTCAATCCGCACGACGCAGTTACTTTTGCAGAATTAAGCGGTACCGATTGACGTGTGAGCGGATTTTCCGTTTCCCATTTCTGCAGTTCTGTCTATTGACATGTCCTTGGAGACGTAAATGGGCTTCGTCTGTCACAGAGTGTTACATGGTCATTCATTGCCCACTTTCATGCGAACAAGAAATTCTAGGCAAACGTGTGACTTACTGGTAGGTATGCATGAAGCAGCTACTGAACATGGATAACTTTGTGTGGATGGGAATGCAGAATGTTTCATAGCATTTTATGCACAGTGCTCAAAGGCATGTCAGAAGTTCGAGCAGTTCCCCGTGCACTGCATGTTTGCGCACTACCGCTGAACTGGTCCTGCTATGCTATGGCCACATCTTCTACCGACGTCGGGTCAATTGCTTTCCTCCCTCTACCACAACGCACGTCAAAGAAACCTGTGTTTCAGAATTTCGTGTCATTTCCTCCAGACCCTTGGTCGACATTGGACTACAGCCTTATTTCATAGCCGGCCGGAGTGGCCGAGCGGCTCTAGGCGCTACAGTCTGGAACCGCGCGACCGCTACGGTCGCAGGTTCGAATCCTGCCTCGGGCATGTATGTGTGGGCTGTCCTTACGTTAGTTAGGTTTAAGTAGTTCTAAGTCCTAGGGGACTGATTACCTCAGAAGTTAAGTCCCATAGCGCTCAGAGCCCTTTGAACCTTATTTCATATCTTTGAGTGTCTCGAATCTCAGCAGAGCTGCTGGCGCAAAAACACCATTATTGTAAAAGAACTTAACCAGAAGTGTGCGAGCCTGCATTTATTAGACAGTCAAGGCAGGCGTCTAAGACGCAAATAGAGAAAGAGCCGTGTGCCCGCATCTTTTATTTTGCATGTTCTCAGCTTACAGGGACATCTAGTGCTAAAGTTTTCGTTAAATATGTTTTGTTACAGTACCGTACCCCCTTTATTCGATAATATTCCGTTCAAATGTGACGTCATTCCGTGTAGTGGTTCGTTGTTGAAAATTAGAATTTTAATTATAATCGCCATACATATATTCTATGGTAAATGGGTCACACTAATCTTTATGCACACATACACACATTTTGGAAAAATCCGCGCTTCTTCTCTCTCTCAATCTAGAGAATAGCACGAGTGCAGCAACATGCTTATCTTCACGACAAGACAGTCCAGTTTTCATTTGGGCTACAGTATGAAGCACCTGTCCTTTAGACTGAAAATTACTGTGACGCAACATGCGTAGACCATCATCTGCACCATCATACAGGAACGTTAGGTAATCGTCAGCTTTAAGAGTCCATGTGGCACCAAGTTGCACACCCTTGCCCACCTTGAAGTGGATCCTGATTCCATGAGATATGCATATATTTTAGATCGTACATGTGCAAATTCCACAATCTGTGACATTCGTTTTATCTTTCATCAAACCAATAACATTATTACCTCGTTTTGTGTCATATGCTTTATACGATTTTATATCCAGATGTGTCAGATGCTTCGGGATGGCACCTATCACCTCATATGACAGTCATTCAGGTATTAAGTGAAGGTGAATGTATCCATATGAAGCAACTCTAGGTCTTCAAACTAATGTTTTGAAAAACTCACAACATAAATAAAAAGTACAGAGTTATATATTCATCAAGGAAAATAATAGCCTATTTCCATATGGCTTGGCAATACACCTCGCTCCCCACCTACCAATTCCCATCCCAACAACTGAATAATACTCTTCACTGTCTTCCGGAAAGTCACGTAATTCATTAACGTATAGAAATATTTCTCAAATGGGCACAGTGTGGGTGCTCTTTTACCAGTATTTATATTAATAAAGCCCTTCAAACAGTGGCTGCGGTTAAATTGTCGAAATTGAGACTGATGTAGATTTTTACAACGCGTAATGGATTTCCTTTCGTAACATTACATGTATTTAGGGGAGCTATTCAGCCGTTCAGGACTTGCGCTGAGCAGAGGTGAATTTGCTTGTGTGGCTGGGTGCGAGTCGGTGGTGTGAGGAGGCTGCTTGGCTAGTCCAGGCGAGCTCAGATACAAATGCGATCAGTGTGCGGCTGATATGAGTACTCCCAAAGCAAGAATGTGGACTGCGGTGTCTCACAAACCAGAGTGTAGTAGTTGTACCAATAATGGTGGCGTTTACGCCGATCTGAAATAAGACTACTTACAGCTCATAAATTCAATAATAAATCATAGTTCCATAGTGACGCAAATCTGAATACATCTGCGACGTCAGAAAATAGTGGCGCGTTCAATGAAACAATAATATTATCAATAACTTAAAAATTGCAAAATTAAAAAATGTACGAAGATTAAATACCTTCAGAATTAAGTTGAAATTAAAAACTTTTAAACGCGGTTTCAACAAACAAGGTATCGGATGATAGCATAGCGTTATATACTGAAGAGTCAAAGACACTGGTACATGTGCGTAACATCATGTAGGGCCCCCGCGAGCACACGGAAGTGCCGCAACACGACGTGGCACGGACTCGACTAATGTCTGAAGTAGTGCTGGAGGGTATTGACGCCACGATTCCTGCAGGGCTGAGCATAAATCCGTAACAGTAGTAGGGGGTTGAGATCTCTTCTGAACAGCACGTTGCAAGGCATCCCAGATATGCTCAATGATGTTCATGTCTGGGTAGTTTCGTGGCCTGCACAAGTTTTTAAACTCAGAAGGGTGTTTCTGGAGCCACTCTGTAGCAATTACGGACATGTGGGGTATTGCATTGTCCTACTGGAATTGCCCAAGTCCATCGGAATGCACAATGGACATGAATGGATGCAGGTGATCAGACAGGATGCTTACGTCACCTGTCAGAGTCGTATCTAGACGTATTAGGAGTTCCATATCACTCCAACTGCACACGCCCCACACCATTATAGAGCCTCCACCAGCTTCAACAGTCCCCTGCTGACATGCAGGGTCCATGGATTCGTGAGGTTGTCTCCGTATCCGTACACGTCCATCGGCTCGATACAATTTGAAACGAGACTCGTCCAACCAGGCAACATGTTTCCAGTCATCAATAGTCCAGTGCCGGTGCTGCCAGATCCAGGCGAGGCGGATACATTTGCATCGTGCAGTCATCAATGGTATACGAGTAGGCCTTCGGCTCCGAAAACGCAAACGATGATGGTTCGTTGAATGGTTCGCAGGCTGACACTTGTTGATGACCCATAATTGAAATTTGCAGCAATTTGCGGAAGGGTTGCTCTTCTGTCACGCTGAAGGATTTTCCTCAGATGTCGTTGGTCACTTTCTTGCAGGATCTTTCTCCGGTCGCAGCGATGTCGAGATTTGATGTTTTACCGGATTCCTGATATTCACGGCACACTTGTGAAATGGTCGTAGGGAAAATGACCACTTCATCGTTACATCGGAGGTGCTGTGTCCCATCGCTTGTGAGCCGACTTTGACACCACGTTCGAACCCATTTAAATCTTGATAACCTGTCATTTTAGCAGCAGTAACCGATCTAATAACTGCACCAGGCAGTTCTTGTCTTATATAGACATTGCCGTCCGTAGCGCCGTATTCTGTGTGTTTACATATCTCTGTATTTGAATTCGCATGCCTATAACAGTTTATTTGCCGCTTCAGTGTAACTATCATCCCTGATATCTACACATCTGTATCTATTTCATTTATTCATTTTTATGTTTTTATATATTTTCATTATCCAGATCTCTGCGTGTTAACATATCTCTGTATTTGAATACGGATGCCTATACCAGTTTATTTGCCGCTTAAGTGTAACTATCATCCCGATATCTACACATCTGTATCTATTTCATTTATTCATTTTTATGTTTTTATATATTTTCATTATCCAGATCTCTGTCAGTACATCACATTCTCTTTAATAACACAGCATCTAAATGCAGCATAAATGCCTCATATCTCGTCAATTTTGTGTAGTTCTCTAACGAGCATTTTACTATTTTCTAGATACTTTATTTAAATGTTGCTTACAGTTGGTATTGAAAACCACTGTAATTTAAAAGTGGTCAATCACATGTATTCTCTGGCACCAACACTGAAAAGAGTGCCAAAACGTGCTTCTGTCAACGAGATGTAAGTAACTGCTTAACCAATGATTCAGTAAATTCTTCTCGGTTTAGGCTCTGTCATTTCGAATGAATCAGTCGATCTTTCGACAGATGTCTCCGCCGTTGTCATCAGTAGTAGAAATTAGTGAGTGCCGGTGGTGGTACGTTGTTCTGCAGCAGCAGAAACGTATCAGTGTGGCACACGTGCGGAAGGAAAGTTGGGCATCTCCTAGTGCCTTCATCGTGCTGCGGGCCAAAGGAGGTCATAGGGCGCGAGTGGTTGGCCCTAGACTGAAACTGCAGCGCCCATGTTCCTACAAGCGTGAAGCCTCCGTCTTCCCTTTCACTCAGTATACCAACATTAAATTTAGCGTCGAACTGGAGAGGAATGGCAAGCTTCCATTCTTGGATGTTTTAGTTGAACGAAAGACATGAGGCCGGCTTGGTCGCTCATTGTGCAGGATATCTATGCACTACGACTGGTACATAAACGCCAACAGTTTCCGCCACCTAGCACACAAGAAAATTAGTCCACAGGACTAAGGTTATTTCTGACGACGACGAGATAGTGTCTGGATATCAGAATTTGAAGTGCGTTACGGTAAGGTAGAAATTGCTACGGCTTCAAGTGCCATCGACGAAAGGCGCCTCGTTAATCGGCAGAAGAGCTCAAGCCAGCTGCATTCCTTCCACCACGTGGAGGAGCTTGTCAGTGCTCAAAGGCAAGGTTATCAGTGCCCCATCCTCTGGAGCATCTACTAGTAAGATAGGACGTGTTTTGAAGAAATATGGACTGAGATCACTGTTCCAGCCCACCTGCGAGAACAGAGGCGGGTTATACCCTATTAAAGACAAGTTGCCGGCCGGTGTGGCCAAGCGGTTCTAGTCGCAGGTTCGAATCTTGCCTCGGGCATGGATGTGTGCGATGTCCTTAGGTTAGTTGGGTTTAAGTAGTTCTAAGTTCTAGGGGACTGATGACCTCAGAAGTTAAGTCCCATAGTGCTCAGAGCCATTTTTAAACACAAGTTCTTGGCGTGTGTGCCGTCCCTTGTGAATTTTGTAGCATTTACATAGGTCAAACCACTTGCACTGTTGTCAAGCGTTCTGCAGAGCACTTACGACATAGGAAACAAAGGGAACTTCAGAAGTCAGCCGTGGGTGGATCTTCCCTAGAAAATGGGTATAAAATACAGTATGGAAATATAGAGTTATTGCTCATACATCATCATCATCATATTGGGATTCTTTATTCAAAGAAGTGGGCGAAATCGGACGTGTGACTGCGGCTGACTGCTACAGCAGTCCGAGGGCGCCGTCCCCTGGGTGCGGCTGACTGCCACAGCAGTTCAGCGCTGCTGTGCCCCAGCTGATGCCAACTGTGGTAGAAGTTCTAAGAACGAAATTAGAATGAAATTAATACCAAAAGCTGCTGACGGGCGTTGATGTATATCAACGGTG
The DNA here is from genome assembly GCF_023898315.1 of Schistocerca nitens. NCBI lineage: Eukaryota > Metazoa > Arthropoda > Insecta > Orthoptera > Acrididae > Schistocerca > Schistocerca nitens. Next base: position 928,726,694 of record NC_064615.1, read on the forward strand.
ACAGGTGGAAATGTGTGCCCCGACCGGGACCCGAACCTAGGATCTCCTGCTTACATGGCAGGCGCTCTATCCACCTCAGTCACCGAGGGCACAGAGGACAGCGCGACTGCAGGGACTATCTCGCGCACGCCTCCCGCGAGACCCACATTCTCACCTTGTATGTCCACACACTACATTCGTAGTGTCCGACCCCAACACACTCATTACTCGTGGGAGACATTTTTACCAAGTCCCGTAAGAGTTCGGGGAATACGTGTGCATCCGCACAGAAAAGGAAGATCACGGCCGGTATTGCAGAACTACATACTTATATGGATATAGTGTCTGTTCTTTCGGACATGTCCGAAAGAACAGACACCATATCCATATAAGTATGAAGTTCTAAGAAGTTCGCTAGCCTATTGTTTAACTGCGCTTGAATAAGACGTCTGTTTGTTTGGAACGCTATTGGCAGAGTCTTGCCACACCTTATCGTTTGCTCTAACCGCAACACATGGCGGTTCAGCATGGGGAACACGACTACATTCGAAGTTGATGTCGGCGCTTTTGGCGGAACCTCACAGCACTTGTACGAGTAATTTGCTTTAGAAACTACAGATGACGCTACTGTGATTTCGGTCGAACTGTAGTTTCCAATCCCAAAGAAAGCAGGTGTTGACAGATGTGAAAATTACCGAACTATCAGTTTCACAAGTCACAGCTGCAAAATACTAACGCGAATTCTTTACAGACGAATGGAAAAACTGGTAGAAGCCGACCTCGGGGAAGATCAGTTTGGATTCCGTAGAAATATTGCAACACGTGAGGCAATACTGACTCTACGACTTATCTTAGAAAATAGATTAAGGAAAGGCAAACTTACATTTCTAGCATTTGTAGACTTAGAGACAGCTTTTGACAATGTTGACTGCAATACTCTCTTTCAAATTCTAAAGGTGGCAGGGGTAAAATACAGGGAGCGAAAGGCTATTTACAATTTATACAGAAACCATATGGCAGTTATAAGATTCGAGGGGCATGAAAGGGAAGCAGTGGTTGGGAAGGGAGTGAGACAGGGTTGTAGCCTCTCCCCGATGTTATTCAATCTGTATATTGAGCAAGCAGTAAAGGAAACAAAAGAAAAATTCGAAGTAGGTATTAAAGTCCATGGAGAAGAAATAAAAACGTTGAGGTTCGCCGATGACATTGTAATTCTGTCAGAGACAGCAAAGGACTTGGAAGAGCAGTTGAACGGAATGGATAGTGTCTTGAAAGGAGGATATAAGATGAACATCAACAAAAGAAAAACGAGGATAATGGAATGTAGTCGAATTAAGTCGGGTGATGCTGAGGGAATTAGATTAGGAAATGAGACACTTAAAGCAGTAAAGGAGTTTTGCTATTTGGGGAGCAAAATAACTGATAATGGTCGAAGTAGAGAGGATATAAAATGTAGACTGGCAATGGCAAGGAAAGCGTTTCTAAAGAAGAGAAATTTGTTAAGATCGAGTATAGATTTAAGTGTCAGGAAGTCGTTTCTGATAGTATTTGTATGGAGTGTAGCCATGTATGGAAGTGAAACGTGGACGATAAATAGTTTGGACAAGAAGAGAATAGAAGCTTTCGAAATGTGGTGCTACAGAAGAATGCTGAAGATTAGATGGGTGGATCACATAACTAATGAAGAGGTATTGAACAGAATTGGGGAGAAGTGGAGTTTGTGGCACAACTTGACAAGAAGAAGGGACCGGTTGGTAGGACATGTTCTGAGGCATCCAGGGATCACAAATTTAGCATTGGAGGGCAGCGTGGAGGGTAAAAATCGTAGAGGGAGACCAAGAGATGAATACACTAAGCAGATTCAGAAGGCTGTAAGTTGCAGTAATTCTGTGAGATGAAGAAGCTTGCACAGGATAGAGTAGCATGGAGAGCTGCATCAAACCAGTCTCAGGACTGAAGACAACAACAACAACAACAACGTAGTTTCGCCTATTATTCGCTTGTGTTTGATAATGAATTTACGTATTGTGAAGGCACGTAAAAAGCTCCGAAGAGATAATACAAATGTTGATGGAGAATGACTCTGAAGAACCGCTGTGCTCATCAGTAGACAGCGATTCAGATGGAAAGGATTCCTTTCGAATAGTTTATAATCTACAGACGTTGTTGATTCTCATTCATCTCCATCTGTAATTACTAGTGCAAAGCCTACGATATCGAAAGGAAGTCCGCAGCTGGCTACTTCTGTTCAACGCTCAATCATCTTCAAATGAAGACACACAGCGACTCACAAAGACGACAGGAAACAACTGAAGACGTGAAGAAGCATCAGTTCGATGAATCAGGAATGAAAATGAGTGCTGTCTCCGTTTATTTGGACTTTTTGTAAATACAGGAAACAAGTAAGTATTGGTAGGTAGGAGATATACTGGCAGAAGTAAAGCTGTGAGGCCGGGCGTGAGTCGTGCTTCGGTAGCTCAGATGGTAGAGCACTTGCCCGCGAAAGGCAAAGGTCCCGAGTTCGAGTCTCGGTCGGGCACACAGTTTTAATCTGCCAGGAAGTTTCAAGTATTATACGTATCGATCAGCTAATTGCAAACCAAAAACAAATTCTAGAATAAACAAGTCGACTGACACAAATGTGTCAGAAATGAATGTTCTTTATAGCGCCTTCCTTTCTGATAGCTTGAGTGAAAAAGGTAAAACTGAGTGAATATTGGTCGACAGAACCTTTGCTGGAAAAACAAATTTTTTCCAAAGTAATCTCCAGAGGCCGATACTTTTTACTGTTGTATTTACTGCATTTCAACAACACTTTGCCCCTAAATGGGAATTACTTGTAAAAAATTTGACCTATTGTAGAACATTTTCGGAAAATGTTCAAGGAAACTTTCTATCCTTATGAGAAACTCTGGGTTGACGAATCTCTGATGCTGTTCAAAGGCCATATGAAAGTAAAGCAATATATTCCAGAACGGAGAAGTAGAGTTGGAATTAAAATTTTTGTAATTTGCGACTGGAGACAAATTACACTCGGATACTGGATTTTATCGTATATGTAGGTGCACAGACAGATATTGATAATCGTGGTCTGAGAGTGTCTGGAAATACAGTACCCACATTGCCCCAACCCTACTTGGAGAATTGTTTGTCGACAACTGGTATGCCAGCCCAGATCTAGTTTGTTGGTTGTATCATAGGGCGACAAACGCGTATGGTACAGTTAGGCGAACACGGAAGGAAATGCCACTAATGGAGGAGAAACTGAAGAGAGGACAAATAACTTTCCGATCTTCAGAATCAGGAAAGCTAATCGGTCTATAGTGACAGGACAAGGAGGAAGTCGAGATGCTATCAACGTAAAACAAATTCGTAATGCATGTAACTTCAAAAAGAGATCGGAAGAGTGATGATTTGAAAATGAAACCGAGTGTGGTAACGTATTGTAATAAATAAATGGGGCTAGTCGACCGAAGCGACAGTCTACTAAAAACAGTGGAAACTACAAGGAAGTCGTCAAAGTGGTACAGGAAATTGTTTTCCCACATTTTTGACATGGCAATGTTGAATGATTTTGGCTTATACCGGAAATATGGGACGGAAGTGAAGTACGGAAAGTTTCATCTCAATGTAATTAGAGAAAGTTTTGCAACTTTTTACGCCGATCGCAAGACTGCAGGCGGTGCTAAACGTCAACGGTACGCTACAAGACTAAACGTGTCCACACATTTACCAGATCACAGGGAAAGGTACAAGACATGCATAGCCTGTGCTCGAAATGGTGTTAGGAAACAAACTAATTGACTGGGTTGATTTGGGGGAGGAGACCAGACAGCAAGGTCTCGGTGTTATCGGATTATGGAATGATGGGAAAGGAAGTCAGCCGTGCCCTTACGATTGATCCATCCCGGCAGACATAGTAAGTTGTGCTGTAAGGAATGCAATGTAGCTCTTTGTGCTTATCCGTGCTTCAAAACTTATCACAAAGAATTTCAGCAATAAAAAACTGTTAAACGTTTTTATATGTTTATACACTAGTGGCAATTAAAATTGCTACACCAAGAAGAAATGCAGATGATAAACGGGTATTCATTGGACAAATGTATTATATTAGAACTGACATGTGATTATGTTTTTCACGCAATTTGAGTGCATAGACCCTGAGAAATCAGTACCCAGAACAACCACCTCTGGCCACAATAACGGCCTTGATACGCCTGGGCATTGAGTCAAACAGAGTTTGGATGGCGTGTACAGGTACAGCTGGCCATGCAGCTTCAACACGATACCACAGTTCATCAAGAGTAGTCACTGGCGTATTGTGACGAGCCAGATGCTCGGCCACCATTGACCAGACGTTTTCAATTGGTGAGAGATCTGGAGAATGTGCTGGCCAGGGCAGCAGTCGAACATTTTCTGTATCCAGGAAGGCCCGTACAGGACCTGAAACATGCGGTCGTGCATTATCCTGCTGAAATGTAGGGTTTCGCAGGGATTGAATGAACGGTAGAGCCAAGAGGCGTAACAAATCTGAAATGTAACGTCCACTGTTCAAAGAGTCGTCATATGCGAACGATAGGTGACCGAGAGGTGTAACCAATAGCACCCCATACCATCACGCCGGGTGATACGCCAGTATGGCGATGACGAATACGCGCTTCCAACGCGCGTTCACCGCAATGTCACCAAACACGGATGCGACCATCATGATGCTGTAAAGGTAACCTGGATTCATCCGAAAAAATGTTTTGCCATTCGTGCACCCAGGTTCGTCGTCGAGTACACCATCGCAAGCGCTCCTGTCTGTGATGCAGTGTCAAGGGTAACCGCAGCCATGGTTTCCGAGCTGACAGTCCATGCTGCTGCAAACGTCGTATAGCTGTTCGTGCAGATGGTTGTTATCTTGCAAACGTTCCCATCTGTTAACTCAGGGATCGAGACGTGGCTGCACGATACGTTACAGCCATGCGGATAAGATGCCTGTCATCTCGACCGCTAGTGATACGAGGCCGTTGGGATCAAGCACGGCGTTCCGTATTACCCTCCTGAAGCCACCGATTCCATATTCTGCTAACAGTCATTGGATCTCGACCATTGCGAGCAGCAATGTCGCGATACAATAAACAGCAATCGCGATAGGCTACAATCCGACCTTTATCAAAGTCGGAAACGTGATGGTACGCGTTTCTTCTCCTTACACGAGGCATCAAAACAACGTTTCACCAGGCAACGCCGGTCAACTGCTGTTTGTGTATGAGATATCGGTCGGAAACCTTCGTCATGTCAGCATGTTGTAGGTATCGCCACCGGCGCCAACCTTCTGTGAATGCTCTGAAAAGCTAATCATTTGCATATGACGGCATCATCTTCCTGACGGTTAAATTTTGCGTCTGTAGAACTTCATCTTCGTGGTGTAGCAATTTTAACGGCCAGTAGTGTACATTATAATAAAAATGCATCTCACACGAAGATGAAGTGTAAATATTATAATAAATACCCCCAGTTCCTCCAAGTCCAGCGCAAAGACCAGAACAAAACAGAAAGCCAAAAAAAAGTCGGCGAACGTGTTGGAAGCATTGCGCGTGCCGAGTGCGCCAGAAGCATTCAGCACCGAGCTTACTAGGAGCGGTGCGACAGTGCAGCACACGAGGCGCGACCACCAGTGTTGCGCATAGCAGTCAAAGGGTTGAAGACCTTTTGACTAAGTCTTGGCATTTTGAAGCGAAGAAAAGTAGATGACAAGGACATGGATTTATTCACGAAGGAAACGACACAAATGATTAAAAATCGATTGTCAAGTGTCTTGCAATGTAGACAGAGGAAAGGTAACTGCCTTGTGCTCAACTACATATCTCTCTCATGAACACGGTGCGGAACATCGTATAGCGTACCTACAAAAAGATTTAAAATGTTTTTATACACGTCATCTCAAGATTTTATACACAGTTTTAAAGCCGGCCGGAGTGGCCGAGCGGTTCTAGGCGCTTCAGTCAGGAACCGTTCGACCGCTACGGTCACAGGTTCGAATTCTGCCTCTGGCAGGGATGTGTGTGATGTCCTTAGGTTGTTAGGTTTAAGTAGTTCTAAGTTCTAGGGGACTAATGACCTCATAAATTAAGTCCCATAGTGCTCAGAGCCATTTGAACCATTTTGAACAGTTTTAAAGGGGAGACTCTAAGTAGGTCGAAAATACATTTTTTCAACAATTGATTTTCACATCGAAGAACTCATTCTGTATAACTTTAACTATCGAAAGGACTTAAACTTACATGATGTCTCAATGTTCTCCAGTTCAAAACTTCAATTCTTCCGCTTGTATTACGGAATTCAAGTTAGACAAAGCATGGGTATGTGGTAACATGTAAATCGTGATGATCTACATCTACATCTACGTGATTACTCTGCTATTCATACTAAAGAGCCTGGCAGAGGGTTCAATGAACTACCTTCATGCTGTCTCTCTACCGTTCCACTCTCGAACGGCACGCGGGAAAAACTAGCACTTAAATTTTTCTGTGCGAGCCCTGATTTCTCTTATTTTACTGTGATGATCATTTCTCCCTATATAGGTGGGTGCCAACAGAATGTTTTCGAAATCGGAGGAAAAAACTGGTGATTGAAATTTCATGAGAAGATCCCGTCGCAACGAAAAACGCCTTTGTTTTCATGATTGCCAATCCACTTCACGTATCATGTCTGTGACACTATCTTCCCTATTTCGCAATAATACAAAACGAGCTGCCATTATTTTTACTTTTTCGATGTCATCGGTCAGTCCCACCTGATGCGGATCCCACACCGCAGCGCAATACTCCAGAATAGGGCGGACAAACGTGGTGTAACCAATATCTTGGGTAGACCTGTTGCACCTTCTAAGTGTTCTGCCAATGAATCGCAGTCTTTGGTTTCCTCTACCCACAATATTATCTATGTGATCGTTCCAATTTAGGTTATTTGTAATTGTAATCCATAAGTATTTAGTTGAATTTACAGCCCTCAGATTTGTGTGACTTATCGCATAATCGAAATTTAGCTGATTTCTTTTAGTAGTCATGTGAATAACTTCACAATTTTCTTTATTCAGGGTCAACTGCCACTTTTCGCACCATACAGATATCTTATCTAAATCATTTTGATCATCTGATGACTTTGCAAGACGGTAAATGACAGCATCATATGCAAACAATCTAAGACGGCTACTCAGATTGTCTCCTATGTCGTTAATATAGATCAGTAACAATAGAGGGCCGATAACACTTCCTTGGGGAACGCCGGATATTACTTCTGTTTTACTCTATGACTTTCCGTCTATTACTACGAACTGTGACCTTTCTGACAGGAAATCACGAATCCAGTCGCACAACTGCGGCGATACTCCGTAGGCACGCAGCTTGGTTAGAAGACGCTTGTGAGGAGCGGCGTCGAAAGCCTTCTGGGAATCTAAAAATATGAAATCAATTTGACATCCCCTGTCGATAGCACTTATTACTTCATGAGTATAAAGAGCTAGTTGTGTTTCACAAGAACGATATTTTCTGAATCCGTGCTGACTATATGTCAATAAATCGTTTTCTTCGAGGTACTTCATAATGTTCGAATACAGTATATTTTATAAAACCCTACTGCAAATCGACGTTAGTGATATAGGCCTGTAATTCAACGGATTACTCCTACTTCCCTTTTTTGGTATTGGTGTGACTTGAGCAATTTTCCAGTCTCTCGCTACGGATCTTTCTGTGAGCGAGTGGTTGTATATAATTGCTAAATATGGAGCTATTTTATCAGCATACTATGAGATGAACCTGACTGGTATACAATCTGGACCGGAGGTCTTGCCTTTATTAAGTGATTTAAGCTGCTTGGTTACACCGAGAGTATCTACTTCTGTGTTTCTCATCTTGGTAGTTGTTCTTGATTGGTATTTAGGAATATTTACTTCGTCTTCTTTGGTGAAAAAGTTTCGGAAAACCGTGTTTAATAACTCTGCTTTAGTGGGACTGTCATCAGTGACTTCACCGTTGTTATCGCGCAGTGAAGGTATTGACTGTGTCTTGCCACTGGTGTGCTTTATGTATGACCAGAATCTCTTTGGGTTTTCTGCCAGATTTCGAGACAGAATTTCGTTGTGGAAATTATTAAAAGCATCTCGCACTGAAGTACGCGCTATGTTTCAAACTTCTGTAAAACTTTGCCAATCTTGATTTTGCGTTAACTCTGAATTATTTTGTGCTGGCCAATATTTATTTCATTCTGATCACGAAATGGACTCAGTTTTTCGCGCATCCTGGATGACTATTTAGCTGCCGCGCGGAGTGGCCCTGCGGTTTGAGGCGCCATGTGACGAATTGCGCGGCCCTTTCCGTCGGAGGTTCGAGTCCTCCGTCGGGCATGGGTGTGTGTGTGTTTTTCTCAGCATAAGTTAGTTTAAGTAGTGTGTAAGACTAGGGACCGATGACCTCAGCAGTTTGGTCCCTTAGGAATTCACACACATTTGAATATTTAGTTTGGGGATTCTGCTGCTATTCTTGTAACACACCTAACGCAAATTTATTTCATTTTAATAAGGTTATCCTTTTGGCAGTTTTATAATTGGTAATTGTAGGACCGCTTTCCGTTCGTTTGAGTTTACTTACTTGAATAAACATTATTCAACGCAATTCTCTGCTGACGTTTACGCCAATTTCACACGTTGTAACATAACCCTTTTATCGGTTATTCATTTATTTTTTATTTAATGTTTCCAATTATTTTATCAATTCGTAATTCCATCCAATGAATAGACGGTTTGAATGCAGGATCATAGGTACATTTTATGATTTGCAGCGAGATTAGTTACAGGGCATTCCATCAATTTAAGCTCAAGTAAGCCATCAAAACCCTCCAAGTGATAGAATTTGTTGCATGTGAATCCGTATAAATTGTTAACATCCAGGTAGTGAATGTAACTTGAATCAACAGGGTTTTTGTCAAGGAATTTACTCATTCGTGAGCTATTTGCTTTGTCATGTCTATGAGCACACTGGCCATGTCCCCCACAAATCCCGCACTTTAAGAGCAATTACTTATCGAAATTAGTTACAACCTCGAATTCGACACATGTGATTTTGAGCATCGCGTTCTACAATAACCCAGGTGCAGTAGTAACAGTAGTAGTAGTAGTAGTTATAGCAGTAGACAGTATCCAGCTTGTACAGGATGATTTTTGCACCGTGTACAAGGTCTAACTATTCATCGATAGGAGGATGCGGAACAAAAAAGGTCTAATGAACTTGTATCTGGAAATGCATGGTTTACATGCTAGAGACCATTTATTCAATCGTACATTGTTATAGAGACTGTTGTCTAATACGTGCTGTACCATGCAGCTACAGTTACAGTATGTATCGAAAATGGTTTCCATGTGCCTCAACATACGAGTGTACGCTCCGTATAGCATGTTCTGTCTCACACGTTCACATCGGCCAGGCTGCACCCGAATAGTGTCAGAGGCAGTATGAATACGGCGCTCTAGTGTCTCAACATCTGGAATGGGCTCTGCATGCACGATACTTTTGAGATAGCCTCTAAACCAGAAATCGCACGGGTTGAGATCCAATGAACGAGCAGGACATGCAGCTGGACACCCTCGTCATCCATCGACCAGGGATGACACGATTCTGTTGCGTCCAGACGTTAACGGCAAAGTGAGCTGGAGCACCATTATGTAGCAGCCACATAACCATTCGAATCGTCAATGGCACTTCTTCCAGCAGGGGAGGCAGAATCAACCACAAGAAACGCCAGTAGTTCCGGCCTGCTAGGACACGTAAGGAAGACTGGTCCCTAAACACGGTCGCCAAATATCCCGCCACACACATTCCAGCTGCACCGATGCCGCTGATTCGCTGTCACCATACCACAGAGGTTCTGCATACTATCCCACAGATGACTGTTACGAAAGTTACTCCGTGTAAAGGTGGCCTCATCTGTGAATAGAATGGACGGCACAAATCCAGGAATCGTGGTTACCTGATGAAAAAACAAGTGACAAAACTGCTCCCGATGAGAAATGTCTGTCGCTAGTAAGCCCTGCAGAAGCTATAATTGATAGGAGTAGTAATAATTGTCATGGAGAGTATTCCACACAGTCGCCTGGCTTACTCTATTGTGGAGGGTTCTACTGCATGGTACTTGCACGGCGGTCGCCTTCCACAGAGTTAATCACATTGTTCTCTATGTCAGGTGTCAGAAAACTTCTGGTATGCCCTTCATGATTTACTGCTACCTGAAACCATCCTGTCCCAGACAAACAGCGAAACACTGTTGCAAATATTGAATGCTGTGGTTGTTGTCGGCGGGGATGGTTCGCAACATCGCTCTCCGCCGTCTGTTGCCATTTGGCTTTCCGTAAGTAAACACCAAGCCGGCAAGCTCTCGATTCGAATAAGGAACCATTGTGTGAAACGCTGTATCACATCGACTATAACGTGAATCAGCAAGAGAAATGAATGGGACACAACATTACCAATTACTATGGCAGGAGAGGGCGCCAGGGCATGAGATATGAGGAATGGTACCACCCTCTAGGAGGAAGTCATGCATGCTGTAACTGTGGATGCATGGTACAGAGCAGTCTCTGTAACAAAGTATGGTGGAATAAATGCTCTCTAGCACGGAAACCATGCATTTTTGGACATAATTTCATTAGACTTTTTTTCCCGTATCCTCTCATCGATCAATCGCTAGAGTTTGTACACGTGGGAAAAATCGCCCTGTATACAATATTGCAAGGTATACACCCCGGGATTGCTCAGATACATCTGCAAGGAGCTGTACATGTGTGTGCACGTAATGCTATTCATATATCCATAATTAGATATTAAATTCCTGACTAGCACACATCACGTGCTCATTTTTTACATTCATTATGACATCTGTTTTAAGATTATCAGAGAATGCAGATACATTGCGTACCTCGATCCCACAGAGTATGTCTACAGGTTCCAGATATTTGTATGGGAAGATTCTTTCTTCGTAATAAACTGAAATTTTGTTTCATCGGGGTTTGTAGCTCGCAAGAGATGTGTGTCCTCCTGAAAGAGTTTCAGCAAGTTTCTGAAGTGTGCATGCATAAATCTTAACAAATGCAGGAAGCAATGCGTTATATTATTGCTTTCTCTCTCCGAAAATGAAATAAATTTCTCTATGCTCTCTATTAGGACATTAATCTGGTCATTTCTTGGATCAAACGTTACCAATTGCTCAATAGTGATGTGAGCATTATAATCCCTCACTGTGTGGAAAAACAGGTGGGAGCTTGTAATTCAGAGTGCACCAGTTGTGTGCTGTGCTATGAAATTTACTGGTTGGTGATACCTATATGGTTTTTCATTCCTGTTTGATTATGTAATCTCACAAATATACCACGGCAACAGTTTCGAAGGATCATCCCCGTCACCGGACTTAAAATAATTACGATTCCAGTCATATGAACATACAACCAGATAAGCTGCAGTGAACGGTGCATGTCGTTCTGTGAGAGTTGTAAGCGGGGCAGTGGGAGCATCCTAACAACCCGACACAGGAATAAAGACACATTAAGAGGTGGCATCCGATACAAATGGTGTAAAAACTTCTTAAGTTTTGATCACATTTGTGTCTCTGTAGGCATCCCTGCACTTATGGATCCTGGGTAGAACAATCCATGTTGTGCTCTATCAAATGATTATTCACATAAAAGGATTTCAGTCAGCTAGAACAATCATAATGTGCACATATATACATTCAGCTGGTAGGAAGTCAGTTAGGGTATGTTTTTGATCCAGCAGTAATGTTGCTTACAGTCGTCAGAGATGTGGAACAAATCGGTATGTTTTTCGTCTTCACCCACGAAAGGGGAAAAAGGTGGGTTCAGACAACATTAAGCTTGATATATTGTGTGGATCAGGCTCCAGACTGTACACATAAGCTGATATGCAAGGATTACGCTTCTCAAATTTTACCATATCCTGACGCCTGACGGGGAATTCAGTTCCATGACGATTGTAGTTTGTATGAGCATTATGCATTTACATGTACATTTCTATAAAAAATCCCGAAGCCATTACACGATCCACGGCGATGAAGTTCTTGAACTGTTGTTCGTCATTCCCTCTCAGGTTCAACTTGCAAATGGAGTGAGGGAAAAATGACTATGTGCTTCCATTGGAACCCTAATTTGTACCATGTCTTTGCATTTCTTATGCGAAGTGAACATTGGTGGCAATAAAATCATTCTGCAGTCAATCACAAATGCTGCTTTCATAAATTTTCCCAATAGTGTTTCAGGAAAAGAATGCCGTCTTCCCTCCAGGGATTCCCATTTGAGTTCACAGAGCATTTCTGCGGTACTCACTTGTTGACCAAACCAACCAGTAACGAATCTACAACACCTCTCGGGACTGATTCGCAGTGTTCCTTTCATCAAGCGTGGTGGGGCTCTCATACGCTCAAACAGTACTCAACAGTAGGTCACAACAGTGTTCTTTAAGTGGTCTCTTTTACAGACTGACTACACTTTCCGAGAATTCCGTCAGCAAACAGCTCACTAGACAACTTATGCAACAGCTCATTATCCGATTTCTGGAAACAGCTTTTCTTCTCAGACAGCCACATGACATCAAGCTGACTATATGACATTTCACACTCTAATCTCTGAAACAGTTTTGTCGCAATTCTGACTCTGCAAGATTTCATAATCTGCTTTCTGAAAATGTTTTCCTTTTCAGATAATCACCTCCTTGTCACTACAAGTGTGGTAGATAATTTTTTCAGCCACCGCAATCAATGATTGTCAACCTTTAGATAAATACACTGAGAAGCCAAAGAAACTGATACACCTGCATGATATCATATAGGGCCCCCGCGAGCACGCGGAAGTGCCGCAACACGACGTGGCATAGGACTAATGTCTGAAGTAGTGCTAGAGGCAATGGACACCATGAATCTTTCAGGGCTGTCCATAAATCCGTAATAGTTCGAGGGTGGAGATCTCTTCTGAACAGCACGTTGCAAGGCATCCCAGATATGCTCAGTAACATTCATCTCTGGGGTGTTTGGTGGCCAGTGGAAGTGTTTAAGCTCAGAAGAGTGTTCCTGGAGCAGTTATGGACGTGGGGCGTGTCGCACTGTCCTGTTGGAATTTTCTCAAGTCCGTCGGAATGCACAATGGACATGCATGGATGCAGGTGATCAGACAGAATGCGTACGTGTGTGTCACATGTCAGAGTCGTATCTACATATACCAGGGATCCCATATCACTCCAACTGCACGCTCCCTCACCGTTACAGGGCCTCCACCAGCCTGCTGGTGAGGTTGTCTCCATACCCGTAGACGTCCATCCGCTCTATGCAATTTGAAACGCGACTCGTCCAACCAGGCAGCATGTTTCCAGTCATCAACAGTCCAATGTCGATGTTGACTGGCCCAGGTGAGGCGTAAATTTTAGTGTCGTGCAATCATCAAGGGTACACTAGCGGACCTTCGGCTCCGAAAGCTCGTATCGCTGATATTTCGTTGAATGGTTCGCACGCTGATACCTGATGACGACCCAGAATTGCACTTCTGTTACGTTGAACGATTATCTTCAGTCGTCGTTGGTCCCGTTCTTGCAGGATCTTTTTCCGGCCGCAGCGATGTCGGAGATTCGATGTCTTACCGGATTCCTTATATTCACGGTACACTCGTGAAATGGTCGTACGGGACAATCCTCACTTCATCGCCACCTCGGAGATGCTGTGTTCCATGGCTCGTGTGACGACTACAACACCACGTTCAAACTCATTAAAATCTTGATAACTTGCCATTGTAGCAGCTGTAACCGATCTAACAAATGCGCCCGACACTTGTTGTCTAATATAGCCGTTGCCCATCGCAGTGACGTACTCTGCCTGCTAACATATCTCTGTATTTGAATACGATACGCATGCCTATACCAGATTCGTTGGCGCTGGAGTGAATATAGCCTGAGTATGTTAGAAGAATGTATCTACTGCAGAGGAATACAAAATTTAAGAACATAAAGCTGTTTCAAACGCAGTTAAACACTAGCATTACAATGATGGAGTGTATTTTATGTTTAGAGACAGAAACACTTATTGTTTGTCGAATTTGAACGTTCTTGTTAGTGGAGCTGGTGACCAGAAGACTGCCTCATGACTATCAGCTCTGCCATTAAGAAAAAAAGTTTCATGTTTTTGGATATCAAAAGGTGAATAACCTTATGGATCAGCAGTTCTTGCAGAACTGGAAAAAGAAAAATTGTTTCTACCCTCTCACTCCTTGAGGATGAGTAGCGAGTCTAAAATAGTGACAGTGTTTTATTATATTACACTTGTAGAATATACGGAAAGCATACCATTTATTATTTAATAATGAGTAAATTGAAAATTTCGTGCTTGGCGATAAACATTTTTTACTATTTTCCTTTTACATATTACATACTTTGTAATGTTTGCATTTTTGTATGAATGTTCTGCTGTACGTAAAGCAACGCGAACTCTGAAACAATTATATGTATATACATTATGTGTTCCTGTACAGTAGTTTTATTATTTTACACTCCTCTTAAGAGCTCGAAGAAGAATGTTAAAGTTTTTTTTGAATAATGACAACACATCACAATTTATTCCTTGTTCTCAATTACAAAACAACACCTGAATCCGTAAGTCCTTATAAACTGATGCAATTATATATTCTTTTTAGTTGAAAGACCATACGACTGTTCCACCATACATATGTTGGACAAATGACTTCAGATGTTTATGACGTAGAATAGTGAATATGCAGGGTAGTAATTAAAAGCAGTTGCGTTCCTCATTTCATAGCTGTCAGAGAGCTGACACAAAGTCTATGAGACTGTATGTTTTTTGCAAATGGTGTTGTATAGTATTATGTGTAAATTTTAGTTAATAGCTTGTGTGTGTATGCGTTTGTGTGTATGTAACAACTTCACCATCCAAAATCCCGAATTTTGTGGAAAACAGACGAAATTTAAAAAAACGAACATAACGAGCATGTAGTCCACATCCATCTAAGCGTAAGTTAGCTATTGACGGTCCAGATGCATTACCTAGACCCCATGACACTGATGTAGACCGATTGGCACTGTTGTAACGACACAGTTTCGCTCTTATAAGAAATTAAACATACTGATGATCAAACCCCACTAACTTACGGTTTTTATTCAACTTAGAGCCTGTTTCAAACTTACAGTTTTTATTCAAATTAGACCATGTTTCACGCTATTTCGCCACTAAGTTTGGAATTTCAGGCTTGCTGGAGGTTTTGCCAAAATACTTCTAGTCTTAAACTCTGCAGATGCTTCCCACGAAATGAACCTCGTGTAAAATTCAGCAATGAACACAGGCTGTTTCATCGTGAGCGCCATTTGTTGTATCCAGCTGGTCAGTAAACACGTCTTTTCGTCTCACTAATTCAAAAATAATGACACAGTGAAGTACTCAGGATATAGGGTGCGGGAGATGGACGTGCACAGACACGTGACATCGAACTGATTGATGCGTCGATATCACAGGTACAAGTGTCTTATGTGATCTTACAAACATTTTCCGGCCCAGTTTTACTTTTCCCGCATTGTATTTGCGAGGATACTCCGTACGATCGTATGTTGGTTGGCATCGGCGATATGCCTTTTGCAAATGCAGGAATATAGAATCTACTGGTGATAAGTACTGGGTGTGAATAAAGCAAGTTTTGTTTCATTCAAGTAGTTTCTTGTGAATCCTTGTCGATTTTTTGCGAGAAACTTGTTTTCCCCTAGGAATGTTATAATTATTGAGCTTAGGATATCCTCGAGGACATCAGGGATATTGACACATAATTTCACCCTTTGTGCAAACAAGAGTGACCTGCGCTCTTTTCCAGTGACATCAATAACCGCTGCACAAGAGATTCTTAGCAAACATGAGCTATGAAAAAGGGGCTAACTTCGCAGCGTGTTCATTGTAAAATATGGCTGGAATTCCATGAGGGGCAGGGGCGTTGCATGCTGTAATTGATCTCAATTGTTTTTCAGTACTGGGGCTGCTTATACAAAGACCTCTCATTTGTGAGTCTGTGCGGCGGTGAAACATTGATTAGCATGGTGAGTAGTATCCACAGGCGTCAATAAATAATAAATACGGATTTCATTTTTCTTCTTTCTGTCGGTTATCTGAAGTTTCAATACCATATGAATCCACGAAGGACTGTGTGGAAGATTTGGATCCATTCAGTAGCTTTGCGTATGAGCAGAACTTCCTAATAACTTCTGATAGACCTTTAGCCAGGAACCAACCTTGTAAATGATTATGTGCTTCACGCACAGCCTTCTTGAGTTGTTCAGCAGTTGCTGTTAAGTTTTGTTACAGTCTCTCTTACAGTAGGAGTGTAACAGTTTCTGTATCCATAACATTCTCCAAATGGTATCATGCAACCAAGGTAGATCTTTGCTGTAATTGGTATGCCTTTGGACAGCGATTTATTATGTCTCCCACTTGTAACCACAGCGTGTAATAAGCTGAAAGTAACTATGAGTTCGATCAAAAACCTACATCTTCTTCGATATTTCTGTCGATTAATATGTTTTTGTGCCCATCGCATTTCTAACAGCATCACAGCCGCTAATTCCTCTCCGTTTGGTGACCTCAGAAAGAACAAGTCTGTTATAACCTGGAGGTCTGTCTTTGTGAATAACCACACTGCTTGTTTGAGGCAGTTATCGCTATGCACAATTGTTACTTGTAAATGCACATGTGGTGTTGAGAGAGAAAGGTCATATTTTTAGTCAGCATGCCAAATTATTGTGTAATTTATAATTTTCAGTATTCACTAACTTTGAAACTGTTACCTCTTCTTTTTGTGCATTTTGCCCCCTTGGCGCAGGGTCGGTATGGTTATTAACGGATTTGGCATGGCTAATTTAATGGGTGGCCAGATGCCCCTCCTGTCGCCTCCCCCCCCCCCCCCCGCACACACACCTGGGACTGAGTATGTGGTCCCCAAATGGCTGTGCATGGCGTTACTCATATGAAAGTGAACGAAAGTGTTCTAAATGGCTGTGAAACATGTAACTGAGATGGGACTGGTGTAACAGCCCGGTAGTCACATAACGGACTGTGGAAAACCGCCTAAAAACCATAACCAGGGAGGCCAGCACACCGACCATCCTCGTTAATCCTCTGGGCCAGCGCCCCTTCCCCCATTGGAAACGTTGCTTTAACGCGCAGGGCTATCCAGGCGGACGAATTCAACACCTTGTCTGATGGGTACAAATGTACGAGGGCTGTTCAGAAATTAACATACGTTTTGAAATAAAAATTTAACAACATGGAAAAACCATATTTTATTATATGCATTTCAGAGGTACACTCTTACGCTGTTTTTCTACATAATCGCCATTCAAATAGAGGTACTTATCATACCGTGGCACAAGGATTTCAGTACCGTCGCTGTGGAAATCTGTAGCTTGCGATTGCAACCACTGCTTGGTACTGGCATTTGGTTCGGCGTCAGTATCGAAGCACTGTGTAGCGAGCCATGTCTTCGTTATTGAGAAGAGGTGGTAAACGCTAGGCGCCAAACCCGGAGTGTGGTGGATGATCAGACGCCTCCCATCTAAAATCCTGCAGGAACTCTCGGGTACGAATGGCTGTGTGCCGAAGTTCGTTATCATGAAAAAAAGAGAACTTTTGCGCAAATTTTTCCCCGACACTTTTTTTGTATCGCCCACCTTAATTTTTTCAGTGTTTGGTAATACATCTCTGAGATAATTTTTATGCCACGTTCAAGGATATTACCGAGGATCACGCATGTCCGCATTCCATCGACCGCCTTTTTGTTCCACAACTGACATTCTTCTCCCAAGTCTCTTCCCCAACTACGATACGATTGATAACTTTGTTACCGTTCTTCCCGTAATCTTCGAGGAATGACAGTGCTGCAGCCTATCTCTATTTTTTCTTTTTTTTTTTTTTGGGGGGGGGGCCTTCCGTTATCACAAAATTTGTGAAAACCCATCTTCTCCGCCACAATTTCACGCACCAAACTGCGTGTGATTTGGGGAAAATTTTGCGAAAGTTACAGAATCGTCAAACGATGATTGTCACCACATTTGTCGTTGATTTTCATCACTAGTTCGACAGTTACAAGGCTAGACCTAGCATGGCGGTCTTCAACGTGAAATAGGCACGGACATTTTTAAAATCAGTCCACTGTTGCCTCACTCGGCTTTTACCCATTATTCCTCTTCTTGACACATCACAAAGGTCGCGATAAATTTAAATTGATTTTCACTATTTTGCCGACAAAACATAGTCTCAAAACACACCTCACAAGCTGCTAGCTTATCTATTGCAGCGCACATATTAACACGTGACAGGAAGCGAGGTAGCAGAAATACAGACCACACGCTGACACCGCTGGATGCTCTGTGTCCTCGGTGGCTCAGATGGATGGAGAGTCTGCCATGTAAGCAGGAGTTCCGGGTTCGGGTCCCGGTCGGGGCACACATTTTCATCTGTCCCTGTTGACGTATGTCAACGTCTTAAGCAGCTAAGGGTGTTCATTTCATTGTAATGAGTGTAGGAACGTAATGGCACTAAGCTGGCAGCTGCAGCTCCGCCCGCCGTAGCGACAGACCAAAACGTCTGTTGCTTTCTGATCAGCCCTCGCACAGTCTCATTCTTGGCGGTTAAAATCATTCTTATTTTGTTGACCTACGAAATTAAATGTGAAACACCTTGCTCAGACTGTGACTCGATTGCTAAATCAAATTTATAGAACGGTTCAAAACCTTGTTTCCTATGGGCACCTCCTCCTCTGCCTCTGGCACTGATCTGTATACGTCAAAAAGGTCAAGTTGTGCCGTTAATCTGGCAATTAGAAACTGGAGAAGGGCAAATGAATACAGCCCCGACGACCTTGCCCAGTAAATCATTTTGTTATTTAAACTAACTCTCAGACTCTTTGGTTAATACTGCTCCATTTACTTACATATGAGTACAACGCCTAAGTAATTGTGTTTGTTTGTATGCACTAACTGAGAAAACACCAAGAAGGTGTTGTGTGACATGAACGAAAGTTGGCAGGCGTGTTTGTACATCTGAAAGATGAAGTCTACTCAGATCTCACGCCAGTCGCATAAGAGTGGCGCTAGTAGTGCCACTACGAGGATGCAGATCAAGTTTGCTTTAAATACACGCTGTAACGCTTGTGAGCGTTAGTTGCCTTTGAGACTGGACGTGGTCAGTCGACGTTAGTCAAGAATGCCTTTAAAGCGGAGAAGACGCCATCATCAGCACCTCACAGAATTTGAACGAGGTCATGTAATAGGACTACTAGAAGATGGAATTTCATTCTGCGATGCTGCAGAGAGACTGAACAAGATTGCTGGCATTGGTGGTTACCAGAATGTACAGCCACAAGTTGGCCAGTCTCCGGACAGCCACATGGCGCTACAGTGAGGGAAGACCTACGTGTTCGGCGTACGACTCTGGGTCATAGTGCTGCATCAGCAGCAGCAATTTGAGCAACAATTGGCACCACAGTGACACCACGAACTGTCAGAAATCGGTTACTTCAATGTCAGACACGAGGCAGACGCCCTGTAGCGCGCGTTCCACTGACCCCGAAAGACCGCCATTTGCGACTTCAATGGTTTCAAGCGAGAGCTCATTGGAGGGCACGAAGGAGATCTGTTGTATTTTCTGATGAAAATTGTTTCTGCCTCGGTGTCAGTGATAGCCGTGTGTATGTTAGGAGGAGGCTAATTGAGCTCCTGCAGCCAACCTGTCTGTGTGGTAGACACGCTGAACCTACATCAGGAGTTAATGGCTGAAGAGCAATTTCGAATGACAGCAGAGGCACTCTCGTGGTCGTCCCACGCACCCTCTAACATTCTGCGTCGTGTCTGTTTGTTCTAAGTCGTGTCTCCCTACCACTTTCGCGCAACGACACTCTGAGCGTGTTTTTTAGGGAATTGACTAGTTTGAACCTGGGACCTGTTGCTGGTAAGGAGACGCCGCACCACACATGGCATGTAGAGTTCAGAAGAGTTCAGTGAGACTAGCGATGATATAACCAAATACTTAATGATTTCAGCGTCAGCTCCACTGCACTCCGCCGGCCGCGGTGGCCGAGCGCTTCTAGGCGCTACAGTCCGGAACCGCGCGGCCGCTACGGTCGCAGGTTCGAATCTTGCCTCGGGCATGGATGTGTGTGCTGTCCTTAGGTTAGTTAGGTTTAAGTAGTTCTAAGTTCTAGGGGACTGATGACCTCAGACGTTAAGTCCCATAGTGCTCAGAGCCATTTGAACCATTTTTTTCCACTGCACTCCCTGTAAAGGAATCTTAATACTAACTAAATTCAGTGGAAGGGGTTCAGGCTTTCCTATTTTTAGTTAGCTGGTAAAATAACGTCGAAAAAGCAGTTACGTTTACCATTGGAAATTTTATTCTACTCACAAAACATTGTTTATAAATTGCACTATTGATAGAAGGAAATATTTTAATACAGGATAATAAAAACCAACTTCGTTCAACAAAAATGTGAACGATTATTCCCTGAATGGGTTTTCAAGTTCTACAATGGATCGAAGGATGACCTATGCCATATCACATCTATAATCTAGGTTTAAGTTAAGTTTCATAAAAGAGAAAACTATCAAAATGGTCTACAGTGACACTCAATTATCTTTAATTACTTATTTAACTTCTCGTAAATTACAGTGGCTGATGTGGCTTCTCAATAATTATATAACAGAAAAATCATCGCGTTTCAGATTTTTACTTCACATAGCAAATGTGAATACCATGAGCTTTAATTGACGATCGACACTAGTATTACGCAAAACAGGGGTGTAACAGATGAGACTTCTGCAGTTTTGAGTGAAGCCTTATGAGCTCAAAAATTCGGCATCGCGTGCATTCATTACCTTGTCGGTCTTTAGGCAGCGTCAGGGGGCAGCGGGCGGAACAGCTCCATGCACCTCGCCGTCTCAGAAGCAACTCTCTCCTAACTTCTCCTTACTACAATTTACCAAAGTTGGTTTAAAAAAATCTATCTGGCTGTGTTTTCAACTGACCAATCAGGGTCTCAATGTTAACCTTAAGCTCCGCCTACAAAATTCTGTCAATCCAATGAGAAACGTTATACTTTTCGTGGTGGTGCAATGTTTTTAACGTTTGCAACGTAACAGAGACGCGAAAAAGTCTCACGCTAAAACTTGCAGCTGGTGTGGCCCTTTTAGTGTTATCGAAAGATCTATACTGTTCTTCTGGAGGGCTATATCTTTAAACATGGACTGGGGGGGGGGGGGGTGGTTTTGGCGGTCAGCTGGCGATGTGGGTGTCCGTCCCTTATCGTAGTGCCTCCTAGCCTACACGATTTTGCTCTCGGCATCTGTTCTCGTTTCTCCCCTCGGAAGTGCGTCTGTTTCACGGTAGGAAGGTATGACATGCATTTAGGCGTTCTTGTGTTAGTCTGTGGTATTCCATTTGCTCACTCGTTGATCGTATTACTTTGGTTAATTTAAAGTCAGGATTTATTTGGAGCTATGTGACATACTGCCGGATTTGCTATCATGTGAGGGTTTTCATGGAAGGTGTTGGATTTGCCTGACACCTTACTACCCTGACTGCAAATTTGTACATCAGTCACGTGATTCGACCTGCTGTGCTGCCATTCGTGAACAGCTTTCCAGGGGTATTTTCCAACAAGATAACGCCCGCCAATTTACCGCTGTTGTAACACAAATGGCTCTACAGAGTGTCGGCATGTTGTCTTGGGTTGCTCAGTCATCATATCTGTCTCCAAAAGAGCACATACGGCACATCATCGGACGAAATCTCCAGCTTCATCCACAAACAGCATTAACCTCAATGTATTGACTGATCTAGTGCAACCGAAATCCCACGAACTGACATCTGGCGCCTGTAAAACAAAACGCACGCACGTTTGCATGCTTCCATTCAACATTTTAGCAGTTACACCGATCACTAATGTACCAGAAATTCACATTTGCAATGGTTTATTTCGCACTTACATCACCCGGTGATCTTACCATGTTAATCACTTAAATACGTTACCTAGACAAAGGTATTACCACAATTTCATTATCAACGCCATTTCTTGTTATCAGTGTCTTCAAATTGGCAAACAACTGGCTGTCTAGGCGTCACAAAAATCTCAAAAAAATGAGTTCACTCCTGGAATGGAAGTGGAAGCAAATGATAATGGTGTGGCTGATCTTCTTCACAAAATCTCTTGACATACGCGCGATGCTGTACACCGAAGTCGACGAAGATGCTGCCCGAAACACGAACGACTGAAACATAAAAGAAACATTAAAACAAAAATTACCTACAAAGGTTGCCATCTTGTAATGATAGCCATCACCAAATGCGGTAGCTGAAAAATTCGTCCGCATAACGTCGACCTTCTTAGCGATAAAACCGACATAATTTACTAATCCACTCGCTCACAATTTGAACTCGCAGATTATGGAGGAAATCCTGGTGTGACAAGTAACCACACCTATTTTCCTGTTGAAAATGTACAGCGGAATTAGTCTCCTAAGTGACATACAGTTAGTAAAGAACCTATTTGTGGTTAATCTTCAGTACCGCTTTCATCTTAGATGAAGCTGAAGAGGATTTTCACCTTTCCACACCTTGTAACACCATCGTGTCCCAACAAAGGTGGACGCTATTTACATACGAGTATAACATTTACACTGTTATGACGGACAGTCACTAACAAGAGCTGAGCGAAACAAACCGGTTCTAAGAGTAATTCCAGAATGACCAGCGTCCGTGTTGTTCAGCAGGTTTACAAATACTGACCATAAGACTAAGAACGGTTTCAAAAGAACGTTGACATTGTTGTGCTCCGCATAAAACACTTGTCCTCACAACAAAGTTCTGGCATAAGCAACTTGACTCCCACCTTTAATCAGGACAGAACTCGTCGGTATCACAATAAAATTTCTGCTCCTAGCAACTTCCTTTAGCGATATCTTTGGACATGACAATCTCATTTGTTCATTAACTTTTACTAACTCTATCCGAAAGAACAGATTATGTTTTGATTAATTATCAGACATGTGTCAAATCAGAGAATTTTATTAGTGACAGCCATCGTCAGACGATGCGTACCGTCGAGGATCGATGCCGTAAACACCAGAGGCACACTCGACTGATGTATCCGAGCAAGTCGGCGGTCGCTGAACATTGTTTGTCGGAAAATCACGCTATGGAGTATGACCGCACGAGGATTCTGGTACAGACGTCGAGATACTGTGACAGCGTTGTTAGAGAGGCCATCGAAATTCGCACCAATGACGACCTCATAAACCGTGACTGTGGCTATAATCTTGGCAAGGCTTGGGAACCAGCGATTGGGTTAATCAAGAGTAAATCGAGCAAACGTATAGTTGTGACGACCACGGCGGACAGAGCCATCACACCGACGTCATCTCAGACGCCGTCGCAATCTGTTCCACCGCGTGACCGTGGCGCGGGGTGCGGGGCGCGGTTGGCGGAGGAAGCGTGCCGCGGGCGCAGGGTATTTAAATCGGCCGCCGCCGCGACCGAACCCAGTTCCCTCTGAGCAGCCATAGCGTACGGATCTCCGTGCCGGCACGTTTACAGGAGCTCAGTCCGTCAGTTCACCTGATGATGGCGACATGTATGATCGCCGAAATATTGTGCCCGTTGGACACTATAGACCGGCTGCACACCCGTGGATATTTTGACTATTAAGGTAAATACATTGTTTGTTCTTTATCAAAATCTTTCATTTGCTAACTATGCCTATCAGTAGTTAGTGCCTTCAGTAGTTAGAATCCTTTATTCAGCTGGGAGTATTGGCACTCGCTGTATTGCAGTAGCTCGAGTAACGAAGATTTTTGTGAGGTAAGTGATTCATGAAAGGTATAGGTTATTTTTAGTCACGGCCATTCTTTTGTAGGGATTATTGAAAGTCAGATTGCGTTGCGCTAAAATATTGTGTGTCAGTTCAGTGATGATCAGAATAAGTAAAGAGAGAAATGTCTGAGTATGGTCAGTTTTGCTCAGCTGTTTGAAAATCATATAACGTAAGAGGTTTACCAGCATGATAATTCATAAATTTTTCTAAGGGGATGTTTCAGGGTTTTAATCGATAGTAGGTCAGTGGTTATAATGTTCTGGCTGATCAGTGTGTAGTGGGGGTCAGTGAAATGGAATGGAAAGACGGTTAGGATTTCTGGTCAGATAAATGTAGAGAAATATCAACAAAAGCAGCGAATGGCACAACGGGAGTGAAATTTGTTATGAATAGGAAGGTAGGCCGGAGTGTGAGTTACTATGAACAATAGAGTGATAGCGTTGTTCTCTTCGGAATCAACAGCAAACAAGCAGCAACAACAACAATAATTCAAGTTTATATGCCAACATCATACACAAAGACAGAGAGAGAGAGAAAGTACATAAACGTACTGAACGGATAATAGAGTTGTAAAGGTAGAGTACTTGGCTTGGAATGCAGTGGTAGGGGAAGGAGTAGAAGACAGAATTATGAGAGACTATGGAATTCGTTGTGGAAATGAAAGAGTAGGAAGGCTACGTAAGCTTCGTAATAAATAGCAGTTAGTAATAGGAAATATATCGTTCAAATATCACAAGAGTAGGAGGTATACGAATACAGGTGCAGAGGCAAAGGAAGATTCCAGACGGATAACATCATGGTTAGACAGAGATCCTGAAATCTGATACCTCATTCTAAGGTGTACCCATGAGCACATATAAACTTGTGTTATGATTTAGAAGTGACAAGGTGAAGACTGAAGTTTAAGCGTTATAGTGGGGAATAATCAGCGTGGAAAGGAGCATGTTGCTGAAATACTGCAGAAAGATAAGATGCGTTCGAAGGTTTTTTAAGGCTGTAGACAATTCGATAATGAGCACCGAAGCAGGTATTTCACCTGAACAGGCAGTCACTGAAGTGGGACAAATAAATATAGGTGCAATCAAGGTAACTGTGAAGAACCTTTGGGTAACAGTAGAAACACCTTAATTGATCGACGAAAGAAGGCAGTATAAAAGTGTCCAGGAAAAGACAGGACTACAACAATATGTCACTTAGAAATAAGTGAATAGAAAGTGAAGAAATAGCAAGGTGAAATGTCGCCGGAAAATATGAAGGAGTGGAAATGGTTGTCGAGAGGACTGAGTCAGCATATAGAAAGATAAAAGAGAAACCTTCGGTGAAATTAAAAGTAATGGAATCAACATTAAGAGTGTAATGAGAATTCTTCTGATAAGCTCAGAGGAGAGTGTGGGTAGGTGGAACTAGCACATTTAAAGCGTCCCTGGAGATAGGATTTCTCTGATAACATGATAGAATAGAAAATGGGAGCCGATGTGGAAGAAATAGAGGATCCAGTAATACATTTAGAGTTTAACATGGCTTTGGAAAACTTGCAATTAAATAAGACGGAAGGGATGGATAAAACTCCATCTGAATTTCTAAGCTCGTTGGTTGAAGCAACACTCAAATGACTGTACAAATCGGTGCGTAGAATCTGTTCCAGTGCAAATAGAAAGAGCAGATACGACCAACAGTTATCACACTATCGTCTTAACATATCATGCATCAAAGGTGCTGACAAGAATAATATACAGAAGAACAGAAAAGAAGATCGAGGGACTGTTAGGTGATGATCAGTTTGGTTTTAGGAAACGTATAGGTACCAGAGGCGGTTCTCACTTGGTGCTTGATAATGGGAAGAAAAACTTAAGAACGATCAAGACAAGTTCATAGGATTTGTCGTCCTAGAAAAATATTTCTCATTGTAAAATGACAAAAGGTGCTCAAAATTATCGGAAAAACAGCAGTAAGCTGTAGGGAAACGAGGGTAACATGCAATATGTACAAAACCAAGAGGGAACAATAACAGTAGAAGCCCAAGAAGTACTCGTATCGCAAAGGGTGTACAACCCTACTGTTCACTCTATACATCGAAGGAGCAATGACGGAAATAAAACACCTTTGAACAGTGGGATTAAATTCAGGGTGGGAGTATTTCAGTAATAAGATTCGCTAATGACAATGCTGTCCTTAGTCAATGACAAGAAGTATTACGGAACCTGTTAAATGACATGAACAAATTACGGATCTAGAACAAAACGAAGAAAGTCGAAAGTATTGATAATACCACATAAGAGATTCAGCTGCAATTTGGATGAAAATGGCTTGAGACGAAGCTGGGATTTGGGTGTACTTCAATGAGTTTTATGATGTCTTGACCATACTTTTTATTAGTTCCAAAAACATCTTACGCATTTCGACATTCCGTTATTTTTAAAGGCTATAAAATACAACACAAACGTGGTATCAGATGTTGTGAAAATATATTACGGTTCACCACTGATCAGAAACATTGTATGCCGGCCGGTGTGGTCGAGTGGTTCTAGGCGCTTCAGTCTTGAACCGAGTGACCGCTACGGTCGCAGGTTCGAATCCTGCCTCGGACATGGATGTGTGTGATGTCCTTAGGTTAGTTAGGTTTAAGTAGTTCTAAGTTCTAGGCGACTGATGACCTCAGATGTTAAGTCGCATAGTGCTCAGAGCCATTTGAACCATAGTGCTCAGAGCCAGAGACATAGTATAGTGAGTAGAATATGATATTCCAGCTTATCAGTGTTATTTTAGTTATGTAAAATCGTTCATTAGACACATTGTATCTCATAACATTCTCAGTCACGTGACAAGGGCAAACTGCTACCAAGGGACAAATTGGAATCCAAATGAACTAAACCGCTAGGCGGCGCTGGATTCGTGGTACACGTTGCATTTGTTTGTTATCACTGAGTTTTCATCGTTACATCGTACAAAACAGTTTCATCATTAAACAATTCATGGAAAATATCTTTACAATGTTTTATGGAAGATATTTCTTTAAAGAACAAAGTTTAAAAGATCTTTTGAGTAGTGGAAAATAATACGTTGGAAGATTACGCTGAGTGGCGCGAGGGTACGTGAGGCCAAATGTCTATTAAAATACTATATATTATCATACGACAACCACCCCAAATTGCCTTATCGACACTCCTTAACCCCCAAACATCAGTTTACCCAAAGCACAATCCAAAATATAGTCGTGTAAAAACAAATGCAATATTACTGCTAATGGTACAATGGCAACTGTGCTTCGTTGCATAACTTGTTCTCTTTTACTTAAGTTACGTGTCATGTTTTTTTCTCCTGTAATCAAATAAAACACTTATAGAAAAAGATATAATTATTTAACAAAACGCAACTATAACTGAATGAATGACAATTAAAAAAATTAATAGAGATTAGTGGAGGGATGGAAGATAATGCGTTTAGAGATGGCACACTTAAAATAACGTACATAAAATCTTCTGTGCTTCTATGACCATCAAACCGGTTTCTGTGAATAACAGACATTATAAAATGCCATGATCCACTTGAAGAAGGGGCTAGGGGGAGGGGGGGGGGGGAGGGTCAACCCTTCAAATGAGTTGCTATAGAAGGATGTCGAAAATTAGGTGGCCTGATAAGATAAGGAATGAGGAAGTTCTTTGCAGAACATGTGAAAATATAGACAAGATGACGGAACAGGATGGGAGAAGACATAACGGAATAATGTCTGTGGTACCAGACTGAGCTATTAAGGAGAAAAACTACAGGGCCGGCCTGTGTGGCCGAGCGGTTCTAGGCGCTTAAGTCTAGAACCGCGCGACCGCTACGGCCGCAGGTTCGAATCCTGCCTCGGGCATGGATGTGTGTGACGTCCATAGGTTAGTTAGGTTTAAGCAGTTCTACGTTCTACGGGACTGATGACCTCAGATGTTAAGTCCCACAGTGCTCAGAGCCATTTGAACCATTTTGAACGAAAAACTACAGGGAATAACAGAGATTAGAATACATATCACAAATAATTCAGAATGTACGATGAAAGTGCTACATTGAGATGAAGATCTTGGTTTTAGACAGGAACTGGTGCGTGGGGAGAGCGAGGATTAAAAAACAATTCGTGATAAATAGTTAAACCTTTAAATAACAGATTTTGCTGAAAAGTAACTCTACTGCCTTAGCAAAGTATTTCTATTCAATCTAGTGTGAGGATGAGATATATTTTATGAGACCCTGAAACAATGTAAACGACGTACACAGTAACTTGATGCACAATTTCTACTAAATTATGTCACTGGTTTGATCAGGAGGCATCATGTTTCAAGAAAACTGCCACTGGGCACTGAGATGACAAAAGTCATGAGGTACGATATGTACTTATACAGATGGCGATTGTCGCTATGAAAGGGCAGTGCACTAGCGGAGCTGTCATTTGTGCTCAACTGATTCATGTGGAAAGGTTTCAGAAGCGGTTATGGCCGAACAACGGGAATTAACAGACTTTGAATGAGAAATGGTTGTTGGAGCTCTACGCATTGGACATTCCACTTCGGAAATCGTTAGGAAATTCAATATTCTGAGGTCCGCAGTAAGAGTGTGCCGAAATCACCATATTCCAGGCATTTCCTCTCACCACGGACAACGCACTGGCCGACAGCCATCACTTAACGACCGAGAGCAGCGGCGTTTGCATAGAGTTGCAATAGTAAGAGACATGCAAAACTGGATGAAATAATCGCATAATACAATGTTCGGCGAACGACGAACGTTCCGTTAGGACAGTGCGGCGAAATTCGGCGTTCATGGGCTGTGACTGCAGGCGACCGACGCGACTACCTCTGCTAACAGCACGATATCACCCGTAGCGCCTCTGTTAGGCTCGTGACCATTTCGGTTGGTCTCTAGACGACTGGAAACCCGAGCCCTGGCTAGATGAGTCTTGATTTCAGTTGGTATGAGCTGATGGTAGGTTCGAGTGCGACGCACACCCTATTACCTCCTTGACCCAACCTGTAAACAAGTCATTGTTCAAAAACGGCTCTAAGCACTATGGGACTTAACAGCTGAGGTTATCAGTCCCCTAGAGCTACAACTACTTAAACCCAACTAATCTAAGGACATAACACACATCCATGCCCGATCAGGATTCGAACCTGCGATTGAAGCAGCAGCGCCGTTCCGGAATGAAACGCCTAGAACCGCTCGGCCACAGCGCATGGCAAACAAGTCACTGTACAAGCTGGTGGTGGCTCCTCTGGTCCAGCTATAATGTGAATGGTTGGGAATGGTAATGTTCTGCTACTTGGAGACAATTTTCAGGCATTTCACGACGGTATACGGATGACAATGAGCAATGTCACCGGCTAAATTTTCTCGTCATTTGTTTGAAGAACGTTCTGGACAATTGGAGCCAATGATCTGGCCAACCACGTAGCCCGACATGAATCAAAGGATCAAATGGGTCTGAGCACTATGGGACTTAACTTCTGAGGTCATCAGTCCCCTAGAACTTAGAACTACTTAAACCTAACTAACCTAAGGACATCACACACATCCATGCCAGAGGCAGGATTCGAGCCTGTGACCGTAGCGGTCGCGCGGTTCCAGACTGTAGCGCCTAGAACCGCTCGGCCACTCCGGCCGGCCCCGACATGAATCCTATCGAACATACATGAGACATAATCGAGAGGTCAGTTCGTGCACACAACCCTGCACCGTCAACACTTACACAGTTGTACAGAGGTCTATAGAAGCAGAATGGCTCATTATATCTGCAGGGGACACCCAACGACTTGTTGTATCCATGTCGTGTCGAGTTGCTGCAGTACGGCGGAGAAAAGGAGGTCCAACACGATATAAGAAGGTATCCCACGACTTTTGTCACATCAGTGTTGCTGGACTCTTCTATCCCTTCGTGGTGCAACATTTGACTCGTGGTTCATTCATTTGAGGAACGCAATGAAGAAAAATATATTTAATTCTATGGCCTCCAATTTCGGTAACAGCAATGCAAAATACGTTTTTAACACATTGAACTCAATAAGTCAATAATTAAAGTGCGGGTTAAAGTTTAGTGTTTACTCTGTAAGGTTATGTGAAATCAAGCGTCTGGTCTTATTGTTGGTTTCGATTGGTTGCCAGTGTTTAAGGGGGGTAGGACGTCAAACGGGCCGACTTGGAACAGGAGAGGCATCACAGGACATTTTAATTTCCACTGTCTATACTTTTACAAATAAGTTCATAAAACTTTGTCAGCATGACCAGGAAGGATTCATAATTTACACTCACAGTAGTGGAAGTTCGAAAACATAACAAAACAAATTTTTTTACATGTGAAATTTCATCATTTTTTTCACTTACTAATGGCAACATTTGTTGCTATAGGTACACTTTTGTTCATAAGTAAGAGATATTCTTCGATGAATTTTGCACAGCATACAAACCATACTCAAAGGTGTATGAAACTCTAGATTTTACAAATCTATTAAAAACTGTGGTAAAATTTGAGGTAATTAACTAAGAAATTTGTGTTTTTTTTCTAAACATGAAGTTTAAAATGTAACAGCTCATTCCATTATCCATTAATTAAATAAATTCTAGAGTTTCATACACCTGTAAGTATGGTTTGTATGCTGTGCAAAATTCATCGAAGAATCTCTCTAGCTTATGAAGAAAAGTGTACCCATAGCAACAAATGCAGCCGTTAGTAAGTGAAAAAATGATGAAATTTCGCACGTAACAAAATTTATTTTTTTATGTTTTCGAACTTCCACTGCAATGGGTGTGAATCTTGAATCCTTCGTGGTGATGCTGGCAAAGTTTAATGAATTTATTTGTTGAAGTATAGACACTGGAAATTAAAATGTCCTGAGATGCCTCTACTGCTCCAAGTCGGCCCGTTTGACGTCCTACCCTCCTTAAAATTCTCTCACACTCCTATAAGCAGAAATTTTTCGAAGTCTCAGCATCAACGGATTACACACCAGGAGCCGTCACACATACACTAAACTGCTTTTAGGACTCTCTATGATCCATTTCTCTATGGTAATAATGGTTTTGCCAAATTATGCTTTAGACTGCGTACTTGCTGGGCAGAAATATTTTCTAAGGCTGAGTACACACCCATAGTACCCAACTTTCTTAATTACCGCCTCTTACTCCGTAATAAGACTTTCGTATCTCTCTTTCCACAGGTAAGGCTGCCAACCGTACGTGCAGTTAGTTTAACCTCTGCCAAATGAAGAAACTCCAAATTCCACTGCTCGTGCGGCAGTCCGTTTCAAGCACTCTCAAATATCTATATATACGTAGAACGTACATGGCTTTGCTGCTGTGTACTGTGATCTTCATTACTTGGTCGTCTGCTCGTTTCCCCAAGTACACGATGTGGCTAGAAGAGCGTCGCTTCCTACCCGAGCGAGGCGCTGCCAATATATTCTTCATAGAGACAACGTGTGCTATTGAGGTAA
Source organism: Schistocerca nitens (assembly GCF_023898315.1). NCBI lineage: Eukaryota > Metazoa > Arthropoda > Insecta > Orthoptera > Acrididae > Schistocerca > Schistocerca nitens. The sequence continues at coordinate 928,758,080 of NC_064615.1, forward strand.
GTACCTCCATTTGTAAATGAGGGAAGTTTTTACATCTGTGCTCCTTTACAGATGACCAAATCTGATATTACATTGCCGTTGATAAACATAAGCCATCTACGCTTGTGAGAGGAAATTAAGAAAGACACTCAAATGAAAACCGAACAACCGTGACAATTGGGCCGTGGAATGTTTCCAGTCAAAAGTAATCACCACACGTGTTCAAACATTTGCCACTGGGAGACGAGAAGATCAGTTGCTGTTTCGTAGAAAGAGGGCGGCCACCGGCAGATCCAAAACCGCACGTACTCTCACCCTTCTTCGTCCCACTGCAACTGACTCCCAAGTAAGTTTTTCTTCATGTCGCTGAAGGTGTAAAAATCACACGGTGAACGATGGATGTACGGAGGATGTTGCAGTGTTTCCCAGCTAAACTTCTTAAGCGTATCCTTTCTCCGATTGGCAGTGTTGAGGGCCGGGCGTTATGGTGGAACAGGATGATTCGTCCGACAGCATTCAGACAGCCCGAGGGCATACGCCAAAGCCAACTGTGGAAACAGCCCACATTTCCCCACCAAAGAACTCAAAATCTTTTTAAACATGTTCCGGTAAGGTCACGATAACCTTCTTCTTCGACTGCAAGGGCCCTCTACTTGTCGAGACCCTCGAGAGTGCACCAAAATTCATGCGCAGCACCATGGGGACTTGCAGAAAATGCGACGCGCCTTAAAGTCAAAACGCAGGGGAAGCATCCTGTTCCACGATAACGCCTCCCCCCTCCCTCCCATCGCCAATCGGACCAGGCTACGCTTCAGTGACTTGGTTACCAAACATTGCAACATCCTCCGTACAGGCTGGATCATTAACCATGTGATTTTCACAGCTTTGGCGACCTGAAGAAAGATGTGCGTGGACGACGGCTTCAGTCAGATGAGTAAGTGCAAGAACTGGTGCGATGTGGACTCGATAGCAGCCAACCGTGTCCTACAAAACAGAAGTTGGTCGTCTCGTCTCCCAGTGGGATAAATTCTTAACATGTGTGGCGAATATTTTGAATGGAACCGTTCCGTGGTCCCATTGCGGGTATTCAGTTTTCATTTGACTGCCCCTTATACTTTGGTAACATTGTCACCCAAGCTGTCAGTCCAATCACATTCGACTGTAACGGAAATTCAGATTTTGGCATTATTGTAGACGATACAAGTATAGGAATAAATCATAATAGTTCTCTTAATATTATGACACAACATCAAACATTTTAAAATATTAACATTTGTTCTCGAGGACTCTACCTGGTTTCATTTCACTGAGTTGCCTGAAGGCGGGAAAAAGCTCAAGTTTCATATAAATACATAGCTATATTCTAGACAAGCTGATTGCCATTAAGCTTCGATAACATTCAATAAAGACACATTGTTGTTTCCCCCTTGAGAACAGATGTTTTAACTCTTACCTACTGACACAAGGAAATAAAACAGTTAAAAGAGAATACAACGTTAAATATTTGGGACCACGAATAGAACATCTCAATTCAGAAAAGCAGTTTTGTATCAGAAGAAACCTAGTAGCGTAGTCGCCGTAATGTAGTGGTTATGATACTAGTTTGTTTTATGGTGGGCCATGAGTTCAACACTCACCTGAACTGAAACATTTTAATTTCTATCTTCGGTTCGAGTACATTCTAGAAGTATCCAAAAAATGGCAAGAATCATTGTACTGGAATGTTTTGTAGCTGTATATACACCGTATGTGTTCTGGCCGGAGGCCGTTCTTTCCACGCTCTTGTATGTACAAGTGCTGAATAAACCTTCGTTAAGTCAAGTTAGTGTTCGTCATTCATCTGCCTACACCTTCCTCTACGTGACATTATTCTGGTGGAGGCTCTGGGTATTGGAACTTGTGATACCGCACATTATCGACGACACAGTGGCTCCCATCATGCCACGACAGAGCCGCCGTTTACGTGGCGAGAAACACGAGTTCGAGCCATATTCAACAAATCGCTATCTATCGCAGGCAGAAGAAGAAGAGGACGTCACGATGACAGCAACTGAGCAACTGTGTCCCACTACATGAGACATACTTTCGGGTTCTCTGGTGACGATGGCTAAGATCCGAACAATTGGCTGAAGGTATATAAGTGTGTAGCCAGATTTAACAAATGGGATGAGACCGTATGTTTAGCTAACGTATTTTTCTGGAGAGCACTGCCAAGCAATGGTATGAGAACACGAGGAGAAGCTCGCAAGCTGGGAAGTATTCCAGGCGGAACTGCACAAGTATTTCGGCGACACAATACGACAGAAGAGCAAGGCTGAAGATAAATTGAAGTGCAGGGCACAGCGTCCAGGAGAAACGACAGCATCCTACATTCAAGACGTCTTGGAGCTGTGTAAAATAGTGGATCCTCGATTGAAGGAGGAAGATAAGGTAGCCCATCTCAGGAAGGGTGTTGCTGAAGACATGTATCAAGCCCTACTACTGAAGGAGGTTTCGACAGCAGACGACTTCATAAAATGGTGCCAATATATCGAGACAATGCATCAAAAAAGAATTACACCCAAGAAGTTTGAACAGCTTCCAAACGCCGTATCTATGTCTGTGATGGAGGAAGAAGCTGATTTTACAAGTGTTCTTCGTCAGATAGTGAGAGAGGAAGTTCAGAAGGCACTTGGATTGCACGGCGAGCAAAAAACCGAGACGCTTCAAGAGGTCATAAGGGAGGAAGTGGAACAGACATTGAACCCAATCTCTCGTCCTTCATTTCCCTTTAAAACGGTAAAAAAGTTGAGGCCCAGGAGAAGTTCCTTTCCTACAAGGAAGACTGATGTCTGGAGGACCCAAGATAACATACCAGTATGTTTCCACTGCGTACGGCCTTGACATGTGGTGCGCTATTGTCGAGAAAGGCGGCTGATATTTGGTGACGCCAGAATACAGCAGACCTATCTTAGCCGACGCCAACTCCGGGACGACGAAGACGAACACGAAGATGTGGGTGCAGGACGACGTAGGTCACCATCGCTGAAAGCTATCCGCTGGAGAGGACGCTCCCCAATCGCCGTTTAGAAGCTCCAGCCGATCACCTAACCACCGCAACCTGGTAAACGAAAGAGTGCGACCTTCTTTGGCGGTAAGGCTGCCGAAGAGAAAAATGAGGAAACTACGTCGATATCCTCATGGATGGATGGCCGACGAGCCCATGCTCTTGTGGACTCTGAAGCGTCATATTCAGTCATTTCGGAGAGGTACCGTCGGCAGTTGCAGAAAAGCGTATTCATCGACAGCAAAACATCTCTGCTGGAGATGGCTGATGGAAAATACAGATGTCATTCGTGTAAGTGGCCATACACAGCCCTTACAATTCATCGTCTTACAAGAGTGTAGTCATGACGTCATTCTCGGATGGGACTTTCTGAAAGCTTCTCAAGCAATTATAGATTGTGGTCGCTCGAAGATGCTAGACGCGATACTGTGAACAGGAAGATGCGCATCCGAGTGTGTGGAGACTATGTGTGCTGGATGAAGTGATCATTCCTGCAGTCAGCGCTAGAAAGGTAGTGATGTGTCATGCCATGCTATAACCCATGGATCTTGTAGTGGAACGTAACGGAAGCATACCACTGAAGAATAAATTGGTCATCCAAGCTTTTGTCGCCTCGTTTAAGAACGGATTCGGTGAATTGTGGACCGTTAACTGTCGCCGAGAACCGCAGATCCAAGACGCATGTGCGTAGCAAACGCTGAGTCGTTAATTGCAGAACAGCGAGCGTCATAGAAACCTCCGATGCCGAGCCTGTGGGCGAAATTAGGGCTACCACTACGAGACAAGATCTTCTAGCTCGACTATCACTAAGGAACAACAGAAGAAGCTACTTGCCATTCTTCAAGAGTTCTCTGAATGCTTCAATCCACAGGTGAAGAGCAAATTAGACAAATCGATGGTGAAGCATTAGCATTGAAGATTATCAACCAATAAGCCAGAGAGCTTGTCCACTAAATCCACAAAATTAAAGGCCCATATAATTAACATCGATATGCAGCAGGATTTTGGAACACATATTGGGGCCGGCCGGAGTGGCCAAGCGGTCCTAGGCGCTACAGTCTGGAACCGCGAAACCGGTATGGTCGCAGGTTCGAATCCGGCCTCGGGCATGGATGTGTGTGATGTCCTTAGGTTAGTTAGGTTTAAGTAGTTATAAGTTCTAGGGGACTGATGACCTCAGGATTCGAACCCGCGACCGTAGCAGTCGCGCGGTTCCAGACTGTAGCGCCTAGAACCGCGTGGCCACTCCATACGGAGAAATGATCACCATAATAAAATAAGGAAAATCAGAGCTGGGACCGAAATATAGAGGTATTCGTTTATTTATTTATTTATTTTGCGCGTGTACGAGTTTGAATAATAGAGAATTATTGTAAAGGTGGTTCGATGAACCCTCTGCCAGGCACTTAAATGTGATTTGCGGAGCAATCATGTAGCTGTAGATGAATGTTCGACGTGAAATACCCACAAAAATAAATTACAACTCTTCTCCGAAGCCACAGGAAAATAAATTACTCACTAGTGTCATTCTTTTTGCTTGTTAGAAACGATCTGTGACTTCGTGTTGTGTAAGGTGCAAAATCACATGACAAAATGCTCTAAACTTTACGCTAAATCATGGATGTGGGATTTACTCTAAAGAAAATCGTTCTTCAGAAATCGAGCTCTGACAACTGAGGAAAAAACTGCGTAGCAAAAAAAATGGTTCAAATGGCTCTGAGCACTATGGGACTCAACATCTTAGGTCATAAGTCCCCTAGAACTTAGAACTACTTAAACCTAACTAACCTAAGGACATCACACACACCCATGCCCGAGGCAGGATTCGAACCTGCGACCGTAGCAGTCCCGCGGTTCCGGACTGCAACGCCAGAACCGCTAGACCACCGCGGCCGGCCTGCGTAGCATAGGAAGACTCTAACAATAAAAAAATTCTCTCATTACAAAGAAACTACAAACATACTTTTCCAATTCCTCCTTCTCAATCAGTATTAAGAACAAGAAAGTATTATAAATGACATTTTATCTCCATAATAAAGCATTCCAGACAGTTCCTCCCAGATTCACAAATGACAGATCTCTTTCTCTGAAAAACTCAACTATTCAACTGTTCGCTAGTGAGCCTCAAGTAAGCTTCTAAAAGGCTGCCAGGTAGCGTCACCTTACAGGATCTCTATTAGGGGGACGGGCGAGAAATGGACAAAGAAAATGCCTACGTTCCGCTCCTGTTTCTGATTGGCTCGTGAAATCGTGTAGTCGATCAGCTGTTCAAATCTATTGGTTGGGGCCCGAAATCCTTCTGATAGTCGTTGGATTGCTAAAGAGTGTTAATTACTGACTTTCGGGGCGTGGAAGATTAGCCTACTCTCGTAGCTCAACTTGAGGCTGATGATGCTTATTTAAACCGGTTTTTTATATACAGCAGCGCAGAGAATTAATTCTGGACCGACAACCAATGATTCAAATTACACCCTCGGAACAACACGAGGAGCGATTTGTCTTTTCTCTAACGCCGCTCATCGCCAGTAAATTGTAGATCCACACCGCGGCCGTTAGAGCGACTTCGCACTACAACACGAAAACACTGAGCCAAGGACGAAAGAAACGCTTCACTGTAGGCAACATCACGTCCTCTACAACTCATATCTAATTCCGCGCGTCGTGTCTTCCATCCACTTCCCACAGGAGCCCACACCCTTCGGTCGATATCCATGCCCATACCGTTACCGACTCCCTGCCACTTCTCCGGCAACTCTAAATATATTTTGGATTATACCTAGCACCTTTTGGCCGGTAAATGGTTGATGCCGTAGAGAATACTTTTTCGTCCATGAAAATCACTCGCCTCCAAAACTGGAGAGGTTTCTCGACATTTTCAGCAGCAAAAGCAAGGCTGTGGGAAACAATCAATGTCTCTTTCACAGCAGCGCTTCTTGCTCTCAGTCCACCTTCCCTTAGACGACGAGTGACATTTTTACTGATAACATTGAGACCCAAAGTCAACTGAATTTGTCGTGCGTTGACGAATGGGTAGTTCTCACTGAAACGGCGTATCTCCCGATCCTGAACTGCCGTTGTTTTGCGGCGACGGCCATGAGGCCTTCCATTCAGCTTACCACCCTCTTCCTTTCGTCTAATCCACTTGGCCACCGTAGACTTGCGAAGACCCATAGTTCTTGCTATATAACCATTTGATAATCCCTCTGCATAGAGTGCTATTATAACGCCCTTTCCGGCCTCAGTCAGATTGGCCATTTAACGTTGACTGAATGATTCGTCGCGGTTAATACCTACCGCTAAAACAGCGTTAGTTGGAAACAGACTGCCTCCTCCACAACTGCAACCACAATGCAATGGCCCAGTATGTGTAACACGAAAATCGATGGCATAAACGAGAGATTGCAAGCCCGTACCCGTGTCATTACATAGTGGAGCAACTCAAAATCCGTAATTTTTCTCAGAAGGGACTGGTCCGCTCTTGTCACGTCCTATCCTGTCAAATATTACAAAAATGAATTGTTTACGTTTTTCATAGACGGCAGGCCTAACGCAAGAAACATTTCTGAAATATCTGAGGCAACCTGAAGAACACTCCGTGAATTTTAGCTGTAGAAAGCTCCCTTATAAGAAGGAAAACGTGTTTATCCTCGCTCGCCGTGTTTCCAAGTGACGCAGTTTACTCTGAGGCATATATAGTTCTCGCCGGGCGTAAGAAGCGACTCGACTAACGAGGGGAACTCGCCAGGTGCCATACGCCGACTGTCCGGAAACTGTGCTCAGTGAAAGAGAGGACAAAATAAGAGAACATGTGTTTCGGCTTATTAGGTTCGAATCCTGCCTCGGGCATGGATGTGTGTGATGTCCTTAGGTTAGTTTAAGTAGTTCTAAGTTCTAGGGGACTGATGACCTAAGATGTTAAGTCCCATAGTGCTCAGACCCATTTGATCCTTTGATTCATGTCGGGCTACGTGGTTGGCCAGATCATTGGCTCGAATTGTCCAGAATGTTCTTCAAACAAATGACGAGAAAATTTAGCCCGGTGACATTGCTCATTGTCATCCATATACCGTCGTGAAATGCCTGAAAATTGTCTCCAAGTAGCAGAACATTACCATTCCCAACTTTTTTTTTTATTTTTATTTTTATTTTTTTTTTTTTTGCGCCCGAGAATGCAATTGAAGCGGTGGCTCAGAGCCTACCGTCGTTTCTTCTAACTTTGATTCCCGAGTTCGAGACCATATTTTTTTTATTATTATTATTTCCTCCCTCTGTATCAGAATTATCTACGAATGTCTTTTCCAATTTATGTTGAACTAATGTTGTCGTTATTGGTAAATTAACTTTCTGTGTAATTAATGAATAAAAAATTACAATAAACAAATAGAAAATAATGTGAAATATTTTTGAACCTCCTTACAACCTGTAAGGCTGCAAAGACATTCACAAATATTTTACATCATGTTCTCATTCGTTTATTTTTTTAACTTCTTTCATTACCCAGTAAATTAATTGACGAATAACGACAACATTGTTTCAACATAAACTGGAATAAACATTCGTAGATAATTCAGAGAGTGAGGGGGCAAAAAAGGAACAACCGGGTTTCGAACTCGCAGCGCAAAGTTCTGAAGTCGTGACGGTAGCCGCTGAGCCACCGCTTCAATTGAATCCTCACACGCTAAAAGGTATCTATACTATAGCAGCAGCGCATTGAAAACTTTGACCGTCGTTTTCTCAGAAGCGGTTGAGAGTATGCAGGTAAGCCGAGACACGTGTTCGCTTATTTTGTCCCCTCTTTCACCGAGAGAAGTTTCAGACAGATCGGGGTATGACACTTGGCGGGTCCTCTCGTAAGTGGCGTGCGTTGCGATTCAGTAGACAGAATGCGTCACTTTCCTCGGCTACTTATTGACATGTTTGGGAACTTTCGTTCTTGTAGTGGCAGTTTGTATTATGAAAGCTGGTTTTCCTGATAACGATATATTAATGGACTTTGCTCCTAATTTACGATACTGTGTAGCAGACCTACTGCAACGACTTGAACCGGAAATGTTTTTTTATTTGGATAGTCCGCTTCTTAGTTGTCGTATTTCGCTATAATATTTTCCTTTGTTTTAAAACGGCAAGTTTACATATCCACTGCAACTTAGTAACAATTTAATACTTTGCAACAGTTACGTGTGGTGACTGGAATTCGTCAGTAGGAAAAGGGAGAGAAGGAAACATAGTAGGCGAATATAGATTGGGGGCAAGGAATGAAAGAGGAAGCCGCCTTGTAGAATTGTGCACAGAGATTAACTTAATCATAGCTAACACTTGGTTCAAGAATCATTAAAGAAGGTTGTATACCTGGAAGAATCCTGGAGATACTAAAAGGTATCAGATAGATTATATAATGGTAAGACAGAGATTTAGGAACCAGGTTTTAAATTGTAAGACATTTCCAGGGGCAGATGTGGATTCTGACCACAATCTATTGGTTATGAACTGCAGATTGAAACTGAAGAAACTGCAAAAAGGTGGGAACTTAAGGAGATGGGACCTTGATAAACTGAAAGAACCAGAGGTTGTAGAGAGTTTCAGGGAGAGCATAAGGGAACAATTGACAGGAATGGGAGAAAGAAATACAGTAGAAGAATAATGGGTAGCTCCGAGGGATGAAGTAGTGAAGGCAGCAGAGGATCAAGTAGGTAAAAAGACGAGGGCTAGTAGAAATCCTTGGGTAACAGAAGAAATATTGAATTTAATTGATGAAAGGAGAAAACATAAAAATGCAGTAAATGAAGCAGGCAAAATGGAATACATACGTCCCAAAAATGAGATTGACAGGAAGTGCAAAATGGCCAAGCAGGGATGGCTAGAGGACAAATGTAAGGATATAGAGGCTTGTCTCACTAGGGGTAAGATAGATACTGCCTACAGGAAAATTAAAGAGACCTTTGGAGAGAAGAGAACCACTTGTATGAATATCAAGAGCTCAGATGGCAACCCAGTTCTAAGCAAAGAGGGGAAGGCAGAAAGGTGGAAGGGGTATATAGAGGGTTTATACAAGGGCGATGTACTTGAGGACAGTATTATGGAAATGGAAGAGGATGTAGATGAAGACGAAATGGCAGATAAGATACTGCGTGAAGAGTTTGACAGAGCACTGAAAGACCTGAGTCGAAACAAGGCCCCGGGAGTAGACAACATTCCATTAGAACTACTGATGGCCTTGGGACAGCCAGTCATCACAAAACTCCGCCATCTGGTGAGCAAGATGTATGAGACAGGCGAAATACCCTCAGACTTCAAGAAGAATATAATAATTCCAATCCCAAAGAAAGCAGGTGTTGACAGATGTGAAAATTACCGAACTATCAGTTTAATAAGTCACAGCTGAAAAATACTAACGCGAATTCTTTACAGAGGAATGGAAAAACTGGTAGAAGCGGACCTCGGGGAAGATCAGTTTGGATTCCGTAGAAATGTTGGAACACGTGAGGCAATGCTAACCTTAAGACTTATCTTAGAAGAAAGATTAAGAAAAGGCAAACCTACATTTCTAGCATTTGTAGACTTAGAGAAAGCTTTTGACAATGTTAATTGGAATACTCTCTTTCAAATTCTGAAGGTGGCAGGGGTAAAATACAGAGAGCGAAAGGCTATTTACAATTTGTACCGAAACCAAATGGCAGTTATAAGAGTCGAGGGGCATGAAAGGGAAGCAGTGGTTGGGAAAAGAGTGAGACAGGGTTGTAGCCTCTCCCCGATGTTATTCAATCTGTATATTGAGCAAGCAGTAAAGGAAACAAAAGAAAAATTCGCAATAGGTATTAAAATTCGTGGAGAAGAAGTAATAACTCTGAGGTTCGCCGATGACATTGTAATTCTGTCAGAGACAGCAAAGGACTTGGAATAGCAGTTGAACGGAATGGACAGTGTCTTGAAAGGAGGATATAAGATGAACATCAACAAAAGCAAAACGAGGATAATGGAATGTAGTCAAATTAAATCGGTTGATGCTGAGGGAATTAGATTAGGAAATGAGACACTTAAAGTAGTAAAGGAGTTTTGCTATTTAGGGAGTAAAATAACTGATGATGGTCGAAGTAGAGAGGATATAAAATGTAGACTGGCAATGGCAAGGAAAGCGTTTCTGAAGAAGAGAAATTTGTTAACGTCGGGTATAGATTTAAGTGTCAGGAAGTCGTTTCTGAAGGTATTTGTATGGAGTGTAGCCATGTATGGAAGTGAAACATGGACGATAACTAGTTTCGACAAGAAGAGAACAGAAGCTTTCGAAATGTGGTTCTACAGAAATGCTGAAGATAAGGTGGGTAGATCACATAACTAATGAGGAGGTATTGAATATTATTGGGGAGAAGAGAAGTTTGTGGCACAACTTGACTAGAAGAAGGGATCGGTTGGTAGGACATGTTTTGAGGCATCAAGGGATCACAAATTTAGCATTGGAAGGCAGCGTGGAGGGTAAAAATCGTAGAGGGAGACCAAGAGATGAATACACTAAGGAGATTCAGAAGGATGTAGGTTGCAGTAGGTACTGGGAGATGAAGAAGCTTGCACAGGATAGAGTAGCATGGAGAGCTGCATCAAACCAGTCTCAGGACTGAAGACCACAACAACAACAACGTGTGGTGTACGAGGAGTGTACTCTGTTGAATGAGGAATACATTAAACACGAACGCTGGGTCCAGTAACTATAATAACTTTCGGTTACATGACAAAACTACTTTTTCCGCTTTTGTCAATAACTGAATTGACCTACGTGTGGCACTGAATGATTTTTAACTGAATTTCGTTATGAATCTTCACGCATTGCTAAATTTGCACACTTTCATTGAAAGTCTGCAACGGCAATTCAATATGACTGGTCTGAACGCTGACACAGACTGTTTCGCGGCCGAATGCACATAATATTTTGCTAATTTGTAACGATCTGGAGAACTTTGTCTTACTAAAACAGTTATGTTATCTCGATAAGGTTAAATTCATTTTTATTAGAACAGTTCATACTAATTAGCACTTCTTCTTTCATTTATATCTCACATCTGCGTGTTGTGTTTAACACACTCATCAGCACTAATTTAGTCTTACTCATGACTGGAAACAGTCTGACAAAGTTCGCATAATTTGTCAATTTCACACCTCTGCATCGTATGTTGGTAGCACTTCGTCGCCTTGCCTGTTATGCTGTGTAGCAGACTTTAAAACTGTGCGGATCAGCGTAACGAAAAGGTGAGGGGTCTCGCTCGTTGTGTCCACGACTGTACGTAAGCAACCTGTCCGGTCACCTGCATCCATTCATGTCTGTTGTGCACTCGACGGACTTGGACAATTCCAGTAGGACCATGCGACACCCCTAATGTCCAGAATTGCAACAGAGTGGCTCTAGGAACACTCTTCTGTGTTTAAACACTTCCGCTGGCCACCGAACTCCCCAGACATGAACGTTATTGAGATGCCTTGTAACGTGTTATTCAGAAGAGATCTCCAGCCACTCGTACTCTTACGGAGTTATGGATATCCCTGACATGGTGTGAGTTCCCTCCAGCACTACTTCTGATATTAGTCGAGTCTATGACATATCGTGTTTCGGCACTTTTGCGTGCTCGCGAGAGCCCTACACGATGTTAGCCACTTTCTTTGGCTCTTAGGTGTAATATCATCTGAATTAAGAGCATGTATGTAATAGTTAAAAAAGTGTTTGTTTGGGTGTATTAAAAAAGCGAATGTGTCAAGATGTTACGATTTAAATGTCTTTGAAACTGCCCAATACGTCGAAAATACGCTACAGTCTGGAACCGAGCGACCGCTACGGTCGCAGGTTCGAATCCTGCCTCGGGCATGGATGTGTGTGATGTCCTTAGGTTAGTTAGGTTTAATTAGTTCTAAGTTCTAGGCGACTGATGACCTCAGAAGGTAAGTCGCATAGTGCTCACAGCCATTTGAATACGTCGAAAAGCTAGTTCCCTTCTTTTTCCTTCCCAAATCTGCCCAGGAAATATTTCGTACAATGATAGGAGCATTGTTTATTCTGGTATACATTAACTCCATGCCATGAAACACTATTACCAGTAACAATTTTCGATTTTTCAATTCCTTGCTTCGAGCAAGCAGTTGATCATAGAAAAATGAACAAGAACCTCCTTGTATCAGATATAATGTACAGGGTGATTATAATTAAAGCTAAACTTTCAAACCGCCTTAGAAATAACACCACTGGTCAGAATGACGTCAAATTGCAACGAAATATTATCAGAGAAGGGCGAAACGTATGGCAGAAGAAAAATAAATAGTTACAAAATGTAGCAACAGATGGTGCTGTAAGCATCATAATTTAATAGTGGTCGCCTACAAATGACAAATGAATCATACAACAATGTCTAAGGTGTACGTTTGATGTTAACCAAACTGTAGTATTGAATGTGCATGGATCTACAGGTGTGATACTGTTATTTACGTAAGCCCATCCACCACGGCAAGGTCATACCATAGCGGATGGTAAAAATCGGTTTTTAAAGGTCCTGAGGCCAAAAACTGCATAAAAAGCATCACTCACATAGGTTTGTAATTGTCCTGAGGCCAAAAACCGCATAAAAAGCCCAATCACAACAGTTTTTAATTGTCATGAGGCCAAAAAAATCGCATAAAAAGCATCAATCAAAATCGAATCGGATTATTAGTATGCGTGTGACGGGAAAAATGTTTAATGTGCTGTCCACCGTTTTCTGCAACAAGCTGAAATCGAGAAATAGCACGTTCCACAACTGATAGAAGTGTTTCCGGGTCATGTTCAGAATGTGTTGCGCAATGCGTGCCTTCAGTGCAGCTAAGTTTGCGATCAAACACTGTACCAAACATCCACCAGCTAGCCCCACAGCCAGAAGTCACACGGATTACATCAGGTGGTCAGGACGGCCAGGCTGTTGGGAAATAGTGATTGATAGTTCTAGCATTTCCGAAATGGCACTTCAGCAGCTGCTTAACTGGATTTACAATGTGCAGAGGTGCGCCATCTTAAGTAAAAATTATCCCATCCACACGTCCACGCTGTTGGAGAGCTGGAATGACGTGGTTGCGCAAAGGACACTCATAGCGCTTATCAGTGACGGTACAGGAAGAGGAGCGGAAGCAACTGTCTTTTCGAACAAAATATGGCCCTATGATAAACGATACTATAAACCCGCGCCACACAGTGGCCTTTCCAGGATGAAGTGGTACTGGCTGATTTGCGTGCGGATTTTCCGTTGCCCATATTCGACAATTCTGTGTATTGACATATCATGTCAGATGGAAGAGGGGTTCGTGTGTCCACAGAATCTTCAAAGGCCAATCATTGTCCATTTCCATGCCAGCAAGAAATTCTAAAGCAAAGGTCCCTCTTGCTGGCAGGGCAACAGGAAGCAACTCGGGCACATGGTTAATTTTCTATGGATAGCAAAGAAGCATGTTTCGTAGGATTTTACTCACCGTGCTCGCGGATATGTCCAATGTTCGGGCAGTTCTCCGTGCACTACACGTTTGCACACCACCACTCGTCTGCTCCTGCATTGCTGTGTCCACTGCTTCCACTAACGTAGAATCAATTCGTTTCCTCCCTCTACCAGGTTGCACACCAAAAGAACCCGTCTTTTCGAATTTCCGAATCATTTTCTCCAGACCCACGGCAGTCATCGGACCAACACCTTTTTCCACACCCTTCAGAGTCCGGAACATCTGCAGAGTGACGGGTGCACAGTTGTCATTCTTGTAATACAGCTTTACAAGCAGAGCGCGATCCAGCATTCAGATAATCATGGCGAACGTCGCAGAAGCGAAAGGAGAAAAAGCCATGTACCAGGCGTGTTTATACCAACTTCAATGGGTTTGTGCGCATGACAGGTGTTTTCACTTACATATTCTGATACATACAGCGCCACCTATTGATCAATTTTCACACTATTTTTTATCATCTCACATACCTTTTCTCCCTTCTCCGATAACACTCCGCTGCAATTTGACGCCATTCTGACCAGTGGTGTTATTTCTACAGCGTTTTGAAAGTTTAATTTTAATTATAATCACCCAGTACTTCAGTTTTGCACTGGGACACGTTATCACTAGAAGCCGCGGTTTACATGTTATTAAAGGGAAACGTAAAGAAGAGAACTTAAAACGCATCGCCACCCAACTGCCTGTTAGGGTGTTGTTCGTGGCACTGTCCCCTATCGCTAAAGAAAAATTTACGACTGTAGAGCTTATTTTTCCTATTCGCCCTTTGCTGACTTTGTTGACTGGGCTAATAGGATAAGCGGCACAGATGAGTCTGTAGAAAGAAGAATTAATAAGTCTAGTTGATAGGGACGGAGGTCACAAGCTCAGTTCGGTGTGGAATCCCGTGATAGCGACTAATCAGCGATAACCCGGCCAGGGTATGACGTCAAACGAGTTGGCCCATGACTGTCCTCCAACGCGTTCTGCTAGTCCCCCCAAAGTACTCCGTCGTCCGTTGTTAGGGAGAGTGGGCGGTCGTCTTTCTCGTAGAAATGAGAGGACTGACGTAATGTCTGGCCGCTTCACCAAAGGATGATGTGTTCGGGAATTTTAGTGTTACCACACCGCCGGAAACCCGAGAGTTTTTTACTTTTCGACAATTTGCGTTCCACGCAGTAGCCTAGAGCACAGTAGCCTAGAGTTTTATACCTGCACGGTATATTGTCGTAGATATATTGTTCTCTTATTGGCATGTATCTATTCAGAATTCCGTGTATGGCATATCCAAGCTTGCAGTGACTCATTCCATGGCCGAGTCTTCGTGCTTCCGATGGTTCCAGGGAAAGTGAGAAAATAAATGTCTTGCAACACATAAAGCTAGAAAAAATAAGATGACCACTGAGATGTTAGCCAGGTGGCAGCGCCGAAAGGAAAAAAAAGTCTTCAACCATTTTCCACATTTTAGCAGTATATTTTTGTTCTGTCGAACGAATCCATAGTGGGTTAGTGTGGCACAGGGAAGCAGTCGAAGATGTGGAAGATGTATATTTTATGGATAAAACTCCATCGACTGTATATCGATGTTTCAGCGTTTTAAGGCCGATATGTATTTCGGAGCGAAAGCTTCATCGTTGCGATTTCTAAGATTTAAATCAGTGTTTCCGTCATAGCCTGATGAACGAATCGGACACTATAGTAACGATATTAAAAAATATGCTCGCTTGTAAAAGTAATCTACGGTGCTATAAAACATTTTCGTACTGTGAGAAACCGTTCACTGATGACCCATAACGAAATCCCTCCAAGTTATCTAAATTTAATTTTGCATATTTTGTCAACAAACGTATGTATGAGTACAATGACAATAGAAATTCTATCTGACTAAATATACAGCTTCACTGTATGATTAAATGGTGATGGTGTCCTCTTGGGTAAAATATTCCGGAGGTAAAATAGTCCCCCATTCGGATCTCCGGGCGGGGACTACTCAAGGGGACGTCATTATCGGGAGAAAGAAAACTGGCGTTCTACGGATCGGAGCGTGGAATGTCAGATCCCTTAATCGGGCAGGTAGGTTAGAAAATTTAAAAAGGGAAATGGATAGGTTAAAGTTAGATATAGTGGGAATTAGTGAAGTTCGGTGGCAGGAGGAACAAGACTTTTGGTCAGGTGAATACAGGGTTATAAATACAAAATCAAATAGGGGTAATGCAGGAGTAGGTTTCATAATGAATAAAAAAATAGGAGTGTGTGTTAGCTACTACAAGCAGCATAGTGAACACATTATTGTGGCCATGCCTACTACAGTAGTACAAGTTTATATGCCAACCAGCTCTGCAGATGATGAAGAAATTGAAGAAATGTATGACGAGATAAAAGAAATTAGTCAGGTAGTGAAGGGAGACGAAAATTTAATAGTCATGGGTGACTGGAATTCGTCAGTAGGAAAAGGGAGAGAAGGAAACATAGTAGGTGAATATGGATTGGAGGGAAGAAATGAAAGAGGAAGCCGCCTTGTAGAATTTTGCACAGAGAATAACTTAATCATAGCTAACACTTGGTTCAAGAATCATTAAAAAGGCTGTATACCCGGAAGAATCCTGGAGATACTAAAAGGTATCAGATAGATTATATAATGGTAAGACAGAGATTTAGGAACCAGGTTTTAAATTGTAAGACATTTCCAGGGGCAGATGTGGATTCTGACCACAATCTATTGGTTATGAACTGCAGATTGAAACTGAAGAAACTGCAAAAAGGTGGGAACTTAAGGAGATGGGACCTGGATAAACTGAAAGAACCAGAGGTTGTAGAGAGTTTCAGGGAGAGCATAAGGGAACAATTGACAGGATTGGGGGGAAGAAATACAGTAGAAGAAGAATGGGTAGCTCTGAGGGATGAAGTAGTGAAGGCAGCAGACGATCAAGTAGGTAAAAAGGCGAGGGCTAATAGAAATCCTTGGGTAACAGAAGAAATATTGAATTTAATTGATGAAAGGAGAAAATATAAAAATGCAGTAAATGAAGCAGGCAAAAAGAAAATACAAACGTCTCAAAAATGAGATCGACAGGAAGTGCAAAATGGCTAAGCAGGGATGGCTAGAGGACAAATGTAAGGATATAGAGGCTTGTCTCACTAGGGGTAAGATAGATACTGCCTACAGGAAAATTAAAGAGACCTTTGGAGAGAAGAGAACCACTTGTATGAATATCAAGAGCTCAGATGGCAACCCAGTTCTAAGCAAAGAGGGGAAGGCAGAAAGGTGGAAGGGGTATATAGAGGGTTTATACAAGGGCGATGTACTTGAGGACAGTATTATGGAAATGGAAGAGGATGTAGACGAAGACGAAATGGGAGATAAGATACTGCGTGAAGAGTTTGACAGAGCACTGAAAGACCTGAGTCGAAACAAGGCCCCGGGAGTAGACAACATTCCATTAGAACTACTGATGACCTTGGGAGAGCCAGTCATGGCAAAACTCTACCATCTGGTGAGCAAGATGTATGAGACAGGCGAAATACCCCCAGACTTCAAGAAGAATATAATAATTCCAATCCCAAAGAAAGCAGGTGTTGACAGATGTGAAAATTACCGAACTATCAGTTTAATAAGTCACAGCTGCAAAATACTAACGCGAATTCTTTAAAGACGAATGGAAAAACTGGTAGAAGCGGACCTCGGGGAAGATCAGTTTGGATTCCGTAGAAATGTTGGAACACGTGAGGCAATACTAACCTTACGACTTATCTTAGAAGAAAGATTAAGAAAAGGCAAACCTACGTTTATAGCATTTGTAGACTTAGAGAAAGCTTTTTACAATGTTAACTGGAATCCTCTCTTTGAAATTCTGAAGGTGGCAGTGGTAAAATACAGGGAGCGAAAGGCTCTTTACAATTTGTACAGAAACCAGATGGCAGTTATAAGAGTCGAGGGGCATGAAAGGGAAGCAGTGGTTGGGAAAGGAGTGAGACAGGGTTGTAGCCTCTCCCAGATGTTATTCAATCTGTATATTGAGCAAGCAGTAAAGGAAACAAAAGAAAAATTCGGAGTAGGTATTAAAATTCATGGAGAAGAAGTAAAAATTTTGAGGTTTGCCGATGACATTGTAATTCTGTCAGAGACAGCAAAGGACTTGGAAGAGCAGTTGAACGGAATGGACAGTGTCTTGAAAGGAGGATATAAGATGAACATCAACAAAAGCAAAACGAGGATAATGAAATGTAGTCAAATTAAATCGGTTGATGCTGAGGGAATTAGATTAGGAAATGAGACACTTAAAGTAGTAAAGGAGTTTTGCTATTTAGGGAGTAAAATAACTGATGATGGTCGAAGTAGAGAGGATATAAAATGTAGACTGGCAATGGCAAGGAAAGCGTTTCTGAAGAAGAGAAATTTGTTAACGTCGGGTATAGATTTAAGTGTCAGGAAGTCGTTTCTGAAAGTATTTGTATGGAGTGTAGCCATGTATGGAAGTGAAACATGGACGATAACTACACTCCTGGAAATTGAAATAAGAACACCGTGAATTCATTGTCCCAGGAAGGGGAAACTTTATTGACACATTCCTGGGGTCAGATACATGATCACACTGACAGAACCACAGGCACATAGACACAGGCAACAGAGCATGCACAATGTCGGCACTAGTACAGTGTATATCCACCTTTCGCAGCAATGCAGGCTGCTATTCTCCCATGGAGACGATCGTAGAGATGCTGGATGTAGTCCTGTGGAACGGCTTGCCATGCCATTTCCACCTGGCGCCTCAGTTGGACCAGCGTTCGTGCTGGACGTGCAGACCGCGTGAGACGACGCTTCATCCAGTCCCAAACATGCTCAATGGGGGACAGATCCGGAGATCTTGCTGGCCAGGATAGTTGACTTACACCTTCTAGAGCACGTTGGGTGGCACGGGATACATGCGTACGTGCATTGTCCTGTTGGAACAGCAAGTTCCCTTGCCGGTCTAGGAATGGTAGAACGATGGGTTCGATGACGGTTTGGATGTACCATGCACTATTCAGTGTCCCCTCGACGATCACCAGTGGTGTACGGCCAGTGTAGGAGATCGCTCCCCACACCATGATGCCGGGTGTTGGCCATGTGTGCCTCGGTCGTATGCAGTCCTGATTGTGGCGCTCACCTGCACGGCGCCAAACACGCATACGACCATCATTGGCACCAAGGCAGAAGCGACTCTCATCTCCATTCACGCCTGTCGCGACACCACTGGAGGCGGGCTGCACGATGTTGGGGCGTGAGCGGAAGACGGCCTAACGGTGTGCGGGACCGTAGCCCAGATTCATGGAGACGGTTGCGAATGGTCCTCGCCGATACCCCAGGAGCAACAGTGTCCCTAATTTGCTGGGAAGTGGCGGTGCGGTCCCCTACGGCACTGCGTAGGATCCTACGGTCTTGGCGTGCATCCGTGCGTCGCTGCGGTCCGGTCCCAGGTGGACGGGCACGTGCACCTTCCGCCGACCACTGGCGACAACATCGATGTACTGTGGAGACCTCACGCCCCACGTGTTGAGCAATTCGGCGGTACGTCCACCCGGCCTCCCGCATGCCCACTATACGCCCTCGCTCAAAGTCCGTCAACTGCACATACGGTTCACGTCCACGCTGTCGCGGCATGCTACCAGTGTTAAAGACTGCGATGGAGCTCCGTATGCCACGGCAAACTGGCTGACACTGACGGCGGCGGTGCACAAATGCTGCGCAGCTAGCGCCATTCGACGGCCAACACCGCGGTTCCTGGTGTGTCCGCTGTGCCGTGCGTGTGATCATTGCTTGTACAGCCCTCTCGCAGTGTCCGGAGCAAGTATGGTGGGTCTGACACACCGGTGTCAATGTGTTCTTTTTTCCATTTCCAGGAGTGTAGTTTGGACAAGAAGAGAATAGAAGCTTTCGAAATGTGGTGCTACAGAAGAATGCTGTAGATAAGGTGGGTAGATCACGTAACTAATGAGAAGGTATTGAATAGGATTGGGGAGAAGAGAAGTTTGTGGCACAACTTGACTAGAAGAAAGGATCGGTTGGTAGGACATGTTTTGAGGCATCAAGGGATCACAAATTTAGCATTGGAGGGCAGTGTGGAGGGTAAAAATCGTAGAGGGAGACCAAGAGATGAATAGACTAAGCAGATTCAGAAGGATGTAGGCTGCAGTAGGTACTGGGAGATGAAGAAGATTGCACAGGATAGAGTAGCATGGAGAGCTGCATCAAACCAGTCTCAGGACTGAAGACCACAACAACAACAAGGTAGATCTTATCTATACACCTGATATGTGGGAGTAAATGGACTGCACTCTAATTACTAAGAGAAATAATGAACGTGTTCGTACATAATTTTTTGTAATTAGTTAATTTTTAAAGGAGCAAAAGAAGATAAGCTAAAATAAGAGTAAACCCAAATTACTCGACAATATTGAGAATTCTGACGTCTGTTTTTTGTTTAATATGTGGTTTGGCAGCGCAAGTTTACGTCAAAAATTTTAAAGTCTCCAGGATGCCCGGTTTTTGGCTTTTGTTTTATATGTGTAGGATCGATGGTTCGTTTTGAATAATGTCAGAAATATGTTGAGTTCCAAGCAAGTGGGCAGCTCCTACTGGTTTGTTTGGTTTTCAAAAGTCAAATTCTGCAAGATTTTCGTTAAACCTGCCTGTAACACTCCTGCCACTTCGGCCTGAGTAGAAATGGTAGTACTTGTGGCAATTCATCTTACACACTTCGGAGCTGCTAACTTGTCTTTTGGTTTGTTTAGTGTCTGAAATGATAAATTTTTACGTATCTAGTATTTATACTGAATTGTTTGAAAATGTTTGCTATTTTATAGGACAAGTCATCAACAAAATTCCATACTTCTTTATATTCTTGTAACCATCAATGGTGTGTATTGTTGTAACCATTGTGCAACTCTTTTCCACAATTTTTGATAAAGGAAATGTATTTTGTGTGAAGCGTACCCATTACTTTACGCAATTTGGTAACAGTGTTTATCTCACATTTAAAATCTACTGAACGTGACTATAATTTGATCACTCTCTATAACATGGATCTGGAAAGTAACAGTTTGTGTGGAGGCAGGTTTCCTGTATGCATCAATGGAATGTCTGTTATCTCTATTGCTAATATTGGGACAGAAGAAGCTTATTGTCATTTTGAATGTTCTCATGTTGGGAACTGAACAGCTTGCATATATTGTTAATGTCTTCTTCTGTTACCTGCGAAAGCAATACTGTGTCATCCACGTATATATAGTAACACAGAATACTTTTAGTCAGAGGATAGCGAAAAGAACTTCAGGTTCTAGTATCTATGGAAACAAAATGCTATGCTAAAAAGCTGGATAAGCTACAGCCCATGGTTAGACCATTAGTTCCACACATGTTCTACAATTAAATTTAAAATAATTATGTTTTACTTCTAATTCTGAGAGATCAAGTAGTTCTGTAATTTCAGCTGTAGGAATTCTTTTATGTTTGTAGACATTATACTTTATAATTTATGAGAGGACAGTGGAAAGTCTTTGTAGAATGATGAAGGTTGTAATGACGATAAAAAACTGACACCGTCCCATTTCAAAACAAATTCCTACTTGCTGGCGTACAATCGTGAATGGTGACATAATGAATTTCACATACATTACGATAATATCGATGGTATCTTTTGTTTTTGGTGTAGCAACAATGGCACAATATGAAAATGTGATCTGAAGCCAGGGAATAACTGTGAAACTGAATTTTTCCGTAGGGTATAACTGATGAGGGTCTTATTTAATAAATTTCACCGTATTCAAAGACAGATTACAATAACAGCTTGTTTGCTATCAACTCTGAAAAACGGATTTTCGACTAACGTTGATCTAGTTATTCATGACTGAGTATGAATTTAGACTGTCAACGAGATATACCTCGGCGTTACGTTTGGAAACAAAGTATTAGTGTAATAATTATAACTAAGAAGGCCCTGTCCTTTAGAATGCTGGAGAAGTACGGTCACAGAGATATTCGGACACCAAGGTTTGCCGGAGATATGCGGGCACCCCCTGTGTCAGGTTATTTGGGCATCCATCTCTCTATAGGGGGGAACGCCTTTCTTGAGCTGGTGGTGTCCTCAAACCTCCGCCTTCAAGCCGTCGTGTCCACCTCTTTCCCTACACCGCCAGTACATAAGTCACCTCCACATGGTCATTGTTTATTAACAATAAACATAATCTAATGACACCATCATCACACCATCAGTAGCTATGTCAGTTTTTTCGTTTAGACACTCGAATTACGTAAGCCAAGACGTCGAAAACGGTTAAGAGTTTGCTGCCATTTTACTAACGGACACAGTAAAAGAAACTAGCAAAGGAAAAAATGGATACGTCAAGAGCTGAAAAAAGAAAGACATATTTCATGTTAGTTGGGTCAGTGAAAACCGATGTCTCTTGGTGCTTATGAAAGATTTTTAATCAAGTCACGGAAGAGAGCAAAACAAGAAAACATGGTAATTAGACAGAAAATTGCAATTGACCAAACGTTAGGAGTAACTAAAATTTCCGGCGACAGGAGAGTCTTTCGAATGATGTGTAGTGCTATAATATCAGCAAATGTCAGTTGCAGAGAAGGTACATCTGTCGATAATTAGTTAATGAAAATTTATCACTGATATTAAATCGAACAAATAACTGTCAAGGGAATATTCTGACGGTCTGAGTGTTTCACACATTGGTTTTTGCCGTTTGGCGTGAGGGTATATCAACTTCAGATTTTGAGTAGATTTGTTAACGATCTGAAGTAAATGTCTGTCGACAGTATTGTGGAGAAAGTTTGTAATAATGCACTGCAGGCCAGAGTGGAAACGAAGATATCAATAAAACTCTTGTTCCAATTTGTAATACGTAAAAAGTGGTCTAATGAACCAGAGTTGAGTAGTATTCTTCAAATGTTCTAAAATAACTCAACTATCATCAGTACCCTTTCATTCTCAATGCTTTGACACTCTGTTGGTCTTCGTGTTCTGACTGGTGTCAAAACCTTTTCTTCTCGGTAAACTAGAGAGCAACATGAGCCACAGAACCCGTATCCCATTCAACCTACTGTGTCAGGAAGTATGTTTCTCCAATAAATAGTCGACGTTGTTAATGGTGCATTATTATAGGTTTGAGAGCTAAACCACATCTATGGGAGTCAATGTGAACCATTGTGTTAGTTTTACTACTTCTGAGCAAAATAATTTTTCTTCTAACTATTCATTAAAATTTAATTTCAGCTTATCACATTATTTAAAAATTACTTCTCACTAAAAATCTTCGTCTATCTCAGAGATACCTGGTACTATATTTGCTACACTTATTTAGATTTCCACGTATCATCCTTTCATTAAGTTTACATCAGATATGCACCAGAAAAATCGTAGGTTATTTTTCGTTGAGACCCTTGAGATGTGGGACAAATTTCAATCTTAAAAATAAAAAGAGTAGTGCTTTACATTTGTTTCTACATACTGCCAAGACGGAACCACGGTCAACAAGCCCAAAGCCAAGGAGACCATCACTTTAATTTCCAGTTCACATTTGGATACGGTGACTGATAAAGAAACAGGAAGTAAAATTAAACGTTAGATGATCACATTCTACAGTAAAAACGGATACCGAACTGGTATTGTAGGCAATATGTATTCAGCCTATAGCGTTTTATGAAATACAAAACGGCAACTAGTGGTTTTACAGGGTGATCAATCGCTAGTGCAACCGCTTTGTTTGGCATGCGGCAGCCTGGCTAAGGCAGTTGCTGTGACCAAGGTATGACTGGCAGGAGGTCCCCAGTAAATATAGCACAGCTTGAGATGTAAGTAATTTCTAAAATACATAAGCCCTCATACTTAAAAGTATATTAAGCAAGGAGATACTGGAACTCCTTCCCTTCGTTGTTCAAGCATTTCAGCCACCTGCTTAGGAGATTACACTCTGCAGTTCCCTCTGAGAAGTGGTGGAAATTTCGTGACGAATGTTAGTTTTAAGTTCATCTAAAGTGTGTGCATTTGATTTGTACACTTTCTCTTTCAGTGCCTCCCAAAGGTAAAAGTACAGGGGCTTTAAATGGGGAGCAAGGAGGCCTTATATTATTAGTGATAATTCTATTTTGAAACACATCATGAATTTCTTGTAATGATAAGTTGGCTGTATGTGCCGTAGCAGACACCTGTTGAGCGGTCACGAAAGCAAGTTCTCCTTTAGTCAATTGGCAGAAAAAGGGTGCAAAATGTTTTCCACATATCTCTCACTGATAACTGTTTCCTGGGAAAGACTAGGGCCTATTAGTCTCTCTCCGCTAATACTGCACCACACTCCAATATTTTGACAATGCAGGGGAGCCTCGTACATTTCCTTAGGCTTCTAAGAACTCCAATAACGACTATTTTGTGAATTAACATGATTCATCCGAAAAAATTTAGAAGAGGGTCAATTTCTCCATGAAATTAAAGACAAGGAAGTATTTGTCTTGTGCCTCGATGCAGAAAATTTTTATGTCTCCCTGCAATAGCTTCTGCAAGGGCACGGAAGTCCTTTATGTATCGCCTATATTGCGAGCACACTGTTGGTACACATCTCACATCATGATAGTGACTAAAAGTCGTAAAATCTCTGACTACTCATATTTTATCTGGATCAGGACGGATTCCATCAGCATTCACTTTGTGTCTCACTATTTTTGTTCCTTGGGCAATTCGGATTAGGTGGAGAAATGCAATCTGAGCTCACTTCATCATGGTTGTCAGTCTGCTTAGATGTTCTTGGTATATCTTCGATAAGCTATAACATTATCCTGATAGCGAAGACACGTCGTCCGTTTAAAATATCGAAGCAGGTTGCCTATCCCACGTTCGAAGATGGTTGGAGCAACACATAGCCAGATGACATAACTCTGAATTAATAGAGGCCGTCAGGAGTTACGAAAGGAGTCTGTTCCCGGAGATTGGAGACTGGAAGTCTGTGGCATTGTTATGGCTGTAGTATCGCCATCTCTGCACACATAGTTCCATGTGGTGAAACTTCTTAGTGATTATGTGCCTATATATACATAAAAAAAGTACATCATACAGTTTTCGATGCTGCAAGATCACAAGCAATCTGCACTGGAACATAATGGTGCGCATTTTTCATCGTAAGTAACCGAAACATCTTCCCTTTAATAATTTGTTTACATCACTTAAAATCGTCGTGATGCACAATTACAGTTAAAAAGACATTGTCTCAGATCTTGTTTAGGCTGTAGGGCACCACCAAAGCAAGGAAATTTCATCAGTTCGGAAAACGAAAAGCGAAAGCTGATATAAAATTTATCTTAACGTGAACTAGCGGTCTGAAGATGATAAAGAAATAGCATTATAAAAATTGGGTGGTTGTTGCTATCTTCTATGTAATAGTCCATCTATATCTTCAGATCTGTTTTATAACACATCCATATAAAATAAAGTCGTAGAGGCATCGTGTGTATGTTTTGTGATCGTGTGACTGTGCCTTTATTATATTGGGATGCGTTGTAAAACAGCTCTGAAGATGATCATTGCTGACCGTGCTGACCGAAACCGGAAGTCTAAGGAAAAAAAGTTTTGTGTCCATTGACGGAAATAAAAGTAATTTACTATGCG